>NC_051158.1:84377133-84977133 GCF_013339745.2 Dermacentor silvarum
AGAGGGCTTCGCACCAGACCAGCAAAAAGTTGCTCCTACACACCACGCATCAGGTGGCGTAACTTTTTGTCCTCTGAAATAGCAGGATCCGCTCGTTTAAAAAGTCGAGTCACATCCGCGACGTACATGGTGACGGAGTCGTCTGGCATCTGAACGCGGGATTGTAGTTCACGCTCAGCGCGTTCGCGGCGGTCGGTGTTCCTGTAGCACTCCACAAGGATGATGCCCGAATTCACGCCAGGATGTTAACACGTCTTCTCTATTTTGGAACCACATGCGGGCGGCGTCCTTTAAGCTGAAGCACACGCGCCGGAGTTTTGTGGCATCATCCCAGCAGTTGGTCGCAGCGACGCGTTCGAACTCACTCAGCCAGTCATCCATGGCCTCATAAATCTCCGTCAATAGCAGGGGGCGGCGGCGGGTTCTGAAGGGTACAATATGTCAGAGGAAGAGGTGTCGGAACTTCCGTAGTGATTTGAGACGAAGTCATAGTAGGCTGTCCTGGTGTCTCTGGTGGTAAGCCTCGCTGTCGACTGCTTGCTCTGTGAACTGGGATGTTCACGGACGTATAGACACGTGTTCCTGCTGCCGGACGGGGTCTTGTGCATGGGATGCGTTGTCGTCGTCGTACCTAGCGCCTCCACCAGTTTTGTCACGCGGTTGGACGACAAGGTGAACAAGATGACAAGGTGGTTTAGCCCTGGTATCAAAACCGTCCAGTTCGATCCTCTACTTTCTCGTCTTCTCTGTGTACTTTCTCCCCAAAAACGCTAGATGGCACTCTAATGACCGAGTGTTCGTTGCTGCTTGGGCTGTGGATGATTCCGGGTTGATCTTGCTCAAAACGTGGCCGAGTCTTGGAGCATAACCTCGCAACAACAGGGCCGAAACGAGATAAAAGCCAGGTGGGGTTTGCCCAGTCTTAGCACCACTATTGCAATCCTGCCCATAATTTTTCGGAAATGTAATCAGTCCTACTGACTAATTAGTGTCACAAGAAGGAAATTCAGATGTTACTATATCGCAGTCGATAATTTCTACCTTTCTTTCGTCCCAAGCTATTTTCACATTATATTGTTACGTGTGGAAGGACACAGACGAAAGAGGCTATTTACAGGCTATTTACACTGGAGCCAGACAGCCAGGCCCACACTCGCTCGCACCAAGAGCACAGACACACTTCATCGTCTTTCTCGCGGCGGCTCGTCCCTTGAACATCTTTCGGTGATATCGTAATACTACCCCCCCGGCGGCAAAAGCACCGTCACGGTGCTGTTAAATATCTAATGCGCGTGGAGAGTTGTAGGGTTTGAGTCGGGCGACGTGGACAATATCACTGGTGGTCACATCGGAGGACGTAGTGGGCTTGGCGAGAACGATTTCGTAGGTGACATCGGTCACTTGGCGGAGTACGCGATATGGGCCGGTGTAACAGGGGAGCAGTTTTTCACAAAGGCCAACTTTACGCGATGGTGACCAAAGCAACACGAGGGTGCCGGGCGCAAAATGCACATCACGGTGACGGAGGTCGTAGCGTTGTTTTTGTTTTTCTTGAGAAACTTGCAGACGAGCACGCGCAAGTTGGCGAGCATGGTCAGCACGGGCGATTGCATCACGGGCATAATCACTAGTGGAAGCTGTGGTGGACGGAAGCACAGTGTCGAGTGGTAGCGTCGGGTCTCGGCCATACAAGAGGTAAAACGGGGAAAAGCCAGCAGTTTCGAGACGGGAAGAGTTGTACGCAAAGGTAATGTAAGGTAGAGCAAGGTCCCAGTCACGGTGGTCGGTTGAAACGTACTTCGATAGCATGTCTGTAAGCGTGCGGTTCAGACGCTCAGTGAGGCCGTTCGTTTGTGGGTGGCAGGAGGTGGTAATTTTATGCTGTATTGAGCAGGCACGCATGATGTCGTCAATGACTTTGGACAAGAACGTACGGCCACGGTCGGTGAGCATTTGACGCGGAGCACCATGCATCAAAATGATATCGTGGAGGAGGAAGTCCGCGACGTCAGTAGCGCAACTGGTCGGAAGAGCGCGTGTTACGGCGTAGCGGGTCGCATAGTCCACAGCGACGGCAACCCACTTGTTTCCTGATGTAGATTCCGGAAAGGGGCCGAGAAGGTCTAAGCCAATACGATGGAAGGGCTCGGCCGGGATGTCGAGCGGCTGCAGGTAACCAGCGGGGAGCTGGGAAGGCTTCTTGCGTCGTTGGCAAAGTTCACAAGCGGCGACGTAACGCCGTACGGAACGGGCAAGGCCCGGCCAGAAAAAGCGGCGACGTACTCGGTCATAGGTTCGAGATACGCCGAGGTGTCCTGCCGTTGGTGCGTCGTGAAGCTCTTCTAGAACGGTTGAGCGGAGGTGTTTAGGTACTACAAGTAGGAACTCAGAGCCGTCCGGATGAAGGTTACGACGGTACAAAGTACCGTCGCGGAGGACGAAGAGGCGTAGAGTAGCATCGGCCGGAGAGTGTTCCAAACGGTCGATGAGTGCTCTGATGTAGGCATCACGACGTTGCTCGTCGGCGAAATGAAGGAGCTGGGATACTGAGAAAACGCAAGCAGCATTGTCAGTATTGGAGGTGTCAGAGTCGTCAACAGGGTAACGCGACAAGCAGTCAGCGTCTTGGTGCAGGCGGCCAGACTTGTAGATCACGGAATATGAAAATTCTTGTAGTCTCAAAGCCCATCGACCAAGCCGGCCTGTAGGATCTTTTAGCGATGAGAGCCAGCAGAGGGCATGATGGTCCGTGACTACGGAGAAAGGACGACCGTAAAGGTAAGGACGGAACTTCGCAACTGCCCAAACAACAGCAAGGCATTCCCTTTCCGTAATGGAATAGTTGCGCTCTGATGGTGACAGGAGGCGGCTTGCGTAAGCAATAACGCGATCCTGGCCACGCTGACACTGGGCTAAGACGGCACCTACACCATGACCACTGGCATCTGTACGCAATTCTGTAGGGGCATCAGGGTCGAAGTGGGCGAGAATGGGTGGTGAGGTGAGAAGAGTGATGAGACGAGAGAAGGCGGTGGCTTCTGAAGTACCCCACGAAAATTGTGCGCCTTTCTTCAGAAGATTAGTGAGGGGTCGAGCAATTGCCGCGAAATCTTGAACAAAACGACGAAAGTACGAGCATAGCCCAACAAAACTGCGAACGTCTGCGGCTGTCTTCGGAACCGGGAAGTCTCGGACGGCGCGAGTTTTGTCGGGATCAGGCTGCACTCCGGAAGCGTCGACGAGATGGCCCAGAACAGTAATTTGGCGGCGGCCAAAACGACATTTGGACGAGTTGAGTTGCAGCTTCGCCTTTCGAAATACATCAAGTATAGCTGTTAGACGCTCAAAGTGAGAGTCGAACGTTGGCGAGAAGACGATGACGTCGTCGAGGTAGCAGAGACACGTGGACCATTTAAAACCTTGGAGCAAGGAGTCCATCATACGCTCAAAGGTGGCAGGGGCATTGCATAACCCAAACGGCATTACTTTAAATTGGTATAGGCCATCAGGTGTTATGAAAGCGGTTTTTTCTCTGTCCATATCGTCAACAGCAATCTGCCAGTATCCAGAGCGAAGATCAATAGAAGAGAAATAGCTGGAACCGTGAAGGCAGTCAAGGGCGTCGTCGATACGTGGGAGCGGGTAGACGTCCTTCTTAGTAATTTTGTTCAAATGTCGGTAGTCTACACAGAAGCGCCACGTGCCATCCTTCTTCTTAACCAACACCACAGGGGACGCCCAGGGACTCGAAGAAGGCTCAATGATGTCTTTATCTAGCATTTTGGTCACTTCAGTTTGAATTACTCGGCGTTCCGACGCAGAAACGCGATATGGTCGTCGGTGAATAGGCGTAGCATCGCCAGTTGGAATCCGATGCTTGACCGCGAGCGTCTGGCCCAAAGGGCGATCGTCGAAATCGAAATATCTCGGTAGGCCGATAACACTTTGCAAAGGTCTTCAGCCTGTGTAGAGGACAGGTCCGCCGCAACCATTTTCTTTATGTTGGGATCGGCACCAGACGTTGGGGCGAGGGACACGCCGAGCTCGGAAGAACCATCAGTTGGTAAAGTTGCCACTTGATGGTCGCCGAGGCAATCAACGTTGGCAAGGCAAATGCCTCGCGGGAGAATTTGTTTTGCCAACCCAAAGTTAAAGATCGGCAGGTGAGTGCAGTTATTAGTAATAGTAAGAATACTGTGAGGCACGGTGACGTTATACTGTAGAGGAATTTCGGGCAGAGGAGTGACGAGGTACTCGCCATCAGGAACAGGTCGGGAAGACAACAGTTCAATATAGGCTTTTGACTTTGGTGGTAGGCGAATAAAGTCGCTGGGGCGTAAGCGGCACTGGGGTTCATTAGGAGGTTCTGCGAGAATCGGCAACTCAAGGCGAAGGGTACTGGCAGAGCAGTCAATAAGGGCAGAATGCGCAGAGAGAAAATCGAGTCCGAGAATTAGGTCGTGGGGGCAATCAGCAAGCACGGTGAAGAGGACAGGAGTGTGGCGGCCGGCGATGCTGACACGTGCCGTACACATGCCGACGATAGGGACAGTACCGCCATCCGCAACGCGGACGACGCGTGCCGACGCTGGGGTGAGGAGCTTTCTGAGTCGTCGTCGGAAGGCAGCACTCATGATTGAAATGTGGGCCCCTGTATCGATCAGAGCAGTGACAGGATAACCGTCGACGTCAACGTGAAGAAGGTTTTCGTTCGTAGGCAACGTGAGCAGAGGATTTGAGGGCAGGGTCGACCACGCAGCTTCACCTCCAGAAGCTGCAGTGCCTAGTTTTCCGGCGGCATCCGGGAGGCGATAGGCGGCGAAGAAAAGCGACGTGGTTGGGGCGAACGAGACTGATGGCGTCGAGGTGAGGGTGAGCGACTGTAGCGAAGGTTCGGAGCAGGGGCATCAGCGGCAGAGGGTTCATGGCGGGTGGCATAGGGAGCAGAAGGTCCAAAGGTGCGGGAATAAGCGGCGGCGTATGTCCTAGGAGGAGGTTGCCACCGGTTGCGGCAGTGACGAGCGACGTGGCCGATGCGACAGCAGTGGAAGCAGATCGGCCTGTCATCAGGGGTACGCCATTCGGACGGGTTGCGGCGAGATGTGGCAGAAAAGGGTTGCCGAGGGCGAGGAGGGCAGCAAGAGAACTGGGGAATGCTAGGTTGAGACGTGGAACACACGGAGTTCAGACCCATGTTCTCAAATTCCTGTCTTACGACGGCCTGAATCATCGCAATCGTGGTAGCTGGCGGATCGGGAGGCGTCGCGGAGAAAGCTGGGGAACAGGTGGCCTCGAGCTCGCGGCGAACAATACGGGTCACGTCGTCACAGGTAGTGGCCTGACGCGGTCGACCCTCACATGTCGACGTAGCAGCAGTGTTGGGTAGCCGCGTGATGTGGGGTGTGATACGGCAGCTCTTAGCGTGTTCAAGGCGACGGCATTCTTTTATGATGGCGTCGATAGTCGCGACATTGCCGAAAACAAGCAAATTGAAAGCGTCGTCGGCAATGCCTTTTAGCACATGGGCTACTTTATCTGCTTCAGACATACCATCGTCAGCTTTGCGGCAGAGAGCCAATACGTCGAGTATGTACGAAACGTACGGCTCTGTAGAGGTCTGAACACGAGAAGCAAGAGCCTTTCTCGCGGCAACCTTGCGCCCAATAGGGTCGCCGAACAGTTCCCGTAGCTTTTCTTTGAAAGTGTCCCAACTTGTTATCTCGTCGTCATGTGTTTGGTGCCACACGCGTGGGGTGCCGCCGAGATAAAAGATGACATTGGCGAGCATAATCGTTGGGTCCCACCTGTTATTAGCACTGGCGTGTTCATATAGCTTGATCCAGTCGTCAACGTCCTGTCCCTCCAGGCCAGAGAACACACCAGGGTCGCGATGTTGGGCAACCGTGACGATAGGAGTAGTCGGACGACCCGAAGCCGTTGCAGAGGCGGTCTCGTCACCGAGGGGCATGGTGACAAGCTCGATGTACCGACCACTTCGGAGTTCCGTGGCGAGGACGGGGATCGCTAACCTCCACCAGAATGTTACGTGTGGAAGGACACAGACGAAAGAGGCTATTTACAGGCTATTTACACTGGAGCCAGACAGCCAGGCCCACACTCGCTCGCACCAAGAGCACAGACACACTTCATCGTCTTTCTCGCGGTGGCTCGTCCCTTGAACATCTTTCGGTGATATCGTAATAATATACACAGAATAAATGTAACGAGCTGGCCTGGCTTATTAAGCAAGACTCTGTACAGCCCTTCATTAACTGTTTACCTCACTAACAACCGCTTAAGAAATTTTTTCGTTGTTCATACTTTCTCGTTCCTCCTTCCCTTCATCCCAACAGTGACACTGAAAACTCGCTCGGTGTGCGCTCTATAGGGAAGGACGGTGGCTTGTTGCCTCCCAACATCGGGTCCACAAGATTGTTGTTACTGGTATAAGTTCTCCAGAAAGCGCACTGCTTAGAAATTACTAGGGCTTGGAGAACGCTTTCCAGATATGCCCTATAAAATCCTAGTATTTCCTAGTGTGAACGTCTGAAGCAAGCTTCGCTAGCGAGTCATAACAGTGCCAGTTCAAATCGCAGAGCTACGTCTAGTAGGGCGTTAAAATAAGGAAAAGAATGCTGAGAGCCCGGATTTTCCTATCAACTCACGGGCATCTGTGAGGCATCTGCTTGGTACGACTGGTGGCGTTCTGCTTTATTTTCCTCCCAAAATGAAGTAATATCATGGTCGCCTGCTACAGCTTGTTTCTCCAATAAACTAAATGAATGAATGAATGTGTGTGGTTTAGTGGCGCAGGGGTCAGGTGTGGCCAAATAGCGCCATGCCAGTGCTTGTGAGTTTGCAGTGGAGAGATGAATTCTAAGAACTAGATGGGGTGTGGCTGTAAAGGGGCCTAAAAATAGTCGCTGTAAAGAGCGTAAAATCTACATGTAATGGCAATGACTAATGAAATGTACTATGAAAATGAAGAATGCACTGAGAAAGAATGATACGATATTCAAAAAAAATTTAGATGCAGTAATTGGCAAAAGCGCTACTGCCTGAACAGAGCCCTTGAACCACAAGGGCCTGGAGGCCCGTGCTATACTGAACTATGGTCATAGCGGCATTCTCTGGAGAGAGGATGCGCTACGAAATTACTGGGCTTATAACATGTAGGACAACATCGTTCAAGAAAGTGAGGACTGCTTTAGTGTTAAAAAGTAGTTCTTTACCAAGAAACAAATCGGGATGGAGTGGAACACAATAGGGGTATGCGAGAGGAAAATGTTTCCTTATCTCTGTTTCGGCTTCCCGACACTCCAGGAGGACATGGAGGACGGTCAGCCTCTCAACACATCGACCACAGGTTGGAGGCTCGTTACCAGTGAATAAAAGATTGTGAGTACCATATGTATTTCCTATTCTGAGACGATACAAGAGGACATCTGTTCAATTAGTCCACGAAACAACTAAATTATTTGGTTGCTTCGACCCAGCGGACTTCGTGTTTTGGTAGCATAGGGCCAGAAACCTAACCGTGGCTTAATCAAGTGGATCTTAATATTTGTTTCGGCGTCCCACAAGCGGTGCCAGTGGCTTTGCAGTTTCTGTCGCAAAAAAGGCTTGAGATCTGTGGCAGCAATAGGAATATTAAGATTAATAGCTTGACATGTAATTGATGTGGCCATTTGGTCTGCTAGAACATTACCCTCAATGCATCTATGACCAGGAACCCAGCATATTGTCACATGTCTATAAGATGAATAATTATTGCACAAGTATGAGTAAAGTTCAATGAAACCAGGATTTCCATGTTTGCTTAAAGACATTAGTGCCTTTACGACACTTAAAGAGTCCGTGAAAATTATTGCCTTCTGTAGCTTTAATTTCTTAATGTGATTAACAGCAGAGAGTGTTGCATAGGCTTCTGCAATAAAGATACTTGAATGAGGGTTTAAAACGCCTGATTCAGAGAAAGAAGGACCAACAGCCGCGTGAGATACGGCAGAATATGACTTTGACGCGTCGGTGTAGAATTCAGAGCAAGAGTACTTCGATGCATTGCGAGTTCGAGTTCAGAAGCGTGCTTTGTGACCTCTATAAAGGATACATCACGTTCTATCGCCTGCCACTCCCAGGGCGGTAATAGCTTACCTGGAGGCATTAGGCGATGTTCGCGAAGTGGGACATCCAGTTCTTCGCTAAGTTCTCTCACACGCAGTGAGAAAGGCCGTCTCACAGAGGGTGGATTATGGAAGAGGGTAGTACACGTCAAATAGTTTACGGTTTTAGAACACGGATGTTCATGATTAGAGTGGACTTTGAGGAAATATGTGAAGCTGATGCATGATCTCTGCAGATGGAGTGACCATTCATTTGATTCTACGTATAAATTTGCGACAAGGCTTGTTCTGAATGCGCCAGTGGCCAGACGGATACCTATATGGACGGGATCTAGCACCTTTAGCGCGCACGGGATGGCAGAGTGATATACTACGGCACCATAGTACAATCGTGACCAAATGAGGCTATTGTGAAGATTAATTAAACACTTCCTTATCGCTGCCCCGTGATGTGTCAGATAAAATTGTCAATAAGTGCAATGTTTCAAGGGCGAAGCTCCTAAGGGCTGAGCGGCGTCCCCCCCCCCCCCTCGTCGTCATCGTCGTCCGTAGCTCTGGTTTGCATGGAGTCCGCTAGGGGCACTGCATTGCACAAGGGCTTTCGTTCCCGACGCGCGCTCACTTTCTCTCTTCATCCATGAATGATAACGGTCGTATCTGTTCACGGCGCGCCCGCTATGGATGAAAAGGCGGAAAAGCTATGGATGAAAAGGAGGAAAAGATGAAAAGAGAGTGGCGGCTCAACTGCAAGCGGAGTCGAGCACTCGGAAAGCTGCTGCAGCACGGCGACGCAAACAAGCGGACGCGGAGTCTAGGGCTCGCGGAGCTGCAGCAGCATGGCAACGCCGGCATGCGGACCCGGAGCTGAGGGCTCGCAAAGCTGCAGTAGTACGGCAACACCGGCAAGCGGACCCGGACCTGAGGGATCGCAAATCTCGAGCTTGAACCGAGAATCGGCGCCATCAGCCTCAGGTAGAGAACGCTTCCGGCGTTTTGCCGCCGCTTCCCGCGATCTCGCCGCCTCTGGGTCCGCTTGCCGTCGTCGCGCTTCAACAGAGCATCGGCACCACCAACCTCAGGTAGAGGACGCTTCCGGCGTTTTGCCGCCGCTTCCCGCGTGGTCTGCGATGCCTTCTTCATGATGTATCTCAGAAAATATATCAGGATTGTCAGTTAAAACTAAGTCTAGTATATTGGCAGAAGTTTCAGTGGATCGTGTTTCAGTGTTGGCTGACTAATAAGTTGGGTTAATCAAAAGTCAAGACAAGTGCTGAGAAAAGAATGTGCGGCCGCATCCGTGGCGGATACGGAAAGGGACGACGAATTGATATTTGGAAAATTGAAATCGGCATATATGATAATTACCGACCGCCGATAAAGCGCACAAAAAGCGCTTTAGGAGGCTTTGCTACAGATGCAATGGCCATGTGCTGTTTTTACAGCGAAGCTGTCTATGGCTAGGCTTCTATGCATTTTTCGTTTCCGTCGACAGATCTGCGGGTGCTCAGCTCAGCTCCCGAATGTGATGCAATATCACTTCCTTCAATGTTAAGGGTTATACGACTCATCACTGGGGTATGCAATTTCAGTAGATTAGTTAACAGGGCCCATTTTCAAGATCAGTAGACCCTCAGGTGGACAATAAAGGTTTCTGAAAGATTTGCCGTTGTGCGACCCGAGTCGGCCATGTGTACGCTTGCACCACCCTCCCATTGTCATCATTCCAAGCGCTCGTTTGTCTAGTTTCGTTCCGCTTTCCCGGCGTGGTGGTCCCATCGCGCGGGTCTTGTTCACTCCAGCTCCCCAAGGTGCCGGTAGTCTTACACGCAAATGTATGCCGCCGATCAAAATAAAAGTGTGTGTGTTTCTTCGAGATCACTGCCGTCGCCGCTCAAGGATGAGGAGGAGGAATAAACTTTTATTTCAAAACCAGCACTTTATGATGGCCGGGTCTAAGCCTCCCATGAGGGGAGGTCGAGGGCTTGCCTCGCCGCCGCCTCACGGGCGTGCTGGATCGCCCAGGTTTGGTCGGCGAGGGTGGAGCACCGCAGAGCCTCACGAAACCTCGACGAGAGGGTCGTGGTGTTAATGTGTGTGTACTGTGCTGGGAACTCCCACAGCACATGCGGAAGAGTAGCCGGGTGAGTGCCACACCACCGGCAGTTGGGGGTATACTGTAAACTTCAGGGAATATAAGGTGGAGGCGGGCGTGTGAAGGGTACGCATTTGAGAAATAAAATTTCCTCATACCTTTGATCTGAATTGTGTGTCACCTTCTGTGTCAACTGCTTCGCTGGTAATTGACCTTCATAGCTCTGGGATGGCACGTGAGTTTTCAATGAACGTATTTCACGCCAACGCTTTAGGAAGCAGTGACATGAGCGGACTAGGTATGTGAAGCTCTTCAATGAATCTCTCGCTACATTCGTTCACTCATTGTGTACCAATGGTGTGGGGCACGCGAGAAAGCAATTCTCAGCATTCGCACGCACTGGCACCCCGCTTCTTGTCTCGGAAGCGAAGCACGGAATTCTCGCAGGGCCACTAGAATGAGCAGCATGTCCAGAAAGAAGCGCGAGAGAAGAGCCCGCTTGTCGCATGGTGCATTTCTGAACGCTCGCACGCACCGGCGTGCCATATGTTTCACAAGCCACACGCAGGCTTCGCGGTGGGCGCCTCTAGGTGGAACCGAATGCTCTTAGCAAAGCGCGCAAGAGGAGTCGCGCAGCAGTAGACGCCTCATGCATAACGCTTTTCGACGGTTGCTACACGCTGTGTCACTATGGTGATTCATTGCTAATCAGCTTTACAGTTGACAGTGATCGAGATATGTGCTTTGTCGAATTTTGTTTGATATATATATGAGCATATTGTCACGAAGGCTCGCCGAAGGAAAACAGCCTTCTTTAATGATGGCTGACACTCAAGAGAACGCGCGCACACCTGCGCCCTTCGTCGTCTTCTCTTTGGCGATCTTGTGCCTGTAGTGGGCAGCTTACTTCGCGTCATTACTCCCCACGTGAAAAGCGACCGTCCCGGTCGCCGGTCGGAGAGGGTAAAGGGCGACAGAGGGCGTGGGAGAGAGTGGATCAGAGGGGCACTTCTTCGTGGGCGTAGTAAGGCTTCATCCCTACTACGTGGACAATCTCGGCTCGTGCCTGCCGTCGGCTAGAGCTCATAGTAGTACTCTGAGGGACGACCTCGTAGTTCACGTCGCTGAGTCGCCTGACAATCTTGTACGAGCCAAAGTATCTGCGCAGTAATTTTTCAGGCAGCCCCTGGTGACGGACGGGTGTCCACACCCAAACGTCGTCGCCGGGTTCGTACTGAATGTTCCTTCGGCCACTGTTGTAACGGCGGGCGTCGACACTCTGCTGGTTGCGGAGGCGGTTGCGAGCAAGCTGTCGAGCTTCTTCGGCTTTCTGGACGATGTCGTCAGCATTGTCACTTCTTGTTGTTCCGTTGTCTAACGGGAGCATGGCGTCTAAGGGTGTTGTTACAGAGCGCCCATAAACCAGTTCAAATGGTGTGAATCGGGTGGTTTCGTGCACAGCCGTATTGTATGCGAATGTCACGTATGGCAGAATTTGGTCCCAGGACTTGTGCTCTACGTCAACGTACATCGAGGTCATATCGGCCATAGTTCTGTTCAGGCGCTCGGTTAGTCCATTAGTTTGTGGGTGATAGGCCGTGGTTTTCCGATAATTGGTGTGGGTCAGCGTGACGATCTCCTGCATTAATTCTACAGTAAACGCAGTTCCTCGATCGGTTATTAAGACGGAAGGGGCCCCGTCACGTAGCACGATTTCATGCACAAAAAACATTGCGACTTCTGTAGCGATTCCGCAGGGCACAGCTTTGGTTTCTGCGTACCGCGTTAGGTAGTCCGTTACTACGACTATCCATTTGTTTCCTGCGGATGACGGTAGGCAACGGACCGAGGAGATCCATGCCCACGTGTTGAAACGGTGCTGGAGGAGGTTCTAGGGGTTGTAGAATACAAGCAGGTTTCAAAGGCGGAACCTTGCGTCGTTGGCAATGACGGCAGCTTCTCACGTAGCGCAGAACGGACGAGAACAGTTGTGGCCAGTAATATTTCTGGCGTATGCGCGCTGACATCCTGGCGAAGCCTAAGTGTCCGGCAAACGGGTCGTCATGACACGCCTGCAATACTTCTTCGCGCAGTGAAACTGGGACGACAAGAATGAACGTTTCTTGGCTGTTTTCGAAGTTCTTTTTGTAGAGCACGTCGTTGGAGAGGCAGTAACAAGTCAGACCTCGTGACATCGGTCGTGCAACAACGTCGGCTCCCTGGAGGTATCTGATGAGGGGAAGCAATTTACTGTCTGCACGTTGGAGGTCAGCCATGTCGACAGTGTCTACTACACCAAGAAACGTGAAATCTTGTTCTAAGTCACTGGGCTTGCAAGGTATCGGCGCACGTGAGAGGCAGTCAGCGTCGCCGTGCTTCTGTCCGGATCGATATACCACTGTGACGTCGTACTTCTGAAGGCGGAGGCTCCAACGAGCGAGGCGGCCTGAAGGGTCCCTAAGACTTGCAAGCCAACACAGTGAGTGGTGGTCACTTACTACGAGAAAAGGGCGACCGTAATGGTAGGGTCAGAACTTGCCGATGGCCCAAATGACAGCTAGACACTGCTTTTCAGTCGTCGAATAGTTGACCTCCGCCTTTGTGAGACTGCGGCTCACGTAGGCTAGTACTCGTTCGGCGCCGTCTTGCCACTGAACGAGTATAGCACCGAGCTCCACGTTGCTGGCGTCTGTGTGGATTTCTGTGTCAGCCTTGTCGTCGAAATGCGCGAGTACGAGGGCTGTTTGCAGTCGCTTCTGCAATTCTGTAAAGGCTTCCTGTTGTTCATCCGTCCACTCGAAGGGTACATCCTGGAGTGTTAGTCTCGTTAATGGTTCGTCGATCCTTGAAAATCCTTTGACAAAACGACGGTAGTAAGCGCAGAGACCGAGGAATCGCTGAACTGCCTTCTTGTCTGTTGGACGCGGGAATTCAGTGACGGCAACTAGCTTCTCGGGGTCTGGCCGAACACCGCGGGGGCTGACTACATGTCCGAGAAACTTTAGCTCCTGAAAGCCAAAATGACATTTCTCAGGCTTGATAGTCAGGTTTGCTTTGCTGATTGCGAGTAGTACATTCCTGAGTCGTTCTAGATGTTCATTAAACGTTCTTGAAAACACCACAACGTCGTCTAAGTAGACTAAGCACGTCTGCCATTTCAGTCCAGAGAGAACAGTGTCCATAATCCGCTGAAATGTGGCAGGTGCGGAACACAGGCCGAATGGGAAGACCTTAAATTCATACAATCCATCAGGAGTCACAAATGCCGTTTTTTCGCGGTCACGCTCATCTACTTGATCTGCCAGTACCCAGACTTAAAATCCAACGAGGTGAAAAATTGGGCGTGGCGTAGACGGTCCGGAGCGTCATCGATCCGTGGCAGAGGATAAACGTCGCGTTTGGTGACACTATTGAGCCGTCTGTAGTCTACGCAGAAGCGTAGTGTGTTGTCCTTCTTTTTAACTAAAACGACGGGTGACGCCCATGGACTTATGGACGACTGAATCACGTCATCATCTAACATTTCTTGAGCATGGCGCTTTATCACCTCCCTTTCCGTAGGCGCAACGCGGTAAGGATGCTGACGAACGGGGCGTACTGACTCGTCATTAGGAATGCGGTGCTTCGTAACGGAGGTGCGCCGTATTTAGACTCGGTAGAGAAACAGCTAGAGAAGTCATTTACAAGGTCCCGTACCTGCTGTTTGTATCGTTCCGGTAAGCCCGGGTTAATTTGAATGCGATCGCTCAGTTTGGCCTCTTTCGATGACTTAGGGCAAGCAGTTTCTAGTGAGGCGACATCAGTGAAGGCAGCACTGTCATGGAGGAAGGCGACAGCTGTGCCTTGCGGTAAGTGTTGATATTCGTTGCTGAAGTTTGTCAGCAGGACTAATGAGCATCTGTGCTGAAGCTGAACGAGTCCCCGTGCAATGCAGATGTTCCGCTGAAGCATTAACGGAATGTTTGCCTCAGCGATGCCCTCATAGCCGTCGAATGCGTCGCACGTTGCCAGGGTCAGCAGGCTGCTTCTTGGCGGTACTGTTATGCTGTCTTCGACGATGCGCAAGGCGTTTGCGGTTTGATTCTCGTCGCCAGCGTCACTTGCTATGACTTTTGCTGTAGAGAACGTCACGCTTGATTTTTCCAGGCGAATTATGGCTCCATTCGCCTGTAGAAAGTCCATGCAGAGTATCAAGTCCCTCGACCAGCTGGGCAGAATAATGAAGTCCCCGACGTACTTAAATCCACGAACTTTCTTTAGCTTTGACGCAAGCTCTCTGCTCATAATCGAGCTGTCCTCCGCACCAGTGTCAAATAATGCCGTGACTTCTTCGTCGTCTATGGCAACCAGTATGTCCGAAGTGACCACTTGCCTTTGGGCACCGGAGTGTGACTGAACGTCGGTGCGTTGTCGTCGTTGTCGTCGTGATGGAGGATATTCGATGCGCTCGGCGTCAGCGGCCTCACCTGCGGAGGTCGCTGGACTCAGTTTTCCGGGTTTGCAGGGCTGGGTGAACGACGTCTACGAACGTCTCGATGAAATGAGGGATTTGGTGATCGGTATCGAGCAGGCGAAGCAGAACGGGGCTCGTGCGTTCGCTGCTCGAAGGAACTGTCACGACTGGCGATGAAGTTCTCTATCTCCATAGGGCGCTGACCAGGTCGTGCACCTGGAGGGAACCCGCGGAGGCCCACGCGGTGATAGGGCCACATTCAGTAGACGTCGCTAGCCTCTCCGCAATGAAAACATAGGGGCCTGAGGTCACGAGCCCGCCAGACGTCGCTTTTCCTGGGCCTCGACTCCTCGATGGACGGTGGACTGCGACGTCTGAACACTACTTCTGTTTGTTCAGAGGGGCGCATGACGTTTGAGGGGCCGTACAGCGACGGTCGTCGTACGGCGTCCGCATTAGTCATTCTGACTGGCTCCCGTTGTTGTGGTATCTCGTAGCGTTCAGGAGCTTGGACGGCTTGCCCAATCTCGTCGCGCACTATCTCCGCCACAGAAAGTCTGGCTGTTGGCGCGTCGGTTACCCCCATTTTGTGGAGCTCTTCTCTTACCACAGCCCTGATTAATTCGCGTAGGTTGTCGAGGTGGCTTTCCGAAGTCATGCAGGAGGGGCTGTGCGAAAGTTCCATCACGTTACGGTTGTATTGTCTGGCACGCAGTCGAAGGGCCCTTTCCATTGCTGTCGCTTCAGCAAGGAAGTCCGCAAGTGTTGTGGGAGGATTCCGATTAAGTCCAGCAAATATCTCTTGCTTCACACCGCGCATAAAATGTCGGGCCTTCTTGTCTTCAGCCATTGAGGCATCCGCACGCCTGAAGAGTCGAGCCATGTCTTCAGTATACGTGGTCACGCTCTCGTTCGGGGTTTGGAATCTTGCCTGTATTGCCAGCTCCGCTCGCTCCTTCCTGTCCATGTTGGAATATGTGGCGATCAGCTGCTGTCGAAATTCGAGCCACGAAGTCAATGTCGCCTCATGGTTATGGAACCACGTCCTCGCGGAGTCTTGGAGAGCGAAGTACACGTTGCGCAACTTGCGCTCTTCGTTCCATCCGTTGCATTCGGCGACCCGCTCGAAATGGTCTAGCCAATCTTCCACGTCTTCAGTAGCATCTCCATGGAATGCAATCGGCGTCTGTGGCTGGTAGAAGATGAACTGCGCCGGCGGAACTGCCGCAGCAGGAGACTGTGGGCTCAGCTTCATCGTCCGGATACTATCGGGCAACAGACCGTGCTCAGATTGGAGCCCTTGAAGACGGCGGCTGGTGCGTGAGTGCACAGGAGTAATCTCTCCCGGGCTACTCACTGGGGATGAGTCAGGAGTGCGCTGCGTCTCCGGCAATGATATCATATACCCAGCACCTCCGCCAGTAAAATGCCACGAAGATAATTATTCGGGGCTCGCCGAAGGAGAACAGCCTTCTTTAGTGATGGCCGACATTCAAGAGAATGCGCGCACACCTGCGCCCTTCGTCGTTTCTCTCTGGCGATCTTGTGCCTGTAGTGGGCAGCTGACTTCTGACGATCGGTGCCTGTAGTGGGCAGCTTACTTCGTGTCAATATGACACATGAAAATAGGTAACTGAATTATTTGGATACACCAAATCCGCACCGGGACCAGACGGGATCACCAACAGAACTCTCCGGAACCTAGACGATGAAGCAATAGAGAACATCACGCAATATATAAACGAATGTTTGGCCGAAGGCGCCATCCCATGCTGAATGGAAAGATGCTAACGTAATCCTTATCCCCAAGCCCGGAAAACAACCCGATCTGTTGAACTTACGCTCCATTTCACTCGCGTCCTGCGCTGGAAAGGTGATGGAATACGCTTTCTTCAATAGCATCAATAACTATCTTGAGGAGAAGAAAATTTACCCGGACTCCATGCTGGGGTTTCGCGCCAAGCTATCCACACAGGACGCCATGCTGTAAATCAAACAGCAGATTCTAGACAATAAAACAAGGTCGACTAGGGCGATACTAGGATTAGACCTCAAAAAAACCTTCGACAAAGCAGCGCATGCAGCTATATTAAATCAGATAAGTCAATTAAGCTAAGGATTGAGATCATATATTTATGTCAAGGACTTCCTAACGGACAGAACGGCATCCCTTGTAGTGGGAGAACTCAGAGCTGAGGAGAGACACGTGGGCAGTGCTGGCACCCCGCAGGGTTCAGACATATCGCCCATGCTGTTCAATCTAATATTGATAGCACTCCCGCAACGGCGCAACTCTGTACACGGAATACATCACTCCTTATATGCAGATGATATCAGCATCTGGGTGTGGTAGCGACGGAGAGATAGAGCAGCGACTCCAGGAGGCCGTCGACACGATCGAGAAGTAGCTCGAAGGTAGCTGGCCTCGAGTGCTCGCCGGATAAATTCGAACTCCTCCTCTATTGACGCACGCTAAAATCCAGACCACCCAAGGGTTACAACCGGACCGGAGCCTACGAAGAATTCCAAATTCGCACCAAAACGGCAGAACTTTCCCCATAGTGGAACAGATCAGAATCCTAGGTCTCATCATCGAATCCAAGGGCACTAATAGAGAAACCGTCAAGATGCTAGTAACTAAAGTCACCAGCGCAATAAGGATAATCAAGAGAGTCACAAACAAACACCAGGGTATGAAAGAAGCCAACGACGTCAGACTTATATATTCCTTCGCCATAAGTCACATTATATACGCGCGGCATACCTCAATTGGTATTCAGCCGAAAAAGCTAAGATCAACGCACTCATACGAAAGGCGTACAGGCAAGCTCTCGGCCTTCGAGACAGCACCAGCACCGAGCGACTACTTCAACTGGGTGTACACAACACGTTAGAGGAGCTGATAGAGGCCCAACAGATTGCTCAGTTCGAGAGACTAGCCAGTTCGCGCACGGGCAGAGTATCCTCAGCAAATTACGGATAAGCTATCACAGTCTACAAGGATGTAAAGTGTCGGTTCCCAAGGTAATGAGGGAAAAGATCCAGGACCCCATTCTGCCCAAAAACTTGCACCCCGAACTTGATCAGGGAAGGAGGAAAAACAGTGCTAAAGCTCTACTCAAGGCATACGGTAGAGACAAGGAGGCGTTGTTCGTGGACGCAGCGGAGTACCCGGTCACAAATCCTACGTCGCAGTAGTAATAAACTCCGACCACCAGTGAATGAGCGCGGGCTCGATAGGCTCTAATAACATTGAAATTGCAGAAGAAGGCAGCTATCGCTCAGGCCTTAATTTCCCCCACATGTAGATACTTCATCAGCGACTTGCAGTCGGCCATCAGCAACTATGCGCGAGGAAGGATATCTCCCTAGGCCGCTAACATACTCCACATGAAAGCCCAGTTCATATCATGAGAGGAATTCGAAGGCAGATACATCATTTGGTTCCCAGCCCACACCTCCTGTGAGTCCCCCACTCCCAACCTCAACTAGGAAGCCCACCGCGCCGCG
Organism: Dermacentor silvarum; assembly: GCF_013339745.2. Taxonomy (NCBI): domain Eukaryota; kingdom Metazoa; phylum Arthropoda; class Arachnida; order Ixodida; family Ixodidae; genus Dermacentor; species Dermacentor silvarum. The sequence goes on from NC_051158.1 coordinate 84,395,312, forward strand.
CGAGGTCTCATTTACCGCGCTCGCGAAGAAGCTTCCCCCGAAGGAATGGGAGGGGAGGCCTGAAAAGAGAGGGACAGAATGTTCAGATTCTGCGACATCACCCGTTTCTACCAAAAGTCGAGGTGCATATTCCCACCTCCTAGCTCCAAATTAGACAGATCTCAGGCGGTTGAATGGAGGCGACTACAAACTAGAACCTTCACCAACCAGGTGCACCTACATCGCATCTACCGCGAACTATATACCCAGATGACTTCTGCAAATTATGTAAGACAGAACACGCAACCCTAGAACACAATCTATGGGATTGCGCACATGTTCAATATAAAAATGCAGTCTCCCCAGAACAGCTTGGGGCGCGGTGGAAACTCGCGCTGGTCAGCAGCTCAGATCTACAAGATCAACTATGGGGCATCCAGCGAGCTCCAGAAGCGGCCGGGAGACAGGGTCTCTCTACCGCCCCTGGCGCCGCCTAGGCCCAGGCCTCAATCCGCTGGTCTCAATAAAGGTGTTTCACTCACTCACTCACTAAGAAGCAATGTCGTTCAATAGCTTCCAATTCATCTTACATACTTACAAGAGGGGATACTCGCCGCTTAGGGAAAAAAGCACCTTTAAAACGTCTGGATTAAAGGATAACATCTTAGGAGCTAACAATTTACAGGATTAGTGCCCCTGAATAAAACTGGCTCGTTACGAAGGACGTGCGCTAGATAAGCATTTAAATAGTCTTCAAATCTCTAAACAAACCATGTGCTTTTCCCGGAGCATATTACACCAAACTTGTGTTTACGTAACAAGCATTGTCGCAGCACGTTCTGCCGTAAAACAACTTCAAAAAAGGTACAGTCAGGAACAACATAAGGAAACAAAAGTTAGTAAACACCTTTTCATTGTAATTATGACCCTTAAAACAGTAAATAGAAAAGTATCAGGGACACAGCTATGTATACACATGCATGTTAAGCGGATGTAGATACATAGTGCTAGTTAGTGAAATTATCAGCCCACTGCACGTACTTGCGTGGGTTGCGCGTTTCGCTGCAGCTTCCCGCAATATTGTCAATTATTGCACTTTATTTCTGTTTTCATTTTGAAAATACAAATATCGAAATCTATATAAAACTCTGCTCTCTAAATACGTATGAAATTGAAATACTTATTTATTGCGCTTTCCGTAATCGTTTATTGACCTAGCGATCTGTTCAGGTCTCATTATTTCCTATTCTTATTTGCCAAAAAGAGGCTGACGAAAAAGCGTAAAAGAATTATTGAAGAGAACAGAAGCAATGAGTTGACTTTATTAGCAGACTGCTTGGACGCCTTAAAGGCGCAGATGGGTACACCAAGAATCGGCACGTGGGCACAGGCTATTATGGTCGCAAGCACAACACCTATTTATAATTGCGGCATAGGCGTGGTAATGGACTTGGTACTGGGGCATAAGGCAGCATCGGCAATGGTACGGCCCCCGGTTTGGCGAGCAGTCTAATGTTTGCCCGTTCAGCATCCCTCGACTCAGACACTACTCACTCCTGTGAGCCTGGAACGAAAGGAGGAGCGCGTGCAACTGAAACTGCAAATAAAAATTGGAGGACACTTAAGCTTCGCCTTTAAGAATGGAACGCGATAGTGTTATCGGGACCCGTTCGCATCGCAACGCGCAGCTGTAGGTCTGGTATAAATGCTGGAAAAGGCGTTTGTGTGGTGAGTTTCCTCATACCCGAATTAGGTTTTCTCGTACATTCAAATTACAATCCGACGCCGATTGGTAAACAGTCCGACGGCGAATCCGTCGCTGTGTGGTAAAATCGCACTTTATCATTTTCCTGACGGATTTCACTGTGAGAAATTAAATTTTTGTTTAACAAAACCTTGCACCACGTGGAGGGCCTGTCGCGGTCGGGGTGGTTGGGGATTTTCTCCGCCGCCGGCATCGCACGCCGGTTGCCGACGCCGGATTTCCTGCGACACGGGGCCCTTAACGCTGTCGCATTACAACGGGAGCCGAAGGCAACACAGGGAGCACCTTTGTACAAGGGGCTTGCTGGGGATTTCCTAGTTCTGGTGTACATAAAAGGCGCAGGATTGGCGCAGCCCTCACCCAAATGTCCTGGTTAAGTGGCGCGCGTGCACTGCTTCAAGCAATACACGATGTCAACCGAGGAAACGCCTGGACAACCAGGAGGAGGAAGAGACATAGCCGAACGTGATGTTATCGCCGCTGGTGTGCAGCAGCTGCAATCTCGGTTCTCGTTTCGACAGTCAGGCACTTATGATAGGGCGGTCCCGGTCTCGGGATAGTAAGATGAGACCACAAGGTATACGGCATTATATCACTGGAGGCATAAAACACGTTGCCCCCTCAGGTCGACTCCCAGCGGCCCATCAACTTCCATGGGAGTTGAGGCTGGGTTGACCATGAAGTTACGAACCTGTGTTTTGCAGCGAATCTGTGTACCTTTCCCAGCGAAGGAATTTTCGTGTCGCCGTAACAAGAAGAAAATCTCTAAACAAAAAACTCCAGGCTAAAAATTGAATAAAAACAGCATATCTCCTTTGAAACCAGGCTTACAGCATACAGGTCAGCACTCGTTTTCAAAAGAAAAGCCACAAAACAAGCATCAATACCATATGACGGATGATAAGGCGAGTGTGAACAATGGGAACACCCACCAACCCGTTCCGGTAAAGATTAGGTTTGCCACTGCTATGAAAGGGGATGACGTCATTCAAAGCCCTAGTGAAACCAGTGTCTCTGGTTTCACTCTTTGTAGAGCCACATGTTTGAATTCAAGTGACGTCACAATGGGTAATTTTGGTGGGTATCGTTTACAGCGTTCCTTCTCACGCGTGGGTTTCCCGGTAAAGGTTACGGTTGCGTAAGCTACCCCGAGTGGGAAAGTACCCAACAGCATAGAAATGACGTAGTTACGTCACCACGGCGTAGTAACTCATTCAGTTCATTCCAGGCTACCACGGGTAGACTACGGAAAGTAAAGACGCCAGAAGAACAGCGTGAATGTAATGTCGTTGTGAAGTTTTAAATTGTGTGGTCAAGTACATTTCACTTGTTTCTAGTTTCACTCTTTGTAGAGCCACGTGTATAAATTCAAGTGATATCACAATGGGTAATCGTTGTGGGTGTCGTTTACAGCTTCGCTGTCCAACTGTCTTCACAGCGTGGATTGGAGCCCCAGTTTTTTAGGGGCGAAGCTCCTTATAGCGGCACCCGTTCGTCCCCGTCGTAGTAGGTAGCCACGTCTAGTTTTATGAATTGCTCAATAGATGGCGTTGTGTGTCCCTATATGTATGTATACCCATATATACATATATATGTATATGCATAGTATAACCGGAAGCCGACTTCTGCTTCCGTTTCCACTTCCGGTTCCGCTTCCGGTTCCGGAAGCCAGCTTCCGGCTTCCGGAGAACGCTTCCGGCGTTTTAGGGACGAAGCTCCTTATAGCGGCACCCGTTCGTCCCCGTCGTAGTGTGTAACCAGTCTTAACGCTAGTACCAGATGTCGGCATAAACTAAACGTATTGTTCAAAATGCCGTTGATTTATGAAATAAACGCCCGGTGCACCTCCCTTACGAGTCTTCCTAACGGGACCTGCGGGTTGCGGTAAGACGTTCGTCTTGAAGCTCGTAATGAATGTGTACAACCGTTACAACGACCCGACGCCTTACAACGCGTACGTCGTCTGTGCGAGTACTGGAAAGGCCGCCGTTGCCGTTGGAGGAACCATCGTACACTCTGCTTTCAAGCTAACACGTAACAAGAGGGACGGAGGGTTACGAGACAGCGAACTCAACACATTTCGAGTTGCCTTCCGGAACGTGAAATGTGTCATCATTGACGAAATAAATTAGTATGCTGTCTGCAGACACTTTAAATGGCATAGATTGAAGACTGAAACAGATCACTCAGCGACTGACGGAACCTTTCGGAGGACTCGACATCGTAATGTGTGGGGACTTACGTCAACTGCCTCCGGTACGTGCGAACGAAGTCTACAAGCGATGTAGAGAAAGCGGAGGTCTCATGGGAACCACTCTCAAATGGCACTACCTCGAATACTTTCCATTGGTACAAGTCGTCCGGCAGGCCGATGCTTCCTTCTCTGCTCTTCTTACGAAGATCGGAGATGGCAAGGCACTGCTGGTCGACGAAGTCAAATTGCTAGAAAGTCGGTTCGTCACCGAAGAGGAGGCTTTGACGCAGGCACCATCTGCCATACGAATCTTCTACTCGAACGAGGAGGTCAATAAATTTAATACGTCCGTTGCGCAGCGAGCAGCACGAGATATCGTTACGCTGCGCTCGGAAGACGTGTACCTGGGGTATGCCAACCAAGACGCGTTACGTAAAGCAATGGCAAAGGTAGAGAAAATGTCGCACACCGAGTTTGCCAACCTCCCTCACGAAATTCTCATTGTCATAGACAAACCATACATGATCACCACCAACATCGACGTCCTCGACGGTCTCGTGAACGGAGCCGTAGGCATTCTCAAGGTGTGCGAGAAAAGTCCGGGTAGTGACTTTCAGAGACGCCTGTGGTTGCACTTTGCCGATGTGGAGACGACCGGTAGGCTCACTCGTCTGCGATCCAAGCACGCCGTTAACGAAGCCAAACGAAGCGGGCACGTCATCGATAACGCCTGGGTTCCCATAGAACCTCGAGTTACGGCACTCACTTTGGATCGTAAAATCGGCGTCTCTTGCAAGAGAAAGCAATTCCCATTAGTACAAGCTAGTGCAATCACTGTACATAAATCACAAGGCGCCACCTACGCGTCCATTGTCTACGAATACAGTAAGACACACCCACAGAAATTAGTTTATGTCGCGCTCACCAGGTGCACGAGTATAAATAACCTCTACCTCACGAACGCAAAAGGAGACCACAAGTTCTACCACAAGGCGAGCAACGAGGACAGGGCCATGGCAAACGAATTCCAGCGGCTCGATCAGCACCGGCTACCTACCGTCACGCAGCGGTACCGTCAAGCCCTGAAAGAAGGCGTCGATCACGTCAACGAGTTCACGTTTGCCCTCCTCAATGTCCGTTCTCTCAATGCGCATATGGACGATGTGGAACGGGATCCCATCCTAACCGAAGTCGACATGCTCTGCTTTACCGAGACCTGGAACGCCAAACGACCCTACATCAAGGACTATGCACCAGTCGTATGCATCCATGACCCGGTACGACCTGCCGGTGGTGTTGCAGTTTACGTAAAGCAAGCGGAAGAGGCCCGGAACATTGAACTAGCACTCTTCACGGAGAGCGACGATGGAGAAAGTGCTGCAATCGACTTTGGTGGCATCACCGTCTTGACAATGTACCTGGCACCAAATGTTTCCATCGAAGACGTCAAATGGATCATCGATCGAGACATGCGTATATACGACAAGTCGAAACCTTTCATGCTCTTCGGTGACTTCAACGTTGACATTACAGACCCCAACAAACATTGCTTGATGCATCACATGTCAGAAAAGTACGGACTCAAATGCATCTCCTTTGAAAACCCCAACCCAACCACCATCAGAGGCACCTGCATCGACATCGTGCTTGCCAACTTTCATCTGCAACCAGTGCAAGAACCACTTAGCTTACATTTCACCGACCACAAAGCGGTCATAATGAAAGGACAACGGAAACCAGCAATAAAAGTTTGATAAAACATTTAATCAATCGTTTCACGTCAATTTTATCGGGCGAATTAACGGAAGAACTTTCACGGTTTTACCGATGATTACTTCCAGGAGCTTCGCCCAATCTCATCATCATTCACCTCGTGGATCTGCTGTACTTTTTTATTTATTCGTTAATATTATGATTACCATGCAGCCTGACTCCTTAAAATGTTTAGCCATTCTATTCATTAAGGTTAATTGTGTGTCTCTAATTGTGTGGGCGCACTACAGTTGGTTGAGGAGAACCGCGTCTTACTTACGTTTCGGGCGTCGTAGGGACCAAAGTCGGAAGTCGTGGCGTCTACGTTAACATCCAAAATGAAATTTGAACTGCGCGCCACGGTGACATTTCGAAGGCGGAGCGTTGCCGGCAGGCCCCACTCCGCTGTAGCCTTCGCAGTGCAAGGCATTGAAGAAGGAACGGGAGTGCAGTGGAGATCGTGTTTGATTCTCCATAACCCTGCTTCTGATGGACGCATTCAAGTACTTTATTCAGCAACGAATTTCTTGAAAAGCCTATTCACACTTCAAATGCCTTTCTCCATTTCAATAAAATGTGGTTCAGGGCCATTTTACACATTTTTCGTCGTCTTAGGGAAGCTTCATTAAAAAACCTTTCCTTAATATAAAGTGCTCCGCTATTGCTGTTGTGGGCGTGAGGCACAGTTTGTTGTAAAAGAAAAATTTGAAAAAACTTGCATCAATTTGTTGAAGATTTCTTGAGGTCCTATATTACCAGGCAGTTTTTGCACAGTTCAGCGTTTGGCTCCCAAAGCAATCAACCGCTACCAGTAAGGCTTAATTACTTATCGAATGTTTGTTGTATTTATAAACGTATGCACTTTTGCAATTGTTTAATATTATCGCCTGAGCGTCAGCAGCGTTGCTGCGGCAAGGGACGCCGGAATTGTTGACGGTATTCAGGGGTACGTAAGGCAATTTGTACTTCGAATGTACTGTGCAGCGGCATTCGCTTCACAGCAATGTCCTTCTCCGCTACAGGTCAAATACGCCTTGAGATCGAGGCTCGCGCGATATTATGAAAAATTTCAAGGGTGTACATCATAACACGGCCAAGCTGCAACGCGAGCGCTTTTAGGGGCGAAGCACCTTAGGGCCGAGCCTTGTCCTTCGTAGTCCGTAGCTCTGGTTGTCATGGAGACCGCCATGTATGTATGTATACGCATATATACATGTATATATGTATATGCATAGTATATGTACGCCAAGCTCTGGCTTCCGGAAGCCGGAACCGGAAGCCGACTTCCGCTTCCGTTTCCACTTCCGGTTCCGCTTCCGGTTCCGGAAGCCAGCTTCCGGAGAACGCTTCCGGCGTTTTTCTCTCTCGTCCGTAGCTACGGGCGCTGCAGTGCACAAGGGCGTTCGTTCCCGACGCGCGCTATCTTTCTCGTCCGCAGCTAGGGGCGTTGCATTGCACAAGGGCATTCGTTCCCGACGCGCGCTCTCTTTCTCTCTCGTCCGTAGCTGTGGTTTACCCAACTGATCCCCCGGTGCTTCACCCACTCATCATCATTCACTTCGTGGATATGCGGTGATTTTTTTAATGCCTCTTCGATCACTGCGTTCGATCATCACGTCCACATCGGCCGCGGTAGGGAGCCTACATGCAAGCGCCGTAAAACGGCGCTTGCATGCAGGCTTCCTAGGCCGCGGGAATGCATATCGCCGACTACAGGGGAACTTCCAGAAAGTTTAATAGCAAAACTTCCCACTAACATTTGGGATTTTTATTACGGTGTGAATATATCTCCTCTGGAAGCCCCCAAATTGTTACTTAGGGTGCAAGCAGTCAATTACTTCTTCTACCTTATACTTACGCCCCATGCTATTTTTAGATTTAACAAATAGTGCAATATTTAATAACAATGAATCATGGAAGAACATCGAAGAAGAAATAATCTGTCAAATTAAAGTACACTACACCTCTATCATCAATCTGCTGAATAGATTTCAGTGGAGTCGCTGCAGTCGCATGCACTCTTCATGTAGCAATCATTATTGCTGCCAAGTAATTCCTCGAATGACGAGATCTTTCACGAGTTTTCCATGACGTGATGCCTCGAAAATACGACGCACAATCCCACGCCTAGCATGACATCACTACCACAGAGCATCCACCACACTCACCATCTGCGCTGTCAACATGCCGCAGAATTCATGTCACATAACCATCTGAAGCGTTCACACGAATTTCTCGTACTCACGGCCCAACACCGCGTTTCACCCACGTGACACGTCCATGGCTGCCGAACGGGCCGTATTTCAGGCGTAAATATTATTTATTCTGATCGTACGCATCCTTGGAACTCCTTTCACGAGAGGGGTGGTGGTCCAAGTCTGTTCATCAAGCAGCTGCCACTGACGTAGCATCGCATTCCGCGCATCGTCGAACGCATATCCGCAGTGCACTGCTAGAACAAAAGTACGTGCCTTGCACGAACCTTAGTAACTGTAACGTTAACATCAATGGCTTGTTACGGCACTAGCTACTATGAACTGACGAAGAGCCAAAAAGCCAAACTTGAATGTTTATGCAGAATGCTCCGCGTCATCTCTGGACTACCCAAACACAGTAGCGTAAAAGAACAGTGAAGGTATGCCAACCTCCCAACATTTGACGAATATATGCACGTTGAAGCTAGGGGCATGATGTGAGAAGAAATGGTACTTTAAATAAATTCAATTTGTGCTTTCTTCTTACATAATAAAAAAAATCAGTGCCCTTCTACTACTGTGAAGATGGAAGCCAGCGAAACGTTGACTATGGTTGGGGTGCTGTAGTGATTATTGCTATAGTGAATTTATGTATTATCATCATTGACTTTATTGAACGTCTTCAGCACGTTCGTCAAAGAGCAACGACACCAGCGTCTTCTTTTCGCCAGGCGCGATGGTCAAGCGCCAAGTACGCCCCATCGGCATCTCTCCCGCTCCTTCTCTCGGCGGCCTCACACCCACATATCCAACGCGGGTATGATCCACATGTGATTTCTTTCTTACCTTCCTTCTCTCGTTCTTTCTCTCCTTCTTTCTCTTTTTTGTAAAGGGGTGTACTTAACAGTTTAGCTGGTAGCGTGAAGCGTAACCGATAAGTCAGGCGCCGCAGAACAGGAACAGCTGGTTGCCCGAGCGGCTCACACTCGTGCCAATCACTGGCAATCCGACTGGCTCCGTGGTTGCGTTGCAGGCATCAAATAGACGATCTGGCTGGCCTTGTCGATGAGCTCTTCTTTTAGGTGCGAAGCACCTTATGCGCCCCGACTGTCGGCGTCTCCTGTCGTCGTCGTAGTAGTAGTCACGTTAAGCAAGTGGCTCGTGCTCTAGCTCGGCACGCACTCGTGCCACTGCTCCCGCGTTCGTCGTCGTCATCGTCTTCCACAGCTGGCTGCGTTGCCGCTCATCATTTCAGCGTATAATTTAACTTCTCTTCTGCTGTCGTAATGAGGACGCCGCGTTTACGGGGTTGTGAGCCACAAGGAGGCAACCTCCTTGATGAGACGTTGCTTAAGGCAGTATGAGCCCATTAGCGGTGCATCACTGCGCGCTTCGCACCTCCCCAGGTTTCACGTTAGCCGAGCTGCATCTCGCTCAATGGGTCATTTGACACTTACGCATAAAATTTAATTCACCGCTCAAACCGAGCCTACGACTTAGATTTTGCTCACTGTACGGACTAATAAAAAAAACTAAAATAGTTATCTTAGTAGTAATAGTAATAAAATGCAGCCAGTTCCACGAAGTGAAATCTGCGTATCCCTTTCATGCGCGAATTAAATCTGGCAATGAAAAAAATTATCTTAACATCATTTTCGGCTCTCCATGCTTCAATAAGAGCCATTAAAATATGGAAACATAAATTTCATTTTTTTTCATTGTTTTCTATGGTGTCCACATTTGTGACAGGTCGCCTTAACCCGGAGAAAATGTTGTACTGTTCGCTTAGGTAGGTAGGTGGGGCAAAACATTTTCCTGTGATTCTTCCTTGATTTTTCTAAACATTTGCAATCTAGTTTGTGTGGTAAACATGAATGCAGTGATTCTGAACCGACAGGCAGACGAACACGTGACATTTTCGGCCGAGAATTCGGCTCTTCGCTGCGCATCCCTCGCGCCGGCAACGCTGTGCATTTGGTGTGCGCACGTGCCAGCGATCGTACCTGGCATACCTAATGTCATCGGTTGGAAGTCGCTCCGGTGTGGCTTTATTGACAACAGGCTTAGAGCTGTCATTGCTTGGCCTACCGCGCTTTTTTGAAGCAATTCTGTTGCAAGTGATCAGGCTGCTCGCAATGTGCGTTTGGAAGGCCATCATGTACATTGTGTTCCTCTGTAGGAGCTTCTCAACGCTGCGTTCCTGAGGTACTCTAACCAGCTGCTGCTCAGCGCAAAACAGAGAAAATGAGAAATGACCCTCAAGCCCGTTTCACATGGAGCGATTTTGTCTGCGAATTCGCAGCTGCGGGAAATAGGCCCCCGGCCCTTTGTGCGTGCGATATTTCGATGTTCGGCGTGCTGAACTTCTCTGCGAAAACGCAGATGCGGTGGTAGCCACAGTAGCGGTGGAAACAGACGACCAATAGCAGGCGGCTCGCTCATACGTCATCGCCAGTCAGAATGCTTAACGAGTATGCAAAAACGCAGCTGCCGTAGATCCATGTGAAACGGGATTGCGAATTTCGCGTCTGCGGAAATCGTGGCTGCGAAAAACGCACTGCAATATCGCACCACGTGAAACGGGCTTCACGGGCAACCGTACGCGCCATGCCTTGCTTCGAACATTCATCGTCCGAGAGGTCTGCATCGGATGTGTCGCCATTTGGAATTTTCCCTAAAAGTTCCTCGACAGTCTGTTCATAGACCTTTCATTTTTCTACCGCATGCTTAGAAATGCCTGAAAAAATAAGAGGTTTTCATTATTTTATCCATCGGGCGTCTTTTGCTATACAAGGCAGCTCGCTCGGAAAGGCGGCTTTGAGGCGCACTGTCCACAAACGTGGACACTAACTTTTGGTAGTTGCGTGCGGCACTCACACTTGGTAATCCATGAAAAGATAGTGTTTGACAATCACGAAACATTGCTTTTTGCAAATAAATCGCTTTGGCGGGTTTTTAAAAACGTTAGTACCACGAAAACAAATACAAATAAAGAGCTACTTACGGATCGCGTGGTAGAAGCTTGAAGTGGCCTTTTTCCCGCGCTTGCTGATAATTATTTCGTGTGCCTTCAGGGCGATGGCGCCGCTTGTAAAATAGAGAAAGGAAAGGCTCATTTGCCCGCGCTTCTCAAATCACATTTTTCCATCTGTGTTTGTAAGTACGTGAATTCAAAGTTGGTGTCCACGTTTGTGGACACGGGGCCTGAAGGGGCTAAACAGCGGAGCTATGGTCGTTCTGTTTCTGCGATTTTCGCGTAAGTTTCTTTTTTTACAATTATCCCCAGTGCAAAAGCGGAGCCATCCTGGCGACTTACGACGTGGAGACGAGCGGGTCGTAGTATGGTTTCAGGTGGTGAACGTCGACAACATCCCGTCCACGGCGGCGCCTGTCGGATGTCGGTATAAGCGGCTCTATGACATAGTTGCTCTGTGACACGATGCGGTAAGGTCCGTCATAATTTGAGAGAAGTTTTGTCGAAAGTCCGGGCGTGGTTCAAGGCACGGGCAATGAGACAAGTGTGACGTGGGCCAAGTTCGGGTTCGTAGTGTAGCTTTTCTGTTTGAATTTTTTTGTCGTTGTTGATCGGTGGAGGTGAACTTTCGCGCTAATTGGCGGCATTCCTCGGCGTATCGGGCGATGGCTGAAACGGGAGGACATTCTGACACGTCTGGTTGGTAAGCTAAAACCGTATCGATGGTATGGGAAGGATCGCGACCGTAGAGGAGAAAGTGTGGGGAAAATGCAGTAATACTTTGTGTAGCCGTATTATATGCGTACGTGACACACAATAGGATGATGTCCCATTTTCCATGATCAGATGAAGCGTACTTGGCGAGCATGACAGCAAGGGCTCGATTGAAACTCTCCGTAAGCCAATTAGTTTGAGGATGGTGCACCCTGGTAGTTCGGCGAACAAGCCGCCATTGAGGAAGCAGATCTTCAACCACCTGCAACAAAAACACACTGCATCTATCGCTCAGCCGTTCCCAAGGTAGGCCATGACGAAGAATGAAACGATAGAGCGCAAAGGATGTAACATCACAGGCGGAGGCTGCAGGTAGAGCGGCGGTTTCAGCATACCGCGTAAGGTGATCAACGGCGACAATAAGCCATTGTTTTACAGCGGGTGTTAGTGGTAGCGGCCCGTACAGGTCGATTCCCAATTTATATTCCGCAATGGCGCGTAGGAGTCGGTCTCTATGCGGTGGCTGACGGTCGATGTGCGCCCCAGAGTAGGCTGAGCGACGTCAAAAGAAGAACGAAACTAGGCAAGCAGGTGCGAAAGCTGGGGGCGTTGCTCGGAAGTAAGGTAATCAGCAATGAAAGGAGTGAATGCGTGTGGTGATGGCGGAGCAGAAGTTGCAAGTGCACAAAAGTCAGTGAGCTCTGCATCCGGCACGTCGATAATAAACATGTCATCACGGGGCTGAACACGGCCACGTGATTCGCCTCAGAGAGCCTTCAGTGCTGTAGGAAGCGGATTGCTGACAACCATCGAGCTGAAACCAGCTCAAATGTCAAGCGTGGCGAATAGGAGGGGGAATATCTTTAGGGGTAATGAATAGTTCCGAAGGAATGCAGAGGACAGAGTCTTCGGAGACAGCGGCACAGAAAACGGGAACAACGGCAGACGAGTACAGCGGTATTGCGATGTCTTCCGGAGGATCAAGCTTCTCTGGAAGAGAAGTGGCGCCGGCGAGGGACACATCACACAGATGCGAAAGTTCGACTTCAACACGCGCACAGTTGATGACGGCGTTATTTCGCGAAAGTCCCACCCAAGTAGAACGTCGTGAGAGCAGCACGGCAGAATCACAAACTCGGCAATGTACAGAACGTCTTGAAAACCAACTGTCGCTGTGCATGTTGCTGAAGGCTGAACTGGATGGGCGCTTCTTGTTCGAATAGAAAACCCAGAAAGTGGCGTCGTAACTTTTCCTAAAGCGCGAAAGAGGCGTTGGTTTAGTACAGACACGGCTGCGCCAGTATCAATTAGCGCAACGCGAGGGACGCCGTCAACTGTAAGGTCGACAACGTTCGAAGGCGACAATGGAAGACTTGTACAGATCGATGGCGACACAGTTCCTGTCTCTTGAACTATGGCGCTTCGTGTTCATCTTGTGTGGATGAAGAGCGCACACCCATTGGAGACCACGGGCGGCGATGCGGGAAAGGTGAACAACGTGCAAAGAACGGGCGCTCGGCTGGTGGCTTGTTGGTCTGCCGACCAAAATAAGCGTCGTGTTAAGGTTGCACGTCTGCGTAGGAAGGCGTCTGCACAAAGCCATGAGAGTGCAGCATGCGGCGGCGGCAGGGTCGTGCAAGATGTCCGGGTTTACCTCAGGCATAATATATGGGCCTGTTTTCTTGCGTGTGCCAAGGATTTGCAACGGCGGGAGCAGGTCGACGAACAGGTGGCAGCGGCCGTGGATGTATTGCGACGAGGAGTGGACGAGGAGGCTGCGCGGCGACGGATGCGTAAGTGAGTGGAGCGGCGATAGGGTACTGCTGATGCTGCATTCGTAGAACCTTGGCCACTTGCTCTTCAGTAACCGATCGGAGCGTCGGGGTCAGCTGTGTAGGAGGCTGTTGCGGCAGCGACTGCTGTTATGGCACGTACACACTAGCGGCAAAACGCGCGCGGCGCGCCGCGAAAGCAGCCGCGAAACAGGTTTTTCTTTCCGCGGCAGGGATCGCTCCTGGACCGATTTTTTGCGGTTTGCCGCGTGCCGCGGATGAAGGAGACCAATGAGAGCGGCCCGCTTCCGTGACGTGCGCACGGGAAACTGGTGTCATGCGGACCCGCCCGACCGCTCGTTTCGTAATCGCGTCCGGTGTTAACCGGAAACTCGCTTCGCATTATCATGTGCACGCGTCAGCTCCCGGACCGAGCTGACGGATAGTTCGAGAAGGGGGGAGAAGACTAGTCTGTCACGTGATTGCCGCAGCGGCGCGCCGCCGGTTGGTGTGGCCGCCCTGCCGCTGCTGCGTTTTGCCGCCGGCGGCGCACCGCGCGCGTTTTGCCGCTAGTGTGTACGTGCCATTAGGGTAGCTCAGCGAAGGGTAGTAGAGAAAGCTGACGTGCAACTTCCTGCCCCACGAAAGCATTGCTTTTTGTGAGCCAGGGCGAGCAATCAAAGAAAGCAGACATGGCAGAGAGGGCCTCGTCAGCCTCTGAGGAGCGCCTGGTCAAATCTCGCTGCCTCATCAACTCGTCGTAGCTTTGGCACAAGTTGATGAGTTCTGCTACGGTGCGCGGACTCTTGGCGATGGACATTTCAACAATGTCATAGGCGATACCCTTCAAATATGTTTCAGTTTGTCATTTTTGGGCATGAAGCATCCACACCTGGTCGCAGGTCTAGAACCTTTTCAATATAACAGGTGAATAAGTTTCACCCGGTTGTTGCACTCCCTCTCTTAACTGCTGTTCGGCGCACAACTTGCGCATGGTGGGGTGACCTAAAACCTCAGCAAAACTGGTGTTGAACGCTGAACAGGCCTGAAAGTCGGTTTCGTGCTTTTTATACCACAGGTCAGCCGATCCGGCAAGGTAGAAGATGACGTTATTTAACTTGGAAGTATCGTCCCAGCGATTGGTCAAACTCACCCGTCCGTAAGAAGACAGCCAGTCGGGGACGCCATGCTCATCCGTACCGCTGAACACCGCTGGATCTTTGTGCCGAAGAGCGCCAGAGCAGACCACGGGCTGTGGCGGTGATGTCTGCTGGAAAGAGTCAGGCATGACTGGTGGCAGAGTCCGAGAACGGAGTTCCAGGTTGTAGATGTTCTTAAAGACCCGGCATATCCGCCAATTGTAAAGGGGTGTACTAATCTATTCAGCTCGTGGTGTCAATCGTAACCGATAAGTCAGGCGACGCAGAGCATGAACAGCTGGTTTCCCGGTCAGCTCACACTCGTGCCAAGCACTGTCGATCCGGATGGCGCAGTGATTGCACTGCAGGCATCCAATAGACAATCTGGCTGGCCTTGTCCATGACCTCTTCTTCAGTACATTTCTTTATTTCTTTTCTTCCTTCCTTCCTTCCTTCTTTCTTACTTTTTTTTCTTTTTCTTGTTCCTGGCTCGTACCAATGCGGGTATGCACCACATGTGATTTTATTATCGTTAATCGTGGCGCAACTGACGAGTATGTGATTTTATTGATGTCACAACCTATCAGTCATGTTAGTCATACAATCGTGCCCTTCCGTGCTAATTTTGGTATATACCAAGTTAACGAAGTGCCACAAAACGAGACGCCACAAAATTTTTGCGTATTTCCGGTGTGCACGGACGCGATCTCCTGGAACCTAGCCTATAACAGCTTCGCTGTAATAAGCGTATGTCTAGGTCCACAGCCAGAGGCAAGTAGGTAGTCAAGTATGTGAACGTTGGGTTAATGCAAGTAAGAAAAACTGTTTTACAAGGCAGGTCGGCATAACAAAAAACGCATATACAAATAATAGACAGTAGACATTAACGTACGAAACAAGTACCAAAAACTTTGACACTACGGCAAGAAATGCTTCCAACCGAAAATCCGCCCCACCTCGCATCACAACAAGGTAAGACGTCAGCGTACGCCTGCCGATACCTCTACCCAAGGCTACCAGTGAAGAACACCACAGCCAGGCGAGAAAAACTAAGGCTAAGGGTGGTGTATATCAAGGGATTGTCTTTTATATTGACATGGCGGGGGACGAAAACTCACAGGTGGCAGCGCTCATGGCGGTGCTGATGTGTAATGGAAGCACAAGGCAGGAAACAAGTATGCTTTTTCAGTATGACTGTTCACCAGCCTTTGCCGAAGTCGAAGAACAGCCGATAAAGGTGACACTAAATCGATGAGAGTCATCCTTAACCTCTGGCTAGAGTGTATATGTGCACTGACTGTACGGACACGCTAAGGGTACTATCCCGGTTACCAAGAATAAGCACGACTACATACTCTGTCAAAAAGCCGCGCAGATCCCACGCCCTGTGGGAATCGATATTATGCGAAGCAGTGTGCGGGGAGCCTACCATGTTAACTAAATGAGCATGAGAGCACCAAGACGTCGGTGGCTCTTTCATGACCTACATTGCGCGCATGTCATGAGTTCTCAAGAGTCGCTTTAGCTACGCTTAAAAGTCCTTAAAGCGAAAGCTTTAGTCATGATCATGAATATGACTTCGACCACCATCTTTCAGTGTTTCTTTCACTTAGTACCCACGTCCGAACCCATTCCAGTGGTTTCTGAGTGTTCATCTTTGTTCGCTGAGTAATTGTCATTTTTGCTGAGTCATGCTCATGACTGACTACTATCATCATCTATTAGCGTTTCCTTCACTTAGTACCCACGCCCGAACACTTTTCAGCGGTTTTTTAGTGTTCATCTTTTCTCGCGTGGTCATTGCTATGACCTGACACGCATGTCATGACATTTATGACCTATTATTTATGTTCGCCATACAGATCGTGTCGAACTATGCCAATGTTGGTACCTACCAAGTTAACGAAACGACCATGAGAGCACTAAGATGTAGGCGGCTGTTTCATGACCTACATGAAATGCATGTCATGACATTCATGTCCTGGCCTGTCATTTCTGTTCATCATAGACTCTTTTAAAAGATACTGTGCCTGTTTTGGTACATCCCAAGTTAACGAAACGATCATGAGAGCACAAAGACGTAGGCGGCTAGATAGATAAATAGATAGATAGATAGATAGATAGATAGATAGATAGATAGATAGATAGATAGATAGATAGATAGATAGATAGATAGATAGATAGATAGATAGATAGATACTGTCAAAGTGGCAAATGTTCGCCAAGAAATGCTTCGCATTTAAAACGGACTCGGGTTTGGGTGGATTGGGTACAGGACCAAGCGGACACTTCAGGCAACGAGGTTGTCTGTCCATGCGCTGGCGAACGACATGATGCATTCCCGCTCTTCCGGCGTAGTCTGACGCGTACCTGCCCCTCCTCTGTGGAGAAATCGAGATCGTGAGCGGGCTTAAGCATCTGCCGTTTGGCGCAAAAGGCTATTGGAGAGCATCCCGACTAACGAACACCAGTTGCCGAAAGACCTCCCGAGAGCTGCACAAGTGCTCACTCACAAATCCCGCAGCGTCTATGCACTGACTGAATACTTGCTCGAGAACTAGCGTGTTTACCTGTCTGTGGCGGAGCGCGCATCACTTCAGGCACATATTGACGCCACGCAATCACAACTACCCAGGGTCATGTGCTCGACATGCGATGACGTACATTCGCCCACTATACTCCACACGCTCTCAATGCCCTGGACTCGAAGAAGCCTGTAACCGCCATCATCGCACTGCAAGAAATGTGGAGGAGTGGATATAACCACCTGCGGTGGTGGCCCGGTATACCCTACAATTCGTTTGAGACTTCGGCCTGGAGGCTGGCGTGGCCGTCCGGATATGGGCTTTCAGGGGCGATGACAGACTTTTCGCCGCCGCCGGGGTTGTTGGCCGTTGTATTGTCCGTTCTATGTCGGAGGCGGGGGGTCTGACCTTCTTCACTCTCCTCGACACCTTACCCATCTTCCCGCAGCCCAGAAGGCGCTCCAGAACCATCCCTTTGTTCTCATTCTCGCACTCATTTTGCTGAAAGGAAGCCGATATGTTACCCGACTATAGGTCAGAAGGAAACCGCCATCAGCGTGTGCTTTTATCACAAGGAGCACAATGCACTTTCAGCAACAACGGGTGAGTCACGTTCATTTGGAAACCAAATCACTTCGTAACACATAAAAATGCGGAACGAAATAATAAACGACTACACGCATCAATGTTTGATCTTAGGGTTAGTCTAACACCTGACGAAGGGAGGGGTTACAGACCGCCCGAGAATACGCAGACAGCCAGCGAATACACGCATCATTGCCGTGCGACTGGCCACTCGAGGCACTTTGCATGTATTCGCTGGCTTCTTTCACGCTCGGAAAAACACTTTATGTAGCACCTACTGAGCAACAGAAAGCTGTATTAGCTGAGCGAATGGCCCGGGCTAGTGGGGCTTTGGAATAAGGGCACAACCCTGCTCCACAAACTCCGCCTTTTACCCCCTAGCCCCTCTGTGGGATTGGGGTAGGAGGTCGTCATGTTTCTGTTTTTTTTCTACTACTTCTAGGAGGTTTTCACATTGCACTACAATTTTCTTATTGACACTTTGATAACCTCATTCAGACAAGGCGTCCACATTAGTGGATGCGACCTATTTTTGGCATTTCTTTACAATGGTAGCAAGGAATAGAGCACAAACATTAAGCTTAGGCTAATTTGAAAATCCTGCTAACCCATATTACTTTCATTTATTTCTCAGTGATATATATGCATCGTTACAGAGTACCATGTTGGCGAAGGCACTAGCGTGTTTTACGTGCCGTTTTACGTAGGGCCTGTCGTTAGGAACCCCGAAATATTTTTTATTTATTGAAATGCTTATGGCCAATAAATAACTTGTGCGTGTCATTCGAGCGATGAAATGATGAAGAAAATGCACAAACGTACCATGCCTGACTTTTCAGTATTGAAATATTTACTTACTCTGTAATTATGACGACTCATCATAAAATGCACAAAGAATCATTCTACCACCTTGATTTGCTTTCAGGAGTCCCAAGCACCCTGGCATAAAATTATGTATGTTTAACACATGTATCGACATTCGATCATAATCCGTATCTGAAGGGGATAAGTACGACTGTACTTCTTGAGTTAGATAATTAATTACAACAACCTAAATAAATCTCAGTAACGAAAAAAATTTGCTGTGGCTTAGCTCACCTATGCCAGGATATACGTCACGTTCGGCCACATCATCCACAACCGGTAGACCTGGTGGCATAGGCGGGTAACGATACCCATTCTTAACGCTAAAGAGTGGAATATTCTGCTTAACGAGAAAGTTCTTGCACGTTGTACAAACCCGCGCCACGGTTTCATCCCACTCACGCGGCGCCGCTAAACTCAACGTTTCACACATGACACTACTTTCCGGTGTCACGTCTTTCATGTGCGACTGTCTTTCACACACGTCGCACACATATCCAAACGGATTGTTTACGAAGTCCGTCTCGAAGGTCCGAGTCGCACTGGCGCTTTCGCTAAGTTTCACCGTATAGTCAGTAAATCAGCGAGCCTTGACGTCATCGACGGCGTCTTGTTGCTGCTGCTGCTGAGATGGTCGGGCACGTCGCTCAGCCTCCTGGCGACGCCGCTTTGCTAGACGTTCCTCCCTTTGCTCCGGTGTCTCTGCACCACGTTTAACCTTCTTCCGTTCGTTCTTCCTATGCTCAACCGCTAATTGCCAGGCAACTACTTCGGGATCCGATGAGTTAAGCTTCTCCGCTCTTCTGCACCACTGAGCAGCAATTTCGCTCTCCTTCTCCATGGCTATACCCACTGGCAAGCGCCCAGCACAAATGATCAAACGCCCAGAGCAAACGGCGGGCATACGCCAGGCGCGCCAGCTGTGCGCCGTGTGACGTCACTGCTCCTCGCGCATGCGCAGCGCGGCTCTCGAGGAGCCACGTGAAACTGCTCAACCTCGGCCAGTGTAGCTCACGCTACAAAAGATTAGTGGCGGCTGCTCCGCTGTACTGGAAACAATACGCACGCCGTTTTCTTCGAGTAATGCAATTGCTCTTTTTTATCTTGGTGCATTAAAGTTGGGACACCCTGTATATGTATATATATAGGGGCTTTATGTGGCGTACGCCTCTAATCTCTATTGTTCGACAAGCATCGTGTATATCGCCGTAGTCCTCGTCGCATTGCTGTGTCGACCTCTCAAACTGTGCTCAAACCCGGGTCACTGTTGATGCAGGACTGGGCAGGTACCGCTGTTTGAAGAGACTGTTTGACGCCGGCATGCAGTACTAGGTATGTGCCACTCGTTCTGTTTTCATCTCCAATGAACCACTTTGATGTCACATTGAGTCACTGGGTACGTGCCAGTAGGTGCGTGCTGCGCTTTATTGAACGTCATTGACGCCAGCTTGCCCAGCTGTGGATGTACCACTGAGAATGTGCCACTCTAGAATGACGCAAAAGACGCCTTAAATTTATCCGATATTGAGCGGAATCAAACCCACCTCAACAAGACTTCCTATAGGAGATCAATCAAACGCATTAGCAGGCTGCACCACAAATGCAATGGGTATGTGCCGTTTTTCCATTGACATCTCTCCCACTAAGGTCACTGAGTGCGCCGACAGCGAAGGAAAAGTTCTTATCGTTCGCAGGCACCGGCGCTCAACGATTGCTTTCTCGGAGGCCGCACGCGCACTTCTCGGCAGTGCCACTAGATGGCGTAGTGTGTCTAGAAAGAAGTGCGGGAGTGAACTGCGGCGGCCGCATGAGGCGTTTCTCAGTGGCCGCAGGCACCGGCGTGCCATGCATCTGGATGCCACGCGTAGGATTCGTGGCGGCGGCGCTAGAAGGCACCGAGTGTTCCTATAGCGAAGCGCGGAAGAGGAGTGCCGCTGCAGTAAACGCCTCATACATAACTCGTTGCGATTAACGCAATACGTTGTGTCGCAACATCGATTAAATGCTAACGCATTACCGTCGACATTCATTGGGAGATGGGTTCTTTCGCAAGTTTTGCAGCGTAAGCTGCTATGGGCTCATTCCAATAACCGTTTCGGTTCCCAATGGTGTGCGATGGTGCGATGGAAATGCGAAAAAAACGTACCCGGTCTCCGCCGGGATCGAGCCCAGGCCCGCTACGCGGGAGTCGGATACTTTACTACTGAGCCACGCAAGCGCTTACTATGCGGCAGCGGAAAAAGGTCCTATAAACGCGCCCTAGGCAGGCGCGCAGGCGCTGACGACCCGAGCCTCTGCCAGCATGGTGGCGCCATCTAGGTAAGGTGCCTGCAAACGCAGCCTTCGCAGGCGCAGACGACGAGATGCGATTCAGACGAGGCGCCCAATCAACGCGATTACGAGCTGCCCGAGCATCCACCATGTATGGTGGCGCCATCTAGTTAAGGTGCCTGCAAACGCAACATGCCCGACATGTAAGTTACATATAGCAACGGCATGCTGCATGTAACTGGACCTGCTTTACTCAAGCAGGCTAGGTGACTATGTGTTACCAGCCCGTTTTAAAGATTTGAATAAACAATCATGATCATCATCCTCAACAAGAGCACCAACGTACGGTGCCACGGGTCAAGGGATTTGAGATGTCGTTATTGTTATATCGAACTACCCGGTTCTTGGCCAATACCCCAGAGTGAGTATGCGCCACAACCATCTAGGCTCTACATCTACATCTACTATGTGTGCCACGTATTCTGGATACCTCTTCGGTACACGTTATGGCGTCTCCTCGCAAGGTACGAATTGATGCTGAACAAGCGAATCGTAGAGCTACGTGCGCCGCTACAACCTGGCTTGATCGGACTCAGAAGACTGCTGTGCAGAGAGCAAAATACGCAGCAGCACTCCGTCGGCGTCGGGTGGACAGTTCAGATCGTTCTCGTCAGAACGAGGCGAAGAGACCTTGCCGCGAAAGCCCTGATGTGCGTGGTGCCGAAATTGGAGCTTTTCTTAAACCGCTCCACCTGCTTAGGCTGTCACTCCGCTGCGTGTGCCGCGCAGACCTGTGACTTTTTTGGCCCAACTTGTGATCTTCACGTACTGTGGCGCCTTTCTACAATGTCAACATGTCATCTCTCTTGATTCGAAGGGTTTTAATGGTAAATAAAGGTTCCGTTTTTTCCGCAAGGTCCCTAATGGTTCCTGAAGGGCCAAACAGGCTAATGAAGGCCGATAAAACTTGATAAGTGAAGCCACAAGCATCAAAATCAGACATAGCCGTATATTAGTCACCACTCCCATGGTAGCTGAACCATCCCAGTGCCACAGTCCCCTCAAACAATTACTGTAGGAAGCTGCATGCGGCCTGATATCGTAATGCGACGATAGCACAGGATTACGCTATAGGAGAGCGGTCTCTGTTAAGGTCAACAGAGAGTGTTGTGCATTGTCGTACGTCACAATGGATGAAACAGACACCGCTCTAATAGCGTAATGCTGTGCAATCAACGCGATTCCGAGAGAACGCTGGCCATAAAGAGTGCACGTGTTCGCAGGCACAGCAACATCAAAGGAAGCTCATGCACAACTCCATTTCTCAACATCAGGCGCTTGCTTAGTCAGAGCGCGCAATAATGCTGTTTGGCACGCGCTCGCTGACCCAGCAATATTTCGCCCCTACCTGTACACGTAAACTCTGATGGCTCATCATGTAGCACCTTCACGACAACTGCACAAGCAGAGCTTGTTCACTCATGACTCTCGCAACGGTGAAGTAGGTCTGCTCCAATAATGTAGTTTGCAAATTTAACCAAATACGGATAATATTCGAGAAAAACAACCTTCGGTTATATAACAGAACACGCCGAATAATTTCCTATCTCCTAAGAGCACAATATAAATGAAAAACTGAATATTTGCATTATTTGAATAAAGGATGGAAAGCTGTCAATACTAGACGTCTGGTGATACCCGCCGCGGTGGCTCAGTCAGCTAAGGCGTTTCGCTGCTGAGCACGAGGTCGCGGGACCGAATCCCGGCCGCGGCGGCCGCATTTCGATGGAGGCGAAATGCAAAAACGCCCGTGTGCTTGCGTTGTAGTGCACGTTAAAGAAACCCAGGTGGTCAAAATTATTCCGGAGCATTCCACTACGGCATGCCTCATAATCAGAACTGGTTTTGGCACGTAAAATTCCAGAAAGAAGAAGACGTCTGGTGAACTCAGGACCTCGAAAATGAGAGAGAGAAGAACTTTATTGATTTCCGGCAGATTGCTGGGCTGGGTTCCCACCTAGGAGCCAGCGGAGAGACCGTGTCTCCCGGCAGCTTCCTCGGCCTGCTGGATAGCCCACAGTTGCTGGTCCAGGCCTGAACTGAGCAGCGCAGTCCCCCAACGCGCCCGAAGGCCCTCATTGGAGGCCGCGACCCCAGTATTGCTGATTAATGCTGGACATACCCATAGGATGTGATCTAGTGTGACTCTGGTGTTACAATACGGGCATAGATTGGTTGTATATAATTCGGGGTATACATGGTTCATGATGACAGGGTTCGTGTATGTTCGTGTTTGTAGCTGCCGCCATTGAACAGACTGGGCCCGATCTGGGCCCGATTAAGCTTGGGGTGAGGCGGTGGATACTCCCGCCTTTGCATTCGATAATGTTGAGTAATGTCACAGAACTTATTGAGCCGATCGTCCCATTCCCACACCACCGCGGAGGTGTCCGTTCGGGTGGCTGCTTCGAACGCGGCTCGGAACGTGAGACCTCGAACCACGTTGTGCGCCACCTCGTTTGGACTGAAATTCTGTTGATCTAGAGGTGTGTGGGCTGGGATCCAGAGGATTTGATGATGATGATGATGATGATGATGATGATGGTGATGATATGTGGTTTGTTGTGGCGCAAGGGCCAGGTATGGCCAAAGAGCGCCATGACTGATAATGCTGTGTTTGGCGCTGATTGATTAGTTGCGATGATAGGATGTAACATGGCTGTAAAGTGGCCTAAAATCAATCGCTATCGTAGAAGCGTAAAACGATATATAGTATAAAATTATGACAGTGATATGTGGAGTGGTCTATGGGTACAGTACGAATGACAAGTGATCATGAGGCTAAAATGCAAGAATATGGAAATAGCACGTATGCCTCCTTAAGGCCTTTGAGCCCAAAGGCTGGGAAGCAGGTGCTTTCTTTAATGCAGCTACCGCAGCAGAAACCTCTGTTAGGAGGCCGTGCTACGGATTTCCTGGGGCTATAACATGAAACCCATGTACATATTTTAAAAATTCGAACAAGGATTGGTAATTAAAGAGAAGTTCTATACCTAAGATCATTTGAGGGTGAAGTGGAATTTGCTGTCGTTGTGGTAATGGAAAGTGCTTTTGCCTGTTAGCGTTTAATTCAGTGCATTGCAGCAGGACGTGAAGCACGGTAAGTGGCTCACCACATTCATCACACGGGGGTGGACCACCACCGGACAAGTGGTAAGCGTGTGTACTGTATGTGTGTCCTATCCTAAGTCTGCAAAGTGTTACCTCTGTGCGGCGGTTCTTTGATACCGGCGGCCAGTTGCCAAGATACGGTTTGATAACGTGTAGTTTTATTTTATGTTTCTCTATCCCACAACCGCTGCCAGTAAGCCCTGAGCTTTTTCTTTAGGGCGGGCTTGAGGTCCATTACAGGGACAGTCGTGGAAGACTTGACAACGTTCGCGTGGACGGATGTGGCTAGCTGGTCAGCCAATACGTTTCCTTCAATCTCTCGGTGCCCCGGCACCCAGCATACCACGATATGTTGCTTGGACGCATACGTGGCGCATAGTACTGAGTAAAGGGATGCAATTACAGGATTTTTATATTTTTTCACAGTTTTCAAAGAGTTTACTATGCTCCAAGAGTCTGTGTATATAACTGCCCTTGGGATATTAAATTATTTAATGTGTTTAACGGCGGCCAATATCGCATGTGCCTCTGCTGTGAAAATACTTGTGTAGGGTGCAGAACACTGGCATCCGAAAATGATGGACCGACCGCTGCGTAAGACACGCCGGAATTACACTTCGATGCATCTGTAAAAAATTCAGGAGAGAGGTATTTGTGCTGCAGTTCGAGGAAGTACATTCGGATATGCGCGACAGATGCGCGCATTGTAATAGCTACGAAAGATGTGTCACAGTGTATAAGTTACCACTGCCACGGTGGGGGTCGTATAGCAGGGGGCATAAGGTGGTATTCAAACAGTGGAATCCTTGTCTCGTCAGCTATGTCTCTAACACGCAGTGAGAAAGGCTGTGCCACTCTGGGCCGGTTGCAGAATAGTTGAGAACTGGACAAATCATTTATGGTGGAATACGCGGGCTGCTCACTGTTTGCGTTCACTCTCAGAAAATACATGAAAGACGAATATGTTCTCTGCAGGTGAAGTGACCACTCATCCGATTCAACGTAAAGGCTTTCCACTGGGCTTGTTCTAAAGGCGCCTGTGGACAGGCGAATGCCTAAGCGGTGGACAGGGTCCAGCATCTTCAGAGCAGTTGGAGTAGCCGACTGGTAAACTATGGCTTCATAGTCTAGTCGTGTGCGTACGAGGCTTTTGTACTAGTTCATAAGACATTTTCTATCACTACCCCAGGTTGTGCGTGACAGCACCTTTAAGATATTCATTGTTTTCATACATTTGTTTTTAATATACTTTATGTGCTTTACAAAGGTTAATTTTGCGTCTAAAATTATGCCTAAAAATTTATGTTCCCTGTTTACAGGCAGGCGCTCACCACGCAACACAATTTCAGGATCAGGGTGCAGGCCTCTTTTTCTAGAGAAAACTACACAGGCGCTTTTTTGTGGGTTCAGTCTGAACCCGTTCTCATCAGCCCATTTGGAGACCTTATTGAGACCAAGCTGGACCTGTCGCTCACACATTGCGAGAGAACATGATTGGAATCCGATCTGCACATCGTCAACGTATGTTGAATAAAAGATGTTACGTGGTATGTATAGGCGAAGAGAATTCATTTTTACTATAAAGAGCGTGCAGCTGAGCACCCCGCCCTGCGGCACTGCAGTTTCCTGTACAAATTTCCGTGACAACACGTTGCCCACTGGAACACGGAATGCGCGATTAGACAGATAACTTTCGATAACATTGAACATATTACCGCGTATACCTAAGTGTGAGAGGTCTCTCAATATCCCAAACCGCCACGTAGTATCATAGGCTTTCTCCATATCAAGGAATACAGATAAGAAAAACTGCTTATGAACAAAAGCTTCACGGATACGTGCCTCGATACGTATGAGGTGGTCACTGGTGGATCGGCCCTCCCGAAATCCGCACTGGCAGGGGTCCAGCAATTTCTTTGATTCGAGGAAGTGTAGTAAGCGACAGTTCATAATTTTTTCAAATACTTTGCAGAGAGCAGCTTGTTAACGCTATGGGTCTGTAACTTGATACAGAGGAAGGATCCTTTCCGTGCTTCAGAATTGGAATTATAATAGCCTCCTTCCAAACAGAGGGGCTCTCGCCGAAAACCATATAACGTTGTAAAGGGAAAGGAGGGTTTTTTGTGTTCGGAGGGTAGTTGTTTCAACATATCATATATTATGCGGTCTGAACCTGGGGCGGATGTATTGCAACAGTACACTGCTGCCTGCAGTTCTGCTATGCAGAATGGTTTGTTGTACGCCTCACTTCCTGCACATTTTCTTTCTAGCTTTTGTTGTTCTATTCGCGTTTGGTAATTTAGGAAGGTTTCGGAGTAGTGTGAGGAGCTCGATATGTGTTCAAAATGAGCACCAAGAAAGTTTGCTTGATCTTCCAGGCTTTCTCCGTGGCTGTTTACTAAAGGCAGGGAATACGTTTGTTGCCCGTTAACTTTCTTCACTCTATTCCATACTTTCCTTTCGTCTGTGTACGAGTTGATGCTTGATATAAACTTTGCCCAACTCTCTCGTCTTGCTTGTCGGCGCGTTCTCCTTGCCTGCGATTTGACAAGCTTAAAGTTTTCCAGGTTTTCGGCTGTTGGAGATTCGCGAAGCAGCTGCCCACGCTTTGTTCTGGTTCCTCCGTGCTTGCCTACATGCAGCTTTCCACCAGGAAACACGCCGCTTGGAGCCCATGCCGCTCGCTTCAGTAATACATTTACAGGCGGCATCAAGTATGAAAGCTGTAAAATATTTAACAGCATCATCTATGCTTAGACCCGACATCTCAGCCCACGTCATGTGAGTAAGAGTTCGGTACCGTTCCCAATCGGCTGAGTCAACCTTCCACCGAGGGACCTGCGGGGGAAGCTGATCCTGTTTCGGCGTACTCAGGATTATTGGGAAGTGGTCACTCCCATACGGGTTATTAAGCACATTCCATTTAAAATACGGTAAAAGCGTCGGCGATAAAATGCTAAGATCTATGGCAGAGTATGACTTGTTAGCCAGGTTAAAATACGTGGGCTCCTTCGCATTTAAGAGACATGCTCCAGAGGAAAAAAGGCGCTGTTCAATAACGCGACCTCGCGCATCACAACGTGAATTGCCCCACAAACTACTGTGTGCATTAAAATCACCAAGAATCAGATAGGGCTCTGGGAGCTCATCTATTAATGATTCTAAGTCGCGTCTGTGAATCTGATAGTGTGGTGGTATGTACAAGGAACAGATGGTAATGATTTTATTTAAAAGTACGGCTCGAACGGCCACTGCCTCAAGGGCCGTTTGGAGCTTCAAATGATGACACGCTACACCTCTATCAGCAATGATAGCTACACCGCCAGATGATGCAACAACATCCTCGCGGTCTTTTCGGAAAATCATGAATTTTCGGAGCAAATTGGTATGCTTGGAAGTTAGGTGTGTTTCTTGCACACAGAGCACTTTAGAATTAAACTTACAGAGAATTTCTTGGACGTCATCTAGGTTTCTTAATAGTCCTCTAATATTCCACTGTATGATGTTGTCCATGTCGAGAAAAAAAATTGTGCTGCGTGTCTCGAAAGGGAGGAGAGTGACTTACTTTACAGAGCCTTTGTTAGGCCCTGTAATTGGTGTTTTGTCTTTTTTGGAGCGGTCAAGGGAACCTCGCCGCTCCATCGACGCTACTAGCGCCGTTTGGCTTGGACTGGTGTTCATAGCCTCTTGAGAGGCACTGGACACCCGCTCCAGAGAGCGATGTGTGCGTCGCGTAGACTTCATCTCGAGCGACGAAGTCTTCGTCCCCACCGGACCGGAGGTCGACAGGACCCCTGTGGTCTCTGCGGTGCCCTGGCTGCTGCCGGAGCTTGTAGAGGCCACTGGTGTGGACAGTTTGAGAGATGGCAGGGCAGTGTTGGCTGCTCCCACCTTAGGGGCGGGTGGCGTTGGCCTCGGCACGCTAGGCGTGGCCCGGGTTGCCGCCAGAGGTCGTTGTGGTGCCGCCCCTCGTTGCACCACTTCCGCGAAAGATGTTTTCAGCAAGAATAACGAGGAGATACGTTGTCGTGCTTCACAGAATGTTATGTTCTCCTTCACTTTTACAGTAATTATTTCTTTTTCTTTCTTCCAGGCTGGACAAGCTCTGGAGTATGCAGGGTGACTGCCATCGCAGTTAGCACAATGTACCTCGTCATTATTGCAATCGTCAGAAGAGTGACCAGGTTGTGCCACACTTTGCGCACATAAGCTGCCCTCGGAAGCTCTGAGATGCGTGACCAAATCTTTGACATTTGAAGCAACGTCGCGGGTTCGGAATGTATGGTCGAACATGAAGTTTTACGTAGCCGGTTTCAAGAGCCTCGGGTAAAGTAGTTAAACTGAAAGTGAGTATTAAATGCTTTGTTGGGATTTCGTTGTCATTCCGTCTGATTTTGATGCGCTGCACGTGGATTACCCCTTGGTCCTTCCATCCATCCAGGAGTTCTTCTTCATTCAATGTCATTAGGTCTTCGTCTGATACTACGCCTTTTACTGTGTTCATTGTTCGAAATGCGCTTACAGAAACAAGGATGTTACCAAAGGCTACGAGGTGTGTGAGTCTGTTGTATTGTTCTTTGTCTTTTAGTTCGAGGAGCAAATCTCCACTTGACGTCTTTGTTGCCGTATAACCAGCTCCAATGGTCTCTTTTAGGCACTTGGCCCCAAGAAATGGGGAAATTGCTCTAGCTTTCCTAGATGACTGCTCACAGTGAAGGACGTGGAATTTCGGGAAAGTTTGTTTTTGGGACAGAATAGCGAGGTTGCGTCGGTGCGTACCCTTTACGAGGCACGATCGGTAGAAAAGGGGTTTGAGGATCCCATGGAAAGAAATTATTCATTCGGTAACGGCGTCTGCCACCCACCACGGAGCCCAACAAGGGGGCGTGGGAGAACATGAAAAAGGTCTGCACAGTGCCAGCAGTATGCCGTTACTGTAACCCAATATGGTATACCCAAGGTAGGACAGCCACACCAGGACTTTTCCTGGCCTTGCCGCCAGTAAAAGTCGAAGTGAATAGAAAAGATGAGAGGACAGGAAAGATTAAAAGTGGAAGGGAAAGACGAAGATGAGGGTAGAGAGAGAGACAGGAAAAGGCAACATACCGATTTCCCCCGGGTGGGTCAGTCCGGGGGTGCCGTCGACGTGAAGCCGAGGCCAAAGAGGTGTGTTGCCTCCGCTGGGGGGCAATAAAGGTCCGAACACCCAGCTTCGGCTCAACCTCTAGGATCCCCTATTCCCCTGACACGGCTAAGCCACGCACGGTTAAGCGTGGGAGGGTCCGACCCTCATGTGCTCGGGTACGTGGTGTCGCAACACACCAAACGCCTGCTGACGCAGACGCCCCTGCGGGGATCCAGAGGATTTGTACGCATTTGTCTGCCTCATAAGTTTTGCCTGTATTAAGGATCCGCAATGCCTCAGGGGAGATTCTGCCGTTGGCGTAGTTTCGCACGGCCGTTTGAGAGTCACTGATGATATACGGGGCATTGGTGTGATCTATCGCCAGCACGATAGCCACTTCCTCCGCCATTTCTACGTGTCTTGTGGCAATTGATGCGCTTGCTTTGCATTGGTGTGTGTGGTCAACGACCGCAGCTACGAAGCGGTGACGGTACCGATAGCGCGCTGCATCGACAAAGACCGCTTCTTCGTTGTGACCAAAAATCTTAGTCATGGCTTTGGCTCTACTGACGCGTCCGCCCTCGTTGTGTTCGGGGTGCATGTTCTTGGGTATCGGTGGAACTGTAAGTTTAGTTCGGATATCGCGTGATATGTCATGTTTGTCGCCGTGTTGGGTGTGGATAAGAGATTCCGAGATTCTCGAGTATCTGGCGGCCTGGCTTAGTCTTGGCCAATCGCTCGTATTGTGATATTTGTTGTGCCTCGATAAACTCCTCGAGGGTATTGTGAAATCCCAGTTTAGGGAGGAGGTCTGTGCCCGCGTGTTGCGGCAATCCTAGTGCTTGTTTATGTATTCGCCTAAAGAGGCTGTTGAGTTTTGCCTTTTCTGCGACGAACCATCGGTGATAGGCTGCCGCATACGTGATCTGGCTGAGTACGAATGATTGGATGAGGCGGAGGATGCTATCCTCTTTCATGCCTTTGTGTTTATTGGTGATGCGTTTAATAAGGCGCATCGTGTTCGATACTTTTGCGTCAATGTTGCGAATTGTCTCGCCGTTTGTGCCCTTACTCTCGATGATCAGTCCTAACACTTTAATTTTATCCACGGTTGGTATGATGCGACCATCGCTTGTCGTGAGTGTTATATCGGCGTGTGTCTGTGCTTGGTGATGTTTGGGTGGTCAGCCCTTGAGTGTAGGGCGATATAGCAGTAGCTCGGATTTCTACACCGAATAGGATAGTCCTGTCCCTTGCAGATACCGTTCTATTGTGTCAATAGCCTCCTGTAATATTTGTTCTATGGATCCATCACTGCCCTCGCATACCCAGAGGGTGATATCGTCGGCATAAACAGTGTGATGGAGTCCGGTGATTGTCTGTAGTTGTGACGGAAGGCCTAGGAGGGCTAAGTTAAACAGCATCTTGAGAGATCACGGAACCCTGCGGGGTGCCCACGTTTCCCGTGGTTATCTGGGACGATGTGAGCGCTCCTACGGTGATGGTGGCTGTCCCTGTCCGTTAGAAAGGCTCTGATATAATTGTACATGCGAAGGCCCAAGTTTAGGGTGTTGATCTGATTTAGGACGGGGCTATGTGTGACGTTATCAAAGGCCTTCTTAAGATCTAGGCCGAGAATGGCCTTAGTGGAGCCCCTGTGCAGTCTATGATGCGGTGTTTCAGCTGCAGCATCGCATCCTGGGTCGAGAGATACCTGCGGAAGCCGATCATGGTGTGTGGAAATAGGTCATTGTCCTCTAGGTAATTTGTTAGTCTATCCAGGAACATGTGCTCCATTAATTTGCCGATGCACGACGTTAGGGAGATGGCCCTAAGATTGTTAGTATTTAGTGGTTTGCCTGGTTTAGGAATGAAGATCACCTGGGCCTTTTTCCACTGCGAGGGCAAGCTGCCGGTGTAAGCATTGATTAATGTATTCTGTAAGTTGCGTGGTTGACTCGTCGTCAAGATTACGTAGTGTCTTGTAGGTAATGGTGTGGGGACCTGGGGCAGATTTGGAGTTAAGTTTGTGCAGGGCGGCGCGGATATCCGCCTCGGTGAATTCCTCGTCTAGGGTGGTGTTGGCCTGGCCTGCGTAGTCTGGGTGCTGCTGAGGAGGAACCTGAGAGATGTATTTGAGCTCTACCTCCCTAAGGAATTCCTCCTATGTGCCCTTGTACGCGTGTATGAGTTTGTTGATGGTCTGTCGGTGGGCAGATTTGTTGTCTTCTCGATCGAGTAGAAATCTGAGAAAACGCTACGTTTTACCTAAACTTAATTGCCCGTCCATTGCATTGCAGGTATCGTCCCAATGTGGTCGGCATAGCTGTGTTGCATACATCTCTATCTCCTTATTGAGGAGCGCTATGCGTTTCCTGAGGTTTCTGTTGTGTTTCTGTGTCTCCCACCTCTTTTTGAGCGATTGTTTTTGCAAGCTCCCACATATGGAGGAGGCGGCTATCGATCTCTTCGAGGTGTGCCTCAGGAGGTACAATATTCACTTTTGCTTTAAAAGCTGCACTGCGAAAGTCACTTGGCGAAAGGTGTCTGCGTCATATTTAGCCGATGATTACGACCCTCTGAATCGTTTCCTCAAATAAAAATAGCTAAAATGTAATTTCACATTTTCCTGTCCTTCTTTCATTATGCTAAAGTTTACAAGCGCTCTCTCCGAGTTTGAGCGTGAGAAACATATAAATTGTGCACACACTTTTTGTCTTCCAACCTGCCCAGCCAAAGAGTTTTGTGGTTTGCGCAGTCAAGTGTTTTCGTAGCGAAGCTCTGGGCGCGTCCACATACACCACGATGCAAATGCAAATCCACTCTCCGCAACAGCAGTGTCTTAAATACCAATGTGTTGCTTTCGGCCAGCCTACATTGTAGCCCAGTTGCAGTGCTCAGCTCGAAGTCGAGGGTTCGATGGCGGCTGCGAACGCTCGTCTCTTGAGATTGATCGTGTTCATAGAATAAAACAATGCTCGCGTTCGTAGATATAGGTGCACGTTGAATTAACTTGGACAGCCCCGCTATGGCGTGTTCGTCGAGTGTTCTTATCGCACAAATCCCAAACATTAAACTCTAATTTCTCGTGTTTCTTTCTGATTTTAAACTTCACCAATGAATCATTAATGACATAAGCTGATAATGAGAGTCCGGAATGAAACCACTACCACGTACTTTTTAGAGCACAGCACTTAGGCTCCCGCTGCTTCGACGAGCGGTGGTGTAACCAAGCCAGCTCCTCCGCTCTCTCTTCAATGCCAGGCGGTCGATCCAACCGTTCACCACGCTCCGCTATCGTCGTTTCCTACTCGCCCCAGTCAGCTAGCGTTCGCGCCTGCTTTTTGGTGGTGGAGGAGAGTTCCATCTGGGTGGCACCTCACGACGGAAGTCGGAGGAAGTAATCTTGACTGAAGCTCGAAGAGTGTACCGCAGCTGTTGGCACTTAGACGCACGCATGACGCAAGCAGCCGTACCTAAAACCCCTCAATGAAGAAAAGTAGCGCCATCTCCTCTCTCCTCCTCCTGCGCCGGCGTTCACTCTCTCTTCTGTCGACCGTGGCTCCCCCTACGCGGTGCCGAACTAGCAGACGCTCTCCGAATGAAACGCTGTGGCTACGTGTCGCTCGCGCTCTTGAACTCGTATTTTGATCGGAATTTTTCGCGTTATGTTATGACTGGCTGCCGAAACAACGAGAGGACGCATAAATTCCGTTGCGCTTAGATGGCTGTACTATTAGCGGTGATACAGTGAGCATAAAGCCTCTAAGTCGGGCTTTAACTGAGCCATGCCACGCGCGACCTCGGCGTTGGTTCATCTCCGCGTTTCAGTAGCTCCAGTGCCTCGTTGGCCAGCGGCTAACGTGCACAGCGGGCCTCTAACAATGACTACGCTTCGGGAGTGAATGATCCACCAGCTGTATATATGCAGTTGTCTTACAGGTTTCACTGACTAGTGAGCTACCGATCATTCGGCGGAAGCGGTCCGTCGATAATGAGGCTAGTGGCTTCGTTCGCTTGCAGGAAGCCTTATACTACTCCACACATTTCTTCTTCTTTTTTTTTGCGGACTTGAGTAGCGCGGCAGCGGTCATCTTACAGGTGTATGCGAGTCTGCTTTTGCGGATCATACTGCCGCTTGCATGTGCTGCGCGCGGGTCCGAGAAATTCTACCCTGCGTATTGTATCTACTATCTTATCAAATGCAGAGCAGAAACGATGAGTTAACAACCAGGTTTGTCGCGAAC
The DNA here is from genome assembly GCF_013339745.2 of Dermacentor silvarum. Taxonomy (NCBI): domain Eukaryota; kingdom Metazoa; phylum Arthropoda; class Arachnida; order Ixodida; family Ixodidae; genus Dermacentor; species Dermacentor silvarum. Next base: position 84,428,584 of record NC_051158.1, read on the forward strand.
AGTGCGGCACTTAGGTGGGAGAAAAACTAACGAAGCCTCACACAGCAAGTGGCAGCATGTAAGATTAGGAATCATTGAAGAATCGCTCGCTTACCTCACACAGCCGGGACCATTGTGTTGGGTTGAAATCAGGGGCGCGATCTTGTACGCGTTCCAAAATGGAACGGAACGCCTCCGTTCCATTTTGGAACGCGTACAAGATCGCGCCCCAGCGCGGCTGATTCTTTGAAGCCAGACCTTCCTCTGCGCCGCGTCTCGCTTCGCTGATGGAATCCGGAAGAGTCGCTTGCCGTCTGTTTCGCGTGTTCTGCACCCGAATGCCGAGCAACACGGCATCGCGAACAGTACGCCTTAAAAGCGCAAAGGAGACACAATGCGTGGTGCCTCCATACACGGCTCGCAATGATCTGGCACCGCGATGGCGGCGGGAGCAAAAAACAAGCAAGAAAAGAAGCGCGCGAGAGCACGTGACAGCATTCGGCCAATCGGAGGGATGATAAGTGGTTCTTGAGGGAAAGGGAAAGGTTGGCGCTATCTTCTGCAAACCAATCGGAGGGCCGAGCGCCGAGAGAACGGGCAGGAGAGGGGGAAAGCGGCAATCTTCAAAGGATGTCGCTACTTTTTTTTTATTGAGGGGCTTTAGCCGTACCATCTGGGCAGCGTCACATCGCGGTGACTCACTAAACTAAGGCGCACCGACTACTCCCATTGGGGAGCAAGCGAGTGCGCTGGCGTTTAAAAAAGGAAATGACCAACCCTACCCCTACTGGAAAATTGGGGTAAGCGAAGCTTGTGTGTTCCTTCGGTGTTCTTCGGAACGAATTGCACTGCTGACGAGTACCACGTTGTGCTCGAACCACAACCGGTCACACGCACTGCAACTGGCTACGAAGTTTCGGTTGAGAAACTAGCGTTGAAACCTGGCAGTCGCCCCGGGGAAGTTGGCGCTAGTGTTGCCGAGGCGTGCACCACCGTTCATGAGTTCCTGGAGGGCAAGACGACGCTGACGTTTGGCCTCAACATCGCACTACCACTACTCGGGGTCCACGGCTCTTCGCTGACGTTTCGCCTGGGCTTCAGAAGCCCTCACGCTAGAATCGGCACATCGACGACAAGGCCTTTCCAGAGCGACTTGGCGGCGCCGTTGCTCAAACGCAGCCTGCTCCTCGGCGGAACGCACCACTCGCCGCCTTCCCAACCGGACGCCGATACTGATCTTAGGCGACGGAAGCCCGGCGGAGCGCACGGAACGCTAATGCATGTTCGGCCAACACTCACAACGGCAGCGGAACGCAGAACCAGACCTTGGCTAAACGCTCCCCCGTTTCGCTACGAAGCCGGCTGAGTGGAGCGCGAAGATGAATCTAGTTCGTTACCTGGTGGCTTTACAGCCAAGGTGAGAGTACGTCGCTGGCATCTCTGGGGGACGTGCTTGTTCCACAAGCGAAATCAAGGTAGTTTTCCAGGCACCGGTGAGGTTGAATTGTGGGTCGAGGTTAAGCAGAGCTCTGCTCAAACTATCTACAACCGGTCTATCGTACTGTTAGGATAGACCGGTCTGATCGGAACGCACTCTGCCAGATATGCAGAATATGCCCTGTGGTTGCAGAGCAAAACTGACTGTGCTGAAAGTGAAGAGGGAAAACTGAGTTAAGTGGGAAACGGCTTCTTTTGTTTCAGCAAATACCGACACATCATTAGGCATTGAATAAAAAAAACACCGCATATCCACGGGGTGAATGATGATGAGTGCGCGAAGCTCCGGAGGCAATCATCGGTAAACCGTGAATCTTCCTTGTGATTCGCCTAGTCTCGCCGCACTAAATCGAACGATTGACTTCCACCAATGACACGCGCCATATGTGACGTCATTCCTATTTTATAACAACGCCCTTCATTATAATTGCACCATCTCCCGCTTAAGGGGACGCTAGCACAAATGCGTTAGAAACGTGCAGTACTCTCTAGTAAGGGGGAGAGGCCACAGCGTCTTACGCAGCCGTTTACACATGCCCGAACGTGCACCGCGTTTGCCGACGCCATCACATGATTGCTGAGAGAGTATAACCCCCGTATTCATAAACGCTCCTCGACTTGAACTTGACTTGCCACTGCCTTCAACGCGTTTCGAACGCGCTGCCCAAGGCGGTGGCAAGTCAAGTTCAAGTCGAGGAGCGTTTATGAATACGGGGGTAAGGCGGAGAGGCCACAGCGTCTTACACCAGCTTCTTACACGGGCCGTTACGCGCTAGCACAAACGCGTTAGAAACGCGCAGTCTTTCGTTAATGTTGGGTATTTGTTGTCATCGTGGTGCGTGTGTCCATGTGCGCTTCGTGGCGTAGTGGCTAGCGCCGCGTGTTCGGAAGCAAGGGGTCCCTGGTTTGATTCCGCACTACGGACTCAACTTTCGGATTTTTTTTTTTTCATAAAAGTAGACGTGGCTACCTACTACGACGACGACGACGACGACTACTACTACATACTACAGAGTAGGGACGGACCCACACCCTAAGGAGCTTCGCCCCTAAAATTGTGGCTGCGCCTTAGCTCAGTTAACCCTGGATATGCAAAATTGGGTTGGAGTGCATACGGCAGGCATTGCCAAATCCTGACTGGGAGCTTACCACTGTCGTTGAAAAGAAAAGTGTACAATCATTGCATTCTACCGGTGCTAACATAGGGGGCAGAAACTTGGAGGTTAACAAAGAAGCTCGAGAACAAGTTAAGGACAGCACAAAGAGCGATGGAACGAAAAATCCTAGGAGTAACGTTAAGAGACAGGAAGAGAGCGGTGTGGATCAGATGATATTCTAGTTGACATTAAGCGGAAGAAATGGAGCAGGGCAGGCCATGTAATGCATAGGATGGATAACCGGTGGACCATTAGGGTTACAGAATGGATACCAAGAGAAGGGAAGCGCATTCGAGGACGGCAGAAAGTCAGGTGGGATGATGAGGTTAGGAAATGCGCAGGCGAAAGTTGGAATACGCTAGCGCAAGACAGGGGCAATTGGAGATCGCAGGGAGAGGCCTTCGTCCTGCAGTGGACATAAATATAGGCTGATGATGATGATGATGATGATGCAAAGCGAAAGCTTGGTTTAGCCTGGTTACGTCTTGGTTTCACTTGGTTAGCCTTTGATTTAGCTGTAATTATTATGCTTAGGTATACGCTCATCGATATAATGGAGGTTTAAATTATAAGCCGACAAGTCCAAGCGTTTTTCGAGCGGAATGGCTAGCTCTTCCTATGTCTCCGACGCTAGCTTTGCGCGCATTCCAGACCCTCTCCAGTGAAGCAGTTTGCCGGGTGAAAGACACGTGTAAGACGCTGCTTGCGGCGTGGTCAGACCATAGAGAAAGATACGCTGCCAGTTGCGGCGGTTGCTAGGCAACGGCTCAGCTCGCGGTGTTGTCACCGCCCACAGCGAAACGGCGAGAATGCGACCAGTAGGTTTCGCTACCATAAGGGATCAAGCCCCGTGACAGAACTCAACAGCCCTCAAGCAGAATTGCTATTGTAAGCATCTGTGTATGTGAATGTATCGGCATAGCATAATATAAAGCATCGATGGCCGCTCTGGCTCGTTATAGCGCTCTCAACTCATTATTCCTGGAGTTTTTGTGGCTGAAGCGGCAGCGAGAATAATAGCAATGCGAATTTTTAACAACGCGATGAACTTTCTTCTTAAGCTGAAAATTTAACTGCCTTTTTCCTGAAATGCGAGCCATTATGCTCAATATGCAATAGTTGCCTGGCTCAATGCCCTACATAGCAGAAACCCCTGCATAGGGTGCCGCAAACGTACCATTTTGAAATATCAAATAAAGAATAGTACAAGTTGCAGAAAAAAGTAATCGATTAAGATTACAATGAGTTTTAGTAATTACCCGCTTACTAATTACTGCCACACGAAGGAAATTCCGCTGTTACTATAATGCAGTTGACTACTTCTACGTTACTTTTGTCCCAAGTTGTTTTTGCATTGAAGAAACAGAGTAAATATAACGAGGTGGCCGTGCTCTCTGTAAGTCTCTCTACAGCCTTGCATGCGCTGTTTTCTTCATGAATGACAGCTTATCGAAAGGTTTCGTCGGTCATATTTTCTCGTCCCCACCTTACCTCGACCCATGCAGTGACACTGAAATCTCGCAACATATGTGCTCTACATGGATGGACGGTGTTGATGGTTAATTAAGAACATCTGGTGCACAAGATTGTTGCTACTCCTTAAATTATCTAGGAGGTGCACCACGTAAATGTTAGTGGGGCTTGGAGATCGCGTTCCAGACAGGGCCACTAACATCCTGGCGTTTCCTAGTGTGAGCGTCCGACATTAGCATCCTCACCGAGTCACAACAGTGCCAGCACAAATCGTAGAGCTGCATATGGTAGGGCATCAAGATTCTGTAGCGGTTCGCTTTCGAAGCAATTCGCTCTGGCTGTTACGTCATGATTACGTAACTACGATAAAGAATGGAACGGGGCGCCACGAGGGAGGCCGGTCAGCGACAGGCGGTCGGCGCGACGGTAACGTCATCGTGTTTGTTTGTAGTGTGGGGACAGTATATTAATTAAAGAATGTTGCTAATTTGATAAAAAGTACTGGTTTGTATAGAACGCTTGAACATTTATTTCTACTTAAAAAGGCGAGCTTGCCACGTCGACAGCCCCTGATGTTTTAGGTTTTTTTGCGACTAGGTGATGTACCATACGATAAGTCATCAAGGAGCTTCTCTGGGTATAGGGTGCCCCTCTAATATGATTACGTTTTGCGGGGTTGAGCTTCTTAGGGCGGACGATTGCGATGAGAGTTCAGTCCACACATGCCTCAATTTCGAGAATCTTGCCGCGCTCAAGGAAGCGTTCCTTGACTACGGCTTTCTGCTGCACCATGGAGGGCAACCTCAGTCGCACTTAATTTTATTGCGATAGCAATTATATGGACACTTCAACCGGATTTCTGCCGTCGGCGTCGCCGTCGCCGTCGCCGTCGCCGTCGCCGTCGTCGTCGCCGTCGCCGTCGCCGTCGCCGTGAGGTTCCGTATAGATAAAATCTTCGCCGCGCGCCGTATGCCCCAGCGGAAGCGTGGGGGGACGCGCGCTGTCACGGAGAGCGAACGCACTCAATCTCCCACGCGCAAGCAAGGAAGCGGAAAGCCAGCGCCGGAGGAAGCAGGGGGGGGGGGGGGGGGCACTTCTCTGCCAACAACCGCGCTCGTCGCTCGTCCGCACAGTCTCTTATCTCTCCCACGCGCAAGCCAGGAAGCGGGAAGCCAGCGCCGGAGGGAGCATGGGGGGGGGGGGGCACTTCTACGCTTTCAACAACCGCGCTCTTCGTTCGTTCGACCGCACCGTCTCTTATCTCCACACGGCTCTGACCTTTATGCCGCTCAGTTTCCGTTGATAGACCGCAGCGGGCGAAGGTACGTTGCGCTGCCAGCGTTTTGACAGTCGTTGGCTGCAGTCATTCAGTGTGATCTATTCATGTTTGTTTGTGCGCGCTCACACCACGCTTGTTCATTCAGTTAGTAATAGTCGGGCCACATTTTCCAACGCACGCTACACATGCAATGCTGCCCAGATCGGCAGTACAGCACTACAGGTGTGTCCCTTCGCACGCGCTGCCCACGGTAAGCGCTTCTCATCAACACCACCGTTTCACACGCGCCTTCTCGTGGTCATCGAGTCTCTCTTCATGTCGGTCTACTTACGCCGCAGCACACCTGCTTACTTAATCAGCTCATGTTTACTACAATTCATATTGCTACCAAGGCCGCTCACCTTACTCCGTATGACATTGCTGTGTTGCTATCGCATTCATTGCTTCGCCCTTAGGGCGAAACTGTGACATTTTTTTAATGAAGCGAAAGCCTTATATCTCATCGTTCAGTTGACCTTCAAAGTTATTGAGCGAGAACGCGAGGACGATACGAAAGGTACAAAAACTTTCATCATCTATGGCTCATACCCCCGTAAGCAAGATGGATTATAAATAGAATTAAGAGAATTAAGAATTTGAATAAGCGAATTAAGAGGGCAGAATTAAGCGAATTAGACTAAGTGAATTAGACTAAATTAATTTAGGGGTTGACTCGGCGAATTAAGAAGGATGATTCATTGAATTAAGAGGGATAACAAATGGAACTAGTCTTGTTAATTACTACGGTCAATTAAGCTGGCTCCTTGTAGTGCCTAATTGAGGTGGGCAGCTGTCGCGGATAATTTATTTGCCAATTTACCTTATTATTTACCTTGTGAAACAAAGGGATATTTATCGCAGCTAATTAGGTGAGCAGTAAATCGCATGTAATTTTTAAGTTTCAGATGTGCAGTTCAATCTCAGAAAAGCGTGCTGTTGTGTAACTGCTGGACGCTCTTGGCCGGGGTAAGCTGCCTCCAGCTTTTCTGCGGGGCAAATGCCTTGTGCAATATTTTGATTGGCGTGCGATGTGTGCCACCTCTCAACTTCTGTAACACTTGCACTTACGTGCCAAACGTGTCACTAACCTAAGATAACCATATATAATGATATTACATTTCTCTTTTTTCTATCGCCTTCTCTAGAGAAAAAGAAGTTGGTGGGTGTGTCTATGAGCATGCATTCTTGAGCCCATGAATTAAGGCAGCGCACCGAAATCTTCAAAAAATTATAACTGTGCAAAACCATTTATTCTTGTGGTTCAACGTCGCAAAGCAACAATGGCTGTAATTGGCACTGTAGTGGACGCGAATGGTTTACCTTTAGCGCTTCAATATCACTAACCTTCACCTTAACCTGACTGAACTAGCGTTCGCACATTCCACCTCCGTACAAATGTAACCTTCTTGACAGCTAATCAAGGGCGCATCCGCACGCTCCCAGTAACAAAACACTGCACGCACTAGGGCACCACTGTGGGTAATATTTTATGCTATGAGGTCCGACTTATGATGGCGAAACCCGTTTCTTTGTATCACAACAAGTTATAAAGAACCAACAAATATAAAGCAGTAATCATAATTCCCCCTTGGACTTCCTATAAAAATCCATGCATGTCACTTTTACGGAGCATGACTGTATTTATAGATACAACGAAGCTTATTTCAAGGGAAGCTTGCATTGCAACACAAGTGTCGGTGGCAGTGGTGGTGGTGTTATGCTAAAATCATATCGAAAACATGCGAAAACTCGCGGCCGCTCACTTGGTGTACACCAAAATTGGCATGGAAGGGTACGAATGTATCATCGACATGACTGATAGGTCATGAGATCAATAACATCACATGCTTGTCAGTTACGTCATGATTAACGATAATAAAATCGGCGCATACCCGCATTGGATATGCGGGTATATGCCGGTATGAGCCACGGACAAGACAGAAAGGAAGAAGTAGGGAAAGAAATAAAAGAAGGAAGGGAGGAAGGAAGGAAGGAAGGAAGGAAGGAAGGGAGAAAGAAAGAAAGAAAATAGGAAAGAAAGAAAACCCGGCTGCTCCCATGGGTAGATCAGGTGCAGGGAAAGCTGTGCCGGCGCCAGATCGCGTGACGCGCGCGACCAATCAGGGTCATTTGGCGTGTCGCGGGGAGGGAAAGGGAAAGACTGGGGTGGGCGCGTGCTGCGCCTGGCTTCCTTCACTTCAGATCAGTTTCGGGCCGGATGGGAAGGCCTCCCACGGTGCGTTCCGCCGAGGAGCAGGCAACCGTCGAGCAATGGCACCTCGAACTCGCTCGGGAAAGGACTCATCGTGAACGTGCCGATTCCAGCGTGAGGGCTTCCGAAGCCGAGGCGAAACGTCAGCGAAGAGCGGCCTACCCTAAGTTTAGGGCAAACAAAGCAGAACGTCTGCGACAGCTCATCTTGCACAAACTTCACTTAACCCCATTTTCTCGAATGAGTAAGGGCTCTGAATTTTTCTGGTACAGAATAAACATCTACTTATCACTTTGCGCATTATGATCTCTTGATCTCACGTCATTGGTCAAGCCGGTTTCATTGCGGAAATTGTGGATAAATACCTGCACAGCCCTGAGCAGGCCCTGTTTCGGAAAGTGAAATGAAACTAATTTTGGCATCAGCGTCACTGGTAGAATGCGTATACAGGGTGTGCCAACTATTGGTTCTCTATCATGAACGAAAATTTAAGAATATGCAAATGCCACGTTGCTGGACTGAACCAAGGTAATGTTGTTTGCCATCGCTTGGAGATACTCACATTCCTGTTTTGGATTGCGCCTAATTACATAATTATCCTTAAATATTTATTCAACTTCTCAAATTATATACTTAGATGAAAAGCGTCAATTGTATAGCACCACGAAAAACTCCAAATACAGTTTTCTGTTGCTCAAAACGTGCTACATAACCGTGTTTTTCCGAGCGTGAAAGAAGCCCGCGAATACAGGCAAAGTGCCTCGAGCGGCCAGTCGCGCAACAATTTTGCGTTTCTGTGTTTTACAGAAAAACTTTTCTGTATTTTAAATGCACTTGTATAGGCCGCGTCGGAGTTGGGCCCGAGCTAAAGCTTCCTAATAAGGTCGCAAGTGCCTCCCTAATCGAGATTGCGGCATGGGCGTGCTGGTGGACTTGGCCCCGGGGCATAAGGCAGCCTCGGCAATGGTGCGGCCCATGGTTCGGCGAGCAGGCTATTATTTATCTCGCTCGGCTTCACTCGAGCCAGTCACCACTCACTCCTGCGACCCGGGAACCAGACGAGAAGCGCGAGCGACTGCATGCAAGCAAAACGGGAGCTGAAGGCAAACGTACCACACAATGCCCACCCTTTGTATAAGGGACTTCCTTGGAATTCGCCAGTTCTGGGGTACATGCAAGGCCAGTATGGGCACAGCCCTAACCGAAACGTCTCGGATAATGGCGCACGTACGCCGCGTCAAGGAAGACACGAGGTCAACCGAGTCAACGTCCGAACAACGTGGAAGAGGAAGACACATCGCTGAACGTGATGTCTTCGCCAGTGACGTTAAGCATGTGCCACCTCGGTGCTTTTCTGACAGTGACGCACTTATGGTGCGACAGTCCTGGTATCGCGTTTGTAAGATGAGAAAACACGGGACGCGGCTTTATTGCACTGCTGTCATAGACCACGCCACCCGCCCCGTCAGGTCGACTCTCGGCTAACTATCAGCTCTCTATGGCAGTTTGTGCGCGAGGCTGGCATAACCGGCACGTTAGGAACGTGTTTTTTTTATCTCTTTCTTGATATTATGATCAGCATTGTCCCTCATTCATTCTTAGGACATTGAGCCACCATCTCCATTAAAGTTCACTGTGTTCACTCTCTCTCTCTCTCATTCCCTGTTCCTGTTGCCGTCCCGGCCTTTTATGACTACTGGCTGAATGATGTCGATTCTTAAAAATATTTCGTCGTTATAGCCAAGGTTTGTTAAAGGCCTTTGCCTAATATCAAATGCTCCGCTATTGCTGTAGTGGGCATATGTACACTTTATTGTAAAAAAAACGGTACGGAAAAAGCTTGCATCAATTTGTTGAACATTTTTGGAGATCCTAGATTGCCAGATCGTTTTTTGCTGAGTTAGGTGTATGGCTCCGATAGCAGTCGCAAGCTACGATTATTTCGAATTGTATACATCTCGAATATTTGTTGCATTTATGAGCGTGTACACCTTATGCAATTGTGTAATTATATCGCCTGAGTGCTAATTGTATGGCGCGTCAGCAGCCGTGGTGTCGGAAGGGTCACTCGGATTGGCGACTGTATTCAAGGGTCGCAAGGCTTCGAATGTATTGTGCGGCGGCATTCACTTCACAGGAATGCCCTTCCTCGCTTCCAGGCAGTTACGCCTTGAGGTGGAGGCTGGCGCAATATTGCTAAAAATGGCAAGAGTGCCATCATAACACGGCCACGTTGGAACGCGAGCGCATTTAAGGACTCTTGCATCGCTGCGTTCGATCTTCACCGCCGTATCGGACGCGGGGGTGGATATCGCCGACTACAGGGGCAACTTCCACGAAAGTTAAAAAGCAAAACGTCACGCTTACGAAAATATTCGCGATTTTACTCTCTGGAAATCCGCAATTTCGTATTTTGGCTATACAAGCACCGGGATCGCCCAACTTCACACAGTATGGCCCTTGGTTCGCCAGTCATTTCGTAAACGTGACACCTCGATCAGAAGAAAATAAAGCCGATCCCACGCACTGTGGAATTATTCTCGGATAGTGCGCCCAATGAAACATTGAGCAAATACAAAGTATTGGATGTTAAACTTTCCGAAGATATTAACTGGACTTATCACATTGAACTAGTTATGAAATCAATGCCACCTGCCGCGGTTGTATTATGCTGTTGCCGTCATTTTTTTTTCTGTAGAAAGTAAAGTTGCAGATATATTATGCCTTGTTTGAATCGGATTTGAATTAGTCACCACGAAGCGTAATCTACGTGCACTTCTCCAACTTCAGAAACGAGCACTTCGACATATGGCGAATCTGTCTTCTTTCTATTCTACTCCGCAACGTTTTTATCAATATAACATAATAAGAGTAACTAATCTCTACGAATACCGGCTACTATATATTCCTTTTCCTTCGGCTCCGAAAATTTGAGAACTTTTTTAAAACATATCTCACGAAATGAACATGAAAAAAGTGTCGCGCGTACCCACAGACAAGACAGCTGGTTAGTACCATACAGGCGCACAAACTATACCATGTGGTCACTAAGACACTCCACCTTCACGGTTAAATAAATCTAGTAAAGAAAATGTTATCGTAAGTACCTGGATTCGTAAACAAATTAGAGCGTTATTTTGTAAAGTGGACTGAACATACAGTAAACGAAGAGAAACGTGATTTATATTTCACATTTTTATTGCATGTATTATCCGTTTGCGCTCAGTGTTTCAGAAACCATTGTATCATAATATTGTGTAGTCTAGACAGGTTGACTGTAGCGCTTATTTTTGAAATGTGATACACATCTTTGAGGACGTGTAATACAATATGCATCTTAGTTTTGTTGTTCACTCAGCATACCTGATTTGTTCATACAAACTATATAATTATTGGAAAAGATGAATTTTTCACTACATGTTGCACTTTTGTTCTGGTACATGGTAATCTTATATCCTAACAGATAAGTGTTTCATATATTGTACGTATACAGATAGGAGACTTACTGCTGTCATTTGTGGGCCTTCAGGCACATTCAAGCTGTGTGAAAAACATTTGTGGTTCTGATTCTGATTCCATGTTATACAAACCATTGTGCTTTTAGCTGGTTACCAAGCGTAGCTTGCGATTAAGCAAAGCGCTACCAGGTAGACCAACGTGTGGTTGTAAGACGAACAGCTACACGTTATACACGACCGTGTGTGTGCGACGACAACAGCAAGAATATCGTTACGGCGTTCGTGTGACGGCAACGGCATTATTTCTATACCAGCCGTTCCACACGAGCCTACCAGATGTGTATTGTTGGGTTATACATACCCCCCTATTCAGAAACGCATCTTAAGTTGAAGCCCATGCTACACATGATCTAAGTGACGCCTGGAGTGAACGGGCCCAGTACACCCTTTGCGTTTCCTCCGGCACGTTCATGGCAGGCGTCAGTGAAATCAAGACGAGCATGGGCAAGCATTGACACCGGAAGAGGCGTAAGCGAGAGAAATACGAAGTATGACGTGATCACCAACGGCGTGTTATACCTTCGCGCAGACCGACAGCTATGTTACGTGAAGTCCGTTAAAGCAACCAATAGCATTTGCACTCCGGGGATGACATGTTCACATCTAAGTCAGCTAGGTCAATAATCAGGGCGATATAGCGTCGCACAGTTTGTACGTAGCGTTAGCTGCTATGGAGGAAGTACTGCGGATTGCAGGACGATCTTGCAGATGGCGCAGTCGAACAAAGCATCTCAAAGCGCTAACTGTCAAGAGGAAAGAACACCAGCAACTTAAACTCGACGCACACGCCATATGTCTCAAAGCGCTAGTCGGTTTTCGCACGAGGTGAGTATGCGCGTGATTGTTGCCGAGTGGCTGGAGCGTTGGGCTAGTTTGCTCGCAAACGGGGTAAGGTTGGCAAAATAATTATTTAGCCTATATCTTGCGAATAAATTCGGCTGCCTAAAGGAGAGGAATTCTTATTGAATTATTGAAAAATTTTGAGCGAGAGTTGACTGCTCCAGCCGTTTGTTGACAAAGTGGTGCTTCTCCGTAAAATCCTGCAGGATGATGTTTTGAAACAGTGATCACTCACTTGCCTTCTTATTCACTATACGAGTACTTGAACGAAAATGAATATTCGATGATTTCGAATTGTTAATTATATAGTCAAATAAGGAATGTAATATCAAAAAACCATTTAATTCTTAATCTAAATTTCGATTATCGGCAAAGGCCTATTAGGAAAATATGCGCTGTAGGGTAAAGCTAGCAATATTCACTGTTGAGGTAAAGGCCGCACTTCAAATAGCCAGGTTTGGGGTCAGTTGGCCAAAGGTGTCTCCGTCATATTAGTGCGATAGGTTTAAGGACTCCGTGTCGTAGAAAATCCTGCGTCGGCGTCAGTGTCGGCGTCGGCATCGGCGTGGATGTCGGCTTCCTACGCGGAAGAAATCACCCCCAACCACCCGACCGTGCTGGTCCTCCGCGTGGCGCAAGGTGTTAGCGAAGGAGAAAATCATCCCGAACCACCATTGAGCAAGCTTAAATTAATCTGTGAGAACTGAAGCGACAAAAGGGCATTCTTGCTGTTATAAGACGCCCGATGAAGTCGCATGACAATTCTTTCGGACAACAAGTTGGACGAGGATAAAATAGACGGAAAAGGGCAGGGGGGGGGGGGGGGGGGTGGACAGGCCGCTCTTGCGAGATTCTGCAGCCGCTTTCTCGAAGCAGGACTCAGCCTCTAAGCGCCTATCAATACTGCTGATGCACAGTCGACTACCCGGGCGCTCGTCTTATACGCGCGGCCGTTATCAGATCTGCCATTCCCGATTCGCGCTCGGCCATGCTCGACGGTGAAAGTGGTTGGCATGGTTCTATTTGTGTTTTCTTCTTGTATGGTTATTACGCGTATTCTGCAGCCATCCACGTGGTGCAGGGTTTTGGAGAACAAAAATTGAATTTCTCACAGTGAAATTTGTCATAACAAATGGTGAAATACGACTTAACCACCTACGGACATGGTGGCGTCGGATTGTAATTTGAATGTGCGAGAAAACATTTCTGTTACGAGGAAAGTCAAAAACAAACCCCTTTTCCTAGCATTTCTACCGTACGAACACGACGCGCTCAGGTCATTTACTCGCAAAAATGCTATCCAGATGGCGCTCGCATCCTCGGCATGTTAAGGAGCCTATATGCAAGCGCGTGCATCTAGGCTCTCTATACAGCAGGTCAAATTGGGACTTCGCCTGCCTAATGCGTTTTGGACACGCGCGCGCGTCGTGGCCATAGCAAACAATTATTAAACTAATAAAAAAAGATACTAGGGCCGTCACACTTTAATATAAGACGACTTATGTTGTCCCTGGAAAAACGTCTTCCCAGCAACACACTTCTGTTTAAAAGTGAAGCCTACTTTAAGGGGATCGGTGTAACTTTTGTCTTTGTAAGCTGGCCTTCCCACGTTCTGTGTTGGGGTGAAACCCACTGAAAGAAAAATGCGATGCGAACGGGGCCCGATGACGCTATCGCGTTCCACTCTGAAAGGCGAAGCTTAAGCGTCCTCCAATTTTTTAGGGGCGAAGTACCTTAGGGCCGAGCCTTGTCCCTCCCTCGTCGTCGTTGTCCGCAGCTCTGCTTTGCATGGAGTCCGTTAGGGGCGCTGCGGTGCACAAGGGCTATATGAGCGATCGTTCCCGACACGTGCTCTCTTTCTCTCTTCAGCGATGGATGATAAAGGTCGCTTGTGATAACGGCGCGCCCGCTATGGATGAAAAGGCACGAGTGGCGGCTCAACTGCAAGCGGAGTCGAGGATGCGCAAAGCTGCTGCAGCACGGCGACACAGACAACAAGCGGACTCTGAGTCTGCAGCAAAACGGCAACGCCTGAAAGCGGACCCGGAGCTGAGGACTCGCGAAGCTGCAGCAGCACGGCAACGCCGGCATGCGGACCTGGAGCTGAGGGCTCGCGAAGCTCGCGCTTGAACCCACCATTGGCGCCCCCAACCTCAGGTAGAGAACGCTTCCGGCGTTTTGCCGCCGCTTCCCGCGCTCTCGCCGCCTCTGGGTCCGCTTGCCGGCGTCATCGTGCTGCTGCACTGATCACAAGGCAGTCTTAATGAGGGGAAAACGAAGCCGCACCTCAATGTCATATACGTAAAAAAAAACATTGTATATACTGTGCACAATCTCTCCAATGCTATTTACTGCATTCTTAGAAGAAGTATTCAAGCTCTTAGACTGGGAAGGCTTAGGAGTGAGGATCAACGGCGAATATCTCAGCAACCTTCGGTTTGCAGATGACATTGTCCTATTCAGCAACAATGGGGACGAATTACAAAAATGACTGAGGACCTTAATCGAGAAAGTGTAAGAATTGGGTTGAAGATGAATATGGAGAAGACAAAGATAATGTTCAATAGCCTGGCAAGGGAACAAGAATTCAGGATCGCCAGTCAGCCTCTGGAGTATGTAAAGGAGTTCGTTTATCTAGGTCAATTACTCACAGGGGACCCTGATCACGAGAAGGAAATTTACAGAAGAATAAAATTGGGTTGGAGTGCATACGGCAGGCATTGACAAATCCTGACTGAGAGCATACCACTGTCGTTGAAAAGAAAAGTGTACAATCATTGCACTCTACCAGTGCTAACATACGGGGCAGAGACTTGGAGGTTAACAAAAAAGCTCGAGAACAAGTTAAGGACCGCACAAAGAGTGAGGGAACGAAAAATCTTAGGACTAACTTAAAGAGAGAGGAAAAGAGCGGTGTGGATCAAGAACAAACGGGGATAGCTGATATTTTAGTTGACATAAAGCGGAAGAAATGGTGCTGGGCAGGCCATGTAATGCGTAGGATGGATAACCGCTGGGCCATGAGGGTTACAGAATGGATACCAAGAAAAGGGAAGCGCAGTCGAGGTCGGCAGAAAACCAGATGGGATGATCAAGTTAGGAAATTTGCAGGCGCAAGCTGGAATATGCTGGCGAAAGACAGGGGTAATTGGAGATCGCAGGGAGAGGCCTTCGTCCTGCAATTGACATAAAATATAGGCTACTAATGATGATGATACTGTACACATGTGTTGTCACTTATTAGCATGTTCGAGTGGGCAATGTACGGGGGATTCACGATTACCCGAATGATCCCCCGGTGCTTCGCCCACTCATCATCATTCACTTCGTGCATATGCGGTGATTTTTTAACGGATAATCATTGCCCTCTGAAATAATAAATGAAATAAAATATCGCACACGTATTTTCCTGTTCTTCTCCTTTCTCTATGCAAAATTTATAACTGCTCTCTCCGAGATTGACCGTTAAATAACATTTAATGTGCAAACACACCACGTCTTCAAACCTGGCCTCCCAAAGAATTTGTCGTTTGCGCAATCAAATAATTTGGAGGAGGCTTAAGCTTCACCTTCAAGAGTAGAACGCGATAGCATTCAAAGATCCTTGACTGTTTCTCACAGTTCCTGGCTGTCTGTCTGAAAAACATTATTTAATGTACACGGAGAAAGCTTGAGGTGGCCCGGAGGGGGCCACCTCTCACAATCACTAGGTGGGCTCCTCATTACATCCTGGCAACTGCAGCTTATGTAACCGTAATGTTTACCGCGAAACGCTGGCGGTGAACGCTATGCACGAAGGCGCGCTTTCTGGTAGAAACGCGCCCTCTTTCGTGGGCCGGCCTTCTTTTATTGTTTGCACCCTTAATATTTCAGCCTGAGAAGATTTAGCATAAAAGGCATGCGCTGTTGGTGTTTTGTTTCACGACGGTTGTTTGTGGGCTGTCACTCTTATAATTCCGAGGAATAACTTTGTAAAGAATGGAAAGCAAAGTGTGAACAACTTTAGTGGTAAAATATATTTGGAGAGCCTGCGTGCTTGGGGGTGAATTTCTCGGACGCGGGCGGCAATGCCGAAGCCGATGCCGGATTTTCTGTTACACGGGGCCCTACATGCTATCGCCTTCAAATTGTCGTACCGAAGCTCACGGTGCGTCCACATACACCACGATGCAAATGTTAATCCAATGTCCACCACAGCGGTGTCTCAATTGCCAGTGGGTCGCTTTGAGCCAGCCTACATTGTAACCCGGTTGCTATAGCGTTAAACTGCTGAGTTCGAAGTCGGGGGTTCGATCCCGGCAGCGAACGCTTGTCTGCTGAGGTTGATCGTCTGCTTAGAATTCAACAATGCTCGTGTTCTATGATTACGTCAACTTAATCCGGACTGCCCCACTATGGCGTGTTTTGTAATCATATTGCGGTCATGACACAACACCCCATAATTAAATTCTAATTTATCTCGTTACTTTGGGAACGCAATAACATTTACCGAAATGGTGAATATTGTTAGCTTTAGCCTACCTTCACCAACGAATCCTTACAGAAATTAGCTGATCATGAGAGTCCAGACTCCAACCGCAGTGACGCACTTTTTAAGAGCGTAGCTCTTAGGTGCCCATTGCTGCGACGAGCATCGGCGTCGGCGTCGGCGTCGGCAGCGAAGGAGCGCAACCGCAACGAACGAAACAGGGAATGTGGAGTGCAGTAAGACCCCTTTATATAAAAAAATGTCGCAGTTTCGCCCGAAAGGCGAAGCATAGCATCGATTGCGATAGCAAATAAGTAGAGAGCTATTCGGGGTAGGGATCGTAGTTTTATCGGCTGCATAAACTTGGACACATTGGCTTACTAACTGAATTAACAATCCTAGTATCAGCGCGCGCAAACAAACATGAATAGGTCACACTGAATGACCGCAGCAAACGACTGTCAAAACACTGGCAGCAAGCGCAGGTTCGCGCGGTCTATCGCTTCAACAGAAACTGAGCGGCGAATGCATAGCGCATCGAAAGGTCAGAGCCGTGTGGAGATAAGAGACGCTGCGGACGACCGGCATCCCCGGGCAAAGAGGAGAAGTCGTTGGCAGAGGAAAAGCTGCCCCCCCCCCTCCTCCCCCCTCTTCCCGCTTTGTTGCTTTCGCGTGGGAGATTGAGTGGCAAGATACGCCTTTGGTGCCGGAGCACAGCGCCGCCCCGCCTCCCTCCCTCCCTCCCATACCCCCACGGTCTTTTAGCGACGGTCAGGTTTGCTTTCCGCCGAGCGTTCGCTCTCCGTGATAGCGCGCGAGGAGGGGGGGGGATTCTTCCTCCGTGATAGCGCGCGTCCCCGCGCGCTTTCGCTCGCGCATACGGCGCACGGCGACGATTTTATCGCCCTTGGAATCTATACGGAACCTCACGGTGACGGCGACGGCGACGCCGACGGAAGAAATCCGGTTGAAGTGTCCATATAACTGCTATCGCAATAAAAGTAGCGACACGCTTTGAAGGACCTCGCACGCCGGGTCCGAGGCGGACGCCGCATCGGTATTGGCCTGATGGCATCACATGGGCCATCGCGCCGCCGGGCGCTGGCTGCGTTTGTTTACGATCGCGGTCCATCGCCATTTTCGCCCGAGAAGCGTCTACCGACTGGCAAGGAGCACAACCATAGCGGCAAACACAGTCGGCGATCGTTGAAATCTGATCAGTGGCGAAACGCGTCGGCTTTCAGACATGAGTCACCGAAGGTTCGACAGTAATCGCTGGTGCCCGCGTGTCTTCCAGAAAGTACTACACAATTCGCGACACTCAAACAATCAGATTACATAAGCTTCGGTGATAACAGACAACAGATAGACGCATCGATAACGTTCGAGAAACTTCCGATACATGCAGGTGCGTCCGGCCCCGAGCGATAAGTTTAACATTTGTTAGCCGGCGAAAAGCGGTCAACGGTGCAAGATGGCTCGTGTCTCAAGCGGTGTAGGCGGCGCCACAGTCGAGAAAGGAGCGCGAAAGAGAGGAGAAACAAGGAGGAGGGAAGGCGGAGGAGGAGAGTGTCGCTACTTTTTTTATAGAGGAGCTTTAGAGTGCAGCGGCGACTGAAAGGCGGTGATAGGGAACACAACGCGAGGAGTAGAGCAGAGGAGGGTGCAGCGGAACCACGTGCGGCGCAAAGCGGAGGAACTGGGTATGGCGAAAGCGCGAGAAAAAAAAACACCGCATATCCACGGGGTGAATGATGATGAGTGGGCGAAGCTCCGGAGGGAATCATCGGTAAACCGTGAATCTTCCGTGTAATTCGCCCAGTCTCGCCGCACTAAATCGAACGATTGACTTCCACCAATGACACGCGCCATATGTGACGTCATTCCTATTTTATAACAGCGCCCTTCATTATAATTGCACCATCTCCCGCTTAAGGGGACGCTAGCACAAACGCGTTAGAAACGTGCAGTACTCTAAGGGGAAGAGACCACAGCGTCTTACGCAGCCGTTTACACATGCCGGAACGTGCACCGCGTTTGCCGACGCCATCAGCGTTTATGAATACGGGGGTAAGGCGGAGAGGCCACGGCGTCTTACACCAGCTTCTTGCACGGGCCGTAACGCGCTAGCACAAACGCGTTAGAAACGCGCAGTCTTTCGTTAATGTTGGGTATTTATTGCCATCTAGGTGCGTCTGTGCATGTGCGCTTCGTGGCGTAGTGGTTAGCGCCACGCGTTCAGAAGCGAGGGGTTCAGAAGCGAGGGGTTCGATTCCGCTACGGCCACAACTCTCGGAATTTTTTTTTCTCATAAAAGTAGACGTGGCTACCTACTACGACTACTACTACTACAGAGGAGGGACAGACCCACACCCTAAGGAGCTTCGCCCCTAAAAAGCGCAGTGCCGCGCAAGACGTGTTCTGCGACGATCGCTACTAGATGACAGCGGAAGACTACGCGCCGTCTGTTAACTTCTTCTTTCTTGGTTCACTGCTTTTCACCTGCCAACAAACGTTAAACGTTGCATCTCGACACACTACACACCTACACACAGTTCTAGCCGTTGGCTGTTGTCACGAAAGCTTTTTGTAATCGGGTTGTATGCGCCACACGAATTGTGTAGTAATTTCTGGAAGCCACGCGGGCACTAACAAGAGCACTGGAACCTTCGACGAGTCATGCATAAAGGCCGACACACTTGATAAGCAGATAATATTTTCGACGATCACCGACTCTGCTACCACGTCTCTCTGAAATTCATTTCCTCGATCTATCGCGAAATGAAAACACGTATAGAGCTGCGCTAAAATTTTGCATTAGGGAGTTCCGTAATCGTCGGTGAATTTTTACCCTTATTAGAAACCTGTTCAGCATACTGTCGCTCACCTCCACTTACATTTCACCCGCTTAGGTGGCTGCACAAAACGGGGAAGGGGGGAGGATTCTGCAAGTTTCCAGCTAGTCGACTGTCCGTTTAGGCCACCGCTGATTAAATGGAACAGTTAGGGAGCCTACATGCAACGCCGTTTTAAAACGGCGTTGCATGTACGCTCCCTAGGAACAGTACGAACGAGGAGACATGCGGAGGACTCGCTGGGGCAACGCCACCTGGCTTGAGCTGCTCTCGTGACTCGTGCTGCTCCAGTCAATCAGGGGTGGTCTATGCGGACAATCGAGTACACACACACACACACACACATATATATATATATATATATATATATATATATATATATATATATATATATTATATATGAGGTGATGTGTTACTTGGATGAGCTTACCTACTGGTTTCCTTTGTGCTATACCGCCCACTTCAACTGCTGCTTCTGAGATCAGCCTAGTTACAGTTTCATTCCGTATCTCTATGTTGTCTTCATCCTCCTATTCTAAAGCTGCATATTTGTTTGCGAGCACCAGCCTGAATTGGTCTGCTTTTACACTTACTGCGTCTAGGTTGGCCTGTTTCTTCTTGACTAATTTTGCTCTTAGCTCTTCACATTGACAGAAATCCTAGACCTCATTAACCTATGGCCATTGCACTTTACCCTACCTAACACTTCTGCACCCTGCCCTATGCTGGGATCGGCAGAGAGTATGAAATTATTTGAATCCTTCTTTCTCCATTAGTGTTGTTCCAGGTCCACTTGCTGTAGCGGCACTTCCTGAAGAAGGTATTTATTATTCGGAGCGTATTCTTTTCCGCGAATTCTACCAACATCACTCCTCTAGCGTTCCTAGAATCAATGCCGTAGTTGCCAATTGCTTGCTCACCAGCCTGCTCTTTCCCCACTTTTCCATTGAAGTCGCCCATGACTAGAGTATACTGAGTTTGCACATTTCTCATTGCTAATTCAACATCTTCATAAAACTGTTCTATTTCTTCATCATTGTGACTGAATGTTGGGACGCAGGCTTGTGCTTTGTCTACAAGTTCATTTTGGATACGTTTTCTGCCGTGCGCTGAACCCGGGGGAGTGCCCTGAGATCTGTTAATGCTACTCTGAATGCATAGCGTGTGGAGAACGTGTATAAATGTTGCATGTTGTATTGACACCTACTTAAAAGTACTTTTTTTTAACGCGATCGTTAAGAGCCCCTTGTCACAGAAAATCCAGCGTCAGTGTCGGTGTCGGCGTCGGTGTTGGCGCCGGCGTCCACGGCAGAGAAAATCATCCCCAACCACGCAGGCACTGCGAATATATTTAGGTATATTGTGGGAATTTTATTCAGCTATTCTTTGTCATCTGTACATGATCATCATCACGTGGGGTTCATATGGGGTTCTTCTTCATCATCGCTTGTGGGGTTTTCTCTCGAGTGTGATCTGCGCTTTCGGCGTGCTCGGTTGGCCGCATCCCCGACGCGTAATAAACGTCGTGATAACTGCTGCGTCACAGTATGTATAGCGCACGCCTTCTTATATGAAGTGGGATATGTGCGGGTTTTATTGCCACACAATTCTATCATTAATGTTGCTGATACCATGTCTCACATTCTTGACAAAGCTATTCCTCGGAATTTTGAGAATGACAATCCACAAACAAATGTCATGAAAAAAAATGTGGCAGTTTCGCCCGAAAGGCGAAGCATCAATTGCGATAGCAAATTGGTAGAGAGCTATTCCGAGTAGGGATAGTAATTTTATCGGCTGCATAAACTTGGACACATTCGCTTTCTAACTGAATTGACAAGCGTGGTGTCAGTCGCGCACAAGTAAACATGAATAGATCACACTGAATGACCGCAGACAACGACTGTCAGAACGCTGGCAGCAAGCGCAGGCGCTGCAGTGGGCGAAGAATCGTGCGGTCTATCGCTTCAACGGAAACTGAGCGGCGAATGCACAGTGCATACAAAGGTAAGAGTCGTGTGCAGATAAGAGACGGTGCGGGCGACCGCCACCCCAGCCAGTGCAAGCGTATTTGTTGGCAGAGTAGAAGCTGCTCCCCCCCCTCCCTCCCACGCTGCCTTCCCGCTTTTTTGCTTTCGCGTGGGAGATTGTGTTTCCAGTTCCCCTTGCGCTCGGCTGCAAGATACGCATTTGGTGCCGAAGCACAGCGTCACCCCGCCTCCCCCCCCGTACCCCCACGGCCTTTCGCGCGACGGTCGCGTTTGCTTTCCGCCGTGCGTTGTCTCTTCGTGATAGCGCGTGTCCCCCGCGCGCTTTCACTCGCGCATACGGCGCGCGGCGACGATTTTATCGCCCTTGGAATCTATACGGAACCTCACGGCGACGGCGACGCCGACGGCAGAAATCCGGTGGAAGTGTCCATATAATTGCTATCGCAATAAAAAGCGCTTAACCTTGCACTCGACCGTGCAACGTTTGAAACGCTTGGCGATCATAGCTCAGCATTTTCGGGAAGTGCGCGCGAACTTTTCATCTTATCATTCATGATGATTATAATTTCTTTTCGCGCGTCTTGGACTTACGGCCGTCACAGCGCGTTACATAGCGCAGCTTGCAACACCGACACCGCGCTCCTCCGTGAATGCGCCAGAAGGCCTGCGACAGGGCAGAGGACGATGATTTTCCGACCCCGACGTAGGCGCGGCCCGCGATGGCTACGGGGACTCCCTGAAAAGGGATTTACCCTAACACGGTTCCTTAGGACTATCAATAAAGTTATTTGTATGTCTGTCTCTTTCTCGCTCTCATATTGCGCAAAACCACCTCACCCCGCACAACATGAGCGTACGAACGAGCCAGCTGTGGATGAAGACGACGACGCTCGAACACAATCATATGGTTCGCATAAATGCATGTTCTGCAAGCGTTGCTGCATAGCCTATAGTCGGATACAACTTTAGAAGACAGCGGCATTTGCCCCTCAAAGGCGGATGCACACGAGCTGGCACCAATAGGCGCGCACTTCAGGTGACGTCATGAGCCGGACAGCCGGTGTCCCCGCCGACGGAGAACATGCCTAACATGGCCGCCCTCGCTTCGAACTGGGCCGAGTCGCGTCAGCTCTGTGCGTCTCCCTTCGTCAGAGTGAATTCGAATTGTTTGTGGTGGTCTGTCATGCCGGAAATATTATTGTGAGCTTACGATGCACAATTTGTGCCGCGTGCGTTTGTTCTGAGCCGTGAGCCGGCGAAGAAAGATTGCAGCGAACATCGGTGACGCTGCGCTTCGTGTGGAAACAGGATCCCGCGGCGACATACCGCTGCAAACGAAACATCGTACGTGTTTGTTCCGTGGTATTTTGTTTTGCTCCTAAGTGAAGTTACGACGAGGAGAGTTCGCCAAAGTCTGGTACCTACTGTGAGCGGCGGGTGTGTTTGTGTACTGTGCCCCTGCGTTTCTCGTCGGACGTGGTGAAGTGATGCAGCAAAACCATTATCAGGATAAATGAGAAAAGCGTGAGCGGATGAAACCAACCTGCGAGTTTCTCAACAGAAAAGATTTGTGAAAGCAACCTCCAACGCAAAGATTCGTTGCTGCCAGCTCAGCGTGAAAACGACCGATCGTAGGCAGCAGTGTGATAAGATAGCCGAGCGTCTAGCAGCGACGTTCGAGTGTTGTGTAGCACCGTCGATTGATTGCTTTCCACCAATGCTAACAATCAGTGACTAACACGCGCTGCTTGAGCGAATGTCATTGGATTGTTAACGGTCAGGCGTTTGGAAGCAGTGTTTGTTTCCTCAATGTCAGCCTGAATGCTAATATAAAATTATGACTGATACACTGGTGCCGTTGCAAGGGAGCTTGGCATGTATTCGCGTCGCTGTGTGGCTTAGAACTCTTCGCTCACTGCACGCGCCAGCTGTAGAAAGCCTGCTGTGATACAATCGCGCATAAGCTGTGCTGTCAGCGCTCGACTTGCTTTCCCACAACACAGCTTTGCGCTTTGTCGTGATATGTCGCTACTAAAAAATTCCTATGACAGTGAAGGCAACAGAGCCAATGTGTGCATTAAAAAAAAGTACGACCAAGTAGGCACAGCTGCTTGTGAACTGACTCCTAATAGTTCTACTCGCGTCTGCGTTAAATGTGTGTGCGTGTTTTCTTGTGTGTTTGTGTATATTTGTTATTTTGCCTTTTTTTGTATTTTAGATCTTAGTTTTCGCGTTTGTGTTCATGTGTGTGAATATGTGAGTTCTTCCGTGCGTGTATGTATTTATTCCTATTTTATCCTTTTATTTTTGCATTTGATCTTGTAAGCATGCTGCAGCCACAACTTTCTTTACAATTCCATTAACTCGTCTCATTCAAAGCACCAAGTCCTGTGAATAGCAGGGCTGGCCTCTTCGATGTCATTAAAGCCATTCTCTCTTGTCTACCTTGCCTCCTCAATCTGTCACCTTGCTTTGTTTTCTCCTATTATTCTGACCTTGCTTCTTGTGCTGTTGCCGCAACGTGATTAGCCAACTTGCACCAAAGAAAGTTCTATCAGCTGTGACAACAGAAACATTGACAGATACAAAATGTTAAAAGCATCACATGGCTTGCACAGTTACTTTGTCTCTTACCCCTGTTAATGTGTTTATGCATCAGTGCATACGGTAGCTTGCCAGAAGTGCACATGAAAAGGTGCCATATTGTGAAACAGCACCTTGCTATGTTGTTGCATTCAGTCTTAATAAACAGATGGTTTTGCTGTCCGTCACATGTGGTCGTACACATATATAACATTGTGCAGAGGGGTATCATTTCCTGTCTTGACGCTTTCATCATTACAAATGCAGTTTTCTAGTGAATGGAGTCCAGCAAAGCAGTGCTGTGAGAGCTTTTGCAACTTTCACCATTTATTACTTCCCCAATATCACTGTCTGAATCTGTCCGTCACTTTGCCTACGGCTTGTAATGAACGAAGTGACTCACTAAAACACGTTCAACTTTACTGACCATTTTTCCGGTACGTAAATATGACAAAAAATGCTAGCAAAGTTAATCACGTTAATAATTGTGCTTGCATTCGCATTACTTGCTCGAGTCAGATTAATAAATTGAAAATTGGCTATGACAACACTTCAATTTTCAGTGCAGACTGCTAACGGAGCCATAAAGCGTGCTCCGACTTCTGCTATTTCACTATGGGGCGCGTCAAACTCGACAGTGGCTGCCTGAATGAGCATTTTGGGCCTCACTAAGCTAATGATGTCTTATATTTGTTCTATTAATTGCATTACTTGTGTGAGCCAGATAACAAAATAAACAATGCAACCACATGAATGTGCTTTGGCATTCAAGCTGCTGACTGTGGCTGTCAGTTTCGTGTTGTCTGCTGCTATTTCACCACCACTCGCTATGACATGACTGCTATTTCAAGTGCAGACTGCTAACAGAACCATAAAACGTGCTCTGACTGCTGCTATTTCACTATGGGGCGCGTCAAACTCGACGGTGGCTGCCTGAATGAGCATTTTGGGCCTCACTAAGCTAATGATGTCTTATATTTGTTCTCTTATTCGCATTACTTGTGTGAGCCAGTTAACAAAGTAAACAATGCAACCACATGAATGTGCTTTGGCATTCAAGCTGCTGACAGTGGCTGTCAGTTTCGTGTTGTCTGCTACTATTTCACCACCACTCGCTATGACATGACTGCGATTTCCAGTGCAGACTGCTAACAGAACCCTAAAGCGTGCTCCGACTCCTGCTATTTCACTATGGGGTGCGTCAAACTCGAAGGTGGCTGCCTGAATTAGCATTTTGGTCCTCACTAAGCTAATGATGTCTTATATTTGTTCTCTTATTTGCATTACTTGTGTGAGCCAGATAAAGTAAACAATGCAACCACATGAATGTGCTTTGGCATTCTAGCTCCTGACAGTGGCTGTCAGTTTCGTGTTGTCTGCTGCTATTTCACCACCACTCGCTATGACGTGACTGATTTCCAGTGCAGACTGCTAACAGAACCATAAAGCGTGCTCTGACTTTAGCTATTTCATTATGGGGTGCGTCAAACTCGACGGTGGCTGCCCGAATGAGCTTTTGAGCCCGCCAACGATAATCAGGGTTAACAATAGTGTTTTAATTCAGATATGCCAGCATTTAAATGTGTTTCTATGCCACTTCTTAAATCAAGCACAATGTGTGCAGGACGTTGCTTATCAGAATTGAGCTTCTATTATAAGGAATATGCCATAAATGGAACTGCTTATTTATTTGAGAGGTCACGGAATGGATGGTTGGTTGCGGCGAATCCACCAGCAAAATTTTTGTAGCCCTAATAAGGGCTGTTCTTTAGTTAATAAGAAGCCTTTATGCTTCGTCGAGTGGCTCAATGCCAGACAGCTCGCAGTCGGAGTCGCTTTCTTCAGTGTCATCTTCACCCAGCTGGATGATGATGAGTTGAATGTGCTCACTCCCAGACATGCCAAGTCTGAACTTTGCCTCCAAGTCCATCACATGCTGAATGCTCTTCCTCCAGTCTTCCGCCGTTACCTGCTTGATTTTCTCGCTCAAGATGACGTCAACCGTGGACAGCTTGAAGTCTCTGTTGTCCGCAGCGATGCCATTTTTGACTTTGGCCCACACAAGCTCAATGGGATTAAATTCGCAGTGGTACGGCGGGAGCCTGAGTACAATGCAACCGGCCCTTACAGCTGTGTTGTCTACGATGTAGCTCAGAAAGCGTGACTTTACAGATGCCACCAGCTCAAGCAGCTGCTTCTTTATCATCCTTTCACCGTAGGTGATGTTCTTGCTTGTGAGCCACTCCTGTATCTTTTCCTTCTTCCAGGCCGTCGTCGGCAATTTCTCTTCTCGCCGGCTATGGTAAGGTGCATTGTCTAAAACAATGTCGCTACCAGCTGGCAACTTCTGCAGAACGTCCTTGAACCAGCCCTCAAAGCGATTGCCGTCCATTTCTTCGTGGTAGTCGCCTGTCTTTTGGCCTCTGAATACATCCAAGCAGCCGTCGACGAAACCATCCTCGCTGCCGGTGTGCGTCACGATCAGGCGCTGACCTTTCCCAGAAGGTTGTTTTAGACCCGTCGTCAGGCCATTTGCTCGAGCGAACAGGCGTCTGCGCTTCTGCACCACGGTGTCTGTCCACACGATCGACCGAGTGTGTCCCGCCGTCACCCATGTCTCGTCCAGGTAGAAGATCTTTCGGCCTTCCGCCCGGTAGCGCTCCACGTCACGGAGGTAGCGATTCCGCCAATCGGTGATGTCATCCCGGTCGATAAGCAGCGAGTTGCGGCTTCTCTTTTCGTGCTTGAAGCCGATCTCGGCAAGCAGGCGACGCACAGTACACCGCCTTAGTGATGGGAGTTCCATACGCTCCGAGAACTCTGTAGTTATCTTCTCGACCGTCGGTATCTCGTTGCGGCGAAAGAAATCGTGCACACATGACCTCAGCGGGCACAACGTGAAGCTGTCAAACTTCACGCTGCGTCTTCTACGCATTGCGTGGGCGCTTTCGCGAGGGCGTCGTCAGTTTGCCACCCGAAAAATGCGAAGCTTTACCTTCCTCCCTCACCCTGAACACAGTCCTTTCGCTGACACCGAGCATGTCGGCGACAAACTTGCTCGTGTCCTCCACGCTGCGTTCAGGCTGCCTGTTACGCCAAAACGTGTAGCAGTGGAAGATCATGTTGCGTGAATCGCTGTTCAGGATGTGGCCGCTCTTGTTCTTGCCGAGACTCCTTGGTGGTGTGGTCATCGAGGCGACACAAAGCTCGTTCGGCAACAAAGGATTGCGTTCCGATGTCACCTCGCTGGGCTCCATGGCCGAAAACTGGCACGGAATGCCGCGCGCGATCGTGCCCGAACTTACTAGATCGCAGGTTCGCAACCGCGAAAAAAAAGAAAAAATATATTAATTAAAAATAAGCCCAACACATTAAAAAAATAAGGTTGTGCAAACAAACAAAAAGTATGTATGAATTTTATGCTATTAAGCCAGCGACTGCTACGCCCGGTGCCGTCGATCTTGCTCCGTAGCAGACGACGCACAGCGTTGTAGAAGGCACGGAGTTATTTTTCTCTCGCGATCCGGCATGTGCGGTAGCATTTCCATCATGATAGTTTTACCAAACCACCGTCAAGATACACAAATCTTAATTATAGCGACAAATACGCGTTTTAGAAGCAGTCACAATTTTTTGAGCGGGACTATTTCTTTAGTCGCGGAGGAATTGGCTGCTGCGCTTCGGTCAACTGGGCGGGGCCTCCTCCTGTCTTCTAAAGTTGTACCCGACTATAGCCTATAGGCACTCTGAACCACCGCGAAGCACTCGGTCGTTTTTTCGGGAATCTGCTTTCTACGTTCGTAGTGTATACGCTGCTCAAGAAACAGCGCCGGACTGGATGCCTTTATTGGACGCGTGCACATGCTTGCCTGACTTTTGAATATGTACCTGTAGCGCCTTGTTTCTTGTGTTGTTGAAGATTCTGCTCCCATGTAATAAAGAAAAAAAAAGTTGCTGCAAAGCCTAGTGGTTACGACGCTCGCTTTGAGACCGGGGGTACGCGGGCTCGAATCGAGCCTCGGCAAGAAAGCTTGTTATTTTCTTTCTTGATCCGCACCTCAAATTAAGGCTAGCTTAAACAGCTTCGCTGTTAAAACGCTCACAGCACATGCCTTGTATGTTATATCTCTCAGACTGAAATATTAAAGTGCGAAACAAACACGTACACTTGAAAATTATGTAATTTTTTTGGCGCGGTTGTGCACGATCTCCGGGATCGGCCCACGCAAGAGGCCGCGTTTCTATCAGGAAGCTCGCCTACGTGCAAAGCGTTCGCCGCGAGTGTTTGCCAGTACCTATTACGGTTGCATAAACTGCAGTCGTCGGGCACAGTGAAAAGCAGTCAGGGATCTTCAAATGCTATCGCGTTCCACTCTTTTCAGGCGAAACTGTGACTTTATGCTTCCCTCTTTCATTTTCTCTCTCCCCAGTGATACTCTAACGCCCAAGTAACTAGAGGGAAGACATTCTGTAGCCTTGGTCTTTCACACAAAGATGATATCATACTAATTCGAAAGGCGACGATCTCAAGGACGTTAGCGGCAGCAGGTTATCTCACAGGGTTAGCAGATATTCAGGCATAGGATGGAGTCCCGTTACGCAAGCAGCGTATATTCTGATCACTAAGACCGTTATTCTTCATAAGTAACATGAAATATCACGATTAATATTTAGATCACGTTTACATGTATTATTTTTACAGACGGCGATACATGTGGATATGTTATGTCTCTCTGTCTCTCTGTCTGTCCGTCCGTCCGTTCAGATTGTCACAAGATAAGTGTAAATTTGGAATTTTAGATGAACGCTAGCTTCGATAACGATTAGGCAAGCCAGTCGTTAATGCACGTTCGTTCAACATTTCGCATTTTTCGCGTAGGGGATTGCACTGCGGAAGCGCCACACAGATATGAGTTCCTGGTCTGCAACCACATATTCGAGTAAACACTAACCCTCTTGTGTGCGGAATCGGTGGGGATTAGCCAGTAATCTACAAAACTTTACCTCGCATACATACCAAATCTCCTTTGCAAGCTGTTGAGTGCGTAAAAAGACGATTTGAGCAACTTCTGCGGGTCCAAAATGAAAAAAAAAATTAATAAAGGAAGAAACAACTTCTAAGGAAAAGGTGCCGGTATCAACGTTATATGCGAGAAATGTATACAAAAATAATTTGAATCGTTTGCGGATGCGAGCACTCTCGATCGTGAACGGCCAAGAGGGCAAAATAAAACGCACCTACAGAAAGCCTTTCCGATGGGCCATGAATTCATCCTAAAAAAGAGGCCCTTAATGAGTTTTTAATTGAATGGGTGATTAAGCCGTTCCGATTCCATTACAAGTTCAGTGAAAAGTGTGAAAGGAACCAGGCACGGCCAAAACAAAAAGCTTTCAGGGAGGCAGGGAAACTTTAGGGCACGGAATGGTATGCAAAACACGAAGCAAACGCTTTAAGTCGCAAGAGCCTAAAGTCTACTCAACACGCTCTTAGCAAAGCAGACAACAGCAAGAGTGAAGGCTAACTGTATCGTAACAACTTTTGCCACTGCGCTTTCGAGTACTTACTAATGCATTGCGAAGGGGACATCGCAAATCAATCATTCACGGGTGTGTCGTTTCACTTGTACTGAGAAAAAAACAAAAACGAAGGTGAAACCGTCAGCGTGAGACAGCCGAGACAAAGGTAAGTCTCGAAAACTTGTTTTCCTTTCCAATGTCGTCTGCTCCTTTACGTCTTCTGCCATCCTAATAGGCTTAATGGAAGAGCTTTCGTTTAACGGGGGCACAGACTCGCTTGTCTGGGTTGCTGATGTGCCATTACGACGCCTATGGGCATTTGGTGAAGGTAATACACAAATGTTTTTTTTTAGCATACACGGCCCAACTTGTGCTTTGTATACTGTGTACGTTATTCTATACATTTCAAAACAGCTAATAACTGAGTTAATGTAAGCACGTTGAAATACAATAAAACAAGGGCACATTTGGAAACATAAAATATTCTGTTTTAAAATTCTGTCGTTCGCCTTAATTTCTGAAGCCGACGAATGATGCCCGCAGATGTGTGCGTGGCAGTCAACAAAAAGAAGCAAGGCTCAATGTAGTTCATTTTATGACTGCCGCATTTAAAAGCTGCTTTTCAACATGTTTTTCATTCAAATTCTTCGTTCCATTGGTAGAGTTGCGATGGGTTTGTTTATGTTACTGCTCTATGGTCTCTACTGGTACGACTTTCCCATTCAATAGTTCATTTCATTAGATTGTTCAGCTGGTCTACATCGCAGACAAAGTTGATGGTGGTCGGAAAAATTTGTTATTTTTATGCATTCAATAGTAGCCTCACGTACGAATCCCCATGCTTTGAATAAACTCATATTGAACTTGTAACAGAACGCAATCAAGCAGCCACAAATTGCTGAAAATTCCTCTTCGTTCGCGCTCTGTTACACCTTCAAAATTAATACTAACCAACTGGCCCACTAGGTCATCGTGTTTCAAAGGAACGTTGTGGGGAAATGGCGAGACGATTTGATTTTGTACAGTTCGCAAGGCATTACTGATAAATATGGCTGACTCCTACTTATTTGGCCTTGGTGAACATCATTGCTCTAATCAACTGGTATGTGCATGCGCGCACAGCTGTAAATAATAGATTCGGGACATGCACCATCAGCAAAGTGTGTTAGCTGTTGTAGGTTGCTAAGCAGTCGCGTCAATCAATACTGAAAGACTTTTCAAATTCTACTCGGGTCACTTCACCTAAGTAAGTGTGGCTTTATTCCAGAAGACTTCTGCATGCGAGGACTGCTTTAGATTTGCGTGGGAACTCTATAGCGATGTGCATAGGCGGAAAGTTTTCATTTTAGGCTAGGTATGTATGCTTTAGCGGTGTTTCGACAATTCTTTTCTTTTCCTTCTGCTTATTCCGTGAGTGCAGTGGCGATGATGAGGTGACCCAGGAAAAATGACACTGCAAGAACAGCATCGCCGGCGTAACCGCAAAAAAGGGGATGGACAGAGTAAACCCAGTTTCGAACAGTGTCAAATGTTGTCACAGTGAAATTGTCACAGTGTCACAGTGAAATTGTCACAGTGTCATAGTGAAATGTTAGAGTGAAAAGTGATGTCCATAGAGGAGAACTCAATCCATATTCCAGATTTTTGGGTACGGCAGTGCTCTTTGCTCGCTATTGTTATAGGCATGCTGCAATGTTTAGCGAAGGCGCTTGGAAAATACTGAAAATACCGGTTCACACTCGCCTTGCTTCGCAAGGGGTTATCCCAGCATCCTTCAGCACATTAAGCTTATGGTGAAAAGCCTTGAACTGGTGGATGGAAACACAGAATTACACATAAAGAAACGAGCACCGCGAAGCTGGCTAGACCACTAAATTATTGGCTTAACCAATGCATGCATCGTTCATGTGAATATGGTGGCGTGAGCCTGTATTTCAGAGGGAGCTCTAGCTATGGGGCCTCCTATCTAAATACACAGAAAAGAAATCGTTTTTCTCTGCATCGACTGCACCATATTTGATAAGATTTCTTGCATCTAAAAGAAAAAGTTAAAATCTAGTGACTGTTGGTGGCGAGTTTTTATTTAGGCCGTAACTTTTTCATAGAAATTGACGAGAATCGCAAGTTTTCAGAAAACGAATCAAGTTCACAACACTGTAACTCAGCTGTGAAAAAGAACATCAATATTTTATAAAGGGCACCTAATAGTGCATGCATCTAAAGAGCAAAAAATTCATTTACTATACGTGGCTATAAAACGGTGCAATAATTTGTTAGTGGAACTCTTGTAAAGCAGTTGTAAACAATGTAACACATTCGCGTAATATATAAATTGACGTATCAGTTCGTCCACTTTGGATGCTCTAATGGATGAAGTTCACAGAACTGCGATATCTGTTTTAAGTGCAGAGCTACGAATTTGTAAAGGCCGTCCGTCTGTTTTTATTGCGATAGCAATTATATGGACATTCCAAAGCAGATTTCTGCCGTCGGCGTCGCCGTTGCCGTCGCCGTCGCCGTCGCCGTGAGGTTCCGTATGACGTCAATGGAGAGGAAATCGTCGCCGCGCGCCGCCGAACGCTGTATGTGCGAGTGAAAGGGCGCGAGGGACGCGCGCTTTCACGGGGAGTGAACGCACGGCGGAGAACAAACGCGCGTTCTGTGCCGTGCTCCCTTAAAGGCTGCAGAAGTAGGCGTCTCTTTCCTCCTTTACAATCACCATATATGTAGAGCAAACGCGCCTTCTTCTGACGCACGAAAGGCCGGGGGGGGGGGAGGGGAGGGAAGGGAGGGGACGTTTAGCTGCGGCACCAAGTACCTATTTATATCAGAGGCTCCGGCAACAGTCACCAACGCCGCACGCATTTTGTGCGAACGCGGGCAAAACGCCGACGGCGTCGACAACAGTTCTGCGTGTTGCCGGTGCTGCTGCACGTCCAAGTTTATACAGCTGATAAAGCTACTATCATTACTCCGTATAGCTCTCTACAAATTTGCTATCGCAATTGATGCTTCGCCTTTCAGGTGAAACTGCGACAACTTTTTTGACACTTACTAATTTTTGATAAATCCATTTATTACTTCAGGCCCTAAATTGAAATTAACTAGAATTGAAGTTTCTCGCTCAAGTGCAACACATTTCATTAAAATCAGTCAGGTGGTTATCTCAGACAAGTTTTCCCGCGTCTTACTTGTATTTGAATAGGCGGCATCGAACTTGGGCCCGAGCTAAAGCTTCCTCTCACAAAAAAGAACGTCATCATAAGAGAATTTTTTAGAGTCATATGGAAGCAGAAAGGAGCAGTAAACAGCGCTATAGGCAGTCTAAGTCACGAGGGAAAAGAATACATCTCCACACTACAATCTATTAATAATGTGTATCGTAAACTGCCCAGAAAAAATTGCCGTTGATGAACCCGGTAGAGCATTCAACACAGGCTTGGACCATGCATCTCGGAGCCCTGCCCTTGACATTTGCAGCGGTGGGTGGCAGTTTCGCGTCGCTGCGTTCAGGAGGCGCTGGGTGTCTGCACCGTTCTCTTATTTCGCACCACGTGCAGAAGGCAAGTGCAGCACCGAAATCACAGCAAGGCGCTTGCTGCCTCCACCACTTGAACACCTTACGGTGTTCTAAATGGTGTCCCTACGTCCGAATCCTTGAACGACAATGAATGCCAAGCATTGTTGTAACTCAGTGACAATCCTAATATACATTGCCAGCTCCACCCATAAAACCCCATCGTACCTTCCCTCCGCTCTCCGAAATGTAGTGGCCGAGAGGGGTGAAGCCAGCGCCCTCACTTCAAAAGCAGCACCGCTAACTGGAGTCCGATCCCAGCGTGTTATTGCTCTGCTATCATAACTATTTGTCTGCTGTAGTGTAAATGCCAGGTTAGATAAAAAAGAAAGCTCGATGTTTACTGCTAAAATCTTACGTTTCCCTAAATAGTAAACTCATGATCTTCCACTAAACTTGGCAAGACATGACGGTTTTAACCAACGACAAGAAAGCAGACCTTGACGGTTTTAATTAACTGTCTTAAATTGGGCGAAGAAGTCGCAGTTTCGCCCGAAAGGCGCAGCATCAATTGCGATAGCAAATTGGTGGACAGCTATATGAAGCGAGGATAGTAGTTTAATGGTGCGTATAAAGTTGTTAACATTCGCTTAATAACTAAACAGACAAGCACGGTGTCACGCGCGCACAGGTAAACATGAACACATCTCGTGCGATGCCCCGGAAACTCGCTGTGAAAACGCCGGAGTGAGACGGCGCACCATCAGCAGCAGGAAAATTGAGCTTCGCGTTCTCTTCTCGCTTCATCGCGAGCTAAACGTCCAAGCTTCCGGCACTCGGCGCATGCACTTCGCCCGCATCGCAGATCGCTTTCAAGATATGGCGCCCGAGTGGCCGCGCTGTGAGCAGCAGCCGACGGGGCTGAACGCACCCCCCCCCCCTCCTTCTCCGTTGCCAAGCCTCCGTGCCTCGCGCACGAAAGAACACCGCGCGCTTCCGGCCTGCCTTCCTCCCTCGTGTGCGCTACATTGAGCTGCGATTGCCTGCTCACCCTCGTACGCTTTCCCTCGCACACACAACGTAAGGCGCGCGGCGGCGATTTTATCGCCGTTTGACTTAATACGGAACCTCACGACGACGGCGACGACGACGGCGATATTGACGGCAGAAATGCGCTTGGAGTGTCCATGTAATTGTTATCGAAATAGATACAGAAAGCGCCTAAAGACACAGAAAAAGGCGAGCGTAATTTTATAGTGCATACAAATCGCCTTTGAGATCGATAGCCATAAATATGCCGATGCATTCTTAGGTTGTCGCCAACTTTACTAGAGTTGCTTTCACAGCGTTTTATAGTTCCACCGGCTCCATCTGTAAATGTGGTTCAGGGGTAGAGGGAAAACAAGACGGGCGTATGGATGTTACACATGAACAGCCAAACAGAAGTTCGCCATTCAAAGCCATGTGATGCATATCGTAAATGGGTGCAGACAATACCATATGTTCCAGTACCTGTACTAAAATAAGTACTTCCAGGCCAGGTATCAGTTTAAGATATCTGAGTTGCAAGTTTTTGTAACCTCAAAAGTAGTTCATAGCCCAATACCTGCTTTGCGATGTTAAACTCACTCAATAGATCCAAAGCTGGGCCATGCATCAATTGCATAACTGGTGTTACAAACGGGACTGCTTACTTTTGTAGCCTACCGGGCAGACACAAGCATGAATTACAGAGAAAGATGAATATGTTTGTTTTTAAGCGCTGAGATTTGAGTTATTATATTGTTCCGTTCACTGCTTACTGTATGTTGATGTATTGTTAACACTCCTGTCTTGGCCCTTATGTGGACCGACAGTATCTGTAAATAAAGTAAATAAAAAACAAAAATACGCAGATATGTTGCTCTTATAAATGTTTTAGCCCGTAATGGCACGGCTGCTCGGACAACATCCGATAGTACATACGCGTGTCCGGTGTCATCCTCATTTGCGAGACAGTTACAGCGTTGCCCTTATCTCTTAAGAGCCCCCAAATAAAAGTCGCATTCTCTCTCTCTCTCTCTCGTTTGTTTCTTGCATATGCACTTATTATTCGTGCTGATTTTTGAATATATTGTAACGTCGCACAGGAGTAGCCTAGAAGAGGAAGTGGAAGCGGCGCGAATTTTTTGGCTGATTGGCTGTTTCGGACTGCCCCATGTCTTCGCGACTCTTTTCACTGTAAATAAATCAATTCTTCATCCGTAATTGCGATTCGCAAACGGCAATTCGCAATTTTTCAAATGGGCGCATATCGCAAGAGGCGTATCACATACTCAAGCGACATCCCATACACCAGGGAGAGGCCGACGTCGATAACCGAAGGCACTTGCTTTGGATCCCGGCACACACTGGACTGAACACCCCCAACGAAGTGGCTCACCGCGTTCCTCGAGGCCTCACTCACCGAGCATCATCGGAGGAAGAACCCCCGCGGGGTACTGCAAACGTCTGGGCGTGGGAGGATCGTTTGACCAGCTTCCACGACATCACGACACACTACCAGTTACAGAGACGCGTATACCCATTCCCTCACGGTAGGTTAGACAGGGCGCAAGCAGTACACTACAGGTAATTACAAACTGATTCTTACATAAACCCAAGACTCATGCACGCCATGTATACAGACATCTACACTACAAACAGATGCACATCCTGTGGCGAGGTTGCCACACTTAGTCGCATGTTATGGGAATGTCAGGACATAACAAACAATTCGGGCAGTGCCGACACCTCCGTCTCTTCCACTGCCAGCCTGCGCTCGCGTTGGAAGACCGCACTGCTCAGCTCGAACCTGACAGTACAGCTACGGGCCGTCCAGCGAGCCGAGGAAGCCGCTTCGAGACAAGGTCTCGGAACCGCGTCCGCGTCGGGTGCCCAGACCCACTAAAAATACGCCGGACTCAAATCTTATCGATTTGATAATAAAGTTTACGTTCTTCTTCTTCATCCGTAACAAGTGGTGGAAGTGCTGGGTACTGGACGCCCTGGACAACCCATTCCTTCCAGATCTTCGAAGAAGCAGACTCATGGCCGGACTACCATCAGAACCAACAAACATAGCCACTGCCCAAGTAGGCCGGTCAACGAGCACCAACGAAGAGGGCATCGATCAAGTCAGCCTGCGACCAAGGCCACCTAGCTACTGGGCGCCGCAACCACCCATATTCTTAGGTAAGCAGATGACGTGGATGACTGGCTAAGGCACTACGAAATAGTAAGCCGCCATGGCGGGTGGAGCCCGCAAGCGCAGCTTGCAAATGTTGCTTTTTTTCTCGCCAGCACCGCACTACTTTGGTTTGACAATCATTAGCGCGTGCTGACCACTTGGGAGACCTTTATCCGGGAATTGAAAGCCGGCTTTGGTGACTCGAATTCCAAAAAGAAGAACGCAGAACACACGCTCTCGCGCAGAGCCCAATTGCCTGCCGAAACGTGTACAACGTATATTGAAGAAATATTGAAGCTATGTGAAATTGTAAACGCGAATATGTCCGATGAAGACAAAGGGGGA
The DNA here is from genome assembly GCF_013339745.2 of Dermacentor silvarum. Taxonomy (NCBI): domain Eukaryota; kingdom Metazoa; phylum Arthropoda; class Arachnida; order Ixodida; family Ixodidae; genus Dermacentor; species Dermacentor silvarum. The sequence continues at coordinate 84,465,062 of NC_051158.1, forward strand.
CATCTGTTAAAAGGCATCGCTGAAGGCGTCTACAACTTTCTAATCACGAAAGAAAACCTGAACACCCCGTCCGAATTCCAGCAGCAGTGTCGCGCGTTCGAAGCTTTGAAGACCCTAAGGATCTTATCCAAGTTCGGGCGCTTGGACAACGTCACCAGAGCTGCAAGTATGGACGTCGCTGCCTGCAATTACATCACCTCGATCGTGCGTCGAGTGGTTCAAGATGAGCTAGCACGACTTCAGGGTGCAAACGCTGCTTATCAGTGTGCGTTCGACGAAGAAATTCCCGAACCACCACCATCCTGGTCGCGAGAACGTCGCATCAAGCGCCGACCGCTGAGGAACCACATTTAACCAACACCAGCTTTCCGTCCCTCCCGGCAACTCTCAGTCACCGCCAGCCCTCACCAGTCAGTCGTGGTACAACGGACTACTACCCAACACTACCTACGTGTTCCTGCGGAATACTGGAAGCCAAGACAAGCTCCCGCGGAATCATCCCCGGAACTACGCCTACCTGCTTCATTTACTTTCTAACTGTGACCTACCTGTCTGCTACGCCTGCGGTTCTCGAGGATATATGGCGCGCTATTGTCGCCGCCGCCCGCAGCGAGCGCCACGTTTTTCGACGTACTCAGCTTGTATGCAGGAAGACGCACCCACTCAATTTGGGCTTCAACCTCTGCGGCAGCAGTGTTCGTACCAGTCGCGTGCTGAGTCCCCTGTCTCCGAGTGCAGCCTTACACCGTCGTCGAGCCGACTGCTCCGCGCCGTCGTCGGTCGCTCTCCCACCGCAACTGGGAAACTATTGGTGCTGCGGTCTGTGGAGGTGCGGGACGGTCCGACTCACCAATTCCTCCGTCTGTTGTGATACTGAAGAACAACACATCTCGCCGCTTATATAACGCACAGAGTCTCACACGTGATATTTCTCTTACCCCCCCCCCCCTCACGCAATACTCCTGTGAGGTATGTGTATACGTAAATAAATAAATAAATAAATAAATAATAATAAATAAATAATAATAATAAGTAAAACGTGTGTGTGTGTGTGTGTGTGTATAGACGGTGTAAATACTGCTGCTCTTATCGATACTGGTGCTGCTATTTCTATTATGAGCCTGCGCTTCAAAGATCCCTTAGGACAAAAAGCTATGTTTTCGTGGGATCGAAACGAAACTTTTCGTGGACTTGAAGGTGAAGTGTTACACCCTATTGGCGTTTGTTCGGTTTTGGTTGCGATCGGAGGACAGAGTTTCAGAGCGGAGTTTACTGTTTTCCTCCACGCAACTCATGATGTTATTTTAGGCATAGATTTACTACGTGCATCCAGTGCTACACTTGACTGCGGGACTGGACAAATTTTACAACGGAGTGCGTTGACAATGGCCATACTTGATGATCTGCAGACGGATCAAGCCGACATGTTTTCGCTGTCTCAAGATGTGTTTCTGCCTGGTCGGACAGCCATGTTTCTTCACGTGTTCTCATCACGTGTCCAGATGGGATCATGCAACGGTGTTGTCGAGCCAGACCACAACACCACGCTTAAGAAGAATTTGTTGGTGCCTCGATCTGTTGTTCAAGTCATCGACGGGCTTGCATTCTTGTGGAGAGTCAACGCTTCTACGGAGCCTGTTGCCCTGCCTGCCGGCCTTAAACTGGGAACATTTGAAGAGCAGGCCACAATTGTCGTACGAATAGTTGCAGCGGCTTCAGACATCAATCGGCCATTGCCCAACTATTCGGATGACTTGCGACGTATTATTAACAAGTCCTTGTCGTCTTCCGAACAAGATGTACTCCTACAAGTGCTTGCCTCCTACACGTCAGTCTGATTTTGCTGAACGCGAGCGGTCTCGGATGTTGCCGGAATCCCGTATGCACCACCGCATCAACACAGGGCAAGCGACTCCGATACGTCAGAAACCCTATTGCGTATCTCTGCACGGAAGGAAACGTGATCGCCGGACAGGTCGACGACATGCTGCAGAAAGGCGTTATTCAGGTGTCTTGCATTCCTTGGGCAGCTCCTGTTAAACTAGTGAAGAAGAAACGCAACTCATGGAGATTTTGTGTTGATTACCGCCGCCTGAATGCCGTCACAAAGAAAGATGCGTATCTCTTACCGCGAAGCGACGATGCTGTAGACTACCTTCACTCCGCCTCGTGCTTTTCGTCGGTTGACCTCCGGTCCGGGTACTGGCAGATACCAATGCACCCGTCTGACAGAGAAAAGACCGCTTTTATGATGCCTGACAGAGTATTTCATTTTAACGTCATGCAACCTTAGAACGATTTATGTACTCCTTCCTCCGCGGTCTCAAATGGGTGATTTGTATGTGTTATTTAGATGATGTGATTATTTTCGGCCGAACTTTCCACGAGCACAACCAGCGGCTCGGCATTGTTTTGGACTGCATCCAACAGGCCGGCCTCATTTTAAACCTTTCAGAAGTGCCGTTTCGGTGAGCGTCAAGCCCTTGTGCTGGGATATCTCGTCGACAAGGACGGTATACGGTCAGACCCCAAAAGGTCTCTGCTGTTCGCTACTTTAGGCAGCCGAAGGCAGGGAAAGACCTCAGAAGTTTCCTGGGCCTTTGTTGGTCATGGTTAGTCATGTTAATTTTAGCCCGCATATTTGTTAACTGCAGCTACAGAGAGAGTATTCATTGAAGGGTTATGCTGTGAGTTATGACTGACTTCAATTCTTCAGTTAGAACGCCTCCCTGCTTACCCCTAAACAGAATAATTAAAAATTGAAACCAACACTAGGGCAGCTAACGTGTCAATGTCACAATCGAAGATCATTCAGAAAGACGTCGTCCCTTCTGCCGTGGGTGGACGTGTAATTCACCATTAATGAACATTTATCAATCCACTTTAGGATGCAGGTGCGGTGATGTCTAATTCTGGTACGGGTAGGCTCAACAAATAATGTACCTCTAAATTTCACAATCGGAACAAATATTCTCCAACCTTCTAGTAATACTCCTTCATTACAGTTGCGTTTCGAATTCATTGGCACCGTTTTCGTTACTCTAAAGAAAAACTGCTATCTTTTCGACGCATCTCATGCTCTCTCTAACTCCACTGTATCCGCCTAATCTCAACTATTATTTGTGCTACGATCGTTTTATTTCCGATCCATTGCACTGTGTTCCTATCTCCTTAAGTCAATATAATTTTCAATTCATATTTCGTTGAAGTGTCATTGGCTTCCGTTTCTTCGTTAGCCTCTGAGATTTAGAACGTGGATTAGTACTATAGAACAATGAGAGTGCAGGCAAACGTTATAAGATTATGTTGATGATAATAATAAACGATAGCAACCGTGCCTCCACTAACGCTTCACATGTCCACATCGAGTACTACGACCGCGTTTTTTTTTCCTCTGGGGCGCAACAGATACGCACACAGCGGAACACGCGTGCTACGAAAAAAAAAAAGATATTGACGACGCGGTATCTTCATGATGAAATCTCGTACGATGGGTGATAATGATGATGATGTTGATTGGCATTCCCTTTCAAACGGGCTAGAAAATGTAGTCACCTGGCCTAGCTGCTTTGTTTATTTAGGTTTTACTACACCTATCGTTAGTTAGCCTTTCGCCTATATAGTCTCGATTTCAACTGTCATATTCAAAGCCTGTATCACTATACCGTGCCATTACTTAAACTTGCAATGACTCCGGTACTATCAATCTTTTTCTCGCTTTTCTTCCACCATAGCTCTTTATTTATTTATTTACAGATACTGCTGTCTCGATACACGAGACATAGCAGGAGTGGATACATCAGACACAAGATCAAAACAACATACAATGAAAACGTAATTAGAAACTGTGGTTAGAAAATTCTTTCAAAACCTCTTCATTAGATTTTTCCCGCAAGGAACCAGCTAGGTTGTTCCAAATTTCAACAACGCCTGGAAAAAAAGAATACTTAAAACAATTTACAAAATACTGGAAAGGAACAATATTAAGTGGGTGGGAACGCCGCGTCGCACGTCCAGTGGAATGACTAAAGGAAATCGGGGCTTGAATGGAAATTTGGCCGTGTACAATCTTATGTAGCAAAGTGATACGTTCAAGTGTGCGTCGATGAGCCAAGGGTTCTACCGATAGTGCGCATGCGTGAGATGAGCGAGAAAAGTTGCGGTCATATCGGCGATAAATGAACCGTATTGCTTTCATTTGTATGGCTTCAAGCTTACTAATGTCACGTGCAGTGTAAGGTGCCCATACTACTGAGGCGTACTCTAGTATTGGTCTGACGAGGGATTTATAAGCTGTTAATTTGCAGTCCTTAGTAGAGCACTTGAGGGTTCGCTTTAAATATCCCAGTTTCCTAAGAGCCCTAGCGCAGATTGTTTCAATATGAAGGTGCCATTTTAGGTTTTGAGTGAAGGTAACTCCAAGATATTTGAAAGTATTCACAGAATTTAGGTAGTGCCCATTGCAACTAAAACTGAAACTTAATGGCTGTTTTTGTATTAGTGAAAGTCATTTGTACAGTTTTTTGGTAATTAATGCTCATTTTCTACGCCTTGCTCCAACCACAAAAGGACGAAAATACATTGTTAAGAACCTCTTTATCTTGTCTGTTAGTTACTCTAGTATAGAGCACGCAGTCGTCAGCGTACAATCGGAGTTTCCCTGGTGTGTCCCTAATGACCTGTGTGATATCATTCATGTAAATTATGAACAACAGGGGCCCAAGGACCGAGCCCTGCGGTACCCCGGAAGTGACTGTGGCCGACCATGACTGTGCGTGATTAAAAGTAACATATTGAGACCTTGAATGTAGCCAATCAGTTATCCAGCCGAGTATTTTTTCATCGTTAATAATTTTACTGAGCCTAAAAAGAAATTTTCTGTGGCACACCATGTCAAACGCTTTTCTATAATCTATGAATATGGCATCTACTCGACCTCGATTGTTTAGAGCCGAAGCGATATCATGAGTGAATTCAATGAGTTGAGTAGTTGTAGAAAAACCAGAGCGGAAACCATGTTGACTCCGCGACAATATGTTATTAGTAGTGAAATACTGAAGAACATGTTTGTGAATTATGTGCTCTAAGAGTTTGCAACAGGTACACGTTAATGAGATAGGCCTGTAGTTGGAAATGAGTTGCTTATTACCCGATTTAAACACAGGAATTACATTGGCGATTTTCCAAATGGCCGGCACAGTACATGTCTCAAACGATTTACTAAAAATTATGGTTGGATAATGAGCATTCCATTCTGCATAGCGCTTCAAAAACGTGTTTGGTATACCATCCGGTTCGGCACCTTTAGTAGTGTCGATGTTCAAGGGAAGGTTATAAATGCCAGTATAAATAATTTTAATTTTTGTAAACGGAGCCATTTCCTGGATAATACCAATGTTGGGAGTGGCACCATTGTCATCTCCAAACACAGATTTGAAATAGCCATTAAACGCCTCCGAGATTGTCGAAGGGTCCGAACAGGACACATCATTTATTACGAAGGATGACAGGCAGGCGGTAGCAGGGTTGATGGTTTTCCAAAACTTAAGTGGATTACTTTTCATAAAAGAGGATAATGTGGTATTAAAATAAAACTTTCTAGCTTCACTCATTTTGGCTATTAGTTCAGATTTGAGTAATTTAGTTAGGGACTCCTCACCATTGTTGTGTGCATTCCGTCGTTTTCGCAGGCGCTTAATGCGACGTTTGGGCTGTATAATTGGTCTGGTATATCATGGGTGTGTAGCATGACGTTTTATACTCTTTTGAGGAACAAATTGCGCTATACACTCATTAACCATAGTATAAAATTGGTTAGTCAATATATCAACACTGTAGTGTTCACTACAAGACACAAAATCATCAAAACGTGATGCAAGTTTGGCCAAAATAGAAGTGTCGTCCGCACGCTCAAAATTAAGGACAGTTTTAAACGTTGGTCGTACTGGCACACAAGCAACATTTAGGTGAACAAGAACAGCCTTATGGTCGGAAATTCCGTCAACAACACGGCACTGATATCCATTCTTTACCAATTCATCATTGACAAAAACAAGATCTAAGACAGAATCTTCGCGCGTTGTATCATCAACCAGCTGCGATAGATCAAAAGCTACTGACATTTAAATTAACGAATCACAAATTATCCGATCACGGCCAGTTGATGATAACGACTGCCAATCTATAGCGGGTGTATTAAAGTCACCGGTTAGTACCAGTTTAGAACAGTTAAGCTTTTGTCCGACAATATAATCACTAATGGTCGAAAAAATGTCAGGGGCGGAGTTTGGGGGGCGGTAGATAGCACCGATAACAATAGCGAGACCATCAAGTTTTAGTTTACACCATATTGATTCAACATTTGGAAGTTGAGGTAGTAAACAGAACTCAATACCACTTTTAATAAAAAGTGCTACTCCGCCACCACGGCCAGAAGGCCTGTCTTTTCTTAGAACCGTGTAACCAGGAGGCAAGAATTCATGATCAAGAACGGATTCGTTTAGCCAAGTCTCGGTCACACAGATAACTGAAGGAATGTAACATTCAATAAGCCAGTGAAAGTTTTCAATTTTATTAATGAGGCTACGTGCATTTAAATTCAAAAGAGTGAAGTTTTGCGCTCGAGACCGTCAATCATTGTCTGTAGCGGTCAACCGACGGCTTTCTCTAACGATAGCTTTTTTGCTATCATCCCAAGTATACCGAACGTTGTCTACCAACAGATGATCGTAGTGCAGCCGGACTCGCTGCGCATTTTTCCTTATCTCAGCTGAATTCTGCCACAGCTCCCTGCGCACCTGCCGCACGCGAACAGAGAAGTATTCATTTATAAATATTTTTCTAATCATCTCTTGTCTCGAGTGCTGACCAACACTCGAGACCTTTCATCTTCTTTCAATCCCAGCATGTCTTGAAAGTGGACATTCCATAAGGGTCTCTCTAGATGAATATCTTGGCATTCCAGTATGATGTGCGACACGTCTGCGGGCTTTTTTTGTTTTTTTTTTTTGCAGCACACGCATATTTCATCTTGTGACGTATATTCGTTACGATATGTTTTCAACCTCAGGCAGCCATCTAGCGCCTCAAATAGCGAGGTACTCCCCTTTGCATTATCACACCGATTTTGCCGCCTGATTTTTTTTCTTGCCAGGATTGAGTGCCTAGGGTGCCTGCAGCGTCAAAATGTAGCAGTCAGATTTCTGTCGTATTGCACACCTGTTAAGGAGTAAGTAAGTTTTCCGCCACGCACGCGATCCACTAACTTTGGCGCCTGACGTCACATAAGGACGCGACGTATGGATGCGCTCGTAGCTCTTCCTAGCTTGTGCCACTGCACCTTCCATGGGAGCGGCACGGCCTCAGGGCTTCTCAGATATCGGAGTTCGCAGCGCGCCCACGACGGCAGTCCGAGAAACAAACAAGCAAGCAAACAAAAATATGCCAACGAGGTTGGGCCAACTCCTGTCGGAAGTGGCCCGAAGATACGCGCACAACTCTCGTAAAGTCGCCGAGGTTGCGTAAACTGTTACAGCTCGTTCGGCTGCACCAAGGGAACCATTAATAACAATCATTCCTCGCGGCGTGCCTCTTCTTTGCGTAGAGCTCGGGAAACGTCTCAATTTCCTCGGCCGATCACTGCCGCTCTTCTGTAATAGCGCCGATCGTGGCAAACACAGTGTCAAGATAAAAGAAATGCTTCCGGCTCTGGACAACAAAATCATGTGTACGCTGGCAAAGTATTAAAAAAATCTACATCCATGGTTATACTAACTACTAACTACGCTTGCGCAATGGCTGAATTCTACGGTTAACGCAGCAATGATGCTCGACCGAATGAGCGAGTACCTTGCACTTTCTGCACCCAGTTCCTGTGTCTACTGATTGACCTCGTTAATGCTAGCCCGCTGTCAGGAGCTGAGGGTGCAAGAGATGAATCGGTTTCATGATAAGGATGCATAAGGCCTTCCTAGCGCTACGTCGACCGCTTCGGAACCAAAAGGTGACGTCATAATATCGCAGCATGCGGAACCTTTTCTGATTTCTTGAGGTAGTCTTTGACAGCCGCGTCCCATTGGATTGACGGTTGAAGAAAAAAATTATGTGAGTCGCGCACGAAGCAATGACCATACTCGAGATGCAAGAACGCGGTGGACAACTTTGAAGCAGTGCAAATAATCTATTTTCCGGAATTTATCACAACTGCTTTGAGGATTTCTCGTTTTGAGACTGTACATGTTGCTGCAAATGTGTATACGCGTATAACTACTCGCTCTGCAGAATTTTTATCATCACACTAAGTGAAAGAGTTACTTTCATTATCTGATCACCTAGCTTACATCATATCATCAATGAGCAAACAGATCCTTTCTGCCAATGCACTCTACAAAGGCTGTTTGAAGGTAAAATAATTTTTTCAAGATGTGTTTTAGGAAGATAAGGAAACAATGAAACTCAAAGGCAGAAAAACTGTCGTAACCCTAACTAAATTTGCTATCTACTCGCATCTGGCCTCCTTTTCTCTGCTATCTGCCCTCCGTCCTCATTTCACAACTCAGCCTACAATAGAAGCAGCGCTGGCAAAAATGACCACTTGTTTCTAATTTATTACGTGAAAAATAGGTTTCACATATCTGCTCTCTGTACCGCAGTCGAAATCTCGATGCATGACGTCCGTACACAACAGATGTGTCCCGAGACGAGCATTGCAGATTTGAAGGTATCTCGTCTATAAATCATACCACGGATATTAGTGCACGCAATCGATTTGTTCCTTTCAGCATCCTCCACAAAATTAGGCCGCCGTTGCGTGGGAATCGAAGCCTTGTTAGCAACATTGAGCCACGGGTGCTGATTTGCCGTAGGCGGTTCCTTCAGAACTCCCATCAAAGCGTCGCTCTGGGCGAAACATACTCTCGCAAGTTTCTGCTCCATCAATTATAAGCGCCACGGTTGTGCTCACAGGAGCAGTTCCGCGAGCCACCGCCTTACGATGACAGACTCCGCGATCCAAAATACGGCATGATAGCGAATGCGTAAGGGTGTGCCGGCCATCCTAATCGGCATCTATTTTCGATATCAATGACAACATGCTTAACTATCCACGCGATCATCGATTATTGTCTAGCGTCTTACTGCAAGCTCCGCATCAGTTACCATTACGTTCCCTCAGATTGCTCACACCTTAGGGCGTATTGCAGCTGGTTTTCTGGGTTGGACCACAGGGCGCGGCTACCAGACACGGATGCCGGTTGATGCCTGTATGGCATATATAGCCGTCTCGCTGTCCGAGTTGGAGTGATGCACCGACCGTATTTGTATAGTGCAGCCATAGCGAGAATGAACACTCATGGGAATGGTCTACCGCGACTTCATGTCATGACTCATCACGGCACCTCATGGATCATTAGCCAACTCATGACTGTACTGACCATTTCACTTCAAGGGTGCAGTTTTTGCATCCGTAAATCCATAACATGTTCTTAGTATATGTAGTAGCGTCGCACACCCATTTCTGCGTCACACACCACTTAGGAACAATATTTTGCATTGCATGCGCCCAATGCAGGATGCGCATGGTAAGATCCCACGTGCGATTTTGGGGAAGCCTATAATCGTATAACAAAGATCGCGTCCAAGAAGATTAAAGAACGTGCCAACAGCGTGCAACAGTTGCAACATCCCTACTTTGCAGGGGGCGCTGCAGGTAATGACTGCATCGTGCTACACGTATGCTCCTTGCCCGATAGAAGAGGACGACAAAGAATGTTCCGACAAGCTGGGAACCTTTCCTGCCGTAAGGCTGTCGTTTGGTCTCGTCGACAAGGTTATTTGTTGCCGCCGTGGTGCTTCGTACAAAAATTGCCATACCGAAATTTGGTGCTATTGTCTAGTGGAGTTACACGCAACACGATTCATCCAGCGTGAGAGCGGTGGACAGTGCAAATATTTGCCTAAACTTCGTTCGTTTGGCTTCAAGCGACGTTGTTGCCTTGTAAATTTCACCATTTTGAAGAGAACATTACGCCCCGAATGAAGCAATTCGCGATGAATAGTCAGGCGCATGGATAAACATAGCCTTCGTGCGTTTAGATAAAGCACAAATACTTGGAAGTCTAGAAAAGTGAAGTTGATTAAGTAATACAACAACAACGTCGCAAGCCTCAAGCACGAAGATTACAAAATGCCTACACTACATCCATCGTTTCTTTGGTAGCGGTATGATCGGGGAGCCAGAGTTCCAGCTTGTGAATCTAGTAGTAAATTGTGTGGTGGCCATGACTGAAGTGGCCCTATTTTTAGGCTTATGTCAAAATGGCCTGTATCCGAACAGAAAACATTAGCACGCCGCGCAGTCTTTATTATAGATGTATGCGCATGATCTGCGATGGAACTTTTCTTTTCATACGGCACTATCATCACTGTTGCGTTGTTCGATCGGATAACGAAGCCTTATGAAATTTCTTGAATTACCATCAGCGGCGTTGCCTTCCCTTTCATTACATCCGCCCTCTATGTTCACTATTGTCGTCACCTTGCTTTGATATTGGTGTTAGCAAGCTTTGGGAGCTTACCCCATCTGCGATACGTCTTTACGCATGTACGCGCGTAACGTTTTTCCTGCCAACTCGGGTCACTACAATTCCATGGCCAAATGGGTAGACCACCGGACCTTGAAAACCGGGTTGAAAACCAAGCGTTGGACCAACTTGAGTCACTCGGTACGCAAGTCTGGGTATGTGCTGGTCTTCAACAAACCTCTTTGACACCAACTTGGGCCACTTCGCAGGTGCTACTCCGTGCGTGTTGCTGTTCGATGACCCTCTTTCACGCCAGCCTTTCCCAATGGCTATCTGCCACTCTTCAATGAGCTTCTTTGATGCCAACTTGTGTCACTACATATGTGTGACTTGGTATGTGCGGTCTTCCACAATAATTATTTTATAAAACATATCAACCACCAAACATACCACCATACATAAAGTGGATTGCTAATAGCATTAAAGTCGCCGATCATTGCTACAGTTTGGATGCACCGCCGCCAAATTCTTAAAGTCGCATTCGTATAGCCGCTCATCTTTGTACTTCTATAAGATGGTACCATTCTGCGTCGGTCGCCGGCCTGTCCTGATCTGTCGTCTATGTTTCGTTCTAATGTACGTTTTTTTATGTATTTAAATGCAATTGTTTTGTGGTGTCGGTCAGTGTTAACCTTTGTTTCAATTTGGCGAATATTACGATCACTGTATAATTACATAATGAGCATTATGCCTAATGCGGCCACGCACTCCGGTGTCTGTGTTGCTCATGCTGCAGATACAGGTTACGTCTGACACTCTCAAAGTGAGAGTAAGAAATAAACTCAACTCTATGCACCTCATTTCAAAGCTATTTGTTTTGTTAGTATTTCTATTAAAATATGGACAGATTGAGGCAGCATCCCCTATATATTCTCTTGGTTGTATTCAATTTTCATTCTTAGCAAGTGAAAATCTACCTATTGGTATCTACGTCCAAAAGCGACTCGTGGGTGATTTCGCTCACTACGGGTTTTCTAAGAAATGCCTAAAGCAAAGCACACGAGCATTTTCGCATTCTGTCCCAGTCTGAAATTTATAGCCATAGTTGGGGGAAATGAACCAGCGACATTCGGCTCAGAAACAGAATGCCGCCGCCAATGAGCCATTGCGGCAGGTATCCTTAACACGTCGAGTAACCCGCCAGGCCTATCATTAGGGTGACTTCTCAAGCGCACGTTGATGTACCTCCCTCTCTCTCGTTCCCTACATAAATATGGTAAGAATCGGGTGGATGCACGTATTGCTGTTTACACACTACTGCCGCAGTAGCGGGCATCCGTTGAATGAACGTTATACTTTCACGCTAATATTTACTGTAAAATTGGGAGTAAATGGTTAGGCGTGTGACCTAGGGATCCTCTACAGAAGCCGCAAATAAGAACGTGTAGGAAACCGCAGTTAAAGCGTTGGTAACTTGTTTCATGGGACATAGACAGGCTCTTTCCGGAACGGAAAGCTGTTTATAAATTCCGTGGATGTGTACCAGTTCACTAGTGCAGAGGCTGTAAGTTCTTTCGCCCTAATTTTCTTCAACGCAAGAAATTGCGTTCACCAAATCCTGCCAAAATATGACTAGATTCACTCGAACACACAAGCTACAGCGACTTCGCATTAAATTGCGATTGGAATGATTGAAATAGGTGGGTGGACCAGGTCCCCCTTGCGCAAGGGGGCATGTGCGTTCGTGATCATGCTCATCACTGGCCGCTTCAAGTACACGTTGACAAGCATGCGCTAGCAAGGCGTACATGCTGTGCACCTTGTGAAGCCTCTGTGTTTGCGGTAGTGAGGTACAGTGACGTCATCTAGCCTGTACTCGTCGTATGACGGCTGTCATTGAGCGAGCGTAACGAAAGATTCCGGATGAGTCTCACGCGACAAGACTCCTTCCGACATTTCCACGCACACGTTCCATTTTCTTTATATGTGCCAACTCCAAACTTAGGATTGTTTATCGCAGAAGTGAGGAAAAATTGAACATCGCGAAAAGCACATTCTACTCAGAAGCGTTTGCGTGAGTACACAAATGATACAGCGGGTTACAATTAAACAGGGCAAACACAAAGTTTATATCACTATCTCATGTATTGTTTTCCGTAAAAAACATATCTCGGATGCACCTATGGCTTGAGACTAGAGGCTCTATGAAGCAGTGCCAACGTTGAGTACAATTTGTTGCCTTCAATAAAAATAATACTTCGAGTGTGAGTCAAGCGGGAGCTATCAGGCATGAGATGTGATTTTTTGTTCAAGAGTAGGCGCCGTTTGTACAGTGCAATTAAAGTAGACCATTGGTGCTGGCAGTCCGAGATGGAGGGATGCGGTTCTGAAACGTGAAATGAGATATTGAGAAAAATATTTGTAGGAAAATTCTTAGCGAATATTACTTTTGTGTAGCAGGGTGGTAGTTTGGGCTAGTTCGTATTTCAGTAATGTACAGAAATGTGTCAGTTTTCGTGCACAAAAAATTATTAGACACCGCCGACAGTTAGTGATGTGTCAGAATAGCGTGCTACTTGTAGTGCGAACCATGCCCGTTGGTGTGGCTAAACTACCAGCCTACAATGTCCGGCCAGTTCATAGGACCAAGACGGAATTTGGATTCATCAAAACATTTCGTCTTTGTATGAATGCGTACTCGGATGTACGTGGCGTACTAAAGCAGCCGGATGTCTCCCAGGGATGGTCGATTGCCCTGACTTACGCAAATGACACACGACCTACGTCTGCACACAAATATTTTTATCATTGAGCGTAAACCACCGCATCCGTTTGGTTTCTCATGGCATCCGATTGGTCGATTTCATAGGCGAATGCCTGTCTGTCCTACACATTGTGTTATGTGTCTTGCTGCAGTTCCAATCGGTCTAAAAATTTTCATTGTTGTTTCTTTGCCCTAAACCATAAAGCGGTCTTTGTAACTTCTCGCGTTGCTGCCCGAGACGCACTGGCGTCCTCCGAAGTCTAACAGGAACTCAAAATTTTATGTGATACGTTGCCAGATACGTTTGAAGCACTTAACCCTAACCAACCCGAACATATGACCTCGGTGTCGCATCTTATTTTTACCACTTTCTGCAACTTTGGGTTAAGTATTCAAGTGTGCCCATCTTATCACCTTGCACGCTTTGACATTGGTGTTTGTGTCCTCTTCGGCTCGCCTTTTCTCTCCCGTCACTCAAGGATCGCTAATTTTTTCGTTATCTTTTACAATTTTTATATGGCCATTTTTCTTCATACCAGCCTGTCATGCCACGCATGTTCCTCTGAAGATGCGAATTAATCGGAAAAAAAAATACTCTGAGTTACCGGTCACCGAGACGTTTACTCAAGATTTACTCAAGATAAAAAGCTTCGCCTTGCAGGGAAAAAAAAACTGTAACCAACAAAATCAAGCAACGCTGAAAAATACACCAAGAGCAATCACTGAGTGAAACATTGCTTTTAGGAGAAACATAGCTCGGCGTTGGTCGCTCGGGCTTTCAATTTTAGAAGAACGGTAAAAAAGAAGCCGTGCTAGAGGGGCGCAGCGCAGAAAAACGAGCGAGAAACGGGGGACGAGACTTGTTTCGTTTTACAACAGCAGATTTGTCTTTCGCGTTGTCTCCTTTTCCGCAGAGCACAAACCCCGCCTGCTTACACCAGCCATACATCTCCGGCAACCATGTTCCGCAAACGCGCTCTATTTCACTTACCCCGGGAACCGAACAGAAAACACGGCGGCGAGTCAGAAGTCAAAGACGATGATGTCAAACCGAAAGTCGTACAGAGTACTGGAATCCATTACCACCGTCAGACTAAACATGAAACTGGAGTGTAGCGTACCGTGGAACCTGAAGGATTCCGCTGCCTTTTTGAACGCTGGACACGCAGTACAAAAGAGGTAAGAAAGATGTCAAGAGTGAACGCTTGTTAGAGGAGGAGCTTAAAGTTAAGAAATATCACAGTGGTCAGCTCATAAAGAAAGCACAGAAAACAAAAATACCGAGACACGACTAAAGATTAGAACAAACGTACTAAAATCATTTTTCACTGTGCAATCGGCGCTTGGCGAGGTGGCTACAGAGACAACAAGGGCATTACAAACACCCGACTAGTATGGCCCATTGACACACAACTCGCTGGCGCTTGAAGCGAGCCATGTGGTCCTCTTGTTTCGGCCTAACATCGGGCGCCCTCCTCATTCGGCAGCTCGCTGTGAAGGGGATGGCGCGTGGTTGGCTGTTGGCGCAGCAGCACGTTGGGGTTCGATCTTTATCTGGCACTCTCGTGCCCCGCACCGGAGTACAAATCGTTTCCTCGTCTCGGTATAACAACATCCACGCGTGGCTTGAGCGCCTATTTTTGCTTAGGCTTTCCTAGAATGCGCGGCCATTCGTCAAGCAGACGCCTGTCTTTGAGTCCGCTCACCATCTCGGCTTCCTTTTGTTCTTTAAGCTAACCCTAACGATGGGGACGAAATGAAGCAGACGACAGGCGTGAGGTTGCGGGATGGTAAGAAAAGGACTATTTATTTTCCTTTCTCTAAGACCAGATAGCAATCAGGATGAGCTCACAACAAAGGTAACCCCCCCCCCCCCCCTTGCCTAAAAAACGCGGCGAAAAAGCAACACGAAACCAGTAGCGCGAGTACTTGACTGCCGTTTATGCAGCAAGGAGATCCTTTTCTGCTAGGCGTCAGGTGCCGGCGCCGCAGGCGGTCGCGCCCAGCGGCAAGCTGCCTAACTACGCGATCTGTCCGTGCTGTCAGCATCCCGCGGCGAAATGTCATTTCGCCTTATTTGTCAAGACAAATGAATCGAGCGGCGGTTGCAAAGCTCGCAGCACGCTATGACCCCGCGGTTATGCTAGTAAAGGTATGATTTTGAGAGGCTTCTGCACCTGCAGCGCTTAGAGGCATCTGCTACTTCCCTTCGTTTTTCGCGATGCTCGACTTGATAAGGAAGAATAGATCTGACTGATATCCGCGGTCACGGTGACTCGTCCTCCGTCGGAGATAATAAGAGCGCGGTCTGGCTAGTGTCATTGCTCCTAATAGGCCCCCCTTTCAGGATGTAATTTCATTGTTCACCCGTCGATGGGCCTCCCTGCATCCTCAGTGACACGACGGTGCGGTGGTAATCGCTCGCACTTTGCGGTGTCATTAGCTGTCTGAGCCGGCTCACCGTTTGCGTGATCGCAGTGGGCCACCCGCAAACTACAACCTGCTTGGGGCCGAATCTCCACTAGAATTGATGGTTGGCCCTCTCACGTGAAACAAATTTCTTTGTGAAGTTTGGTGGGCCATACACAGGAACTCGAGGCATCGAGTATACATGGTTATCATTCTTAAGTTCTATAGAATTTTGTCCTGGGAAGTTTGAATTTTTAAAAGTCGCCTGTGGCACACAGCATAATAAATATCGTCCTTGAGCTGGATTATTCGAAGATGAGGATATTACTTGCACCAGAAATCGAAACACATATTCAGCTAATTAACGAAAATCCACTAATTAACTTCCTAATTTATTACTTTACGGCCCATATTGCAATTTACGAATTGTAGTAGTTGAGCTTCCAGGACGCATCCACTTCAATTTCCAGGATGACACCAGTTTCGAGATATTATTTCCCATAGCGAGGGACGAAATGGGTGTGCTGGTTACTTTTGTGCTTCAATACATAAAAAACGTGTTTTGTTAAAAAGTAAGTGAAACAACAGTGCATTTTTACGGCGAGTTCGATTGCGTAAATCTCCAAACTGGCGTCATTCTGTGCATTCAATCCTAGTGGATTCGCTACACTTTGATTACGCTTCGCTTCATTCGTTTCGTGAGTTGAAACAGTCGCAAAACTAACGCATTTCGGTCCGATCATCTAACTGGGCAGACCTGATGATGATCCAATTGGGCAAAAAACTGACAAGTCCACTCATGACGTGTATATAAATACAAAGCCGGTGGCGCCAAACATGGCGCCGCCGGCTTTTCTAGACCGCCATGGTTGGCTACATCAGGTGGAAGTAGGTGGTGCTAGCTTGTGCAGGGAGCGTTGCAACATGAAAGGATCGCCCAAACTATCGCAAAATGTATATATGTCTCTGTTTCCTTGATAATTCCTTTACATCGCCTTTTCAGCTACGACAATGGATTATCTGATTGTTCTGGCAACGCAAGACGTATCCGCATTTCTTTCAATGCATGCGGAAAACAGTTGCAATCATCGTTATTTTTCTGCTGCCCTTTTCGACTTGCTCTGTTCTTTGGTGCAGCTTTACACGCGCTCTTTTTTGTGTGATTTTTGCGAGAAGAGTTGAAATCGCGCAAGGGTTTATCACAGCAGTAGGATTCTTGTTTATTTCCCGACAGCGCTGTTCAAGTTTACTTTGCATTATGATACAATTGTGTATATAATATTAAACAGCTTCGTCGCATTGAATTTTTTTATTTCTTCGGTCTTCATTTAATTGTCGCCCATCTGAGCGCAAACATTTTACAATGTTTTTTTTTAAATTTTTGGCAAAAATTCACGACAGAACAAAAATGGCGGGCAGCACACTGATTGGTTGTCTTGCGAGACAAATTGTCTCGCAAGGCGGGTATTTTTTTTCTCTCTTTTCTCCGACAGACGGTTCTCGCAATGGACACCTACATTTTCGTACACACCACTTTTCAACAACCTTTTGCGACATCGGCGCTTGAGTACATAAACAATGTCGTAAATGTTCTTTGAAAGCCATACGTCACGTTTTTTTTTCTACGGGATGGAAGAATACATACAGCAATGCGTGCGTCATGTCTTCGTCCTAAAAGCGGCTGGACACATATTTTCGAAATTTTACAAACTCTATACCACTCGCTTCCCACACGTATACGGATGATACTAAGAAAGTTTGAATGTTTTTGAACATTTCCAAGATATTCTGATTTTACACCATACCAGGATGGGTGAGGGTATTCTGTAAAAGCCTTCCTAAACGACTATCCATTTCAGCCGCTGCTTATTTGCTGGAATAGTACAAGCGCGCGCGAGAGAGAGATTGGCTGGGAACGCTTACCTCTTTATCACTGGGACCGAAGCGTAGCCTGTCAGCACTTGAGCAGAAACCGAAAACGAACAGCCCTCTAGGTCGACTCTTACAGAATATACTAACAAACATTCGCATAGGAGCTAAACGTTAGCAGCGCTAGATTTCATTCCAGTAGATTTCTCAGGAAACTTTGGACGACAACATACATTCACGCACCACGAAGCTGCGTCACTCTTGGATGCGTCGCGGCCTTTTGTATACCCGTCCGTTTGTCGTAATGGTTTCGAATTATCGTCTACCTGCCCAGTCGGGCCTTATTATAACGTTCGGAAAGAAAGGCCCTGAATTAGCGCCCAGTTTTAGCACAAGGGTTCGTTCCGCACCGTTCCCACTGGCCGTCCACTTTGCTGCGCGGCCCTCTTTCATGTGTTCGCTTAGGTTCGCGGGTCTCCCGTTCATTCGTCAGCTTTGAGAGCTTAGTTTCCCGAAGCAGCATTTTTGGCCCGACTCATGTTTTCCTGCTGGAAAGCGCGCGGTATGCAAATGCGGGCCTCTTAAGTGCTCCAAGCCAGTTTCGCGCGCGAGAGCAGCGTTACGAATTGTTTCTTCTTCTCGAAAGTGGAATAGAGGAAACGCAGTATCGAGGCTAATAGTTTTCCCTACGCCGGAAAGTCGGAGTTGTCCAGGCTGCCTAGTAGATGCTTCGAGCTTCGTCGTCGCCTCTTTAGCGACCCTTCCTGAAGCCTCGATCCAGATCGCAAAGTCAAGTGCGAATAGCATCGGTCTAGTATTACGGAGTGCTATTTCTGTGACAGCAGACATGCGGTCGTTTTTTTTTTTTTCAGTAAGTGAACGTCCGAGCTCTGCGAAATTTGAAAGAATTACTTGCAAGCACCAGGGATCCCTAAGTAATTTACTATCTTAAATTAATCCCTACAATGTACGAATAATCCTTCATCCTACGAATCAGGGGCCAGATTCACAAAGCTTTTTTTTTTTCGTAAGTGCTCTTTGCCATTGGCCGGCCGCCTTAGATAATGTCTTGCATTCGGATTGGCTAAAATTCTTTCTTACAAACAATTCCAGCGTAAGAAGTTTTGTGAATTCTGGCCCAGTTTTTGTTTCGATGTCAAAGAGGTGAATGCGTCACGACGCCATGATACATTGGCTCACTATGTCCGTGTTATCGCTGCGGTTGCCGCGCGCACTTCTTATCCTTTTATATTAAACTTAATCGTGCCTAGCTTTCTTCTAGGCATGATGACGTTTATTTATTGCTGCCTAGATTATATATAAGCAGCAATAGCTAACTCAACACAATGTTTAGCTGAACATGGTCAATTAGTTGAGTCCCAAAGCCATTTCCAGAAGTACGAGTGTAAGAGAAATTCGTGTACTCTCCATCCTGGCCATGCTGCCGGAACCGCAAGCCACACCCGTAAACATCAACGCCAGAATTCTCAGTGTATTGTTATAAGACACT
The DNA here is from genome assembly GCF_013339745.2 of Dermacentor silvarum. NCBI lineage: Eukaryota > Metazoa > Arthropoda > Arachnida > Ixodida > Ixodidae > Dermacentor > Dermacentor silvarum. The sequence goes on from NC_051158.1 coordinate 84,484,134, forward strand.
TTATGGGATCGTGTGCTACAGGCGACCATTTTTCCTGCCATCTGGTGTCATGCACACGATTTCTGAAGTTAAACAACACGGATGTGTGGCGCTACTGTAAACTTTCGCGGTGGTGCTGAAACCACCATGGCTTAAATTCAGAGAAGTACACTCAGAAAACCGTAAATATTGGAAACATTAGTGCATCTGCGTTCCGCGATCCGCTACCGCGCTCCACTTTTGTGAGGAGCCAACTGCGGGTGCACAGACTTCCTCATTTCTATCGCTGCTATGGTGCGCGACTCGCGCATGCGCAGCCGGCTTCTTGTGGAAGTAGAGTGCGTCAGTGGGGCACAGAACGCTGTATGCTAAAGCTCTTGATCTATTGAGCTGCACGCTTTCACAATTTTTATCTGTTCGCAGCGCTATTTACTGTAAATAGCGGCAGAAGCCGGATGGACTTGGACGTTTTCGTGGTTACTAGTTAGGTGTCAAGGTATACCTCGATTTATTATTAACACTTGCTGTGGCAATCTACAATTACAATATTTGGCAGCGATGATATTATTCGTGACGTTACATTGCATCAGGCACCGATCTTCCACGTTGTTGTCTCCTGTAGAATTTTAGTGCGATACAGCGTCCGTAATATGCAGAAGAGAAAGATAATGTTCAACAGCTGGAAAAGCGAACAAGAATTCAGGATCTCCAGTGCGCCTCTAGAGTCTGCAAATGAGTACGTTTATCTAGGTCGATTACTTACACCGGACCCTGATCATGAGAAGGAAATTTACAGAAGAATAGAATTGGGGTGCAGTTCATACGTCAGGCTTTGCCAAATCCTGACTGGGAGCTCACCACCGTCATTGAAAAGAAAAGTGTACATTCATTGCATCCTCCCGGTGCTAACGTATGGGGCAGAAACTTGGAGGTTAGCAAAGAAGCTCGAGAACAAGTTAAGGACCGCGCTAAGAGTGATGGAACGAAAAATGGTAGGCGTAAAACGTTAAGCGACAGGAAGAGAGCGGTGGTGATCAGAGAGCAAACGGGTATAGCAGGTATTCTAGTTGACATTAAGAGAAAGAAATGGAGCTGGGCAGGCCATGTAATCGGCGCACCATTAGAGTTACAGAAGGGGTACCAAGAGAAAGGAAGTGCAGTCGAGGATGACAGAAAATTAGGTGGGGTGATGAAGTTAGGAAATTTGCAGGCACGAGTTGGAATCAGCTAGCACAACACAGGGCATTTGAAGATCGCAAGGAGACGCCTTCGTCCTGCAGTGGACATAAAAACAGGCTGATGATGATGATGATGATATAACAGCGCCCGTCCTGTCCATTTCCGTCACACTTATGCTGAAATGTGCTTAGCGCTGTAACAATGTTTCCTAATTACTTCGACAAATGCGTGGTGACGGAAGGGGCGCACTAGGTTTCACAGTACCAATGTCTTATATTCGTATTGCTTCGAGCAAACAACATATATTCCAGGGAAGAGTATCTCGGGCAATAATGTGCCGGCCTGGAACAAGCACTTAAATATTCACATTCACAAGAGGCGGGTTAAGAGTTCATAAACACTAGCTTACTCGGGCTAGTGCTTCGTATCGCAATGCGTTCGTACTGTACAGCTGCGTATATGATTTTAAAGCCAAGTTTTCTTTGCCTCTATCTCTCACTTTTCATGTGCTGGTTAAATGTCTTGCTGGTTATACCTGTGCAACTACTTCGGCCATTGAATATGTGCAACCGCGCAGGTGGCCCTTGATTTCTCAACATTCTTAGCCAGTATCCTACATTCGGTACGTGGTACTGGGTAGGTGCCCGATTAGACACGCCGAACAAGAGGCGACGAGTGAGGAAGTCGGCAATAAAAAAACGAAGAAGTGAAGTCAGGCATCAAAACCAGCTGAGCAGAGAGAAAGAAGTCAAGGGAACGGTATGTGACAAGAGCGTGCATTAGGCGAGCAGTGTTGAGCTCCATGAAAGTGATGAAGTCGGTAGCAGAAAATTGAAGGAGTCGGTTTCACAGAAGGGAAAAAGTTGGCATGAGAAGCAGCTGAGTGAGTCGAAAAAAGTTCAGTGAACAAAATGGGACCAGGGCACAGCGTTCATTCAGTGAGAGGCGTTGAGCTACAATGAAGTGGAGAGGGTGAAGTGATGACGTTTAAGTAAGCAGGAACAACGCTTCGCTTACAACCGACTCTCACATCTGCGTAAGGTCCGGCAAAAGTTTTCTTTTCAGTGATACATTCTGTATATGCAGAGCAATTGAAATTGCGCGTACACATCTTTTCGTAACATGCATTTAAAAATTCCGGATAATCTCTCCTACCATCTGGTCAATCGCAGGACTTAAAAACACATGTTGACGTCCGCAGTGGGCTTTGTAGTTTTTAGTATGTTTCTTTTTCTTTTTGTGCTCAGTTTACATTCCATCATATGTCGTTGTTTTAGGTCTGTGCATAGGGCACGTACCGTTGTGCAAAATAAGCCAACCACGAGTTCACGCTTCAACATGTACGTATGTTGCCATGTGTCGCCCCTAACCTGTTTTTTCGTTACGCCCCCTTCAAACGGTTTTTGTCGTACGTCTAGACGCAGACTGCATCTCTCAAGGAATGCTTTGTCAGAAGGATTTCATTTCAGCGGGCTATAATAACACAGGTATGAGTGGTTAAACATTACCTTCCACTAAAGCCACGGTGTTCGCTTTCTAATTTGACACCATGCGGCCATGGCTATGCCCCGCCTCCTTCAAGCGGTCATGTAAGTGTTCTCTACTTCCGGTTGAACTCTAGCCAATGTGTCCCTGCATCTCTTCCCTGCGCAGTATTCCGTCGTTAATCCTGTGCTACGGGGAGCAAAACTTAGACGAACTGCGCATGGCGGAAGCAGACGCGCCGGCACTGCGCAGAGTGTCCAGTCTTTTTTTAGATGCCACATGAAGCAATTAGACAGGGATGCTGCCGCGGGCGTTCGCCGCAGTGCTGCGAGTTTCTGTGCAATGTAAAATAGACAAAGTAGCTGTTTCCGGTATTATTTTGTAACGGTATTATTATCTAACACTTACGTTTACAATAGTTTCTATATTACGCTGATATGATTTCTTTGTAGCCGTCAGGGGAAAAAGAAAGCGCTGCCACTAACTTGTGAATGTGGTGAGATGGGTAATTTATAAGGTTTTTGCTACTCGAGACAAATAAAAGATATAATGTAGAAAAATATTAAATGCATCGGGAATCGAAGGACTTCCTGCGTTGGACGCCCCACCCCCCTCCACTGGAGGCGGTATCATTAAAATCTTTTTTTCTTAAGTGGTATTTATTGCATCATGTGCAATATTACATGGAGACAAGTACAGGCACTACCAAGCACATCGCATGTTGAGGGCCTGCAAAGGACCTATAAATCACGGAGTCCACATTATGCACCAAAGAAAGTCTTACTCAAGATTGGCGTCTTTCTGACGGACGTTTTAACATGTTTTAAAACACGTTCACTTTCCTTCGCAAGGGTTTTTCTCCTCATCCCTGCTGGTTAGGACATATTAATGCTATAATTCGTTGCAAATTATATACAAAGCATCGCTCTCTGACAAATGAGCGGAACCTGTGGTTTGGCTAATTTGTCAGAGAGCGATGTCATTTGTCATTCCGCTCATTTGTTTCGAAATGAAAGCGCTAAAAGCGGCTTTCATTTCGAAACTGTGGGTGATCATATTGTTGACCAAAAAAGGTTGGTGTTGACACTGAGGTGCAACAGTCGCGTCTTCTACAGCGTGCAGTAGCTGCAATTACCTCCCTGCACACACCTGCAGCCCAAGATGAGAGTAATACAGCACTGGTACATCCATGTTCCTTCCTCCAAAGAAAGCATCACTGCCGCTTATTTCATGTTACAAACCTTCTCAGTCCCAACAGCTGCCATTGCCACAGCTGTGGCCGACCATCCGCATTATCAGGCGGAAGGGGATATCGGTTTGAAGAAATGTCTTATTATATTGATGTACTTATTTTTATGGTTACGGAAAAAATGCAAAGCATACGTATGCTAATAAAGTTAGGCTTGACGCAGTGGCTTGTTTCCAGCATTCCCAAAGACACAACGTGGGTAGCCAATCGGATAGATCGCCCGACTCACGTCACGCACGCCCACAGCGTAGCAAGAGAACTCAGAGGTGCGGCGCCACTGCGACCATTAGCTATACAGGTTTTTAAAACCTTATGATCAATTACACGCTTTATGCGGATGGGTTAAATCTGTCCCCTAATGATCAGAAGTACCTACTATAAGGACTAAGTACGGCGTTGTTCGATAAACAATGCCAGACTCTCCAGTGTAACTTGAGTAGACTGGGCGATAGGCCATTTACTGAAGCAAAGGTCTTGAGAGCCTGGCCTCACGGCTCATCGGCCCAGAAAACCATACAAGCTCTTCTCCAGTACCTGAAGCCGAGAGACTTGAGTTCCTGACTTTAGATATGCTGCACCTGGCTTAGGGCACATGAAAGAGAGGTAAAGATGTGTTTGCTCTCTTTCTTTCACTCCACCATCCTCCTGCCCACGGGGGGGGGGGGGGGGGGAGGGCAAATCTGGACAAAGTCTGATTAACCTCCCTGCCTTCCGTATTAAAAAATCCAGATGCCGCATAAATCTCATTTCCAATTGTCCGATATGAAACATATAGGGTCCCATATGAAGACCCGTTTTTCCCATATGTCATATAATGTTATTGATATAGGCGTTATGCAGAATACGTTTTTTAAGTAGGGTTTCCTTCCTCCGGTCCCTTCTCTCTCTCTCTTCTACGAAATTGTTAAAATCGTTTGAGGGTCCCTTTAACAACGCGTCTAGCCATGACGTTTCATCAACTAGCCCCCTTCGCAACATTACCATCCATCCACAATACCATGTGATACTGTTTATGAAATTGAAGCGTATGAAATATTCTGCAAGACTTCGTAGCAGTAGTGTTCATCTACAGAGAAGGGATCAAACGTGATGTCATCAGAATACACGAAACTATATCTTTCAGGAGAGTCTGAGGGCTGATTAGGAGTCAGCGCACGATCAAATATATGTCAGTGCAGAAAATTGAGAAAGTCACGCCGGTTCCTCATCATTCCTCTTTTGTTGAAGCACACTGCAAAGCAAGATTTTGTTTCGCGTGAGAAACTCTACGATTATCACTACGTGCACCTATTCCACGGTGACCTGTTTCTCTGGTAATTGTAATCTTTCCGAGCAGGATTGAGCCGATGCAAGGCAAGTCGTGCCGGTCTTATTTTTTTATGTATTCATTCATAGTACCTTACAGGCTATTCAGCTAAGCGATGTGGCTGTTCTAGTTAACAAAAATACATATAGCTACGAATGAACAAAGAAAGAACAAATAAGTCTTATTCAGACATAGAAAAATGCATTCTAACAAAAGATCATACTTAGCAACTAGCCAAATTATCAGTCCTCTATCCGCACCCGTGCCTCGTTGTGCTTCCTTTCCTTGCTTTATCGCTTTTCGTTTGGGCGTCTGCTTGGTTCCATGCTTCTATCCAATGCAAACTAGTCAATTTGTCCCCGCGATTTGCCTATCCCTCCGGCCACGTACATCCGCTTTCACGGTCACATCCTGTCCCCACGTTATGCGAAAATCAGCGTCGCGATGCCGCTTCGTAAGAATCAACCACGCCGTGTATTAATTATTCTTTTTTGTTGTACAGGGATCTCATAACGCAAATTATTCTTGCCTAGGGCTCTGCAACCTTCATCCGTGCATCAGACCTCGTTTGGAGGCGTGGAAGTCATTTCGCCCAGTCTCTGAGAGTTGCTGCGGGCGACGGACGCTGATTGCTTTCAGACTTTTGTGTGATTGAAATATCGAAGCGAGAAGTTACAACCGTGCTATTCGCAGTGACCAGCGATGCATAACCAAAACTGGATAATTAGAATGATAATCTTATCGGAGTGGCCTTGCGTACAAAAGGAGACACGCTTGCTTTTCCATTGTTGTAGCTTCCACGAAATTTCCCTTTGCTTATCGCATCAAATGATTAGCGACAAAAACATTTATCACGTCATCGACGTTTATATTATCTTTTGGCAACACGCATAGCGTGCAAAAATTGGAGGACGCTTAAGCTTCGCCTTTAAGAGTAGAACGCTACAGCGTTATCGGGACCCGTTCGCATCGCATCGTTCGCACCCTGCAAGCAGGCTTGATTCACTGCAACACAGAACATGGGAAAGCCAGCTTACAAAGGCGAAGCTTACACCGATCTAGTCGGCTTCACTTTTAAACAGAAATGCATTCCTGGGAAGACGTTTCTCCAGGGGCAATATAAGTCGTCTTATAATAAAATGTGAAGGCCCTAGGACCTTTTTTTATTACTTTATTAATTGTTTGCTATTGCTTCGACGCGCGCGCGTGTCAAAAACGCATTTTTGACCTACCGTAGGGAGCCTACATGCAAGCGCTGTTTTTGGGGTACTTGCTGCCGCCAGCTAAATTGGCGGGTAAAATTTTCCGCCAAATATAGCATGTGGGAATCAAAATGGCGAAAATACCAGCCGACAGACCATGTTTCCCGCACCAGTTGGTGCCGTAAAACTAATTCAATTTTTAAAATAAAGTTTGGCCGCAGCAGCCACAGACCCATAGCGTGTCTGAGAGTAGTGCATGACACATCTACATTTTAGTTAAACAGGCTTGTAAGCACAGTTTTTATTACAGCACACTTTGAAAAACAACCTTTATATAGTGTGTACAAGTGGAAGGCAACGACAATGTTTATTGCAGTTCACATTCTTGGCGTGAGAAAATACTACCATGAGCACGCCACCGTGCCTTATAACTTGTTGCTTTGTATGCTATGGAAAAAGATAAGTATGATGTGTTAAAATAAAAGGAAAAGGCAACTAGTATATTAAAGATGTATGCAGGTTTCGTGTGCGCATGGGTGCAAAACTACTCTAAATAAGTTTATTAGATCGCGTGCCAAAATGGGTACGTCAGAGCGTGACAAAAAGAATGCAAGGATGCGCCGCGACTTCTAGCGAAATTGGGAATCAAAATGGCTACTCACCACATTTGGCGGTAAATAGCGCTCAAAATTTTGGAGTTGTTACCACCCTAAAACAGCGCTTGCATGTAGGCTCCCTAACCTACCGAGGATGCCAGCGCCATCTGGATAAGATTTTCGCAAGTAGGCTACCCGAGTGAGCCGGTGTTTTTATGGTAGAAATGCTGACAAAAGAGGTTTGTGTTTGAGTTTCCTCGTAACACAATCATGTTTCCTCGTACATTCAAATAACGGTTCGACGCCACCATGTCTGTAGGTTGTGCTTGAGTTGTACTTTGCCATTTTTCTGACGGATTTCACTGTGAGAAATTTCATTTTTGTTCACCACAAGCCCGCCCTACAACGAAGGGCCTGCGCGGTCGGGGTGGTTGCGGATGATTGTTTCCGCCACGGATGACGCCGACGCCGGATTTTCTGTGACACGGGGTTTTACGCTATCGCGTTAATACAGGCGCTGGCAGCGCGGCGTCTAATAGGGTAGCCATGCGGCTGTAGTGTCAATGGCTGTGATGTGATGTTCAGATCGTCTTGCCCTTTAGCAACTCCACCTGAACACGTAACGTCATGGAGGGTTGCTCGTGATAAATGAAAAAGTAGTTCTTGGAAAGCTGGAACAAGAGGCTCACCGGCATTTACTTAGACCATGACCATGACAATGACTCTACCCATGTCATGATTTAGGGTGGCAGAATGACGTTCATCAGACACGGCATGAGACGAAGCTTTAGCTCGGAACCATCGCTGGTTTTTTCGTTCAAATGCACGTACACAACGCAGACACCGCCTTATAAAAAGCATCCTCTGAGTGAACCTAAACGAAATTATTGTCATAAAAAAGTGAGGTCCACATTTATTTAATGCCTGTCTCTATGTTTTGATTTGGAACAGTCTTAAATTAGGTTACTTAGTTTCGGGATTATCGCAACTGTGTTGCGTCTCACGTGTGCCACTTCAAATGATCGAAAGTAGATCTACTTATAAGGGAAGACGCAGCTTGACGCCACGTTTTGACGAGAAGCTTGTAAGTCTTCCTCAAATCAGCTTCATAAAAATTCTCCTGTGGCATCCTCCTGTAGCATCTTTGTCTTCGTTGAAGCTCAGAAGTTCGCTATTACTGAAAAAAGCAAATTATACGAGTAGTTCGGCAGGATGTACCCAGTGTGTTACTTCAAGGGGGTAAAATGCGGTAGGCCCAAATCATCTGACATTTCCTCAAGTTTTAGCATGTGCATGACTTCTGTAAAACTCGTGTAACCGACTTGAAAAATGTACTTAGACAGCATCATCTGAAGTTAATTTGTTTGCTTTGAACTCGCATCACTTCACAGTGCCATGATAAGATGTCTTTCCTTTTTTTTCATTTCTTTTTGGCTAATTCCGAGTTACAGGCGTCATGATAATAGTGTGCAGACATAAATACAAGTTTCAGTGTTTCATTTTTTGTGCTAAATAGCATTATTTTGTCGTCGAAGAAACCGAGAGGTCCGGAAGCCTAATGTAGCGGTGCCGACTGACATTGATTCTTTATTCGCTGGAAAACGCACTAACACTCATGTTGGGCTGATTCAAGGTTGAGTTTGGCTGAAAATGCCCGTCGAATTAATATTCAGCAAAAACTTCAACCATAAACTATTCTTCAGTCACTTTTGTGAGTTTCAAGTATTACATAGAGGAGCAGATCCTTCATAAGCAATAACTGAGAGTGGTTAGTAGACTGTTGCTTGGGAGGCTGTGCAGTCATAAACGTTGTGATGTCTCGCTGAAGACGAGATAAGTTACTTTTCTAGTACCCTGTTGCTCCTAGTCAAACGAGGCTTGTCACCGTCACGTAGTGAGCCGTTCGACACAGTGAGCTTCGCTTCAAGTGTGCACACATTCCCTGGAGAAAGAAAAAAAAACACATCATAGCCAACAACAAATGCTGACAGAAAAGAGGGACCTCCGGGGGCAAAATACAAGGAAATACAACGTTCCAGCAAGAGGTCATTCCTAGCCGGAACGCCAGAAGTGGCACCCAACCTTTGCGAGCCTATATAACAACTTACTATTTGCATAAATTCCGCGTTAGACGCAATTTCTCACCTACGGGTAGAAGAAGCGATGCGCTCCGCTGCTCGCTCTAAAGGCTCACTTTGTGACGTTCATCTGGTGCCCCTTTCTAAGTTCCTCAAGAACGCGCGACGCATTTTGTAGATGTGCTAATGCTGCTTAGCCTACCCGTTCCGTAAGTGGCGCAAACTCTGTCTTCAACACCACAAACAGATATTGCGTTGTTGGGACATGTTCCAAGAGTCCACTAATAATCATATAGTGAGCACTTTTTCGCAACGCAAGTAGACAGTAAATAGATTGCAGTGTTGTTTGCCCAAAACCACGACGTCAGTGGTTATACCTAAGCTTCTAAAGAAGGGCACCACGCTGGTGAAACAGTCGCTAGAATAGTGCACAATGGTCTGGATGCTCATGCGGACTAGGTTTCGTTTCATTTCATTTCATCTTGCTATGCTTTCGAACGTGTTCTCCCAAGTGAAGCTTTTGCTATTTTAAATGTTGTATATGTGGATCAATGGCTTCAAGGGAAATATTATGCTTCAGTTTATACGACTTTGTTATAGTTGATCAGAAATAATTGACGTAGACTCCAATAAACAAAGTGTATTTGAAATTTACAGCGCATAAAAAAGACGGGACGTGTAATTAGGCGTTTTTAATCATTTACAGCACAGTGTGCCACATTTGGCGCATACAGGTTCTTTGTTTTTGCAAATATACAAAGCCTGGCTAGGAAAATGAAACGCTTTGTATAACCCTCATAGAGTTCCTAATCCGGCACAAGACAAAAGCCTCCATCTATCGAGTGCTCACGAAAGCGCGAGGCATTGTTGTTTCAAAAGAAAGCTCCCATTTCGTCAGTGGTTTGAGCTATATATATATATATATATATATATATATATATATATATATATATACATATATAATTAGCAATTGCAATACTGGTGAACACTATTAAACGTTATATTTTGTTATCTTAACGGATGAACATCGAGCTGCAATTAAGAGTTGTTGTTTTTGAACAAAATGGCGGACCTCGACCAAAAAGTTGGGTATGTGCCATATTGTGCACACCGTGCAAATCTGCGGGAGAGCGCTGGCTGAATGACAGCTTGGACTCGCGCGCGTCATGATAGGCAACATAGTAGAGTCAGGCCGCTGATCGAAAGTATCGATGAGCCTGCCGTGAAAGGCGTTGTCCACACAATACAACCCCAAAAGGCTGCATCAATGTCGGGTAAGATTTTTGTTCTTTGGCGAATTAGTAGGCTTCCCATTCAACATTAAACCTCGCAGTGGCCAGAAAAACATTCTCAGAAATTACATGGTTGACTGTGGAGCTAGAGGGAAAGTTGCGCGCTGGCTTACGAGCCCTGTTTCCTCATGTGATGTATGGCATAAGGAACACCTGGATAAATATTTGAACAGGAATAAACAGGAAATACCTCTAGCAAAGAGAAGAATTCTACCATTTGGAGCAATCAGGGCAAATAGGCTACTAGTTTGCCCACAAAAGAGTTAAACAGAACTGAAAACTCATGGCAGAGTAGCTGCCGACGAAGTTTCTAGCGCTGTTGCAGTAGATCTGTTCTATCAACGCTGGTAGGACAACTGAGCCGTAACATTTTTGTCCAGCTTTGTAAGATCGCCCATGCAGACTGCTAAGCATTGGTTCTTTTCTCGAAAGAATTCCGGGCCGTTGAATGCACAGTAATTGTGCAGATCTTCAACAGACACATGAGATGTGCAGAGTACTTTTCCTCCTACCTCGGTTTGCACAGCATCTATCTCCGGCCAAACAAGGGCTATTTTGTGTTTTTACACATATGCTACGTTTCTTCATAGTGGCTGAATTAATTTTATGCAGAAAGGCGCAGGCGTTGCTTGGTGAGTGTGCAGCACTTTCCATTACTCAGGTCTAGACAGAAATCGCTGAGTGCTTTCCGCCCCACAAGTATGTTGCAGTAAAGAGACTTGGGAAGCCAAACTTGCAAATTATCGACGTCCAACACATGACGAAGAAATCCCGTGGACCTATAGAACCTGTGCCTTCTAAGAATGCTCTAGCAGACCAAGTGGGACACTGGCCCGAATTCGATGACAAAAAGCAACGCTGCCAAACACCGGTCTTGCGCAAACAAATCCTCCGTAGGCTGCAGCAGATGCCATATTCCCCTGCGCTTGAATGCGGGAAGCAATTGTTTTATTCAGTTTCATGAAGCAAACTAGTACAACGTGTAGTGGCCAAATCATGCTTCTTAACTTAAACTTGAGAACTGAGGTGTCCGGTCATTTGCAAAATGTACCGTATTTGTCACATCCCAATTTTACTTCTGCTATGCAATCAGTGCAATGACTTGCTTTTGATGGCACATGAATATATATATATATATATATATATATATATGTTTGTGTGTATGTATATACGACTTTCTAATAGTTTGTGCAATAGAGGGCAAGTAATAGATCGCCTCGTTTTATTGACTTCTTACTTTTTTGCTGAAAAGCAGATGCAGATAAAGTTCTGGCAGGTTGAATGGCTGAACTGTTGGTCTGCAACTATAAAGTGACAAATACAACTACCTTTGCTTATTTTAGGTGTGAATGGCGTGGAACCACTGAAAAGCCGGTTAATTGTACGAACTGCAGCGGGGTGCACACGTGAGCTGTAGTTGGAGAGTTAGTCCTATGGGCTGTGCTCTGCGTCCTTTAACTGTCATCATATTCGCGCTGTTTTGTGCACCTTGTAATTACGGACGAGTGTAGTACAGCGCGTCAGAACGTTGACCGCATAAACCATTAACAGATGACTGCAAGTAACGAAGGACCTCAGGGCACACATATCACCGGTTAGGTAACAAGACTGCCAAATGGTGCCTTGTGCAGGAGAGCCACAGGGCCCAACAACCCAGCAGTCAAAGCAAGACCACATAAACAAAAAAGAAGAAAAAGAGAAAGCGCGAGCACGCTCACGAACCCACAGAAGCACCACACACATACACACGCACACAGAAGAGCACGTCGCGCTATCACTCTAATTGAAGGCTGGTCAGAGAACGCTCCCCGGTGCTCTTGAAGGTGCTAAATTGCCGGAAGCGTCTCACGAACTCCAGCGAAACCGTGAAGTCTGCGGAGAGCAAGACCGCAAGAAAAGCTCTTCCAAAGAAGTCAGGAGACGGTACAAGCCAGAGGCAAGGCGAAAATGAGGCAAGCCTGTAAGTCATATTTCTTTGTCCATTTTAGAAAGAATGACGCGCCATCTGCTGACCGCCGGCTTCAGTGACTGCATTGCAAACCTGCAATTAGAATCACTTCTCCGCTTCCGCCTGGTTCAGATGGCGCTGGAGTCGGTCGTCTGGCGCACTAATGGTTCAGGATATATCTGCACGAGGGTTCGCTTTGAGGCATTATTAGAGTCTGACTGTCTCGAACTTGGAGAACTAACGCACGAAGTCAAATGTATAGCGTGAGAATCGTGACTTAGGGCGAGGAAGTAAAGCGTATAACGTGTCCACGTCATCGGGATCAAGTTTCCGAAATTCGACATCGCGCCCTCTCTCTGACAACGCCGCAAACTCGCGCATACAGACACCCCTGTGGTTTGGCACGCACCCTGGTATAGACGACGCCCATTGATCTTGTCATGTTGAGGAGAATCGTAGACAGCCAAGACTGGTTTTCAATTACACGTTCGGAAACAAACCACCGAAGAATGCATATTGTTGCTGCTTGGTAGGTCATTTTCTGTCTCTTTCGAGGTACTTTGTACAGGAACTGTCTTGAAGTAACTGTTTGCGCAGTGGCATACATCATGGTTTTACATGGTACGTTAACACAGGTGCCATAAACGAGCGCGTATACTGTCACCGGTGGGGGGGAACGTGCCGCAAAGTTTGGATGAAAAACACCATTATCTGGCTGTGCAGCAAACTGATAAATTCACAGCTACCTTTCAATATGAAATTGCACATTTTGTCACGTACGCGAGCTCCTCCGGCATGACAAGATAACTAACCTGCGTTTACTTTTGTTTAGACAATTTAGACACCCGGGGTAATTGTATCGAAGCGTTGGAACTCTGAAGTGGGTAGTCCGCTCCAGCGCCTTCTAGTGGGTCATTTTCTTCGGCTCTCGAGCGCGGCTCGTGCTGAGAGTCCGTGCTGCGCTTTTTGGACTGTCGCCCTTGCGCTGATGTAAGTGCCATCCAATGAACACCCTTATAATATATATATATATATATATATGTATATTGCAGCGCTCCAATTCTGACTACACATTTCATAAACATTGCGGAAGTGGAGGGCGTGGTTGGCTGTCACCTCTGCATTGTTCTCACACAGCGATAGCTTACACGAGGCTTTATACTTGCAGCAGAATGTCTTAATAGATTACCTGCCTAAATACAATCAACACTGTACAACTAATTATTGAGCTACTATAGTGCGCGGAATCACTGAATCGAGACGTGTGCTCCTTTCCGTCGCACCAGCACCAAACGCACCTACCCCGCACTTAAATCAGTTTTGCCTCTTGAGGATTCAACTGGCGGCGAGTAATTATTTCACCGGCTATTACTATCCGTGCGAGTGACGTAATCGGTCTGTTTACAGCAGCTAACGAGAGATGATTTATTACCTCTGTACGCCGAAGCGAGCTATCACTTATTAAGCCGAGGATTTGGCTCACGCGCCAGTGGACAACCTAGGACTCTCACGGGACGTTAATGCAAATGAGAGACCGTGCAAAAGAAAAACGAAATCAACGAGACTGCTGGGTTCTCTTTTTCATTGGGGTGCAGGAGGGACCGCGCAGGGAAGGGGTTGCTGGTCGGACGACGTTGCCAAGACGCACACGTAGATGGCACTTGTCTTGTCTGCAGTTCGTAGGTGCGTGGAGAAATATAGAATGGAAGGACAACCGTCCTCTTTTACAATTACGCTGCCAGACTCTAATAATGGCGATAAACATCGTGCACAACGCGGGACCACCCGTATCACAGTGCTTTCGGGAGGAACCGATCTGTTCAACTGCCGAGGGAACGTTAATTGATCGCGGTCCTATATTGCCAGCCAAAGGCGATCCACACGAGAGGCGGAACATACGCTCTCGCAGCCGGTCGTAGGACGGCTGGCCACCTTCCCAGCGTCTTCGACTGCAGTGAGTTTATTCGAAGAGAAGACCACACGACAATTAGGCAACGACTGCGGCGATCTATCGAGGCAATCATTTTATCAGCCGACAGATACGACATTGAAAAATAAATAACATGGGTCTTTTTTTTCTCCTTCACAAGCAGACGACGGGGACAAAATCGGGTTGTGGATGCGAATAGAAAATGACTGCCATTGGGTCATCGCTATTGCCTAGCGGCGGCTGACGGCGACACTTTGTTTACCATGAATATGTGCATGTGAGAAGGATGTAGCTTAGTACACGGGTCATTTCGTTGGCCAAAGTTTGCCAAAAGGCTGACACCTTATGGCGGCTTTCCAATCTCCTAATTAATGGACGTTGCTATTAGCCCCTCGAAAGAAGGTTGTTTCGTTGAATAGTAGTGAAACACAAATAAAAATAGTTTCCAAAAGTGCGTTCGACTATCTGTTGGTTAACTTTTCTAATTTACCAATACTACGTGTACTCAATCAAATTACAAACAATTCATTGGTGGATAGGTTGCCCAAGAATTGCACAGAGATGGATTTGACTCCAGCAACTTCCCGTAAGAGTCGGACACTGTATGCACTATCCCACACAGCACACACCTCGCCGTTCTTCTGATGCTGGTACCTGTATATGTAATTTGTATTGGAAATCGCGTGCTATATTTAAGGAACCTCGGCACACCGCAGTCTTAGTGAAACCTTTGATAATTTTCATAGCTTGATGGTAAGTGGCTAGAAACTCAACCACGGTGCATACTAATTGCGATTTCGAATTCGCTGGCATATCGGTGTAGTAAACCTGCCTGGGAACTTTAGTGTGGCTAAAAAAAAGAAACGCAAGGTTACAAAGTAATAAATGTGCTGACATGCTAAAATATCCTGCTGTATGTTTCTAATTCCTGTTACAAAATACTTCTTCCTATAAAAGTGTTTTATATCATCAAGCCGTATCTTTTCAGAAGGAATCTTGCATCAGATCGCGTCTTGCGCCTTGCTTCGGCGAAAATACTTATGTTCAGTGCTGTTCAAATTTCTCCTTGCCTCCTTGTAGATTCAAAGACAGATTTCCACGTAAGCGAATACATTGGTCGGTGTGAGAACCCCTTTGTAATGCGGTGTACATCATCACTATTAATCATCATCATCATCATCATCATCATCATCATCAGCCTATATTTATGTAGGACGAAGGCCTCTCCCTGCGATCTCTCCAATTACCCCTGTCTTGCGCTTGGTGATTCCAATTTACGCCTGCAAATTTCCTAACTTCATCGCCCCTCCTAGTTTTCTGCCGTCCTCGACCTGGGCCGGTATTTTGTAGCGATGCCTTTCCGAGGCTAATGACTTTTCGCGCTTTTCGCGCTTGGTTAGTGGTCAGAGTGACGGTCCGCTCACGTTATCAACGGGATCAGCCGGCCGTGAGCGGTGGGTGATAAGACTAGTATAGAATAAAGCATAACGCATTGCTACAGAGCACCGGCCCTGCGTTCCCCTTCTCTCAGCACGCGTTCTGTTTATATGGCGTTCACACACTCTTTACAGGGGGTACTTATAGGGTGTAACAGCGGGTGCAAACATTTAAGCATTCATTCAGAGCACTTATGAGTGTAACTCTTTTTATTCATGTTTTATTTTTCTCGCGCATATCCTTACTCTGGGGTGTTCGGGGCATTCATCGGTGCCAAATTGGTGAAAGTGAGGGAGTAAAAACGAAAAACGCCCTTTAAGCACAATCGTTTCGAGTGTGTAAGGAAAAGCAGGCGTGGCGTGTTACTTTGACATGCCAACCTTGAAATCTTGTTTCGCCACCATAAAAATAAAAGCAGTCAGAGGGCTCGTGCGCACGTAAGTAACAAAAGATATTGAAATATTCGTAGCTAATGCTTCTTCCTTTTCGTTTGTTTGTGCTTATTTATTTTGTTTTCTGCTTTTTTACGCTATAGTGAGCGCGCATAAATAATTGCGCGAAATCTGTTTTCCTGCAGGGCGTTACCATGAGGCGTCAAACAGCGCGTAAAAGCACGAGAATAAGTGACGATGAAGAAGTGCTCTCGGTACCGCCGCAGAGAATAACAAAAGTTCTCGGTGCACTTTCTCTAAGTGCAGTTCCTCGACTTCGTAGGCTACTTCGCTTAGTCGAGGCGAGCACCAAGCGAAGCCAAGCCGAATGTAATTTGAAGGCAAGCTGTTCCTCCGCACGCAGCAGGCGGAGAGGAGCCAAGCCAAGGAAGAGAAATTTGACGACGGTGGCCCTTAATAAGGTGAAGCTGCTTGTTTCTTTGCGGCTGTTGCAGACGTCGTGGACGTAATTATACGGGGCTCATTATGCGAACGATCCGCTGATTCGCACAGCACGCGGCG
Source organism: Dermacentor silvarum (assembly GCF_013339745.2). Lineage (NCBI taxonomy): Eukaryota > Metazoa > Arthropoda > Arachnida > Ixodida > Ixodidae > Dermacentor > Dermacentor silvarum. Next base: position 84,500,768 of record NC_051158.1, read on the forward strand.
CGTAACTTCGACGCTGCTGCAAAAATCACCGAGACAATTAGCAGGCAGACGTACGGGGACTTGCTGCGAACGAGACCGCAATTAAAGTAAAACAGACACAGCAGAGGAGCAAGCACTCTTCCTCTACCAGCACAACAGATGTGTTGTGCTGCCCCTACTTTACACCTTGTCCCTTTTGTTTTCGCAGAGTTGTGCCCCACAGTTTCTGTGGTACAGTGTCGTGCGGCCAACTGTTCAAGACAACGCATGAGTGTATAGAACGTGCGAATTATTCCACGGGGAAGGTGTGCAATAGTCCGGCTTTGCAGCAAACGACTGTTTCGGTGCGTTGCTGACACCTTTCTTACACACCTGTGTAGTGCGTTGACATAGCATCAGCCAGGACATAGCAGCTAGCAGCGAGAGAGAGAGCCGCACATTTGTGTGTTTCCTATAGCAGAGGACCGCACTGCATACAAGCTTCTAGCTAGCAATAAAGAAAACCACTGGTCACCACAACGCATGTCCTCTGTTGCTTCCTTGTATATCGTCGTTCCTCTTCGCTACTCAAATCGGCCACGAATCCACATTAACTCGGCCACCTACATGTTTCTTCTTGTGCTGTGAATGTCGCCGCGCCTCCTCAGGGCAAGCAGAACAGCCTCCAGACGTGCTTTTGCGCTATAAAATGGTTGAGTTCGTTTTAGTTAAGTGAAGCTAGAGCATCAAAGGCGGGGATAGCGGAAAGCAAGCTCCGAAACATTAATTTTAATCAGCTTACCAATGTAATCATATCAAACTCCAGGCTCCAGAAACCGCAGGCGAGAAAATGCCACCTATTTCCGGTAACCTTTTTTCCAGCCAACGCCACTTGGCTGATGCCGGACAAACAAAGCTGCAGGAAAAAAAAACAGGATTGAATTTAGCCGTTACTCGTAAAAGGCACGTCAAAACGCACGAACCTAAGCGTGCTAACGAGGCAAAGAAACGTCTTCCGCGTTCGTGACAATCGTTACTGATTTTAATGGGTTCGCTCTGACAGGACAGGAACAAGGAAGAGTAATAGCAGATAACGAGCCGACGACAGGCAGATGACAAGCCGACGACACATGAGACATCCTTCAAGAGCGCGGATATTCTGAGTGCAGGACGTCCCAGCCTTCTTCTGTACGGCTGCCGTTACGCCTTGTCGTGTTCACCTCGCACGTAATAGCACTGCTCCTCGCAGGACCACTGACAACGCGCGGAAAGCATACGAATTTGCGCTCGAAACAAGCTGGCAAAAATGATTACGGACGAAAAAGAAGGCGCTATTTATCCCGTGCGAGTCCCTCTCCCCGTAACACCAGCAATTAAGTATCTTCTCTTGCAGGAGGCACATGAAGCATGGCTATCACGTACACACATGCACATAAACACAGAGAAACACAAACACACATATGTACACAAACACGCACACGCGCACCATATATTAGCGCCACAGCGGCAATAAGGGTATTTCTCACACACATGATACACAAAGCATGCGCCATGAAGCCACGACGCGGTGACAATGTAATGGCGGCTCCAGTTTCATAAGTGGCCTCGCGTTCCTTCGTGTAGCTCCAGGCTACGGAAGCTGCGGCATTTGTGCGTACGAACATATTGCGGCCCGCGGAATGATACTTGTTGAGGAGCTTCTCATTTTGGAAGCTCATAGCGGTGATTTGGCCCGAGGTACGCACATTTCACTATAGGGTATTTGGCACGCAATGTACCCGATGTACGCACTACGTCGTTCAGTGGTGAGAAGGGATGGGACGGCTCAATCTTACAACTATAAAAGTCGTACGCCAAAAGGCGGGAAAAAAGCGCGTTAGTAAATTTACAGCTTCTCAACGGCTATTTCAAGCGCGGAACTAACTGTGGCTGAATATATACGTGTTCGGGCGCCTACGTACGAGTTAGCATTTCCTGCCTTCCAAGAACTCGCGCAAATGATGCAAGCGCGAAAAAAGACACGCGCCCATCAATACCGAGTCCATGAGTGCACCAACCCACTTTACTGCCACGTGTCCCATCACATAACATAGTAACCCCAGTCTGAAAGAATGTTTACATACGCAACGCTCAATGTTGCCCTTCGATTAAGCGCCACTGTGCACTGCACTTCGGATTATCGGTGACAAGGCTCAATTCGTACTTCTCCGTTCCGTCAGACGCATAACTCAAAAACAGCCTTTGCACGCGTTAACAACAGAACATAGCGGAGAGATTGAGACGGCCAGGAATGTTTGTGCGGGAACTTCGGTTTTAGGAAACATGCCAACGATACATCGATCTCCGAGGTTTCAGAGAGAAAAAAAATTTCGCGGGAACCATGCTATAACACGCGGGCGGGTAGGTGTATAGAAGCCCTGCGTGACTACAGTAAAGAACGAGCGTTTCCACATGTCCTGGTGCTAAAGATGGCCGACAGGGCGCGATACAAATGCAAGAAATGGTTAAGATCGTGGCCCGCTTTCGCCGGTGGCATCATCAGACCAACAAGTGCCTTTGCGTTGGCCCCAGGGCACGAGTCTCGTTCAGGAAGGAAAGGCTGATTTAAATATAGGTTGCCCACGTCGTATCGGTAGGGAGCCTTGCCATGGCCTTTGAAGAGCGGCGTCTTCAACTTCTCGAGCAAGCACCCGATCCATGCGAGAACGTGCGAGAAGCGTCGTCCGCTCCCGCGCTGCAAGAAAGCGCTTTTAGTTAAGCCTTTGCGGGAGTGTTGAGAATTGAGCAGCAGAGATGAGATGGAAACTGCGCTTGCCCGATATTTACGATGGGCGAAGACGTCAACATAGCATGGTCCGGTTGTCTTTTTTTTTTCTTGTTCTTTTTCTTAATGTATTCCAAGCGAGAGCGCACTCCAGTGAGCGAGAATGGCGGACTAGTTTGAGTGCGGAGACACATCGCTTCGGCACTGCCATACGACGTAAATATATATCCGGATTTCCTTATCCGACAGTGAGGATGTGGGTAATTCAAGCAGTTGTTGTTTTGCAATATCAGGTCTAAACGGGTGCTGAAAGGCTGGCTTGGCTGATAAACGTGCCTTGTATCCCCAGCAGATGAGCGAAGTCCTTAGTGAGCAGACGACAGGATGAACAGTATGTGTGCTTCCGCGCTTGAAGAAGTTATCCCGTGATTGAGCTGCATTCAAACGTGGTGATAAGCGGTGGATAGAGTAGTGATGCTTAGAGTGACAGCCTCCTCGTTGCCGACCTCTCAATGGCAAAAGAAATGGGAATGAGCCACCTATCGTGCTTTCAGCATAGCTCAGCACGATCCCTACGTCGAGGCATAGGTCGCACGTTCAGCCGTCAAGGTACACATCCTGCTCGTCGTGCAGGGCTATCGATGATTGCAGCGACACCTGGCCACTCCGTATTACAATGTAAAGCTTCACCTCAAAATGCTTCTGTCTAAATGCATGGGTAGGGAGAAATCGTTTTGCCCAGCAGCCGCTTCTCTGAATTCCATGATCTGTTGCTTTTAACAGAATAGTTAACACTTGTTACTGTATGAAGCTTATTCTTTGTTTTCACGATCAAATTTACTGAACAAAATCATTGACAACTGAAACAATGAAAAAAAGTCTTAGGAATGAAGTTTAGAACTGTGTAACTCAGCAATAAAAAGGAATATCGTAATTCTGTAAGCTGAACATCTTGAGACATCTAAAGTGGACAAAGTTCGTGTGTTTAACAGAATGTTTTTAAATATACCTCTAATGGGCGAATATGACTTTCGCGAAGCCTTTCAAAACACTGTAACATTTTCAAGTAAGCTGTACACTCGCATATCACATTTGTGTGTTCGAGATGCTCCAACAGATGCTGTTCACAGAACTGCAATATATGTTTTCGCTGTTTGGAATTTTATTGCGTGGGCGCGCTCGTGGGTGCGTGTTCTTAAGAATTTGAAACCATCGTGCTTGAACTTCTCCTAAGGTTACAGATTTTAGAGCTTTTGTTGAAAAATCAGACTTTGGAGACAAATGTGCATCTAGCAGGCTTAGGACTCATCTATTCACTTAAATGCAGCAGGCATCTGCGTTCCACATATATTTGAATACAGAAGCTGGAGTTGGCCCAGAGTTGAAGCATGCAGCTTCTTCAGGGCGTGTGCCTTAACGACAGGCTGTACGCCTATTTGTACGAGCATATTCTGCCTTTGACTTTCTGCTTTTTTTTAAATTTCGCCTGAACACTGTAGGCATATTCATTACAATGTAAAGCAAGAAAGCAATTAGGCAGTAAAATAAATTGGAGGGCGCTTGAGCTTCGCCTTTAAGAGTAGAACGTGATAGAGTTATCGGGACCCGTTCGCATGGCATCGTTCGCATGTGGCAAGTAGGCTTCATTCACTGCGCCACTGAACGTGGGAAAGCCAACTTACAAAGACCAAGCTTACACCGATCCCTCAAGTCGACTTCACTTTTGGGCTGAAATGCACTGCGGGCAAGACGTTTTTCCAGGGGCAATATAAGTGCACGTGGTCTTATATTAAAATATGAAGGCCCTAGCACCTTTCTTTATTATTTTAATAATTGTTTGATATTGCCCCGACGCACGCAGGTCGGGTAGAAATGCCGGAAAAGGGGTTTGTGTTTGAGTTTCCTTGTAGCAGAACTAGGTTTTCTCGTACATTCAAATTACAATCCGACGCCGATTGGTAAACAATCCGACGGCGAATCCGACGCCGAATGGGAAAGTCGTATTTTAGCATTTTTCTGACGGATTTCACTGCGAGAAATTCAATTTTTGTTCACCAAAATCTTGCACCACGTGGAGCGCTGGCGCGGTCGATGTGTAGGATGATTTTTTCCGCCACCTGCGATCACACGCCGGTTGCCGACACCGGATTTTCTGCGACACAGGGCGCTAAACGCTATCGCGTTAATAAACAAAATCATCATTCTTTAAACTTTTAAAAGCTGTTTTCTGTCTGCAAAGGAGCGCGGAAAGTCATTAAAATATCTGATGATGTTTTGGCAGCTTCTGCATTTCAATGTAGAATGCCATAGGGTTTTCTACAATTAATTACCTATAAGGCGGTAACAGTGGCGCAGCTGGGCTGTTGAATGCATGGTAGTCCCGCAAGGGCGGGGCTTCGGCTTGGCATTTTTGTAGCGTTAGCTACACTGGCCTACACTGGCTAGGCCAGTGTAGCTAACGCTACAAAAATGCCAAGCCGAAGCCCGTTTCGCGCAGCACATCAAGAGCCGTGCTGCGCATGCGCAAGGATCAGTGATGGCACACGGCTTGCGCACCGGAGCCACCGGAGCCGGCACCTCTCGCGCACTCCGCCGCCGCCGCGCGCGACTCACCGCCGCCGGTCTGCGCATTCCAGAGGAGTGACGTCGTAGCCGTGGTAGACGCACTGGCGCCGGCGCGCGTTCGCTCGCTGTGCAGTCGCCGTCTGACACTGCGCTGGAGCCGCTGCGCTTCTGACTGGCGCTTGCCAGTGTGGTATAGCCATGGAGAAGGAGAGCTCAAATGCTGCTCAACAGCGCAGAAGAACGGAGAAGCTTGACTCATAAGAATAATCTTAAGAATAAGCTAAGAATAATAAGCTGAACCTTTGCTAACGCTACGTATATCCTGACATAGCCGAGCTTAGCCACTGCAACTTTTTAGCAGAGCGAGAAAACCCTAAAGGGAAAATAGAGAGAAACACTAAATCGGTTTCAGCTGATCATATTAATGGAAACATGGATTGTCGTTTCTTCGCAACAATACCTTGATCGGAAGATGCGATAAAGGTACCTTGTTTCATTATTTCACGTGCCCAACAAAACCACAGCGCCAGCACATCGATTTCACGTCGCGGATTTCCAATTATTGTTGCGTATTACAGGCACTGTTTTAAGTGAAATATCATGATGCTTGTAAATTCCTGTCTCACACTCTTTTAGAATCCAAGGCTGTCCATGTTCACTGATGAAAAACAAACTAGGCCAGCGCTAACGCGATAAAATCTCATGACAACCTGGTGAACCGACGCAAGAACTTCAAGGTGGTGTCGTTACAGGTCTTTCTAGCTACGCTTGTGTGGCTTTTCTGGCTTTCCAAGCCTCTACTAATGGTAAATAATTTTACGTGCCAGAGCCAAGACCTAATTATGAGACACATTGTAGCGTGGGACCCAGGAATATTTTCCCAACTACTTTGGCTTATTTAACCTGAACTCAACGCGCTTTACCCGGGCGTTTTTTTTTTTGCCCTCCGTTCCCATCGAAATATGGCCGACGTGTTAGGGATTTGATCGCGCGACCTTGTGCTTGGCAGCGCAATGTCATAGGCACAAAGCCACCAGGGGTGGCAACGCGGAAAGGGCCTCTTTTGGTAATGTAGAAGAATAATTGACTAATACAGCTTAATTTCATTTTCTCTTTAGTATCACTTTAATGACACGTCTGGCCACGTGCGTCTCGCTAATAGCGATTCATATGTCAAGGCTCAGTCACATTTAGAACACCGCAGAACACCGCTGTTTGTGTTCTGTGTTTTTTTCCTACACATCTTTATACAAACATACGCAATCGCACTATGACGTGGTACAATCATATCAAACGCAAACCCTACAGGCAGGGCATCTTGAACTGGTAGAAAAACCTGAAAGCCAGAGCTCTGACTTGATTAGTAAGAGCTCCACCACGGCAATGGTAGCACTGTGACCGATGGAAACCTCACACAGACGGTTTCGCCACATTTCCTTCTATAGGTAGAGAAAAATATAGAGAAGAAAGGCAGTGAAGCGAGAGCGGCTAAGTAGTTTCACCCAGTTTGCTACTCTACGTGTCAAGAGGGAGATGCGGGAGTGAAGGAAACATAGAAGGCCGGGGACCTATGACGTAGAACTATTTAAATCTGTTTTTACTCCAATATACTGACGTCAAATTCAAGTATTCTGCAACGTAAGCATCGGGCGGTGACCCGCCGCGCTTTTTGAACCACTGATTCAAAACCTCTCCTCGTTTATAGGATTTCACTTTTGTTTGATTTCAAGACAGATAGTATTGCCTACTTTCGCAGCTTTTTTCTTATCTAATTGACGATAGACCGGAGGAGCAGATAACCAAATTAGGAGAAGGTACTGGGGAAAGGCGAAGGGGGCGCGGCCCGAAAACATTTGACTATTAGCAGAGCACTAATGACAAATAATGTCGGATCAGAAATGACTATTTTTTGTTGAGTGTATTCATGCAGAATCAATGTGAACGCGTCATATCATATCGGAAGATTTCACGGCTTTCATGAGGTTGTATGACGGATAGGTGAAGCAAAGGTAGCCCGTATAATGTTTGACAAATCATGGACGGCCGATTACATAAATGAAATAAAACAGTTTGGAATAGCTTTACGTTATAGCCCCCGAGGATTTTTGATCAAGCACACGCACTCAGGCAAGGTGCAGCGTGCCGATATTCTGACACTTCGGGTATTATAAAAGAGGCCGCGTGAATTTGCGGGCCGAGGAACTGTGAGGCCAGGCTCATGGGACCCTGCATTGGCTTTTGTAAATAGTAACAATCTAACAAATTCCCGCGCATAATGACTAGGCCTTCATGAATAAAATACAGTGTTTTTACAGATGCCTGTGAACTCACAGCTTCAGACTTTTGACTGCCTCTTGTATGAGGATTTCTTCTAGCAACCTGCACGTGAGTTAGTCGATGACAACACAAAGAAGGAAATCAACGTGCAAGCGACTTTTGTCCATAGATGGTGTATTCACTTTGCATGTGTGGCTCACTGGGGAAGACTATGCGAAGGCAAAGTTGTTTATGGGTCATTCCACGCCAACTGTCCCAACCTTGGCGCTCGACCATCAGCGATTTCTTTGAAAAAAATTGAGGACCGTCTATTTAATGCAAGAAGTCTTCCTGTAAATCATTTTTGCGTAAAAAAATTTTTCAGCACCGCTAGGAACATGTGAAGTTTTTTAGAAAGCTCGAAAGTATGTGTCGTAAAATGCATTGTCAAAAAATTTTCTCTTCTTAAATTAGGCGAGGACACAATTTTCCCTTGAGAATGAAGATAGGCTTTTCACTTAAAAAAAGTTTTGTCTATCTTTACGTTCCCGTGAAATTTTTATACGGCACTAAATATGCAAAATTTGGTGCATATTGGGAATTTTTTCGCAGAAAGATAACTTTTACTGAAAGATTATATTTCATAGTAACTAATTGCCAGCAAGTTGTACTGTAAGTGAAAAATAATTTGGGACAGATATAACGTGAAATGGTCTGTACAGCTGGCGACAAAGTTGCAAAAAAGTTAGTTTTAGCCGATGTTTAGTCGTAAATTTAGCATTGAGGTGGTCGGGGTAAAAATACGCTAAATAGTGCATCTATTAGAAACATCCATTGTCTACAAACTGAGAAACTTTTATCAAATTACTTTATGTTTTAAGCAAGAAAAAAATTTTTGAATTTGTGTTATACTGGTCGCTGCGCTTGCACGTGTTTCCCCTTCGTAGGAAAGCGTCCTAGCGGTAAGTAGAACTTGCGTGGACGCAAAATTTCCTGAGTTGATGAAGGAACATCTATACAAGATAATTAGCTCCTCAAGTGTTTATTTGAGTGCTTCATTAGAAATTATTAGCCTAGCCAATAAAAAACGCGATCCCCAATAGAGCGCATTTAAACGGATGTCGCCGTACGCCGACGGCCTGCATAGCGTCATCACGCAGCATCGGAAAGTTACGCCGGTGAGTACAGAGTGCCGTTACGTACACTAAGATTTAGAAATGGGCGAAAACTTTGTGATTAAGAAGAGAATCTGTTGCTTTATTACGGCAAATATGTAGCAAATATCAGCCAACACAATCGTGTTTTAGCGACCATGTTTCTTCTGCAGAAAACAAGTAGCAGACGAAACTTTCCGATGCCTTAGTTTGCAGACGTCCTAGCAGTCGTGCTTGAATCATTCCAAAGCAAGGGTGTGAAATTTTGCAAACGAGTGCTGGATATCCCCTGTGTGACTTGCACATTGAGGAAAGGTGGCTCTCCAGTCGGCGATATGTAGCAGTTGTGCCATTGGAGAAGCTGTATTCATGACATTACCTGTACTTGTCATACTTTTGTGAAATACCTTCTATTTTGTCATAGAAGCGTCTACTCATCCTTCGACACCATGCCATGAGGGCGCTAAAGAAGGTATGTTTTTTCTTTCGGTGAACCCTCCACTATTGAGCACATGGATTTATGCTTAATCTCTGGTCCTCGAGGGAACTTTAATAGCGTTGCGATGACTTTCGTTTAATAACACCTAAACAATTGCTAATTGCTTGAAGTGGTCTATGTCGAGCGTTGAGGTATCATTTTTTTAGCATTCGCGTCTGTATTACTTTATGTAACCAGCATATAAAATCCAGAATGGCCTAAAGGACAAAAGCGACGAGACACTAGATACGCACTTTAAATCGATTGTTTGTTCTTGTTTTTATGAGTCCACTAATGACATTTTAAATAAATGAAAGCATCATGTTAATGGAGTGACATAAAATGAAGTCATTAAACAAAAATTAGTGAAGTATGTTGCGTATTAATCACATAGTTAAGCTAAATAATAGTAACTATGTCCGGCATAGCAGTGGAGCAATGAGAAAAAAGTAGAAGCCTGAAAACATATAGTCAAAATTTAATTTTGAAATAGTCATGTTTTCTTTTAATGACCAGGCTTATTGGCATTTCCGTCTAAATTTTCTGCACTATGGCCACTATGGCATTTATCGTATGGTTTATTTTTTCACAAAGTACTGCATTCACACGCGCCTATTTTGTTACGGAAACCCATGGAACTTTTGTTTCATTCTGTACAGTAGTCTATACGCATAATTACCTGTCATTGCACATGTGATTACTCACGTAGCCATTCGTAATTAGTTCATATTACGAGAAGGGGTACAGTGCACGAACAGAAAACGCAGAGTAGAAGGAGTACACTACACACATTTGCATACCGTCTTTGTGCATGGCCCACCCCTTAGTATGAACGGATGCACAACTAGTCCAATTAGATGTATTGCTAGACTCTGTAATTAGTAGCATCGCCGGAACAGTGTCCTCACTATCGCTTAAACTGCTATCTCGAGTGGCGACTGACCAAATGTCGGCCATTGAAGACGTGCTCTTGTCTAAGAGTACCTTTCTGAACCCAGGTGTTAAATATTATTGTAGCATTAAATGTATATGTAAATGACATGAACTGAGTAGTTATATTGCACTTGTTGTATCCATAGCAGAGGGACGAAGCCTAGTGTCTATGACATTGCCGAGTTTAGCTCAATCAAGGTTTTGGTTTCGACCCCCTGCTGTAGAGGCCGTATTTCAATGAAGGCCATATGCAAGAACACTCGTGCAGTTGGTCAAAATTATTCAGTAGTACCCCTACCGCACGCCCCACAATCAAGTCGTTGTTCCTGCATGTAGCCATGCCTTTTTGCAAGGTTTTCAGCAGAATGAACAAAGATGACTCGTTAGGTCCTGTCACAAGATTTCGCGTGCTACTGAATTCAAATGCGATCATAACTTTGTCTCGTATTCGCTGAATAACAAGACTGAGTAGATAAATATACCATAAAAATTATACACGTCACTGTTTCTTTTCACAGGTGTTTCGCTTCCACCGTGTTCCCTCGGACCTAAAGGATGCCACAAAATAACACAGACTAAGCAGAAGTACTTAGTCAATGTTCAGGACCTCACCGAGCCTCAACGCCACTTACTTACTCTTCGAGCAAAGCAGAAGCAAGGCACCGACACCGTGTGTGGCCATCATTACATGGTGTACTTAAAGAAGTACACGTCGCTTATAGCATCAAAATGGTGCTCAAATCCATTTCTTGAGCATACAATGAATTTTCGGGGGACTTCAGTGATCACAATGTCTCTTGTGAACATGCAACCATTATTGGGATTAATTCCAGGAGAGAGGCTCTGTCAGCGCTGTCTCCGTCGTTGTTACCATTCAAGACCAAGACAAACTCCAGAGCAACAATCGTTGGGGCTTGATATGCAAGTTCAAGATCAGACAGCAGAGTCTCCAGCGGATGACCTACCGGCGACAATTCCAGATGCCGTTAACGAGGATCTCGTAGCCGTAGGTGCGAGCCCTCTTAGAAGAAAGCGGGCACGGGGGCGCAGAGAATTTTATGTACAGAACAAAGCAAAAAAACTGCAGATGAATTTGAAGGAAACAATGCGTATCTATCTTGGCCTGAGCGAGACATCCACAGCAGTGAAGGAAACGGAACAAGACCTTCTTCTCGATGACTACGTGTCATTAATGAATGAACTAAAGGACAAGTTCATGCAAGAAGACCCCCGCCAAAATAAAATCCAGATTCTAACACTGACTCCGCAATCCTGGTCGCGGAATAAAATTATGAGCTTCTTTGGCGCGTCTGAGCGACAGGTACGTGAGGCATTGAAACTCAAGTCCAATTCTGGAGTGCTGAGCCTGCCGCCACCGAAGAAAGGTCGGCCTTTAAGCAAAGAAATTACTTGTTCGATCCAACAATTTTATGAGGATGACTCAGTGTCCCACTGCCTTCCGGGAAAAAAGACGTGTTGCGTGGTTGTCAAAAGCGTTTGCTGTTAATGAATTTAAAAGAAATGTTCAAGAATTGGAAAGAAACTTCAACAATGACTTGCGGTTTTTCCACGTTTGCCAGCCTTCGACCCGCACATTGCGTGTTAGCAGGAGGATGTGGCACACACACTGTATGCGTCTGTATGCAGCATCAAAATTTTAAGCTTATGCTCCACGCTTCTGGATTGAAAGAGACCTGACAGGAGCTACTGGGAACAACAGTGTGCCAACTGGACAGTGAGCCGTGCATGTTCGACGACTGCAGCAGTTGTCCAGGAACAAAGCACGTCGAAAATATGCTCAGGAACAGCTTGAATCTTGACGCCGAAGAGAACGAAAGCATAGTGGTTAAGCAGTGGGTGAGCGGCACGCGGTTTAGTCTCGAGTCACTTCTGCTTTCACTTGATGAGTTCTTTGACAGGTTCTTGGAGACGCTGAAGAAACTCAAAGGTCACCATTTTGTTAACAAACAACAAGCACACTATTTCGGACACTTGAAGGCAAACCTAAGCAACAATGAAGCAGTTGTGTTAATGGATTTTGCCGAAAATTATCATTTTGTAGTACAGGATGCACCACAGCAGTTTCACTGGGTCAATATGCAGGCATCGTTGCATCCAGTAGTTATTTATTACCGAGCCACGGAAGGCAGTTGCGATCCAGTTTCCATCATGTCCTTTATTGTGATTTCTGACTGTCTCGATCACGACACCACTGCCGTCTTTGCATTCCAAGAAGCAATACTAAAAATAGTCAGACAAGAATTTCCTGCAATCACACACATTCACTACTTTTCCGATGGGACTGCTTGTCAATACAAAAACAGAAAGAACTTCATCAATCTTTGCCACCACAAAACAGATTTTGAAATTTCAGCCGAGTGGAACTTTTTCGCAACGTCACATGGAAAGAGTGCTTGTGATGGCGTAGGCGGAACATTGAAGCGCTTAGCCGCGAAAGCAAGCCTACAAAGACCATATGAAGATCAGATCTTGACACCGCACCAGCTCTTCACGTGGACACAAAATAATATTCTCGGCATCAGGGCAATATGGGTACCAAAAAACTATATCGATACAACAAAGCTGCTCCTCGCCGAAAGGTACAAACATGCGATTTCCATCAAGAATACTCGGAAGTACCACCACTTCAAGCCCACCTCAAAGCATGCTCTTCAAGTTGGTCTGACTTCATGCTCAAAACTGAAGGAAATCATTATCTCCAGGCAAAATCCAACTGCTTGAATTGTTCGTCGTCCACACACGATGGTTTAAGCGTGTTTGTAAAAGGAGCAGTGCACAATCGCCTGAGTACGTTGTCATACGTATTGCTCTCAAATGCGCTGCACACCGCAGACCAGTTTATTGTTTTTTTCTGTGCTCTCTTTTCCATATGAGAGAAGTTGTCCGCCCTGGAAGGCGCATTTGCTATTGCAAGACCTCGGATGCAATAAACGTGTGGAAAATCAATAGCATGCGTTTTTTATTCCTGCCTTCCGACATATGAAAGAATGAGTGCGACCACTCTAAACACGCATATACAAATAGACTATTAAGCACAACCGCGAAGAAAAGGATATGATGCCCTTGTTATTCTATAACGCAAAAGTGGCACAGTCAGAACTGTAATCCTCTAGGCGGATCTGGATGAGTCTTTCCATGCTTCAGCATATATAGTCTGACTCCTCTGGCAGATATCACCAATAAATGTCCTGATGTCTTGCTAGAGCCACTACAGAATTACATTGTAGCTGTAGGTACCAGAAATATTTGCACTTGAAAACCCCTCCTTTTATTTAAAGCAATTATTGTAGCCTGTTAATGCCTAAAAAACGTTATTCTTATCTTATTCTGAATATTGCTGCAAGAAGACCACCAGGGGAAGTGCAAGCATTTAAACATACTAGGTTTTGTGTGAAAAAATATAATGCATCTTGGCAGCATAGAAGCGCGTTTTAGGATTATAGCCGTAACCTTTTTATTGTCGATAGCTCGAAACAAGACATTTTTTTCTTCAGTTATCGCAGACTGGATGTTAAATCCTGCGCTTCACAAAGATCAGTGGACTGCCTCATTCGGTCTGAATTTAACATTTAACAACAAGAAAGACAGAGAGGGTGAGCAACTAAACGTATTTATTTCTTTCCATCATTTTTTTTAAAATGCAGTAGTTTGAACTTCAGCATTGCAAAGCATTTAATGACGAGTCGACGACACTCATCTAACATCATTACCAACATGGTCGCTAAAACACGATTGTGTTGGCTGATATTTGCTACATATTTGCCGTAATAAAGCAACAGATTCTCTTCTTAATCACAAAGTTTTCACCCATTTCTAAATCTTAGTGTACGTAACGGCACTGTGTACTCACCGGCGTAACTTTCCGACGCTGCGTGATGACGCTATGCAGGCCGTCGGCGTACGGCGACATCCGTTTAAATGCGCTCCATTGGGGATCGCGTTTTTTATTGGCTAGGCTAATAATTTCTAATGAAGCACTCAAATAAACACTTGAGGAGCTGATTATCTTGTATAGATGTTCCTTCATCAACTCAGGAAATTTTGCGTCCGCGCAAGTTATACTTACCGCTAGGACGCTTTCCTACGAAGGGGAAACACGTGCAAGCGCAGAGACCAGTATAACACAAATTCAAAAATTTTTTTCTTGCTTAAAACAAAAAGTAACTTGATAAATGTTTCTCAGTTTGTAGACAATGGATGTTTCTAATAGATACACTATTTAGCGTATTTTTACCACGACCACCTCAATGCTAAATTTACGACTAAACATCGCCTAAAACTAACTTTTTTGCAACTTTGTCGCCAGCTGTACAGGCCATTTCACGTTATATCCGTCCCAAATTATTTTTCACTTACAGTACAACTTGCTGGCAATTAGTTACTATGAAATATAATCTTTCAGTAAAAGTTATCTTTCTGAGAAAAAATTCACAATATGCACCAAATTTTGCATATTTAGTGCCGTATAAAAATTTCACGGGAACGTAAAGATCGACAAAACTTTTTTTAAGTGAAAAGCCTATCTTCATTCTCAAGGGAAAATTGTGTCCTCGCCTAATTTAAGAAGAGAAAATTTTTTGACAATGCATTTTACGACACATACTTTCGAGCTTTCTAAAAAACTTCACATGTTCCTAGCGGTGCTGAAAAATTTTTTTACGCAAAAATGATTTACAGGAAGACTTCTTGCATTAAATAGACGGTCCTCAATTTTTTTCAAAGAAATCGCTGATGGTCGAGCGCCAAGGTTGGGACAGTTGGCGTGGAATGACCCTTATATGATGGCTTCTGACAGTTATACGACGAGTTGATTTTTGTAATGATGTTAAGGAGGCGTTGTAAAGGTAACGCTCACATTGTTGACGCGCTGAGCGCCTTATCGCTGTCAACTTTCACATGCACGGCTTCAGTGGAGCGAACGTACTGTCGCAGTCAACTAGTGTGTGTGTGTGTATGTGTCCCTTGAGCTTTCTTGTGATGTTGGTATTCCTTGTGCGTCCAAAAAGAAACGACGTGAAATTGAACGCACAAAGGTCGAGATGTGAATACGAGGGACGTTACTTCAACCTGGTGCTTCACGCTGGGCAAGATGTCTGGGCCGGAGCGGAAGGTTAAAGGTGCTATGGCGAAGCTTGTAATAAGAGAAAGACACAACTTAATGTGCGAAATGCGTAGCGCCTGGTTTATGGCATATCCACACTCTGTGACAGGGATAGACGCTTCTGTAATGTGGCCAGGATGACCACATAGCCCGCTAGATGCCAACACCTTGAAGAACATTAATTCGTCATCACAGCAACCTCAGTCCCTCGATAAAGTTTTTCAAACGAGAATGACATACCATGCTAACGATGTGGTCGCCATTCTTTTTGTTATCAGGTAAATGCTTTCCCCGCCTGTCATCCTACCATATGATAACTCGCTGTCAGAGAAGCGTCGTCTCGCCGCAGAACCATCAATTTGCATCGTATTTATTATTGATATAATACACCGCAACAAATTAGAAAGAAAAGACTTGGCATTTGAGCAGACCTGCGCATAAATAAATTTTTCTCGCCCTTACCTATGTTCTTTTGTCTGCTTTATTCCGTCTATAATGTAATCGCCGTCCTCGGAACGTGACAAGAGTGTTACTTGGATGACGGAAAATAATCAGGGTGCGTTGCAGACGCGTTATGAGACGAGGTGCCAAACGCGCGTCACTTCTCTCGACATTGGCGTCTCCTGTGTACTACTTCTAAACGGAAGACAGTTTCGAAATTGAGTGCTCAGGTACAACAACACCTATGGCGAAGCCTCTGAGAAAAATAATAACAAACACCCAAGAATATCTCGCTGTAAACAAGACTGCTGAGCGTATACGAAAAGAGGGACATGCAGACGTCGCAATTCTCTGCATTATTACGCAGATAGGTAGTGGTTCTAAAACACCTGCCGCGCATAAAAAGAAAGGCGAATAAAGCAAGACGAATAACAACGAAATACGGAGACGTGGCATACATCAGTGCTGCATTAGTGAAAGGAAATACCAACAAGATAGTGAAGCTGAAGTTGATTAGTCTTTGCCTCAGGCGCCCATAAACAAGTACGTACAGATAACGTGCAGAAAAAACATCTCATTGTAAATCACAAGTGGCATCACTTCCAATACAACACAGGGAATGGTCTTGCGGCTAGGCAGTATAAGAATAAC
Source organism: Dermacentor silvarum (assembly GCF_013339745.2). Classification (NCBI taxonomy): domain Eukaryota; kingdom Metazoa; phylum Arthropoda; class Arachnida; order Ixodida; family Ixodidae; genus Dermacentor; species Dermacentor silvarum. The sequence continues at coordinate 84,517,090 of NC_051158.1, forward strand.
AACGGTGAAAATTTCTGTGGCAAACTACTAAAGGCTGTTTCACATGCAGCGACTGGAGCAAGAAAAATCGGTGCAGTCGCACGCGTCGCAATTAATGTGATTTTTAGATGGTCATTTCACACGATTGTGATTTCAACGAAGCGGCTGGTTCGACGCCCAGGGTTGCTTGCAGCCAAAATTTGTGGCATAACTCGTGTAATTTTTCAAATGTAATGGAAACACCTGTGCGTTACAAAATTATTGACCAGTCTTTAATAGGAGAAAATATTACGCGTCTTTTGTGTTTCAAAAACGTTTCAAAGTTTATTTGTTGTGGAGCGCCCAACAGCGGTTTGTGAAGTTCAATACGAGGAGACATGGTGGACGTAAACAGCTGTTCACAGCTGGTCGTTCAGCTAGTTCGGCGTGTGTGCTGTCTCGTGTGTATTTTATGCCCGCGTCGTTCTTCCTGCGATACAACAAATTACAAGAGGACCTATCAACAAGTCCATAAACCTGTTGTCATCGCATATGCAGCATTCGGAATTCGGCTGCAGCGAAGTCATCATTTCAACGCAGAGACCCTCACGCTACCCGTGCTTAAGCTTCTGAAGAAAGTATGTGTGTATACTGCTCGTAATTGTGCATAAGCGGTTCCTGCTCCGAGCAATATTCTTGCACCAAACTTAGCAGCAAGCACCAACCCAAAAGCCCACGTCTGCCCCTGAAGGATGCCGCAAATGATCGGTGTGTAATTACTGAACGTGCAATAGAATTCGTGTTGTGAACTTTAATCTTAGCGCCAGCCTGGTTCGTCCATCGCGGAGCGCGTGTTTTGATTATCCATACAAGTGCTGTCTGAATATTTCGAAAGCGTAAAAGCCGACACCAAATTTTTTAGCAACTGCAGTCACTTGTGTACTCGTACATAGTATCATATCATTCTGACAGACATGGGCGTCGTCTACTCTCTCGTCCTGTCTCTCGCGGTGTTAGTGTGCTTTGAATCTCTATCAAGTAGCTTAAGTCAATATGCTGCAGTACGTAGCGCAGCCGCGAAGCCCCACGGCTAAAATTAAATATCTTGTTAGGAGTACGTTTATTTGGTTAATAACAAAATAGAACGCTAAAATTTTGTATTCGTAGTGGCAAGTGTAAAGTGTAAAGAGAAGATATCCAAACTATCCACTAATAGCATGCGTGTGCTTCTACATGCTTCAGTACATTATCTTAAAGTGAGGCTGAAAACCCCAGATAACCAAAAACATATGCAACTGGAGCAGGTGCTATGGTGCCTTTCCTGGTAATGAAAGCCAGCATCCCAGTCTCTTAAGCTAGTCATGTACTTAACCTATATTAGACCAATGTTAGGGCAAACTAATTGGAGCCATTTCAAACTAGATTATTTGACGAAAATAAGAAAGTGCAAGGAAAGCGTCATAGGTTCAACCTAATCTGGTATTCTCGAACCAATTGTAGTAGCAAAACTTTAGGCCTCCCTGAATTGCCGGCGTTAACCCAATGCTGAAAACAGGGGAAGCTGATTTCCTTCTTGCTGTTTAAAAGCTGCTCGAATGTCAATAGCAGACTACATATGTTCTGAGGGAAAGTGAGGGGCACAGACAATATCTCTAAGCTTTTGTATGAGCTTTCACCTTGAACAAGAATGGAATAAAATATTTACTATTGCAAGCCTCAGAATCCAATCATTCTCATATTGTTGAGGAGACCATAATACATTTTTTAGATATAGACAACAAAAAGTGTGCTTAAGTACAAGTACACACTGAACACACTTGAGTGGTTGAGTGGCCAGCCGCGAGTGCAACAGCGTCCTTAGCTGGTACCTCGAGGTAACTGCTAGGCTCCACGTGTGTTTCTTCTATAACCCATGTACCTGGCAAGGGGAATGATTATGCGTGGTCCCATTGCGGCATTCCTGACTTGTGTTTTTCTTTTCTTTTTTTTTGCGATGGGTGGGGGCCAACTGATTATGTCTTTATATGTATTTTGTGTGCATCGTATGTGCATGGTTTGTATCATGTTCTGATTGTTGTACTGCCAGAGATGCAAGCATCTTTTTTTCATATATTGCACCACAGTCCTTTATTCAACTTTGTGTTGCAATGTACAAAATGAGGCCACCCAGTAATGGTCAGGACAGCCAGCAGGATTGGCAAAAAATATGATGCAGATCCAAGCACTTGCTTGAATCGACATGAGGCGAAGCTTTCACGCAATGGTCAGTTAAACTCTATAAATCTAACTGCAGTGTGTACAGTTGTCCTTATTTAATCCGAGGCAACACGTACTCATATGCAATGTTTGCTTATGTACCGCACAGGTCACATAATGTAATGTATACATAGCTCGCGGTGAACTCACTCGAACGTCGGCTCACTAAGACTTTGAACTAACCATGAGTCTGAGCTCGTGTGAGCCTGGCCGAGTAGACTTTTGGTGAATACGAGTAAGAGCAAGCTCGGTTGAGTAAACCTTTAGTGAATATTGTCACGTGGTAGTCAGGGCCAGCTCATGACAGCTAAGTAGAATTTTGGTGAATATGAGTCCTAGCAAGCTCGGCTAAGTATATTTTTGGTGAATATGACTCAATGCAAGCTCGCCTGAGTAGAATATTTGCAAATATGGATCAGAGCAAGCTCGGCAAGTAGAATTTTGATGAATATGGGTCAGAGCAAGCTCAGCTGAGTAGAATTTTGGTGACTATGAGTTTGAGCAAGCTTGGATAAGTAAATGTTTATTGAATATGACTCAATGCAAGCTCGCTGGAGTAGAATCTTTGTGAATATGAGTCAGAGCAAGCTCTACCGAGTATAATATTGGTTAATAACAAAGTAGCTCCGCTAAGTAGAATTTTGGGTGAATATGACTCGTTGCAAGCTTTGCTAAGTACAATTTTGATGATTATGAGTCAGAAGCAAAGCTCAGCTGAGTATAATTTTGGTGAATATGAGTCAGACAAAGCTCGGCTAAGTAGAATTTTGATGAATATGGGTCAGAGCAAGCTCAGCTGAGTATAATTTTGGTGAATATGAGTTGGAGCAAGCTCGGATGAGCAAACGTTTGGTGAATATGACTCGGGGCAAGCTCGGTTAAGTAAAGCTGCGATATGGTTATACGAGTTTATGCAGTAATACATGCAATTGCAGACTCATTATCAACATTGCCTCCATTTTGATGGGCAAGCCTACGCCATGTGATGAGTCTGCAGACTTTATGAGGTGTGGACATGCAAGAACCACCCACACTTGAAAAGATGCTATCATTCACAGGAAGGAATGCAACCGCCCGACTTGACTGCACAATTTTGATCTGCTGTTGTTTAATGTGTTATCTACTGTTTACAAAACCAAAACAAGGTGTTTGCCTTCTTTTCGCATGGTTGCATGTGTTTTACAGGAAGTAGAGACAGGGAAGCAAGGAAAGGCAAGCATGTTTATGGCGAATTAGTTTATTAGAATACTGCAATATGTTACGACCAGCCTCAACAAAAGAAATTCGATGAACCGAAGTAAGCGAAATATGCAATTACCTTTTAATGTGAGGGTTAATACATGTGCATTAAGGATACATAGTCTGCAACACATTGAAGGTTTATTGTTTTTGTGCAGGAGAAAAATGATACCTCAGAAATATGAGAAAAATCTGTTTAAAGAATGCCTCGAAAACAAATTGACAATGCTGTTTATTCCCAGTTAAAGTGTTAAATATGCTATTGTAGAACATTCATTACGATATATAATTTGCACGTTCGCTTTGCGAGCTTGATAAGCAGTCGCGTATTCGCAGCGGAAATAACAGAACCTTTAAATGAGATAATTCATTGGGGCAAATGCGGATGAAAGCACAAACCAACTGACTGCAACTATATGGTCGCGCGTGTAGCGTGACCATTTGAACGTAGCATTTGTCCGTAGTTGCATATTCTTTAAAATGCGCCGTCCGTAAAATCATACCGCGCTACAACTGTGGCGCTTTCGTATATCGCAAGTAGCTTGTACCCCCACAAAATTGGGACGACATCCGAAGGGCCATGTCTTCCTGTGAGGGACTACCTCGTAGTATTTACCAACTCGCAGCGCAGTGTGAATAACGCAAAAGCACGCAAAAGTACGTAGTACCAGCACCCGAATACAACGTAAAAATATGTCGCGTGATGGGCGACATAGCGTGTCAACAAACGCTTAGAAATCACAGAACCGAATCTGACCTGCGAGTTTTTATCTGCGCTGTTCGCGTGTCGGTGCTGATGGTACGTACCGATTGCGCAATCCACGGCTCCACTCAATTAGTTCCAGTGTTCGAGGCTTGTTGAGCCAACATTTATAGACAAAAAAGTATCTATAAACGTTGTGTTGAGCGACCGCCGCCATTTTCCAAAACAGACCGCGAAATAGCTCTCGGCGTAATTTCGACGGAAAATCGAAGCGATCGCTGCGACGTTGCGACGCTGCGACCAACTGGTTGGTCGCAGCCGGAAATCGCAGAGTCGCCACTTCGACTGTGATTTTCGTCGCATGCGACGGAAATCGCATTTCCGGTGCTATGAAAATCGCATCATGCAAAACGGCCGACGTAATATAAGTACAATATATGTAGTAATACATAAAGAATAAATATTAACGTAAAGGAAGTGAAATTACGTGGCTCGAAATACACATTTTTTATGTTTTTGTTATGTCGTGTGTGTGTTTGTCTTTAGCATACTATTCTTTAGGAAGCACACATGTTATAATAGTTGGCGGTTATCGGGTGCAACATAAAGGCAGTTTCTATATTGTAAAGTAAATAATTTATTTCTCATATATAAACAAAACTAAACTTTGAGACACCGCTGTTCAAATGCAGATTGTCAAATGAAAACATGTTCGACAAAAGGAAACGTTTCCGCAAAGCCAGAAGAAAAGAAAAAGCTCAGCCAGGTGTACTGGAGACGTGAACGTGGAACAGACATCCCTGGAGACAATAATTGCGCTACAGACGGCAGCATCCCGACCATAGCCACACCAGACGCGTGTCTTCAAGAAGACACCGTTCTGCGTGAAACTGCACGATGACTACTCTGTATTCATCATTTTGAACTGGTTGCACACACACACACACACACACACACAAAATTACTTTCTGCACCTTATTGGAGGTGTGAAAAGCGTGTGTCGTCCACCTAACTTAAGTGAGGAGTCCAGGAACTGCTCAATTTTTGTGATTCGATATTACAGTATCTGAAAATGCTTTGTGGCTAGATGTCAAGCGTAATAACAACAGCAACTCGGCATCGTTGCAAGTATGACGGATGTGTGATAAGTTGCTAGTTAAAATATGTACTCTGCCTGCTCACATTGGAAGCAAAATCTCGCCTGTTGCTAAAACTGAGAGTGCGGTGATGCAGTCTTTTTAAGCGTCCACTAATGCCTACTTGCTGATCTTTCTTTGCTAGACTATGATCTAGACTGGAAACGAGTGATCACCTTAAATTGCAGCTTTCAAGAAATACGTATATAGCATTAGATAAAGAAATCATTCAAACCCCTTACTTTAATCAGATATTTTTCCAGAAGCACTTTTGAGCTAAAGCGTCTTGCGGAAACACAATGTTTTATTTACTCTAATGTATAATCAGCACCTTTGTTATCGCTCAGCTTCCAGTTCTGTGACTTTGCACACCATCTGTGATCACATTTGCGAACTCATCAGTGACAGGTTGCTAAAATAGAAGGACAACACTTTTAGGCTGCACGATTTTCCGCGGCACGTGTGCTGATCACCGTATTGACCGTCATTTAAAATGCACTGTTGCGTTGTGCACTCGTCTATCATTATGTGCAAATACTATTTTTTATTAATTATCAGTCAAGTAGGTGAGGTTAGGCCTTCAAAACAGTTGACTGTGCCAAAGATTTGAACAAGAAGGAAAAGGAGAAGTAAAAGATGCAGTGACATACAAATGATAGTGCACTGTCAAAACAATTCCATGGGTCTATGAGAAAGCGCAAAACAAAGACCTTCGTCCCTTTCCCGGTATCTCACAAATTCATTGGTCATTAGTGAACAAAAGCAACAATCGTCAGATTTGCTCCCACGTGAATGTGCAAGCAATTTAGGTGTCCCTCTGGTTCACAAAGTCAAAACACCTAAGTTTTGCGCACTTCGATTCTTGGCATTTGTTGTATTCTGACGTACGGCGCCAGAAAATGAAGTGACATGCCTGTGCAGCTTTTGACCTCCGACAGGCGCACGTCGGTCCGGCTTATATGTAGTCGTTTGATTGTTCCACCTATTCCATGTGACTCTCTTGTTTACAAAAGCATTATACTCTGTGAATTTTTGTTGCCTCAGGTCGATGTTGTTTCTTGGCCGCTCATTTCGGGAGGCTTTGTCACTGAATGACTGGCTATCCCAAGTTGTAAGTCGGGACAAAACAAAAAGTTCAAAATTAGAAACAAAAAAGCTTAAAAATTATCAGTAAACCGCACTAAAACAAGTCTAGAATAATAATTTGAGTATTTAGAAGTATAGAGTAGGAAGAAAACAACGGCACTTGATTTGCGTCCTGATCAGAAAAAGAAACTAGGAATTAAATCCTTTTCAGTGCTTTCTTGTCTCGTTCCTGAATACACGGATACGTTCCTGAGTATTGGTGGTACGTCTGCTATACGTCAATCATACATCCGCACACACACACACACACACAAACTAGAAATACGAAACGCTGTTGGACAATTCTTTCCAAGTAACACATTTAATTACTAATGCTATTTCAGTGTTTTGCTTTGGATATGCACAATTTGTCACTCCTGCTTCGCATCACCCGTGAAAGCCGAATCCAAAAAAGAATGATAGTTTGCTACGAAGCGAGAGACATGCGTATTGAAATGCGAATTCTACCTGCTAAACATTATTACAGTTTCGTTGGAAGGGCGAAGCACCGACGGTGACAGCAAGGTAGCAAAGACCGCAGATATAACGCACTTTAAAGACTCCGCGGTAATTTAAGCCAGGCTTAGATGAAACGCTCACCTTAATGTTGCGCAAAGAAAGAGTGTGCTTGCATTTTTACTTTATTTTCAACTACGTGCAAGGAACCACTGAGCTTCTTCTCCCATTACACAAGTTTTTGTCCTTTACTGTTAGTCTTTCTTCTTTTTGATTTTTTAGTTATATGTTTGATTTTATATTTCTTGCGCCCCTTTTTTGCGGTATAGCAAATACGTCACAACCACGCACGACGTTTTGTTAATGGCTTTGAAAATTCGCCTCCGTCATTTGACAGCGATGCAAATGACACACATTCCTATATAGCGGGATTTCATATGCTCCGCCTTACCAGCACTCTTCCAGCCACGCGACTAGGGAGCCCCCCTTCCCCCGTTTATTGGGCGGCAAGCGCGGGCGCGGATTACATTACCTCCGGGATCGGCACAGTTTTTCATCACACTGTCTTCGAGATCAGCCCAATTTACTCCACGAGAAACCGATCGAGCAGAGACGCCACACACCGATGTAAAACGCATAAGAAGCTTCTCCTTATTAAAGAGATTACACGCTTCAACTCCACGATTTGTGACTTTGAGAATGATTATGGACTGTTAGTTGTTTTACGGCCTAATTCAGTCGTCAACGTCTGCAAGTTCTTGGGCATTACAAATGGCTGAATAATGGGTCATTACAGATCGCCTCACCACAGTGTCATTGTGCCGTAAAACACCTCGACCTCGCCCCATGGCTGAGAAATTGAACTGGTTTTGTGTTAGAAACTCCGTTACCAGCAAACGACATCGGAAAACGGCTGAAGAGGCGAAAAAGCTATCGTTAAATGAGTTATGGTACTGGCGACGCATGCACGCAGAGAATTAGTACTCTTGGACTTTATTCTCGTTTTCTTATTCCTTTTTGATTGGCCTCTTGTAAACAACTTCCAGATAAACACAAGAAAAAACAAAATAAAGCAAGGTACGTTATTTGTTGTGCTTAAATAGGCTGGAATTCTATCATATACGACCTCCTGGGCCAGACTACTGATAAAAAACACGTGGGAATAGCCACACTCAAAAGTAACACATTACACTGCACCAGAACTCCTGATAGAATCCCCTCCACTGCCTGCTTGTTCGACCGACGGACGGGCGGGCTGTCTGACTCGCCGATTCTGATATTCTCGCGCCAGCTCAGTCTGACGCCCCGGTATTTGGCAGCTTCTGCTAATGTCCATAATTAATTTTTTACCTACACATAACGAATGACATGTTGGCGCTGATGTTGAGACGCTGAATTACAAAAATTAAGTTTAGCATTCTCTTTATCCAGTGGTAATTAGACCTTTTTCGCCAAATTACTTCAAGAGTGTTGTGGGCCAACATCCGACTAAATTTTGTAGACGTGAGACTTCATTGTTCCTTTATTTCGCACTTTCACAGTGCTGCCGACATCATAGATTATAGCAGGAAATATCGCTAAGCGACGATCAGTCTGTGAGAGACTCCGAATATATATTTGATAACCCCTCCTGCTTCTTTGATATAAACCAAATGCTTTGTATACCGGTGTTCCTCCCTTCCACACCCTTCAATAAGCAGCCGCCATGGCTGGTATCCGAACCCTGTACCTCGTGCTTCCTCGCCAGAAGAACGCCACAGCGATTGAGCCACCGTGGCGTGTCTCCCTGCATGTGTGCTGCACGCCCAACTGGAGATTAATTTTACGATCGCGCCTTGTACAAGGCTCGCGTGCTTACTGCATATATTCGTAGCTATAGCTTCTGGTTAGAAGTGTGCGTCGAGAAGGGCACCGGTGCGCAGAATCAACACACGAGAAAACAGCAGCCGCTGGCGTGACTGACTGCCCTAAACAATGTCGTTATACCGCGAGTGCGTGTCGCGGGGACATTCAGCGCTTGCCTGTGTTGCAGGTTGTTTCTCTGTCATACGCGTACGTAATGTTGTGCCCCGAGGGAGAATCACTTCCATTTTGGACGAGCTATCAACAGTGAAAAGTTTGACGTGGGCATGGTCGGGTCTCTTTCTACACGTCTCGTTGAATCACTGTAGCTCCAGACGGGCTTACGAGCGAGCGTCATGTTAACGCGCCTGTAATAGATTCTGTGCACTTCTGATAGCCATAAATGGTTAAGAAAAGTGATTTTTTGAGAGCTCTCGGCATAGGTCGGCATACTCGCTCATGAGTACACTAACACGTATTTGTTGCAGACTGGTTTCAAAGAGGTATGTGAATGAGTGACGAAATTTGTGATTCTACAAGCGTGTGAACAGGATTGAGTACCGTTTAGCTTCAGTGGACGTGAGTATGAAGAGTAGTGAGTAGCGGTTAATGTGAGTATGAACGAAAGTCAGCGAGAGTGAGTTTTAGTTCACGTAACTATATATAATGCTAGTGATTGTAAGCAATTGTGAGTGTACGTGAGTACGAATATAAGTAAGCTTTAATGAGTGTGACTACGCGAGAGTGCACCAGAAAGCACGAATGACGGCTAGTATGACAGCGAGTAAGCTTTGACGTGCATGTGTAGGCGCGGATAGGAACGTGAGTGAGTGCCGATTAGTGTGATTACACATGAGTGATTATATTATATGAGAGTATATACTGTGATTATACATACATGAGTATGATGCAGCACGAAAATATTTTCGTGGGTTAGTATAAGTGACTATCCACTTACTGTGCCCACTTTTGCAGTCAGTTCCTAAAACTGACGACCGCTTGCACAAGGAAGCGCTTTTGTCATAAAAAATATGGGAATGCAGAATGATAATTTCTTGTCACAGTTGTGTAACTTATTTAGTACTCTTGGCTGCAAAGAGAGATACAAAGCATTGTCTCTCAGCGGGTATACGACGCCCTTCTGGGAACAAAATTATCCTGCCCAATGCAGTGCCCTTGTGCTACTGATGGTCACGTGATCCGATGACATCGCAGGCAGGGGTTGTCGCTGTTCACTGACGGGACCCTATGTTTGAAGTAGCAGTTCGTACTAAAGTGAAACATGAAGGATTTGTCTTTTATTAACAGGAAACTTTCACAGCTCATCGCATTATTCTCTTTAAAAAAGTTTTAATGTTTTCATGACTAAGAAGACTCAGAGAAACCGAAGGGCTTGATATTTAATTACAACCATATGAAGCCAACACACAATTAGACCCAAGAAAAAACGGGATAGACCAACTGTGTCTTATAAAATGTAGGAGTAACTTGTAACCAAGGGATAATTTGGCAATAATCTTCATGTATCAGTGAGCAATAATACAAATTTCATTTGGTCACTCTGACAAAGGGAAATAGAAGAAAAGGCTGTGAGGTTAACAATGTTGTCACTGGTTTTCTACCTTTTTACTCTCAGAGAGGGAAGCAAGAAAATGAAACAGGGCTATGGGGTCACGCGCACTCACAATAAACACGGTGCACTGCACATTCAAGCGCAGCCACGCATCCTAGTTCTAAGAAAAGTGCACCTGGGCTCTCATGGCTTTCTCTGGGCATGAAGGGTGACTCCATGATTCCAAAATCGTTTCTTCTGTGCACATACTCCGTCACCTGGCCGACATAAAGCAACACGTGAAGGCTCTCTTTCGTTATTCCAGGAAAAGCATCACATAAGGATGTGTACTTTGCATGATTTCGTCGCATTAACCAAAGTGTTGTGATCTTAAGAGTGGCATGAGTTGCCCAGCCACATGCGACGTAGTAAAGTTTTGTCGCGTCGAGATAGGCCAGGCTGTAGTCGAACGCGCAAACAAGTGGCAAAAGAGTGAAGGCGCGAGTTGGCACATTGCGGTGATTACTAATGTTGCCTGTTGCTAATGCATTGCGAAAACAAATTAGACATAGTTGTCGTGATGCATCGGGCCTTGACAATGATGCAGGAATCGCTAGACATGCTGGACAAGTCTGATGTAGGTTGACGGAAGCTCAGTTAGAGCCAGCTTCGAGTCGTTCGTGAATGCTAAAAACACGTACGTGATTGAAGTACACGTCTCAGCGTGACTTCAGCTGACGAGCTTGTTCCATTCCTCGTGAAGTACAGAGGAAACCGCAAAGTAAGGGATCGTCATCTGAGCCGGTAAATAATTATTGCCGGGTACATTGAGACTAATTAGCTTCCCATAAAAGCAATACCTGTTTATATATTCGAACAGAAATTCGAAGAGGTTCACAGTCACGTCAGTGTTGCAGCTTATCACGCCTCGGTGACGGTGTTCCTCTGGGCAATGCTTTCTTCTTTATGACTTTTTTATGTGGATAAACAATTGGATAGTTCGAGAACCGCTGTTGATAGCTGAGCTAATACCAAATAGCGTTTCAGTGGATTCTGTGCAAATAATATGGACAGGTATTCACAATGTCCTAGTTGTGTCGTGGGCAAGTTACCACTGTTATTTCCACTGGTATTGCTGCGTATGTTGAACAGACGGGACCTTATTTTAACGCTTACCTGAACAAAAAAATACCTTAAAAGGCCTACCTCCCTCCCATTTGTCCTTATCATTGGTGTGACTTTATGTACGTGCAGGCCTTCTGCAGAATACTATCATCACAAGGGACAAAATTGACGCACACGAGTAAATTTTACTGCAGCTGCTTGGATGTGAAAACAGAAAGGCGTAAGTTTGTTAGCTATCCTTCCACGCAACAACGAAGGAGATGGTATTTTCCAGCCACTCGTTACATGATTTGTATTCTCGGGTTTAACTCTTGTGAAGTGATGTGTCGTTTACGCTTTTATTTTTATTTTTTGCTTTTGTTACCATTTTTTTCTCCTAATACATATTCCAATTTTCATTTCCAGTAGAGATTCAGTTGTCAGACAGCACGTGTCACATCCACGTCTTTCTATGTTGCTGACGCCACCGCTATTGCTTCAGCGTTCTCGTAAGGGCATAAATTGACACTGGGTGAGTCCAAAGCACGTTTATTGTCTTCGTAAAAATACAGTGTAATAAACGTCGGAGAGCATAAGCCCGTATAACTACCGACCAACCTCCAGAAAAATTCCGCACGGCTACCGCACATTCCAACCTTCAATCATTGGTTACTAACTAGCTCCGCGTGATGGCGTTGTTTTAGCGTTTTTCTGGGCTAATTGAGCGGCAGGGACGTCGCAACATGTAGCCGTCAATCATCACCACAATTGGTTACACGGTTGTCGCCTAAGGATGCAGGCTCTACCTAGTGCATAACATGACCGGTGCCATGCACGAGCACGATGAAGCCAATCTTACTGGGACATCGTGGTGTAACATAACCATTGCCTCGATGTCGGTTGACGCCGAATGTCCGCAAATATCCAACCTGGAGGGACCAGCAGCCACGAAGAAATTATGAGTCACACGTCATTATCCCCGCTTCGTTGTTGCCAAATTAGCACTTCAGAAAACCGCGGTGGTCCTTTCAACTGGCATCGGGGACGCGGTACTACACAAGATGACAGAGCAGCGCTCCGGCTGTCCGCTTTTCTATCACCACTAATGGTCACAGTCGGTGGTCATTACCATTGCTCATGCTACCCAGGCGAAGTGCTGGGTTATTACAGAGAGTGCGTGGTCCCGGCTTTTCCCATGGGTTAAAGCCAAAGAGTTGCGCAAAACATTGATGCAGCAAACGTTTTATTTTTTTGTGTTGTAAAAGATTCTAACCAAATTTAACTTTCAGCCACGTCTAATAGCTGTTGTGAGTAAACTTTGGTATTGATTTACTTGCTGGCACTAAGTGTACTTCTGTGACTTCTTGGTAATAAGATCAATACTATTATGGCACCCTGTACCCTATTTATTCTGTGCCACCGATAGATGCACATTATTACATCTGCCCGATTTTATTTACTATTCCATAAGTAATAAGCACAGTAAGTACGACAGGTACAGTGGGCGTTTGGAGCAACGGTCTCTCATCGCGCCACTGAATGGACCAGTCTTGGAAAACGCATCATTGAGACGACCCGTGCGATTGGAGAAGACATCATTAATTGTTAATTTCCGTTAAGCGTAGATGGCGTCGTCCTCGTCGGGGCGAAGTGCGTTTCACAAGTCAAGGACGTGAAAATGCACGTGTGACCAGGCTATACCTACTCCCATAGCAATAGCTTGTTCGCTGCGTCTTTGCGCTAGAAAACTTAAATACGCGCAAAAACGCGTAAGGCTTTTTTTTTTTCGAAGCTTTCGTCGCCCTGCTCCCTCATACGAGAGGGTTGCATTTCCTGGGGCAAGTGCATGGGCCGCTGTGTCTTCCGCTGTGTGCGAGCGTGCAGCCGTCATTTGCCTTTACGTAAACAGATTCAGAATTGTACAGAATATTTCACCCACAGCATAGATATGGCATGTGTACGCATTTTAAGTAGTGCGTGCAACTCATTTCTGCTTCACTTACGGCGGTGCAAACAGGAAGCGGCTTTGTACCTCACAGAATCTCGACTTATTGGTGTACTAGTGATGCAGGAATGAACTCCTGTATTGTTCAGCACATAGTGCACATAATCAATTTCTCAGGACGCGTGAACTCCGACGAGAACTGTCAGCGCCTGCAACAAGAGTTTACTTACGCTGTACTGCGCACAGCAGTAATTCATGCTTGTCGGCTGTCTGTTTCGTGCATTCTATTACGAGTCGGTGGAATTTCACTGCTGTCATCAACCCCTACGTATGTACATTGCTGGTTTGGGATTCCACAACTGAAACAGCAACTACCAGCCTTCCGTAATTGCTGGTTTGTGATTCAACAACACAACAGTAATTACCAGCCTTCCGTAGGGGCGCAATCGCAAACAAGGGACGTTTCTCGCGCAGACTAAGCCTACGTTCACACTTGGGAAGCGGCCAAGGAGGTTATAAAAAAACTTCTGGAGTGGAGATGCCGCGCCGCGGCTGACGCCGGCGACCGCCATATTGCTCCGGGCAGAAAACGCAGCTGCGCCACTTGGGCCCTTGCGGTAGTTCGGCAGTTGCGGCATTTATAGTGCTTAGTTACGGTCTACTGAGCGGTAGTTGTGCGTTTGTAAGGGAACATCCAAGCTCTGCTGAACGGGATGGTGAACGCCTGCGTCGCACGAATCGTGTGAAGCAAAAGTCAGGAGTAACGTTTCACGTGTATATGTAGCGCGAGAAAGCCTTCGATCGCTCGACCATTGCTGTGCACTATCTCCGTCGAGGAGCGCTGTTGTACATGAAATCTACTTTTAATTGGCTAATATAGGCTGAAACAAGCTTTTTTCTGCATGTTTGTGCGACAGGTTCCCGAAAGAGAAAGCGCTGCGTGACGCATGGCAGCCCGCTGTTCGCAGAGATGGCTGGGCGCCTAAAGATTCGGATGTTCTTTGCTCGGTGCACTTTGAAGAGGGTTGTTTTGACAGGTCTGGTCAAACGACAAGGCTGCGACAGGGCAGCACCCCAACCATTTTTCTAGTGTTGTCCACACATCTGCATAAAAAAGCGAGTTCGTAAGAAATGCTTGCTGTTCGTATATATTTCCGGTGCGCTTGCATATGAGATTCCGCATGTCGAGAGGAATTATTTACTACTTATTTATATAAAATGATACAGCTCACAGACCTGGCGGACGTCGTAGCTGCGTCTCACAAGTTGACTGTTTATACGCGTGGCACGCAACTGTTTCGCATCAAAACAAGAAAATAACTGACCTAACTGGCAAATAAAGAGTATTGCCAGTCACATATCGTGTGTGTAACAACACGATATGTGCCTCGAGCAACAACAGTTCTTGTGCAGCCATAGGTATCCTATCTCGGCGTAATTTAACTTAGGCTGGATCGCGAATATTACTGTTTTCGGAGATCAAGTTGCTGTTGCATGCCGTCGTGTAAAGCTCTATACAAATCAGAGTTCATACAAATTCGTCTATTGCGGACTCACGATCTTTACAATATTTAAAAGCCATTATTCGTAGTTACTGAACCGTGCGCCTTAAGAAGTGACATTATCAGCATGCCTTTAATTTTGGGCTTTGGTGCAATTTTTTTGTTTTTGTGCAGCCAAAAATGTTTGTTTTCATGTGTTTGCATTTTATGTATGCCTGTTTGGTATTGTTTTCCTGCAGTATGCACTGTGATGCACCAGGTAGTTATGCAATATTTTATTCATTTTTTCCACCATGTTTTTTATGCTTATTTTTATCAAAATAGCCAGGACATAATAAAAATTTATTTACAACTTTACTGATTTCACCTTGTACTTCGTGTCACTTCGGTAATGTGGCAAGCTGATGCGCATGAAACGCGTTACAGCTTCAGCCCACGTATTCTTGCGTTAACAACTGCCTTGTGCATTTGTCCTTAGCCTGACATGACAAAGATTACTGGGGATTCCTGATCATAGAATTAGGCGACATGAAAGCCCTAGCGTCGCTAATTCAATGATACGACGGCCGCTTTCCACTTCTTTTACGGAGTTTTCGTCACTTTATTTCGTCACAATTCTTTCAGCAAAAAGTCAGTCTAAATTCGCCTAATTCACCTCTCTGTGCACGCATTATCGCCTCAGTTCAATCGCGTAATCACTTTTAGAATGTTAAATGTGGCTTTCCCATCATCATCAATTAGCCCAGCACTGCATGTTCTTCCCATCATTACCTTTCGTTGAACTCCAATCACCCAACTATACCCCTTTAATCCATGATTATTTACTCCTAATTCAACATTATTACAGTCTCAACACACTTCATTCACCTATCTATATTCATTGTTACTGCAGTTCACATGCTTAATTAATATTGTACACTTAATAGTGATATTGCGCGCGCTATCACCTCTTATCCTAAGAGGATCATTTCGTGTCAACAGCACGGTTTTGAAACGGCCTTGAGACGGACACCCCACCATGAAGTATGCATAAAAGGCTGTCGCATTAAAGAAAAAAAAACATCTGCGCTAAATAAATCATAGTAATTCTCCCGCTTTCATAATAAAAAGCCACCACGAAATCGCACTGGTTACGCTACCAGCGCGCAAGCAGCGCTCGTTCTTGCCTGGAGCAAGATGGCCGCCAACCGGTTTTCCAGGCTTCAGCCGGTCGCATGGGCGCGCATAGGGGATCTCCACTCCAGAAGTTTTTTTATAACCTCCTTGGAAGCGGCAAACGGGCGGAAAGGCCAAAGCGGCCGGAAAATTTTTTCCGCGCCTGTCCAAGTTGTTCACATTTGTTTTGCTACCGCCGCGGCCGCCGTTGCCGTTTTCGTCCAGATCCATCTCGTCTGCATACGTTTGTCGGCGTGGTGGCGCTGATTATCGCATTATGTCGAGCGGTATGTTCATTCTTTGACCCACGTACCGTCATCAAAAGTGATCATTTTACGCAATTTCGCGTGTCATCTGCGACCTTCGGTAAATTCTGCGTTGGCGTTCCGTAATTCTCCTCACACGGGCGCGGTAGCGCTGAGTCACAGGTTGGTGCCTAGGCGTGAGAATATTTCTTTAATAGCTTTTATTTACAAGTTGTAATAACATTTCATCATTTCGTATTGTCGGCGCCTCCAGGACACCAAAGGGGCAACGGGAACACCACAGCTAAAACCCGGGCTGGCCCTTGTGTTGGGGCTCGCCAAAGCCTGCGCGTCCTACGTGAGACCTACGCTCCCAATCTATCGTCGCGACGAGAAAAGCACCCCGCGACTTCTGCAACATACCGTACACGTGCGAGGAGAATTATGGAGCGCCAACGAGGAATCTGCCTAACTATTGTCTGCCGTGGAAGTGGAAGAAGAAATGGCTTTTATACTTCTACCTACTTGTTTTCTAGAAATGGACAATGAATAAACGGAAGACGCGGACACCTCGGAAACGGCGGTGGTGGGTTCGCCTGGCTTTGCAAAAGCGCGAGAAGTTGGGTCACGCCAAGGCTTCGTTGCCGCACCTCCGGTCGCGCGACGTTGAATACTATCGCGAGTATTGCTGACAGTACGTTTTAGTGCCACTCTTGTCGTAGAGCAAGGGCTGGTTCTTGATCGCGTCGATCAGCATTACAGCCTACACTTCTGGTGCCATGTTCAATTTTACGACCGGTTGTTTACATGCTAGTGTAGCTTGCAGTGAAGCAGAACAACTTTCCACCGCGTTTCCGCTTCGCCATGGCGAAAAAATCGGCCCGAGACTGATTTGGCTCGCAGCCTGTTTTTCTTGCTGTTTTGCCGCCTAGGCGGGCGGATTTTTGCAAGATTTTGCCGCCTCCTACAGCTTCGAGACCAAGTGTGAACGTAGCCTAAGATCCTGCGCGAGCGCGGCCTAACCGGCACCTGAAGGGGAGCGGCGGAAATGTATACCGGAGATTTCGACCACCTGGGGTCTTTAACGTGCACCTAAATCTAAGTAAACGGGCCTCTAGCGTTTTCGCCATCATCTAAAATGCGGTTGCTGCATTTGTTGCTTCATTTGTTGCACATTTATTGCTTCAGAATGCGGCCGCCACATTCTCGCCCAAAACTTCACAGAGTGTCAAAGCCTTGACAAACACCGTGACAGTTTTTTCCATATGCAGACATGATTCGCTGTAAATTACCAACCAAACGGAAGCGCCCAGGAATGAAATTGTGATAGTAGCACCGGTTTCATTAATTATGTCAGCGCGAAGCGACGAAAACAAAGGGCGGGTAAGTGGGGGGGGGGGGGGGTGCGGAAAAAATTTCGGGGGGGGGGGTTGAACCCCCCCAACCCCCCCCCCCCCCCTGGCTACGCCACTGTTCACGAAGTTTTTACGCTAGAACGCAGACTACAGCCATTCGAGAAGCTGGACATATGATTTTCTTATTTTTTTTTAAACTTTGGTGGGGGACTTCGGATTAATTTTGACCACCTGGAGTTCGTTAACGTGCACCCAATGCACTCTACACGTGCGTTTTTGCATTCCGCCTCGACCGAAACGAGGCCGCCAAGGCTTGATTTGATCCCGTGCCCCGGGCTCAGCAGCGAAACGCCCAAGCCACTACGCCACCACGGCGGGTGTACATATGGTCATCAAATTTCGATCCAGTGATGGCAAAAGTGCTCGTGCGAACAAAAAGAAATGTGTGTTTGGAGCCATTATTTTCGCGCTATGGGTTATTTTAGCGTTTTAGAATTACACAAGTTCCAGATACTTGCTAAACCTAATACATAATAGTTTATCAAAACACCCTCAGCACTGCATTGTTGTTACTATGTTAGAAAAAGTTCAAAACTTACGCAAGTACAAAGTTACAAAAGGAGTCAACAGACTAGTATGTGCTGGTAATCAATGATAATGTTATGACCTTGATTCATCTCACACGAGCTAGGGTGCGTTGCACCAACTTCGTTTTCACAACAGTGCGCGAATATTCGTTTTGTATATAGACCACGCTGTGTGGTAATAATTCTGTGAAATTTATAGACTCTCCATGTTTTAAAGTATAAAGGATGATCCAAGCAACTGCTCCGCTCTGTGGAGGAATTTCGCTGGGAAGAGCTGAGCCGTACGGACGATGCAAATTTGTGGCTGAAGGCAACTGAAGGCAACTGAAGCCCTCTGCGCAATATCTTTGACCAAACCCCTAGATTTATAGACCGTTCGTCCAGCCAAATCAACACTTCAGTGTGTGGTGTCATGAGTACCCCATTATGATCAGGCGCTTGCATAGCGACAACCTGGAGCAGTTCATTGAAAATAATATTGCTCATATGTACTACAGCTAAAGCGTTTTGTGACGTAAAAAATGCGTCCTTATATGAATCTGCAAAGGAGTGGA
This sequence comes from Dermacentor silvarum, assembly GCF_013339745.2. Taxonomy (NCBI): domain Eukaryota; kingdom Metazoa; phylum Arthropoda; class Arachnida; order Ixodida; family Ixodidae; genus Dermacentor; species Dermacentor silvarum. Next base: position 84,535,804 of record NC_051158.1, read on the forward strand.
GGATGGAGGGCTTCCAGTACTACGACATTGCTTTGCGAATTTATTTCCATGGGAGGTATATGTATACTTTTCCAACTTGATGACCTCCTCTTTACGAAACACTGCTTGCAAGTGTTATTTGCTTGTCTCTATGACAATGACTTCAACTCGAAAAAAAAGCTTTTGTTTCGTATTGTTTTGCTTTTTCAGAAGCTTTGTTTTTGACTTTTGGCTTTAGTAGTGTTCTATTTTGAGGTTTCTTATTTTCACGCAGAATTGTTTTCTCTCCCCACATTACGCCGTCGAGCACGTTCCTTCCCAGGCGCAGGCCAGGGTGCACAATTTTAAGTCTGGGGTCTTGTGCTCAGCAATTTTGCGCCCTCACATACTAGCCTTCGAGCTTCGCGCACCGCGCTCGAGCTGAAATGGCGTATAAGTAAACATTACCATATATGTGGGCATTCCATGCCGTCACATTTAGCGGCGTCGTTTAATGCCCACTTTATCCTCGTTCCTGTACCTCCTTTCTCTCGTAATCGCGCCTCGAAGCTATAGTACTTCGCCATCATGCGCTACAGAATAGGCCTCAAGCTACTCGTTTGTGCGACCCGGTGATTAATGTAGAGCGTTTTAATCATGATGACTTTATTACGGCGCTGGGATGGCCTTTAATGAAGCCGCTGGAAGCGGCCGCTGCATGCTTGTACTTGTTTACATGCATGACATAGCTCTCATCAACGAATGCTTTGGCCCTGATCTCTCCGCAGTTCCGCACAGCGCAGCAGATGCCCCAGCCATGCGTCGTCTGGCAACCGTGAACTATGTAGCAGACGACGCATCCTGCATGTCACTGAACGAGGGTTCATCCGCTGTGTCGTCGTCCGATTGGACTGCTTCAGAGGTTCTTACATCAAGATAAGTTTATCGGGAGGTGTAATTTCTGATTTCATCGCTTCCCTGCCAATGCGTAGACATCCATTCGCGGTGTCGCCTTCTGGCAAAGAACTATATTATAGCGCGGAAGACGCCTCATCGAACACAAGGAACTTCTATACGCTGCAGTAAACTGGTGATATTGAGGAGAATGTCTCACAATAGGCGTTTTAAAGCACAGCGTAAGCAAATGGTGGTGCGCACAAAATAATAATAAATTGCTCATAAATGGCCGCCATTTAGAGAAGTGCCCATGAGTGGCGCGATGCGTGAGTCGGTCACGCATGACGTGGTCGAAAAAGCGATGTCACGTGACACTCCCTTCCCGAGATACGACACAGCGGTGCATTTAGATGTCATGTGTGTTTTTAAGCGTACCTAAGCAAGACACGATGGAAGCACAGGGTAGGTGCGTATTCGCAAGTGAAAACCTTTACTGAAAATGCATCACATACACACTCATAAAAGTAGACATCATGGAAGTCACCACACCAGCCTCCTTGTTAATCTTGGTGCTGAGATACATGACACTGTAGCAGTCGCTAGGACCGCCTCACCTGCAAATAAAAGAAAGCAACAGAGGGATCTTTATGTTATACTCTGCCATTAGGGACGTCTAAAGGGCACCGGCTGGAATCCGTCTCCACGCACAAAAATGCAGACATGATCACGGTTAATTATGAGAGCTTAAGTTCCTAGTGTCAAATAAAATGACTGTGACAGGCTCTCTCTAATGCGAATCACGTGAGAACCGCGAATGAACTGAGCCGGATACAATAACAAATATTAAGTTTTAAATACAAATTCAAGAGAATGTAAGTGGTAAAGAAAACGCCAGAAATTCTTACAAATAGGAGGCAAAAATTGTTGATGATGTGTGGAAGAACAAGATGCAGAATTAATGTAAAAAACCAAGGATGAAAAGAAGGAAAGTTTCCTTTGAACAGAACAGATGATGATAAGTGGTTCTTGAGGGAAAGGGAAAGGTTGGCGCTATCTTCGAACAGAACAGAAGTTAAGTTTACAACAAAAAAAGAGGGAAAGAAGGACTTGACCAATGTTTCGATGTTAGTAGGACACAACAATACAGAGCTCATAACAAAATCACCGCCCAAGCACTCCGTACATATGGTTAACTAGCGAATGTGAAACGTGTGGCCCGTTGTTTATCCCTGGGTTAATTCTGATGGTTCATTAAAGTCTTTCTCAATTATTATTCATGTTGTTGCGCTTTATAATGAGGTTAAGTACACTTTCGGCTGCGACAGAGAGAACGACGCTACTGACGGTATATGCCCGCTGTCCACCGTTGTCGCAATGCTGCTTGCGATTCTTCAAAATTAAATTGCTTCAAAATCACAAATGTTCGTCACGTAAGACAATGAATGGCTCATACCCCCTTAAGCAATGGCTCATACCCCCGTAAACTGGGCCTCCCCATTACGACAACAGAAGAGAAGTGAAATTCTACGCTGGATTTATGAGCGGCAACGGAGCCACCTATGGAAGATGACGATGATGAACGCGGGAGCAGTGGCACGAGCGCGTTCGCGCGGTTGCTCCGAGGGGCGCCAACGAGCCAGCTGTGGAGGAAGACGACGACGCTCGAGCCATTGCTGATAATGATAGTTTTCAGCATAGAGGCAACGGACGGGTGAATCGGCTAGCCACACAAAGCTTCGCTGTAAAATATTTGCTGCACCTCTTGGAAAATATGAAGATCAACAAAATAACTATGATAAAGACTTTGTATTATGTATGCAGGCCATGTAATGCGTGGGATGGATAACCGGTGGACCATTAGAGTTACAGAATGGATACCAAGAGAAGGGAAGCGCAGTCGAGGTCGGCAGAAAACCAGGTGGGACGATGAAGTGAGGAAATTTGCAGCCGCAAGTTGGAATACGCTAGCGCAAGCAAGGGTAATTGGAGATCGCAGGGAGAGGTCTTCGTCCTGCAGTGGACTTAATATAGGCTGATGATGATTATTATTATTATTATTATTATTATTATTATTATTATTATTATTATTATTATTATTATTATTATTATTATTATTATTATTATTATCTGTGCCACGTCTAAGGTTTTTGAGCTTGCTCTTCACAACGTATTGTCTTGTACTGTGAAGAACACGTTGATTCCGAATCAGCATGGATTCCTCACCGGCCGCTCTACTATCACAAATCTCGCAAGTTTCATGACACATATCTCCGCGCCGGTACTTCAAAGGGGGCAAGTAGACACCATATATTGCGACCTCAGTAAAGCTTTTGATGTGGTAAGCCACTCACTGCTTCTCATCAAGCTTACGCACTTTGGTGTTCACTCGTCAATTGTAAATCTATTGCGGAGTTATCTTATTGGCAGATCATGTTTTGTTAACGTCAACGGCCAAACGTCTTCATCGTACATGGTAACCAGCGGCGTCCCTCAAGGATCACTGTTAAGACCACTCCTTTTTTTAATTTTTATTAATGACGTTCTTTCCGCCATTCGGCATTCTTCATTCCTCCTATATGCCGATGACATAAAGATTTTTAAGGCAATTCACACTGTTGATGACTGTCGCATCCTGCAGTCTGACCTGCTTTCTTTTTCTAAATGGTGCACAGATAATAACCTCACCTTGAATGCTGCTAAGACCAAAGTCATGACTTTCACCCGCAAAACAGCAAACATCTCTTTTTCTTATTCAGTAGATTCTGTACCATTGTGTAAGGTCCGTGAGATCAATGATCTTGGTGTACTTTTTGATACAACCTTACACTTTTCAGCTCACACTAAACGCGTCGCAATGCGGGGCATGCGCACTCTTGGCTCTGTTTGCAGACTGTCGAGAGAATTCAATTCCCCTACACCGTTCCGCAAGTTGTACACAACAATCTGTCTTCCTCAACTCGAATACGCGTCGGTCGTCTGGAATGGCATTTCTAGATCCAACAGTGACATTATAGATCGGGTCCAGAAAAAGTTTCTAAGCATATATCATCACCGCTTTGCTAACACGGACTCTGGGCCCTGCTCTAGCACTGTTGGATTATTGCCATTGCCCTTACTTCGCTGCCGACGTAATCGTGCTGACCTGCTTTTCCTTTTCAAACTCCTTCACGGTATCCTCATGTGCCCCGAACTCCTTAGTTGTATCACATTTCGCATTCCGCGCAAAATCACCAGAGAACACAGACCTTTCCATGTTGCTGCCTGTCACCACCAACACTCAACCGTCCATAGAATACAGAGTCTCTATAACGCCCACTTTCATGACCTTGATATTTTTCACAACTCTTTGTCTTTGTTCTGCTCTCAGCTTTCCGTTGTTGTGTCTTAGTTTCACATATTGTTCAACTTCCCTTCTCCATTTCATTTATGTATGCATTTTGCGCCTTCGGTTACATGTATCTACACTTTTCAAGATTGTTATTTTTTATTCATTGTTTTTTTTTTCGCTGATACTCCCCTGCTGTATTTCTTTTTTTATGTATACGTGCGCCAGCACCCAGACCTCACGGTTGTTCCTGGGCACGATAAATAAATAAATGATTGATTGATTGATTGATTGATTGGTTGATTGATTGATTATTATATGCGCAGTTGAGCGTTGGCCATGCCAGTCGGAAGCCTGAAATGGCCTACGCTCTCTGGTGATCTCAGGTGGAACAGACGCATGATACAACTAAAGTCAAACCACACTTACGCGTGCCGGCGCGCGCCCCCGCGTGCCTTTATAGACCCTGGCTTTACGCGCCTTGAACTTGAAGCGCCTCGCGGTGAACGGCTGCTTGCATTTACAATAGCTGCTCGTCAGCGCACTCCCACTTGCCAATTTTCTGCCATTAAAAATTATCTCTCACGTTTCGCACTTTGTTATTGACAATGCTTCGGAATGCGGAGAAATTGATAAACGCAATTTCTTGTTTTGCATTTAAGGTCGTTATATCAATGTAACATGCAAAGAAAAAATTGTCGCAGTTTCACCCGAAAGGCGAAGCATCAATTGCGATAGCAAATTAGTAGTGAGCTATACAGAGTAAGGATAGTAGTTTTATCAGCTGTATAAACTTGGACATGCAGCACCACCAGCAACGCGCAGAACTGTTGTCGACGCCGTCGGCGTTTTGCCCGCGTTCGCACCGAACGCGCGCGGCGTTGGTGACTGTAGCCGGTGCCTCTGGGGGGGTGGTGGTGGTGGTGGTGAAAACATTTATTTTAGAAAAATACAAGAGTTGACCCCTGAAGGGGGGACACCTAAGTGGACTCCCTAGTCTGGAGGCGGCTCGGAGGTTTTCGACGAGATCAGAATGGGACACTCGTCGAGCTGCGTTGGAAATCTTACCCACCTTCTCGCCTCGCAACGTTTTTATATAAATACGCATTTGATGCCGCAGCTAAAGGTCGCCTCACCTCCCTCCTTCCCGTCCCCCCACGCCCTTTCGCGCGACGGAAAAAGTCGCGTTTGCACTCTGTATATGGTGATTGTAAAGGAGGAAAGAGAAGCTGAATTCTTCAGCCCTTCAGGGAGCACGGCGCAGAACGCGCGTTTGCTCTCCGATGTGCATGCGTTCGCTGATCTTGAAAGCGCGCGTCCCTCGCGCCCTTTCACTCACACATACAGCGTCCGGAGCACGGCGACGATTTCATCGCCGTTGAGGTCATACGGAACCTCACGGCGACGGCGATGGCGACGACGACGGCAGAAATCCGCTTTGGAGTGTCGATATAATTGCTATCACAATAAAAGCACATGCTCGCCTGATATAAATCTTCCTCGTGGAGTGTTGGTTGTACCACGCCGTAGCTGCGTAGCAAGGCGCGTGAAAACGCGAGGCAGCCGTACAGCCGATAACTGTTTAGAACAGACAAACATCGCCACTCTGCCTGTAGTGCAGGACAGAGCAGACAGGTATAGGGTGCGGGACAGCTCATACGCTTCGACGCGTATACGGTATGTCGTACGACCACTGCCGCACCAATAGCGCATGCATGGGCACGTCGGTAAGCGTACCTGTGGTTTGACCTTAAGGAATTGTAAATATTGTGGGGTTTTACGTGCCAAAACCACCATTCGATTATGAGGCACGCCGTAGTGGAGGACTCCGGATTACTTTGGTCCACCTGGGGTTCTTTAACGTGCACCTAAATCTAAGTACTCCGATGTTTTCTGCACTTCGCCCCCTTATAAATGCGGCCGCCGTGGCCGGGATTTGATCCCGCGACATCGTTCTTAGCAACCCAACACCATAGCCACTAAGCAACCACGGCGGGTCTTAAGGAATTGGAGGCAAATGTGGTTGTCATGAAGGAACTTGAACACAAACAGAAGATCCCCGCGATTACGACAGCTTAGAGAGGCTTTCAAAACTGGTTATCTGATGTCACTATTGGATTTAGGCGTTCCATTCAAGACCACCTATGCGTATTCAAGTTGAACAATTTGTACTGTTGTGTACAACTTGAGGAAAGTTATTAGGAAATTGAATTCTCCTGATATCTGCGAACATAATTTAGCAAAAATCGCTCAATGCAACGCGTTTAGTTGTGAGGAAAAAAGTTAAGGTTGAAGTTTGCACTACAACTACTACTACTACTACAAATAATAATAATAATAATAATAATAATAATAATAATAATAATAATAATAATAATAATAATAATAATAATAATACGAAGTTTTATGAGGAAATTCGTGGCGCCGTGGAGAAAACACTTTGGAAATCGGATCGTACTACAAGCCATGCGCAATCTCAGCATCAATAATGGGTTGTGCTGTGGTTCTTTTTCTTTTTCGCTTGCAAGACGTGCATATTGCTTTAATACCTCAATGACACAGTAATGTGCGATTTTATGGAGGTGCTGACTTAACTGCTGCCCTGTAATTTTGGGGGGCGGAGTCCAACTGCCTGCACTGTAAGGTAAAGGAACAGGTCATGTGCTTATTAGAGATAGCTTAGCCGATAAGCGACAACGGTCTCCACCAAAGTGTGAATAGGTATATACCTACTTGTATATCTATTCACGTTTCTATTTTCATGGATATCCGTTTGTTGTGTGAGGACACACTGCGCGAGTTAATTATATCCTTCTATAATTGCCCGCAATATTTATCTTTGTGAATTTCTGAAAGCGTAGTTTTTCCAGTCCAGTCCAGTCAAGGCGTGAAAACTGCCCCGCAGCAATTACCTATATATTGGTTACTTTTTTAACGTTCTGTGTCATTTCCTTTATTATTCTTCACCGCTTCTTTCTTGCATTGGTTAAGGAAGCAAATGCTGGGGACCCTCAGGTTTGTTTAGTGTATTTTCCCGGTGCTGATAAAAGCGATTCAGAACATCTGGGCGAAATCATTTTAGACTTGTTTTTCTGGAGGCCACGTCAATGAAATACTACCACTGTAGTTGGAAATGATTTTTACATCGATTACATTCGGTCCCTGCAATCGGTCCCCCGATCTGTACCATGCATGCTTATAATTAAAATTGGATATTTTAGCTAATCGATAATCGTGTTACCGTCCGCGGAATACGCGAACACCACAGACGCCTTTGGTTGCTTGTAACGCCATCTTGTGATGATGTATAGAACCAATGCCCATTATAAAACTGGCCATTCTGCGTCATGGGTCTCACAGACGGCGAAAAAATAAGCAATATCCGCTATGCACAAACAATAATTGCTGCCGATGCTTTTACACCGGCAGATATATGTTCAAAAGTGTCCTTGCATGGTGTGCATTGATTGGTCTTAGCGTGTGGGCCTCAAACCCAAGACCGACGCCTTTTCCAAGCCGTCATTCCGCTTATCGGCTACAATTTTATACCGTCGTGCTGCTTAAAGGTGAATGACTGTTTTTTCTGGAGAGTAAGTTGCGTCCACATAGAGGATTTCTAAAGAACTGATTTCATTTTTGAAAGATAAAAGAATAGCGGGCGGTCAACACGAATCCGTAACCGTTCATTACGATTATCCTCATTGCCCACTATATAACTCCTGGTAATTTAATAATTGCACAAATCCATAATGGCTTAAGCAGTCTATACATAAGCGCCTAACGCCCGTAAAGTAATAGCGTCCTCTTAACCATTCTTGCTCTTTACGTTAGCATGTTTCTATGGCTTACGTATAGGCTGTGTGAATGTACTCATTTAGAAAATTTAACGTACGTAATGTTTCTGTATCCCTAGAAGTAGCATTTGAAGACATGGCGGCGTCCACATCTACCGCATCAGTGTGAATTACCGTGATGGCTGCGCAATCACCATCGTTGATCGCAAATAAATGGAGAAGTATGCGGTCGCTTCCATTATACCCACCTGAATTGAAAGCAACGACCGACTAGGCCGCTCAATTATGACATCATTGGGACATGCTGGTACCAGCAGGGCTCAGAAGACGCATTCGGGCTCGTGAATGGACGATATGTTAAGTTCTGTAAGCAGATTTTATAACACATCGAACTTGCCCTAATAAAAATGGCTGCGTTCCTGCTTGTAGAGCAGTGGCAACTATTATATTCCTTTTGAAAGCGTAGACAGTGCGTGAAAGTAAAGGCGGCATGGATGCTATTGTCAGTAAGCGTATTCACCCCGTCATTGCGATTCCAGCCCAACGTGCGACGCCACCTTGGATAGGTCATACAAAGTGTGTGGAGAAGCACACTGGCGGGTTTTGTGTGTTTTCAACTTTTCTCTGATAGATTTGACACCAGGCACCAGACACCGCAAGCCCGCTTATGTTTTCTTTATATTCACGCTCGCGCAAGTTAACCTAACCGCCTTCAAGCCACGCACACCATAATGTTAAGCAAACTGCTTCATTTAACGCACAGGTTTGTGCCGAGCGCGCTTGGATATTGCATGTCGGTTTATTTATGACGCGGTGGGTCACCCTGCGCGTTTATCATGGCTCTCCCGTCGTTCGTAGTAAAGTCGACAAACTGTGTTCGCCTGTAATTTCCATATTTTTAGTAGACTGTAGCCTTTGTCTTGCACCACGGAAGAGTTATTACGAACTGCGGCTATCGCGACTCGCGTTCGAGCCAGCTTAGTTCAACTTGCGCATATAGTTGTGGTGGACGTTCGTTGAAATAGTTGAGATGCTCCTTCCTATTAATCTTTACACCGCCTTGACTATCACATACCTCATCCTAATTTACGTTTAGCATCGTTAATGTGTAAATACATGCTGTCGAAAAAAGCGCGGCTCTGTAAACAGGTAATTATAAGCGTATATACAAATTCTCCCGCAAGCAATTGCGGAAGCAACCTGGTTCTTGAAGACTTGGCTTTGCTGTTAATACACATTAGTACGTCCGAATCGAATTGTGGCGACTTTCCATGGGTACTAATCTTTTCTAGCTTACTCCTGCCAGCTGCTCCGTTGCAACCGTGACATACAGCGCATACATAGACGAAGGTACAGCAAGAATGACAAACAACAAGCGCTGACTTCAAACTGAAATTTTATTTCGAATAACATGCATGCATGCATAGACAAAATACCACGACAAAAGCGCCCCCTCCAAAACACGAAGTCAACATGAACAAGCACTCACAATTAAAAGTAACCCCAACCGCCCTCTTAGGACGAACGATAGTGCTTGTGCGATCGTGTTTTGGAGGGGGCGCTCTTGTCGTGGTATCTTGGCTATATATGCATGTTATTCGAAATGAAATGTCAGTTGGAAGCCGGCGCTTGGCTTTCGTCATTCGCGCTGTCCCTTTGTCTATGTATGCGCTGTATGTCACGGTTGCAATGGAATAGCAACCAGACCGTGCCCAAACCCTACTTCGGCTGTTCCGACACCAGCTCTTCCGATAAGCAACGGTGTGAAGCCAGAGAGAGAACGACAGATGCATTTGTTATGATAGAAAACCTGAGAGGTCGGCCTGAATCAGAGTTATGGCCCGCTACACAGCATTGGGGAATGGTAAAATAAAGAGAGGAAGAGAGGGAGGGGGGTTGATGATTAGTACGAAGTTGACGAGTAGTACGAAGAGAGAACAGCGAAGACTCTTCAACGTCCTACACCCAGACCACTCTCTTGCAAGAATTTCATCGGAGTCTTTAAAACACCATGCCGACGACAATAATCCGACCAAAGTCCCCATATAACGTTTTAATAGAGTAGTGTATCGGGGTACATAGTTGTCTTTTTGTGTGTGTGCTGGTGTGCTTCGACATCCGTCCATCATGAACACCAACCAACTAAGCCGACTCGCCATCTTGTTCGTTACTCAACGCCGGGTAAGGGTGAGGACGAAATAGCAAAACTGAGAGAAAGAATACGGTTATTCCATGGACGTCTTAACTGATGTATGTGGTGTTAAGAGCCAGAAGCACGATCTAATTAAGAAGCACACAACAGGAATTGTGCGCTTCAGATACAGTTTCACCACCTGGGTTGTTTAACGTTGCACCTAAATCTAACTACACAACCATTTTTTTGCATTTCTTCCCCAACTAATTCCGCCACCGTGGCTGAACTCAATCACGCGACTTCGTAGGCATCGTGCACCGCAACCCAACGCCATAACAACAAAACGACCGCGAGGGGTTCCCAGAACACTTGCGCTTGCTAAGTATGTCCTCATACTGCATGGTTACGCGTTTTTTTTTTCAGTTTTGAAGCAGCACATGGTGTTGTGTACGCTTGTCAGAATGAGGCGTGCATGCAGGCACTTTCAGTTTTAAATACATTATTTGCTATATATGAACCCGCCGCAGTCGCTCAGTCGCTATGGCGTGGCGCTGCTGTCCACGACGCTGTGAACTCGATTCCGGCTATCGCGGCTACATTGCAATGCGAGTGGAAGTGGAACACGTGCGTGTACCGTGCATTCAAAGAACCTCGGTCGAGCAAAATTAACGCGGGTCTCTCTGCCACAGCGTCCGTCAAAACGCGGTGTTGATGTTCTGGATGTGTAAGCCCCCAAACTTTTTCTCGACAAATATGCTTAGCATAGTTGTCTTTATGTTTAGCATATTGTGGTTAGCATATTTGTCGAAAAGCAGCAATCATTGCCATAATCCAGGCAATGAACTGTCGCAGGCATCCGAAGAGTACCAGAGGGCCCCACAGGCCATAGACTATAGTGGCACATACAAGGAACATACGAAATCGACGAGACTAATATCAGAAAAATAGGAGTGACAAATTAATCCAAGCTCAATACGGTTCCGGTATAAGCAATTTTCGCTCGTTCATCGGGAAAGCTGGCATACGCGATTTATATTTATGCGATTACAATTCTTTGGCTACTTCTAGCAAATTCCTGGGGCTAACCGTGTATCTACATATGTCTCTAATCGTTTTTCCACCAATCTGGGGCACTGTCGATGGGCTATAGACCAATGGGATGCTGTGCTGAGAGAACATGGTTTGAAACCAACCGTTGGACCAGCATGGGTCACTGAGCATTTGACAATATGGCTATGTTTCCCTCTTAAATGAACCTCTTGCACGCCAACTCGGGTTAGTGGGTATGCGTCGCTCTTTAACGAACATTTTTCATGCCAACATGTGTTACTGCTGATGTGCCATGACTTCTTTGACGCCAGCTTGTGTTACTGGGTATCTGCCACTGTTCATTGACCACAAAAATCTTTTAAAATTTCTCATGGGCTGGGCGCCATCAAACCCAGCTCATATATATGCAGGCGATCTTGCATGCATATATATATTCACACGCGTGCGCTGAGCGACAGCACGAAATGGGAGCCCCGCTGCCTTATTCATAACAAGTTTCGGAGATGGCAATATAGGGTCAGTCGCTACATTACTGCAATCCTAATGCCATTACCGTCAGCACTCATCGTGAGATCGGTTCTGCCGAATTTGTTTTGGTATGCAGAAGTAGCAAATGGTAAAGAATATGTCGCGTTCGCACCATATATACACGTCGCGTTTACGGCTCTACTGCGGCAATACAGTAAAACTGTGGCAGCGTTTTAGTTACTTCGACTGCTATGGGATGGTACGTGACCACGCGTATTCGTTTCTCAGGTGCTTGGGCGTTGTAGTTGCTTTCATGAAAGAATCGTCATTACTGCGGGAAGTAGGGCTTTGCTCAAGATTAGGAACAACACGAACGCATTCATCTCATCTCATCATGTTTCATTCGAAAATCCTATTTCGGTCTTTTATTGGTCATTTTTCAGTTTTACTATATTGGTCTTTTAGTTATGGGAAGCCCAGTCAACAGTGCTGAAGCTCACATATACGCACACGTTCAGTCATTTGCCGATTCCACCCTTACACTAATCGATAATAGAATTTTTTCGTATGTTAAGCACTTCCAATGATATTGGGAATCCCAGCGTTCCCCGGCACTAGCATCGAGTCTCACGTAGCTTATTGACGCACAGCAAGCTCATGTCAGAACGGTCATCGCGGAAACTTGCTTTGAATCAGTTACACTTTTCCCACGGATGGAAAAGCACTTCACGACCAAATAGCGAAACCCCTCATGCGGCTCCACGACAGCACCGACCTCGATCAATACCATCAATATATGGAGCTATCGTCTAATCTTCGCTTCCTAATATGACGTAACGGGCGACATTATTAATCATTTTAAGAAGTCCACCAAAGGAACGTAAGCTCCGAAGACGAAGCTCCTATCAAAGGGAGGCCGTAAAACTCACTTTGTGGTAGCCTGAAGCGCAGACTGGTGCAGGTTGGTGTCGTTTTTTTTTTTCTTCAGCGATTACCTTTTGTTTCCCCTCTACTGATTTCGGAGCAAATTGTTGACCAAAAAACGTGAGACGCGAAGGGAACATCCAAGTATAACATTTTTTTAAACTAAGGAGCACAGATTTCATGAGATAAAAGAGTGGCCAGGCCACTCTGTGCGAACGACCGCCGCCAGCATTCCCGGCGATTAGCCATCCGGAAAAGATACCGCGAGCTATTTATTAGTGAAGTGATGGCCTGGGAAATCCTAATCAACGCGGCTGCTGGATGAAGGAGCCATCGAGGTCCACCAATAGCACTCCTGCTGCTGCGTAATTTCCTTCTTCTGGAGACAATCAGAACTCATTTGAAGCCTCAAGAGATAAATGTTGCAGCTAATGAATAAATTACGAAACAAAAATAGACGCCGTCGTAAAATGATTAAAGCGCCATCATAATGGCGGCGGAAAGCCCTTGGAGGCCTAACGTGAGAGGCTGAGAAGACGAATTAGTAGGAGTGTCATCTACATATAAGGAAATCCTAACAATATATATATATATATATATATATATATATATATATATAAGTGATTTATCTTAAGGCACAAACGTATTAGAGATGACCTGTAACAGATAGCGGAGTTCAGTTCCCATCAGCTTCATTACTAGAAGGGGGTCCGATCTCACTTGCGCGACAAATTGCAGTGCGGCATTAGATAATTAGCAAGGTTGTACTAATTTGTAATTATTCAACTCAGGCCACATGTCCCAATTGCCGTAGCGAAGCGGAGCAGTAATGAAGTCACCTCCATTTAGCGGCAAACTTGTTCCTGGCACTCTGTAGTTGGGAGAAATACACTTCGGAAGCGGATACACATAGGTCGGCATACTGACTCGAGAGCTACCCACCGGGGTGGCTCAGTCAGAGTAGCTAAGGCGTTGCGCTGCTGAGCACGAGGTCGCGGGATCGAATCCCGGCCGCGGCGGCCGCATTTTGATGGAGGCGAAATGCAAAAACGCCCGCGTGCTTGCGTGGTAGTGCACGTTAAAGAACCACAGGTCGTCAAAATTAACCTGGAGCCTTCCACTACGGCGTGCCTCATAATCAGAACTGGTTTTGGCACGTAAAACTCGAGAAAGAAGAAGAAGAAGACTCGAGAGTACACGGATTGCTCCACATTGATTTCACAGGCGTTAGATGGGGAGTCAGTGAGTGACAGAGGGTGATTACAAAGGTGACGTGAGCATATTAACGTCTGTGAGTGATGCTGAGTTTGAGTGGACGTGAGTATGTTGACAGGAGTGAGTGCCGTCCTCTCAGTCAGTCATTGTGACTGAGAGGATGTCCGCATGAACGCGAGTGGATGTCTGCGAGTGTTCATGGTCAAGCGCTCCAAGAGCTGGGACATCAAACTCCGGAAGCGAATGCATGCCAAAACACAGAAATATACTAAGTAAACAAAAACGTAATCGGAAAGAAGAAAAAAAGTAATGGTAATTTCAGGAAGCGAACATACCCAACCTCTCCAAGAAACATATGTTCATGTCTATTTCGCAGGCAAAACGCTAATAGATGCGCACACGCGAATGTCATTGTTCAAGTAGTCCCTAGAGAAAACACCCAGTCTACGATTGGTCGAAAGAAATGACAAATCAAATGAACTCAGTTGGCTTGCTGGCCGCAAAAAAAAAAAAAAAATCCCGTAGTGCTGTTAAAGCACTGCTGTATAGACGCACTACGATGAAAAGGGTCTCCATAGCAGATCGGGACAACTAATAACTGTAAAATACCAACTTCAGAGAAACAATGCCACTATAAATAAGGTAGCTGTAAGTACTCTACATAAAGTGATAAAGTGTTAAAGCATGGACACCGTACCTACATCGCACACAAATTAAATAATTCAGATACTAGAGTCGTAAATTTCAGGATAACAACAAAACACAGCAATGACGTCATGCATTCGCAAACCATAATGCAGGTCGAACGGTCAGAAGAAATACTAAAATGCGTTACAAAATCTTCATTCGCCGCCTCCTGCCACATTTCCTTCCCCTTTCGCAATAGCCTCCTTTTACACGGTTGCTTACGTCGCAATCGCCTAATCAGCTGGAGTTCAAGGAAATGAAGCCTGTTGTCATGTCGAAAATTATTTTGGCTCATGGCGGCGGTGGTATTAATTACTCTAGCAGAATCGCTTCACGAGCAGTCTTTTCGCTTGAGGCAAGATGCGTCGATAAAAAAGTGTAATAAAGCGACTCGATTTTTTTTATCGGGTGACTAAGGTACTATAGAATGAATGAAGACGCGAAGGCGTGACTTAGAGTATTAGCGGGGTAAAGAAGAATTAACGCGCATGTGTTGGGAAATGAAATGTTTCGCAGCTACCGTCGGTGCATGCCCATCACCTCGAATGAAACAGGTAAGACAAACCTGCTGCAGCTAAAATAAAAAAAGAAAGAACCAAATGAAGAAAGTAATAAATGAGGCCTTGCCTAATGACCGGCCATAAAGACTAAGTAGCACTGCTTTAATGGCCACCGCGGGATCCACAATCTACGTGTGAGAGCTTGCCGCTTCATTGTCCGGCCTTTCAATTCCATTTCTTAATCAAGAGCTCACCGTCCACGAGCGGAAAACCACGCCGAGAAAATTGGTTCGCATCTTCCATGCACCCCGTGTGCGAAGCTAACGACCACGCCGCTCAAATAATCAAGAACAAAGAAAACAAGTTAGAGAAACCGAGCTCAGTTTCCAATGTGACCTCTGATTGGCTCATCACTCTAAGGGAGGCTGACCAATAAGAAGAACCAGTATTCTTTTTAAGAGCCCACTCTAGCGTTCTGTTTATTCCCGTTTAGCGTTTGTCTTTTTTTTTCTGGTTTATTTCCGTTCGTCTATTTCGGAGCGTCGAATTCTTACTTTGTTGTTGTTGTGTAGCCTGGAGGCGTCCCTCAAACTTTCCCATACCGGGAGGCCTCAGATAAAAGCTTGCTATTCATATGAGTCCCAAATTGTATCTTTTTTTTCTTTTGTATTTTTACTTATCATATCTTTTCTTCAGCGGTGACATATTTATTGGGATGCTATGTTTTGATTGTTACAGTGTTGTTGCGGACGTGGGATGCGATGATTTTCTATAATTAGTTATTTACCGGCCAAGATGTCTTGACTTATTTTCTACTGGCGATGAAGTTTTGCACTACCTTCAATGCGCTGCAGCGCCCATTATTAGGAGCAGTTGTCGCATAGTAATATAATGAGGAACAATTCAGGGACATGTATAATGAAATAATTCATAAGCCATTCCACTTTCTGAAGTTGGATGACCAACGAAGCTGTTTAGCGCACAACACAAAGGTGGCACAAAATTTGGAAGAAAGGTACGAACATATTTATTGTCCTTATTGGTGGTCATCGTGACGATAGGCACGCACGCACACTTGCGTATCACCTCTGCTATTAAATCGGTCCGTCACGTTAGCCATTCAATGGCTCATATCCCCTTAAGATTCTTGGCAACAAAGTACAGGGCCATTGGACGAACAGACAGAGAAGATGAAGTCATCAAAAACGTAGCAATAGAAACGGAGATGATCAATCGGATGAAAAGGATGGAAAAAAAAAACTGTGTGATGTTTTACTAAGACGACAAGCAAGATATTAGGAAGAAATGCACGTTGTAGCTGCTTGCCTGGGCACAAAAACGTAGATGAGCAATTATTCACAACAGAAAAGTAGAGTGAAGCCTGAATCGGCTGCATAAGAAATCATGAGACGAATCAGTACATAGAAATGGCATGCCAAGATATTCAACCAGCCAGCACTCAAAGTATTTTATATCTACAAGCACCGGCATTCATATCTAATGGGAGCGTCAAATGGTCTGCAGTCGAGATAAGTAAGAGCGGCTTTGGTGGAAAATAGGCAGGGAAGAGCTGTGTGCGAGATCGGTCTAGGCATAAGTAACTAGATAAATTAGAAGGGAGCAGACTGCTAGATCGCGTTCACCTAAGGCTAAGTGGCTAATTCGTCGCAGGCCCTATATTAAGGGGGATGCGATTAGAGGTCATCATCATGGCTTTCTTTCGGCGTAGAAGGTGGTACCTTATAATCGATAACAGTTCATCATCATCATCATCATCGTTACGTCAGTGTGCAGCATGAAGGCCTCTCGCATCTATCTTCAAGTTCCCCCGTCTTAGCCAACTGACACCGTCCTTTGTCTGCCTAGAGAAAGGTTATTGAGCTTTAATTAGAACATAGCATGAATATTTTTTTAGGTTCGGTGACAGTGGCCGATATACCAACTGACATAGACATCTGCAAATGGCCTCTAGATATTCAGGGCTTCATTCCAAATTTAGGGTGCTTTAATTTAGCCCTATGTACAATACCAAGACAGAGAGCATCAGAGCGTGTGCAGAAGACCCGTTATCGGCTGCTCTTGCTCGCCGCCTGTTCCACGCGTCCTTAAAAGCTCTTAGCTGGTCGGTTGGCCTCAATACGCGACTCATACTTGCCATCGGGTTCATAAAAATCGTCAACGGTAACAGGACAACACAAGAAAGGATACAGGACAAGGCGCTGCTCTTAACTGACACATTTATCACAACACGTAAAAGCAACCCGAAGGGAGCATGTTTGCCCTAAAGTGTGTTATAAATCCGCTTCAACAGACCCATCACCTTATTCTGCCATGATTGCTATTGGCCAGGAATCGGATGAGTAGGCTAATAAGACAAGTCTTATGTCGCTTCCGGATTTCTTATTTATTGTTTTCTTACAGAATGCGCTCAAGTGATTTTCACACTTAGAAGTAGCGTTTTGTTTTGCTGAGATAAATTTCATGTTTGGGTGACCGTGCTTTTCACAGCTGTTCTTGTTTCTTTTTCTTAATTTGTTCGGCGTAGTTGTTTTTTTTTTACTATTATTGGGGATTATGAAATGCCCCTGACACTGCGGCACTCCAAAGGCCTTTAAACTAGGGGGACATTTACCGAAGAGGCGCTCACGCATCGTCAAACACAACAAAAGGCTGTCACCTTTTCGTTGAAGGTCACTTTTAGTAGGAAGGTATCCAAACTTCTTTGTGGGTCTATAGGAGCGCCCGCTCGTGCGCAGTTTTTTTTTTTTTCAACTACACCATCTTGACGAAACACAGTCGTACTAATTTCAGTGCTCGAGAAAACAATTTTTCTAGTTAGCGTTGAAGCAATTTGACCAGAAACACTAGTTAATCTTCCGTCAGTTTCAGTTTAAAAAAAAAACAGCGCCATGAGTATGGCGACGTTGTTTTCTGAAAAAAAAAAAGACTACGGCACAACTCAACTGACCATGTCTGTCAAGGGTAATGGAAAGAGCATGTGAGCATTGCGGTGGCAGACGATATTGCTGAAGTGACGTTTATTTAATAGGTTTAGTGGCCAATCTGAGACCTTCGTTGCTTCGGCTACATGCCACGTACTATGACGTCGCCCCAATTTGGTATGACAATCACTTGCCATGATCAGCCATGAGCACAACGACATGACGACGACGGTATGACACCAACGCAGTAACGATGAAATGAAGAACAAGGAAGGATATCGATGGGATGACAAGTGCGGTTAAAAGCAACAGCATGACAACAATTAGTTGTCGATTCTCAAATTATGACGACGGTATAACGACGAGAGCGAGACGACGACGATCATGACAACAACCGGATGACGAAGCAGGAATTACGACGATTGCATGCCCATGGTGGCCTGACCCCGACGGTATGACAACGAATATATACCATAGCGTCTGCTTGACAATGACGCTATGACGCAATGGCTTCGATGGCATGGCAATCGAGGCATAATCGCAATTCATTGACGACAGCATGATTACGATAGAATGACGAACAAGGAATGACACCGATGGGTCGAGCAAGGTGGTACGATGACGATGGGATGACATTTCGTCGTTGTTTCCAGTCACCTTTAGGCTCGGCTGGGGCAGCGACAGCAAATTATTTACGGGGCAGTCTCGTAATTGACCGCACATCCTTGGTATACAATTTTGAGAAGGCCACTCGGACCGGATCTCTCGTTAGCCGTGACGAGACGCGTTGTAACTCACCAGATCAAACTCGCAGTTCTTTTTCCGAATTCGTGGTTAGTGCAAGAGTACTTTTCATGGCTGTAAAAATATAATATAACGAACGAAATACACTGCACACAAAGCAATCGCACACATTATGTTATGTGGACAAATCGGGTAATGAGCTTCCAAAAAAATTACGAGCAGCACTTACGTCTCATTTTTCTCGGCGCCACACTTTCATTGCAAACACTCGCCCTCTATCTAAAATTACGGCGTACAAGACAGGAACACCGCGTTTACCGTGCTCACAGCTGCGGTGCGTACTTCTCGCCGACAATCGCACGTCTCCTCGTGCGATAGGATGTTTCTTGGTGTGAACGCTCCATTACTGCATCTCGGTCACGATACTATATAGTCTACGTATTTTATTTCTTTCGCAACGTTGACGCTCTAGACCATTATTGTAGATGGAAAGATTAACACGACCAAGCAAGTTTGTATGTTCTACTGTCTACTCTTCTGCATAGCCCTTGAAGACATTGTGCTTGAGTTTCCGCGTAGCACATCTATGTTTTCTCGCATATTCGAATAACAGTGTGAAACTATCATCTCTGCAGCCTGTGTGTAAGTAGTACTTTACGCATTTCTAGGCGCAATTTACTTTTAAACAACAAATTAGTTCAATAAGGTACTTGCGCATGGCGTACGGACTAGAAGAATGAGGTTGTATGCTGCACTTCCGCACACGTTCCTGTGCACTTAACGTCCGTCGCTTGTGGTGGCGGTGCTTGTGTAACGTGGTCTACCGTCAGTTGGGCCGGTGGTACTTGTCTAACGTCCGCACTAGTTACGTTGCACATCCACTTTCACGAGTGGAATGGATGCGGATTTGTTCTTTCTCTGCAAGTTTAAATCGCTCGGATTGGCAGCACATGACTTGTGGTCGGTGCCACTGGTTCCTTTTTACTTTTAGACAACGATCTAAATCAGCTGTGGAGCGCTGCTTCAGTCGGCACTTGTCGTAAGAGTGCGAGAAAACTTACATAAGCATATATAAGGGTGTTTGTTCTTTTTAAAGTTGACAGCGCTATCACGGATATCCTTGACAACGGCTAACTTGACACTGCCGAGATTCTCAATCGATTACAATACTTGTAAAGGCATATCTAGTTTATGGACAGGTCTTTACCTAAAAACGCGTACTGAGAGCCATGCATAGGCATTGGTAGTCCTGGACACTTTTCGCGGGTTAAAGCTCTTATTTTCAAGGGAACAGCACAAAAAAGGTAACGGCCAATGGCGAGCACACAGGGGCATAGCATGGAGTACTCAACTGTCGCGTCTTATTAGTGATGCCTTACCAACTGGCTCGGATCCAGGCCTTATTGAAGCTCTTTGCTCACGGAGATGGATGGCATAGACGTTTACCTGGTCGACCTACGTCGAGGTTTAAAGTTTCTGCCGATTTCTTGCTTGGATATTTGGTGAAGTGGCCAAGCTTTCCATGAATATCCTTAATCCCTGTTTATGCTCTGCCATATATACAGTCCCATTTGAAACAAAAGCGAGATATATACAGTACGATGTCAGAGGTGCTAAATAGATTCAAGTTTCAAGGAAGGAGTTGATCCGTTTAGAGGTCTACCAGTACATATCTTCGTAAAAAAGTTACCTACATCTAGGGAAGCTCCCCAACTATACTTTAGACAGTAATACAAACCGAATCCAACATATTTCGTTTAGTGACCACGGTTGTTTAGTATCGAGCCTCCAGCGCCCTCACTATGCTGCATAATAACTCATCCCCTCAAGAAAAAGAAAAAAAGAAGACGACACAAAGCCGCACCAAGAAAAAAAAGAAAAAAATGAACGTTTAGCGGCAGAGAACATGGAGTGATTAAAACGCACTGCGTTCTCATGGGAAAGGGACTGTACAAAGGAAGGGCGGTGGCGCGGGGGGGGGGGGGGGGAGGAAACGGAGATCAGAGGAAGAACCTGTCCCTTTCGGGTAATCCGGTGCTTATCGGGTCGAATTAGCGGCCGGAACATAGCACGTCTCTCGACCCGCCACGCGACCTGTACGCCTACTCGATATGTATCGCACGCACCATTCTTCCCGGCATTCTGTGCTCCGGGAGGGGTAGTGTCATCTGTTCCGGAAAAGGGAGGAGAGGGTCGTCTAATGCGGATGTTGGCTCGGTGCATGATGGGGGGTTACCGCTTCTTTTTTGAACTCATTCCTCTGTGTTTCTGAACACTTCAGTCATGTCAGTTCCAATGTTCCTATTCCAACCTTGGCCTTGCATGGCTAGCATTCTGGAGGCTAGTTTAGCTAACTCACGCGCCAGCACTCAATGACAAGATATACTCGTTGTCACCCGTAAAAGGTGCCTTAAATGGCTCATTTTACTGAGAAGAAAAAAGCAATCTGTCGATTAAAAACAATAATTATTTGGCTATGTGTACAATGAGCTCCTTGATCCTAATTTTTTGAGGTGCCCGAAAAGTGGGATATTATAGCTAGTTTAACGGTTCGTAGGTGGCATGACCCTCGTCAAAACTCCACGCTGCTCATTCACTGTGCTCTAGTTTTTGAGACATGGAGCCAGAGAAAATTGAGCCGCTAGATTGATACATGTACAATGCCTTCTTTTCGGAGATAAAGCAACAGCTGTAGCAGAAATGGGAACACATAGGTATCTTTAACTTCAACTCACACCAAAGGCGCACTAGACTATGTATTTTTGAGCTCGATGTTTCATCAGGGTTTGTGCTATTTGAGGTTACCCGCGCTCTTTGGGACCAACGTAAACGTGTTGATGGTGCTGGAATTGGCGTCAATCAAAAGACAAAACAGTGTAGGTCTGTTTGGCGGCCATTGCACCACGATGAATGTGTACCAACAAACCCAAATTTCAGTTATTATTGTGTATACGTGATGGCTCAACGCGGGGCCAGACGCGCATAAAAATCCAGCGTCAAGAACGTAAGCGAGCTCACTGAGCACTTTCAAAGGCTCCGTGATTACCGCAAAGAGATTTGTTTAGGATTACCTGACACCGGTTTAGACTATTTCTCTGAATAACGTAAATTATGTGAGCTTGCGTTTCAGTATGGTCGGAGTGCCCAATTTACACCACTTTCAGGCATATTCAAGTTGTAAATGTGGGAACCTGCGACTACACCCGGACACAATGAGCTGCATAATCAATTAAAAATCCATATACTAGCCTTGATCAGCGACTGCACCATAAATGTCGTTCAGCTGTGTGCTGCGGTTACCGTAGTGCTTCTGACACTTCAGACCTAATGGATGGAAGTATGACATTTCTTTTTATTCCGCACCCATCTTGCAACCTATGGCATACGATAGGAACGCCCTTAGGGAGTTTTAGCAAGCCTCGCGGTGACAGGCAACGTAACCCGTTTACTTTGACAAAGAGTGTATAGTCGTCATCAACATGAAAGGTAGCACATTTTTTTTTCATACGCCCGTAGGAGGGCTAAACACATCTGCCCTCAATAAAAAAGTACAATGAGACTTAAAGTTCAGCAGGATCGCACAACGTTACGCATAAAGTTCCTAGATTTAACCCATTCATCACGAGTTATCATGGTAGAAAAAAATTATCTGTACCCTTTCATACGACTGTATCATACATGATATAACATCCGTTATATTTTACCGAGCCCCTCGATTATGTGATGACGAAATAAACAGAATTGAATGGAACTTTATTCCACATGGCAAGGTATCTAATACAAAAAGCGAACCTTAACTTAAAGGATCAACGAACCTCGAACATAAAAGTAAAAAAAATTCATTATTGTGAGGGTATGCGCTGAATGAGCCGGCTGCGAACAGTGGTGTACTGCAAATGAGTGTGGGGCCGTATCACTGCATGGTGACGGCCGTTCCCCCTGGAGATCGAGAGATCAGACAGGCAAGGATACTCTGCACTACGCCACCGCGGTATCAGCGTCGTCCTCTGCCGTGGCGTAATCCTCGAACGCGGCTGCATGACTCATACACTAGATGGCGTCGTGATTGTAGTATGGAGCAGAGACCGTCTCCCCTAGCGGGCAAAGAGTGCAGGGTGTAGTGAAGGTCGGCATCATTACCTTGCATTTGTTTTCTATTTTATCAATGCTATGACGAACTAAAAGACTGACATAAGATCTTTTAGGTGATGGTACGTATAGTCAGGCTTCTGCAGGCGTGTGCTTTTCGTTTGGCGCGAAAATCGGGACCATAATTCACAAAGCTTTTCTTTCTTGAGCGCGCTTCGCCGTTGGATGGTTCCCTTGACGATTAATGCGTCCAGCGTAAGGACAGGCTGGAATTTTTTCTGATGAACAATTCCTGCGTAATACATTTCTTGAGAATACGGGCTCTCGTTCTTTCGGACGTCATATCAAAAGGATCACACAGGCATCGGTCTAGGTACCACATCTATAGGCTCATAGAAGCAACGCACATACGTTCGTTCTGCGTCCCGTAAGAAACAATAGCTTATCAAAACAATTAAGAAATAAACAGGCAGGCATCCGCCTTGCTTAGATAAGCCCTTATGCCACTCGTATGTTTTTTATCTGCCACTGAATACAGTGTTCAATTACACACAATACAAAAAAGCGTCACGTTGAAAATATAATTACCGGTTGTGTTCTGACGAATCATTTACTAAATATTACTTTAAAATACTATATTCAGCAATTGGGAAGACACTTGGGGGGGGGGGGGAATTAGTGCCGTCAAATCCGGTAACACCATTACACCACACATTGCCACGATGGCTACAAAACTGATGGCAAATATCATAAAACTGATACACCTCCGCCCCAGTTCTGGTTTGTTCAGGAAAACAAGTCTGATCTCGAAAGCATCAGTGCAGCATGCAGCTTACAAAATATAGTAGACTAGAATTGGGTCTAGTGGCACGGCCAGGGGAGCGAAGGCAACCACTTTTACGCTGGCACCGAGACGTGGCGCCCTGCCAAGGATCAATTATTCGCCACAGGCTGAGACACTAGTTTCTTACAGCAAAAGTCTGCAAATGACTAGCTGTATTCTAACGAACTACCAAGATATTCTCCCAGTGATAGCCGTAATAATTTAATCTAATTTCGGGGTTTTACGGGCCAAAAGCAGGATGTGTTTATGAAGCACGCTGTACTGACAGTAGATTAATTTTGGCTAGCTTTTGAATTCACGTGCATTCCAATGCACGTGAATGCCAGTGCGTCCCGTGAATTCCAAGGGGATAGCTTTAGAAACTATCATCATAATAATGTAATATAGTGGTAACATCGAAGCGGGCTGAACCGCGGGAGCCGTTTAGCGCTTAGCTACGTTCTACAACGAGGAAATTGAAATGCGTCGCTCATCATTACTTTACTGAGTTATGCGCGCACGGTTCGGACAGCGGCCCTTCAGACGGGAGAAAACTTGAGTACTGGTGAGGACGATGGCCGGAACACAACGGCATAACGAGCTTCAGATGAAGAAGTTAGAATGACGACGATGGAACGAGCCTGACGGCATCACGACGGCGGTATGGCAACGATTACATGACGAGAGTATGAAGATGAGGCGAGGACGCGAATGGCATGAGAACAACTTGAGGGCAATGATATAAAGACCAGTGTATGACGACCATAATGTGACCACGGCTCTATCAGGAAAACCGTAGGACGACGATGACGACGTGACGACGACAGCACGATGACAGTCGGATGACGAAGCTGGTAAGACGACGGTGGAACGAGCACAAACGGCACCACGACGGCGGTTTAACAACGAGTGCGTATGGACTGTATGACCTGTGATGGCATGACGAGAGTCGGATGACAAAGCTGAAATGACGATGCAACGAGCACATGCCTAGCGTCCCTAGCTACTAGGCAACTGGGGCCACTGTGTGTCGGCGTAGAAAGTTTGGCCACGATGGTATGGTAGATAGATAGATAGATAGATAGATAGATAGATAGATAGATAGATAGATAGATAGATAGATAGATAGATAGATAGATAGATAGATAGATAGATAGATAGATAGATAGATAGATAGGCAGGCTCAAAACGGCTGAAGTAGGCAAAGGATGCTGCTCGCATTGAAAAATTTTCGCAGGGATCTGTTGGTTTCCGTAACCAGCATTCACCATGATTTCTCCCAATGATTGCAAGCCGGTCGAAGTAGCTGAGCGAAAAACAATCGCAGGTAAACATTTGTACAAAAGGAGATGCTTAGAAGAGATAGCGCATGCGTTTCACAGTTCGGATTCATGTGCGTTGGCCATTTGTATTGACAGCCCTCTTAACCGGAATCTGTCACAGCGGTAGGCGGAATCGACAAACACCGGTACACAACCGACTATATTTGACAGTCTACCAAGGTTGAGGCTTAGCTTACATGACGCAGCGAGCAATCTTTTCTTATTCTGTCTGCTTGAATGCGGGCGAATATTGATCGATGGATTAGCATTGAAGGTCAAGCATACATAGAAGCCCACACTTACAGGAGTCACACAACAGCTATTTTCTTAGATTGAACTGGAGATTTGCAAGTAACAAATTAAACTGGAGATTTGCAAGTAACAAATTAGGTGTAATTGATCAATAATATTTTTGTTGTTTTTTAATTGATCGGCTACTTCTATTACATGGTAACGCTCATTGTAATTTATTACTTAGCAATAAATTGCATCCGACCAGACTAAGGATCATTAAGAAATTTGATTACTCAAAACGAATAACGTTAAGTCGGGGCCACAAATTACAATGGCGCAGCCAGACTACTACATTAAAAAATGTAAATCTGGACTGCCTTGACACGATAACTTTTATCATCTATACCGCAGAGGGACATTAGGCTCCCAAAAATAATAAACTACCGCATAGATTGTGCCATGTAAACGATGCTTGATATCACGGGAGCCGGTACTTAGAACCAGCGAAGAAGGCTACGCCTGGCCATCATTCTTCGCAATTTCTCAACTTTATTTTTCTCAAACGAAAAAAACGTTGTTCATTAGGGGATGGAGGACTTAATGAGCCCATCAGGCAGAAAGGCACAGCAAAGGTAATTAAGCCCTAAGTAATGAATAAACTTAATTTGAGCACTGTACCTCTCATTTTTGAACACCTAAATAGTGGCGGCTAAAAGTGTCAACGTGAATACAAATGAGGCTTTAACTAAGTACTCACAATTACCCCTACAACGCTGGAAGCTGCATTTATGATTTTGGCTCTATCTTCTTCGAGCTCTGGTAGCAGTAATCAACAAAACACGACGCCTGCTTTGATTCTGTTCTGTGATTGCACGGCAGCTACTCGCCTTATCTACTGCCCGTGCAATTAGTGAGTATCTCCGGTTCCCTTTTTTTCAGCGCGGAGATTGCTTGCGCGTGATCAGAATAATTCGCGTAGCATTTTTATCGCGATTTTGGTAAACAAAACAATAAGTCTCGAAGCCTCTATATTCGGTTTGTATTTTGGTCAAGTTGTGCTTGTTTATTAGTACAGATTTTCTTGCTCTTGAAACGTTTCACACTATTCAACGCGAAGTACTTTTGTTTCTTTTTTGCGTAAGTTAGAAGCGCGAAGGAGCAAAACGTCGTTAACGGAAGGAAGACAAGCGCTGACTTTTAAACTGAGGTTTCACTATTAGACACGCACAATTTATACTTTCTATAGAGAAAAGCATTCTAAGCAACATTTCTTGTGACAAAAATGTAACTGAAAATTCAACGAAAATTTTTGATCCTCTCCTTACAACTTTGCTTGTATATGTTCGTTACATAAAAATACTTGTTTTTCTTCGTGATTTGTCTTGTTGAAATAATATCTGTAAATCGCACAACAAAAACAAAAAAGAGAGATACTTGCGAAAGTCCCACGCGCTTTTCATGTGACTCTACAAGAAACATAACCGCTAACATAAAAGAAACTCATCGGCGTCATCCTTGTAACGCATAGGTATAGTATAGAACCCTTCTCTCAAAAATGCATATTCACCAGATGCAATCTCCAACGCAAAAAAAAAAAACTTTTGCTTTTATCTGTCGCAGGTACGGCAAGGGCATTTTTCTTTCCTCCAATCTTCAATGAACGGGGCCCTACTTTGAACTCATTGCCCCATGGTGTGCTTAAAGTTTCTGCATACTGAAATTAACTTCTCACGTTGTACCATCTTCAGTAAGCATGCAAGGATCGCTATATCGTGACGTACATATTGTTTTCATCCCATACGTTTGTGGCGTTCCAGCCTAGAACTGACATATTCGAACTGTGTTTTTTTTTCTTCAACTGTACAATGCCGATATGGTCTGCCTGAAAGTATTAATTCATTGGTCATTGGAGGATTCTTGCCCACAATATATGTCCTCTGTTTTCCCCACTCCTGCGTTAGCGTCAGCGGTGCTGCATTGTGCAGAAATAAGTGTATAGAACTTTATACTTCTGTTTGCCGGAACAATACCATTGGACTCACGGACAGGAAAGTATGCTCTTGAGAAAGATGTTGGAAGTACACTCGGCGTCGAAAGTTTACAACCCGCGTGATCTAAACAAAAAGAAATGGTGAATTTCTGAGTTGTCCGTGACTGCTGCCACTAAAATTGTACTGCAGTGCGTTGCTTGCATATATCTACTTGCAAAGACTGAGAATTCGAGCAACAGGCTGCATTCCGAGGCTGCGGATATATTCAGCTTTGTCTCCGTGGTACACAAAATTTCACACTGACTGTACGCACATTTTTAACATGCCAGTACGACCAAAAGAGAGTCCAGGTTTCTTCTCTAGTATAAATTCATTCACTGGAAAAAATTATCCTTACATCGAAAGTTCGTATTTCTGTTACATCGCGGCAAACTTCTATACTTAGTTTCTTTTTCTACATTCTTGTTTGTCTTGATGTTCAGACAACCGGCTAAAAGAGAAGAAGCAGAGTGATATATCCGAGTCTAAAATTATTACTCGATGATTAAAGAAAGGAAGAAATATCGGATTGAAATATGTATTGAAATACGTTGCTTCCACCTATGGAAGCAACAAACCTGACACTATCGTATGCGTTGTATTCGTTTCATTTTGTCTTCATTATGGACCAGATTGCCCGTGACAGCAATCGTCGATACTCTAAACGTATATTTCTCGCCGGAAGGCCTAATTGGTCCTAGCGAAACTCCGAAAATACCATGAAATGAAAATCAGAAGTGCGTCGAAAATGGTTTAATACTGTTCACTCCAATCACGTTCCCGTAGCACGCGCAATTGCAGACGACGTGCGTTCAGGCGCCTGCGTTAGTAAATGCTCAGGATAGGAAAACGGTTTATAGTTTACTTATAGACAGGGAGCAAAAGAAGAGAAGATTGTCTAGTTCCACTTGAACACGAAAAAGAAGGAGCTGCCGCCTGAAACGTGACACATTGGCAATTCGCGGCCAATGTTTCACTCAGGTTTGCAGCTTTTACCTCACCTCTGACGGCCAGGGCTGGGTAAAGATACTTTGCAATTTTGTCATTATATGATACAATATTCTCGGGCAACAAGTATTTGAGATACAGATACAAGATACTACCACAATTATTGTATCCGATACGATACTTTCCATTTGTATAGCTTAAGATACTTCAATGCATTCGCGAATTTCTTATTATAGATCTAACAATATAGCAGCGAACGCGCATGCACAAAATGTTTGCTTTGAAATTTAGTAACTCCGACCAACCTGGTTTCATTTGAATGAACTGTCTGTTAGTATCTTAAAAGTTTTTCTTTGTTGCTCAAAGTGTAACATTTTCACTGCGGAACAAATCATTGGGGCTGGTTTAGCTGCTTAACATGAAAGTCCTTTATACGCTGCACATTCAGCGGTTTTCGCTATGTGGCTTTTGTAATTATTGGGAGTCGCTGCTCTGTTTGCCGAACAGCCAGGGGGTCATCATCTAATTACAAGAACGCCAATAAGACGCCTCTGCACGATGGCGCAAATACCGCTGGGGAGTTTCACCTTGCCCACAAACGTATTAAAGTTTACGCAATACCGGACTCACCGGGCAGGTGTGCACCAGCAGCGACGCTGGTAGCTACATTTTTTTGTGGCCCATCGTGTTTACAGAGAGCGCATAAAGCTCCAATGGCTTTTCATATTCCACTTATCTGCTGGCGTAAAGCGTTCGTTAGCGACATATTCATAAACATGCAAGCCTTTTGCAACTTATCTCCCACGAGAAAACTTCGGCAGCCCAAAACGTTTCATATACGTATTGCAGTGGCACAAAGCGTCGCAGAATACCGCCTCCATTCACACTACTGACACTTATAACGCCGATTACCTGGTGATTTGTAAGAGTTATAAATTTAAGGTTGAGCTTAAAAAACAGAAAAAAATATCTACGTATAATCGAAAGGCGGTTCCGTATCACACAATCACAGTTAATACGTAGAAACATGATCCATGTGGCACACCTAACAGCTGTGACATTTAGGCATGAAGTATTGTCAACTTATCTATTAAGGTCGGACAACAGAAAATTCTGTGCCTGTGATAAATAACTTTAACCGCTCGTGTGGATTCTCGTGAGAAAAACGGATTATTTGGTAATATAATGTTTCTCGAATCCCCTTCCTAACATTTTTAACAAGCTTTCTTCTAATTTCCATTATTATATTGCAAACCGAACTTCGCCATTTTACTAAGTCGTAAGCGGAACTTTTATTACTGTATGCTCCAGGTATGCCCAGATTATTTTATTTTTGTCCACGACATTACCTTGACATAACAGTAAACTCCAGTGGAATGGAAATATGTAAATATTAGGAATGACGTAGACAGTTAAAAAAATAAGAATAAAGCAGAAAACTTATTTTGCCAGCACGTTACAAAAGAAATATCCGAGGCCTTGTTACGCGGGCCAGAGGCGTAACTGATTCGTTTATTGCCGCGAAAGTATCGCACAAATGTGTGGAAGCAGGCGAACGAAAGGCTTGTAATGGTTTGAAGTGAACAATAATTTACGCCAATTTGTTCCAACTATTTCGTAGAGCAAGTGCTAGCTCGGTTATTTCAGTGAGTAGGTTCTATATAAACAGCGTTGACAGAATCGTGCGAGTGCGCTCGCACCAATCCTAAATGTAACGCGGTCAGCATGCGATTTTTTCGGGCCCAAGTTTACGGCTTTAATACTTAATTTCTGAGCATGGTTTGCGTAATTTTGGCATTTTGAGGGTCAAAAAAAAAGAGAAGGCCTTCTTATGTTTGGAGCGCGCTGACTATAAAAAACGAGCAGATCGAACTTTCATACCGTAAAAACAAGCGCTAGTCCGTCCGGAATGTGCAGCTTTCGTAGCATATTCATATGTCGCAGAATTCTCACTATGTAATGTCGTCCAAAAATTGCTCTTGGTGCTTGCGAGCAAAAATCACGCACACAAAATAGCCGCCTTATGCACAAGTCTGCCGGAAGCAGCGCCATTCACGCTATGGTTCACGACATTCAAACTTTCATCTACGAGATACTTCAAATCGCTGATGTGTGAAAGCCACTAGATGCGAGGCAACCCCATTCTTGCATTCTTCAGAATTCGCAACAAAGCACCACGCAAGAGAAACTTGAATAACGACAATATAGCGACGTCAGAATTTGCTCGAAAGACGCCGCACGCATTGGCGTACGCAGCACAGTATACGGTGTCTACGAGCACTGACGTCATGGTGCCGACGCAACTAAAAACAAAAAAAAAAAAGATCGGGAAAACATAAGGTCGGCTGCGCGCAGACGTTCTGGCGTTTGTTTTTGTCGAGACGGCGCGAGCAACCACCACGTGATTCGGCTCTACCAATAAGGACGCGCAGACCTCATGGCCTGTCCTCGCCGGAGGGCTCTGGCGGAAAGATAAAAGAATGTCGCTGCCTTTAGGTTTATTCGGGTGGCTAAGTGGCAGCAGTATCAGCTTGAGAAGCGGAGTTCAGCCAACGTTTATAGCTTCGCACGGTGATGTTGCGATAGCAATATCTTGTATCTTAAGATGCGCGATACATACTTTCGTGTATTGGAAATACAGAGACTGATACACGTCTTCCGAGACGTATCATAACACAGGTACAAGGTAACCAAAGAATATCTAAGATAGCATCTAAGATACATGTATGTACAATACTGCCAAGACCTGCAGACAGCTACAGCGATCGGATGAAATTGTGTTTGCGATTTTCCCTAATGCATGCGTAACCCGCACAATTAAGAAAGCGATGAATCTAAATCAAAACATTACTGTTCATTAGGGCTCATAGCCAAATGATATCTCCTCTGATATTAAGGAGGAAATTTTCACTCTGCTTAAGGAACGTTCATATACTCTAAGTACTCTAGCATACAGCAACATCAGCAATTATATCCATGAGCAACACCTCAGTGCAGATATGAATTGTACTCGTTCCGTATAACAGAGGAGGTAAAATTGCACAAGCTGTGTGAGCGGAAAATTAATGTTTTTAAAACAATTAACAAGTTCCTAACAAGTTTATCTGACCCTTGCACCAAAAAGCACTACACATCATCATTTTCAAAAGTCAAAAACATTAATTTGAGGAAAAGTGGAACAGTAACTTTGGGCGATTTTACGATTCAGTGAAATACTTGTCATGCTCTGCAACCTGCACCTTGCTCAGGCGAGGTTAATTCTCAGTCGCAACGCATCAAAAAAATTGGCACCGCTCGTTAAAGCCACTCGCATGGGCTTCTCTTTATTTCAGAGATGGAGCGGGCCTCATTTGTTTCCTATTACCCGAAGGCTGAGAGATGCGCCAGATGGAACCATTCGATAATCACTGATTTACGCGGCAGAAGCAGAGTAACATTGTGCAAGATAATGATCGCTGTTCTTCGTCGAAGCAAGCTAGTTCTATATCGACGCAGCCGCTGTTCGAGGTGCTTCTTCTGTTATCACTGTTGGAAGGACGATTAACCGATCAATGTATATAGTAAAGAAACGCAGCTTTGACCCAAATTTTCTGCCGAATGTAGCCGGCTCTCTGCGAAAAGCACTGACGAAATAGGCAATGTATCTCTTGGCACTGAATATGAGGAATTAATGCTCCAATTTTGCGCTCGCGTCTCCAGTGAAGCATTAAGGAAGCATCACCGAATAATAAAAAAAAACTTCACAAATATCGCGAATTCCGTCCGATCGCCTCACCGCTAAAACGAAGGTAGAAAACAGACAGATAGACAAGGAATAGCGCACGAAATTTCAGAATTGTATTGTCATAATGGCTGATGACGCAGAAAAAAATTGAAATATTAGTCATCAATCTTACAAGTTGACAGCCTTCACAGCCTCTACTCATTTTGAACGCAAGCCACTGCGGCTTCTAAATGTTAACATGCACGAATGCATGTGGCTTATAACCCTTCGAGGGTTAATAGTATCAAACAACAAACAAATGATTGCTATACCTTACACTGCCAAAAACAAGATTTGATATCATAAAGTTTAATTCCATTAGGCCTCATTCCACTTTATAAGGACAGAGACGTTTCACTTAGGGTTGCATTGTCTTGTTTATCCACTCCGTATGACTGTTTTTAACTGTTATGGCTACCTATTGACTGACTGATTCACTGACTTACTGATTGATTGATTAATTCATTATTGATTCATTCATTCACTGCGAAAGCAGCGCTTGTGCTAGGAGAAGCGATTTAGTCGAGGGTTCCTCCTCCTTTGCATGTTCATCCTCTTCTTGTCTCTACCTATTATACTACTCGGATATGCGCGAAAAAGAAAGATCCATTGCAATCGTAAGCAATAAAAGAAGTTATATTTAGTTTCACTGTCATCTCTGGATGGTAGGTTTGGCGCGAGGTTTTATTTGTGACGAATATGCAGGTTAACGAAAGATGTTCATTCAGAATTTCATTGTTCATTGAAGATTAGAACGGAAATGTTGTTCAGCCGGGGAAACGATTTGTTCGTAGATGCGTGGTGTCTTTTCGATATTCACGGCTGCAACGATTGCCTATGCCTTTTCTTTTTCGTTCTGCTTTTCTAATGTTTGCTCTGCGCTTAACTTGGAATTTTTTTTACAATAACAGCAGTTAAACGCGCGAAGCAGCCCTTGCTGTGTCCAACTCTCCACGTGTTTTGCCACGCCGACGATCATCGTTGTTAAGCGCCAACTCGTCGTCATTATTGAGTGGCCGCCGTCAGGCGAGATGGTCATCTTTAGCGTCACCCTCTGCAGCCGTAATGTGAGGAATGTCAACACCGAGTGGTGCTGTCGTCTATGCATGTATGTCGTAGGCCGCAACGGGTTATACTATGTATGGACGAGAACGATACCTTGCGGACTGCGAAGTAGCACCGTATTTAGGGTAGTTTACACCCATACATTTTAGGAACAGTACTGTAACAAAGTCCGGCGCCGGTTCATAATGTACGATGCCGTTTAGCGGAAACGCTTGGCCACTGTGACATGTGTCCGACACGTCTATTTCGCGTAGTCATGTAGCGAACTGTATCACGGCAGCACGGGACGAATTGCCAGCCGAGCTGGCAGTGTGAACATTCCACAAGTGCAGCATATCGAACGTGCTAGGCAGGAGGGAGGACAGTGCACTGTGGACAGAAATCAGCGACAACGATGATGCCGACGAATACAACAAATGGAAAACTTTGGTCGTGCTTGCGGCGAACGTCCAATACCCATGTAAATTATACTTTGTTTTCGCGGCCGAGTGCCGTTTATTATTATTATTATTATTATTATTATTATTATTATTATTATTATTATTATTATTATTATTATCATCATCTTTCATTCGAGGGAAGGTTTTCATTTCCTAACCCTCCGCGTTTCGATGGTCGATGTAGAATGGAGTCTGGCCTAGATTCGATTATATGTGGTAGCAGTTGGTGAGATAATCGGTGATAAACTCAGTGTTAGGGTGGTGCTGTTGCATCTGGACAGTTGAGAACTGGAAGAGCCAGTCGAACTTGTAAATTTTAATGCGATAGCATAGGAGGCGGACTGCACCCACGGAAAATATCGGCCTCGTGATCTCCAATTACCCCTGTCTTGCGTTAGCTGATTCGAACTTGCGCCTGCAAATTTCCTAACTTCATCACACCCCCTAGTTTTCTGCTGCCCGTGAGGCGGCGGCGAGGCAAGCCCTCGACGTCCCCTCGTGGGAGGCTTAGTCCCGGCCATCATAAAGTGCTGGATCTACAATAAAAGTTTATTCCTCCTCCTCCTCCTAGAAGGCCGGCAGTGCGCCTTAACACAGTGTCTCAAAACGCTAGTTCTCACAACGAAACAATGCGAGAAACTGGTACGTGACACACCCGTCCTGCGTTTAAAAGAGCGACTGTGGCTCGGGACAAGCATGCTTGTGACCCTGGCTTAACGGTTAGATCACAGGACTGCTCTGCTAGAAGACAGTGGTTCGAGCCCATGTCAGCTATATTTCCTTATAGCGTTTAGGCAGACTTCACCCACTTTGGAGGTATCTAACAGAAAATTTGACGTAGATCGAACGTACGCGTACGCGTCAAAACGCAAACGAAATTGTAAGTTAGCGAGAGATACGAGGTATCAAAATTCCGCTTTGATAAATGCGTGTGTGCAATGTATGTCATGGCTCAGGTGCGACCACTGGGGCGGTATTCCGTAAGAGTCTAATTAGTGGACGGTACATTTCTGCTGTCGCTGATTGACTGCTGCTTCACGTGCAGGAAGGTGCCAGCCAGTCTCCTTCCTGCACGTGAAGCAGCAGCCAATCAGCGACAGCCGAAATGGACAGTCCACTAATTGGACTCTTTCAGAATGCCGCCCCTGCTGTCGAGCTATCAGAAACTGATTACGCCATAGCATACTTGAAGAGTTGCCGGTGCAGTGTTTTGGCGCAATTGTTTCAGTTTTTTGCTTGCTATTCGTCCTGTTATTGTTTTTAATCCTCCGACAAAACGTACAAAAATAGGCCAATTGTTTTGTGTGCTTTTTCACACAAACACCATCGTAACATACTCCGGTTTGATGGTTTACTTGCCCTTGTTCCCACCTATAGTCGAGTCAAAGTGGATCACTTTAGCAGATTTTACCCTGGAAGAAACGGATAGCCACGTGGCATGCCGAGAGAAATGCGAGAGGAAAGGCAGTGGCCGGAATTGAGACGAATGCGACGCCGCTCTGGGCTGGTACCGGTCGCGAGGCTGCCTTGCTCGGCTAGGATCTCGACAATTCCCAAGGCGGTTGCCGCCTCTCGCTCCAGGTCAAGCGCAACAGGGAGCTTCTCTAATTGGCAGACGACATGCGTTCTGGCCGAACGTTGTCGCAACTACCGTATTTACTCGAGTCTAACGCGCACTCTCTCTCTCTCTAAAAAAAGAAAAATACTAAGAAATAACATTAGTGATAGGTTCGAGTATAAGAACCGGTATAAGATCGAGTACAAGAAGTATGAGAATAAAATTGGGTTGGAATGCATACGGCAAGCATCACCAAATCCTGACTGGGAGATTGCCACTGTCATTGAAAAGAAAAGTGTACAATCATTGCATTCTACCGGTGCTAACATATGCGGGCAGAAACTTGGAGGTTAACAAAGAAGCCCGAGAACAAGTTAGGCACCGTACAAAGAGCGATGGAACGAAAAATGTTAGGCCTAACGTTAAGAGACAGGAAGAGAGCGTTGTGGATCAGAGAACAAACAGGGCTAGCCGATATTCCAGTTGACATTATGCGCAAGAAATGGAGCTGGGCAGGCCATGTAATGCGCAGGATGGATAACCGGTGGACCATTAGAGTTACAGAATGGATACCAAGAGAAGGGAAGCGCAGTCGAGGACGGCACAAAACTAGGTGGGGTGATGAAGTTAGGAAATTTGCAGGCGCAAGTTGGAATCACAGGGAGAGGCCTTCGTGCTGCAGTGGACATAAACATATGCTGCTGATGATGATGATAAGAACCGGAAACTACCACTGCGACAAGCTAATGTCGATGGTTATAAAAATGTGTGTACGCTAATCCGAACGTCGCCCCTAGCGTCGCTATCTAGCATGGTTTTTCCCTGAAGGTGTCGGCTGCCGGTTCGGCCCGCAAATTATCATGCCATTAACCGGTTTTCGGGTTCTTCGTGTGTTGGCACATTAAAAGCTGCGTCGCAAGCGGACAGGTGAATTGTCACGAGAATATTCGT
The DNA here is from genome assembly GCF_013339745.2 of Dermacentor silvarum. Taxonomy (NCBI): domain Eukaryota; kingdom Metazoa; phylum Arthropoda; class Arachnida; order Ixodida; family Ixodidae; genus Dermacentor; species Dermacentor silvarum. Next base: position 84,571,665 of record NC_051158.1, read on the forward strand.
ACCTAATTCCGTAATTTTTCACTGTATTGATACCGGCAGTAGCGGGACTGCAGCGTTCATCCTATGTTCTCGCTTATTTCTGCTTCTGAGCGTTCTCCTATAAATTCAATTGCACCTCCCTTTGTTATCTTCTCAAAGACCTCACACCATTCGAGCTTAATTTGTCGGGTTACTCGTCAGCTGCAGGTAATCGTTCGGTTTTTATTTTACGATAACAATGCGCCTTACAAAAACTTGTTTCAACAGCAGCACGAAGATCTTAAAAGTGAGTCGAATTGTACGTATACAGTCTTTTAATAAAATTGAATCATGCAATGTTTGCAACCGGCCTATCGCCATGATATTTTGTTTGCATTGTAATTGTACTAATGCGAACCGTACGACTACACAAAACATAATAACCACCCCCTCCCCTCATTATTGCCGTTTGTCCTTTTTCTTTTTTTGACGGCATAGGCGAAAACGGGAGTCACCTCTTTTACGGGAATTGCGCTAGCTTTGTGCCCGCTCATTAAGAGGAAGATTTAGCACGGGAACAATAAAAACTATATCACAGTTCTGTAAACACCATTCAACAATACATTTAAAGCAGACAGAATTGATGTATTATACACCGTTCTGAAATTTACCAATTATTTGTGAGTAGGACATTTGCAAAATACTCGTAAACATTGTAACACTTTCAGGTAAGTTGGAAATTATATATCTAATCTTTCCGCTTCAGATGGTCTAACAGATGCAGTTGATGAAATGGCGGTTTCTGTTTGTCTTTCTTTCTTTTTTGTGCAGGATTACAAATGTGTTAACTTAGAGCGTCTGTTAACTTTCTGAAACTGCTATTTTCGGGAATTTTTATACACATGTATGTTCGAAATAAAAATTCCGCATGACATATTTCCTATACTTCTACTTTCTCACTCAAATGCAACAAAATTCATTCCAATCGGTTAAGCGGCTGTGAAATAAAAGCATTTCTACGCTTTATGTGCATTTGTATACGCTAATCGGAGTTGATACCAAGCTAAACATTCCTCTCAAGTTCATTAAGCTCTGCCATATTTAGCATATAAAGACAGCAGGCAATGTAGCCAAAGCCGCTGGTGTGATAGCTCTGCAAGAAGGTTAAGAAATGTGCTATCTCAAATTTCTATAGGCACCCCCGAAATCAGATGATCTTCTTGTTGAGAGCAATAAGGAGCTGGCACGTTAATGCAACAGTCAATGATGTACTGTAGCTCGCAGCCAGTAAATGTTCTTCTTTCAAATGAAAACTAATTACTATTGATCTTTCTTTTACCGTGAAACACTGCCTAATGAACAATAAGGGCATCGTATCTATACCTTTTTTGAAGCATGAGAACCCCGTTGGCTGCTACAAACGAGGGCATTACTTATTTTTATTTGTGGCCGTGAAAATGCCGTAAGCATTTGAATCGAAGACGCGTTAGAATGGAATATGTACATTGTTTTTCTGTTTAAAGCTTTCGACGTTTCCTACAAGGACACCCCTTTTATTTATATAGTCTAAGTTAAAATAGTCAACATTTTACTACAACCAGGCTAGGAAAAGGGCTCATATTCGTCTCTCGTCATTTATTTATTGATTGATTGATGCGAAAGCATCAATTGACCCATAGAGCGGAAAAAGCCGGCGTCTGTTGTGTGCAGCAGCAAAACGACACTTAAAATATCATTGGCATTTGCCGTGACACCACGACACGAGAGTACCCCGATGGAGCAGAGCGGGCAAAACGGGACATATAATACCACGCTAGCGTGCCAGGTGTCGCTTGAGGGGAGAGGGCATGGCCGCGACGCCACGACACCCTTGCTCTTGCTCTCGGAGGCCTGTGTTATCCACCCGTTCCTTTCCGCGCAAAGCTCTCGCCTGCGTTCTAAGTGCGCATCGGCAAGGTTCGATCAAAACGCGCCAAGCTTCTCAACGCGCTCGCCTCTCAGGACTGTCAACGCCATGTGGTATCACAGTACAAGATATTGCACGACGAACCCAAAGTCTAATGAGAAATGTGTAATAAATACACTTGGGCGGACATAAAAGATAAATTCATGTCGTACAACTCGTGCTTGTAATACAACAGTCTTCCCTGCTATTAAATATATACATTTGCACCAAGCCTAACCTAGCATGCCTGTGTAACTACAAACAAGAGAGGCCTTTGTTCAAGCGCTGGGCAACGTAAAGTAAACAAGACATTTAATTATACAATTTGATGCGCAATGAAGTTAACACGATGATAACGATCACTCGGAAACCACTACAACGACGACAATGCCGATAACAATGACGCCGGCATGATCACAATATTACGACGAAGAAGATGGCGGTATGACGACAACAGCGGCCCTGCAATGGAGAACACAAGCTTTACGACATCAACGACCACCACGAATATGACGGCGATGACAGCTTTACTGCGACACTTTATTGGCTGTCATATGAGGAAGTGAAAAGCTGTGTCGGTGTGAGAAACAGAGATACTGTTTGTTATATTTTACTTTCGTCGTGAAGAAAAACTGCATAGACTTCTATGTTGCTTGCACTCAGAGATCCTAGACAATCGTTTCAATTTCAAACAGCGAACAAGTAGAACAAGACCGCCAAGAAAACTCCCCCCAACCATTCAAGCAATCCAAACCACAAAGCCGTTTCTATCCTTAGCCCACCGCAAGGGCCACACGCCGAGCGTCAAATCCGAAGGGGAGCTGACTCTGCCACCACTAATCCGGATCATATCACCGCCAGGCAAACCGGATTAGGCCTATTAATTAGGGATCGTAATCCGCCATTGACACAGACGCACGCACCCAGCCCCAGTGCGTATGTCACGCCCCCCCCCCCCCTCGACATTCTCACCAGTCCCGGTAGAGTCATCGTGCCATCCGAAGCCAATTCGATGCCATCCGCACAACCCCTCCCTCAAGTTGAACGCGCCATCTCGCACCGCCAACCTAGCTCTCCATCAAACATGGATGCCTTGGCTCGACGAATGCCGCTTAGAAAGGAAGGGACGCTTCGCAGACCGCCGTTCCGCGTAGTTCCGAATCCGTCTGCAAACTCTTCCCAATACCAGCTCTAATGCTGTCGTCTGCTCGCGTCCCCTCACACTTAAGCCGCCGTCTGCTAACTGAGAGGACGCGTTGGCCGACGAAACTCATTCGCTAGTGCCCCCCTTCCCTAATCCAAGCAGAAAAAAAAGTAACACATAAAGTGCAGACGAAAGCCGGCAGAAATCAAAGCTTACACTTCCTCTTTCCTCCCCGCAGCGGCGCACTCTATAGCGGCGGAAGTCGCGGGGAGTGGGTAGGGACCGCGAGCTTGTAAACTGACGAGATGAATAAAGTATTAACAAATATCCGGCACCTCGGCATCGCCCGGCTACCCTGCTCTCCGCAAACCTCCCCATCATCCCTCTCTTCGTCCTGTCATGTCTCCCTCACATTCCCCCGTCCCCATAACTGCCAGCAAAAGAGCATACACGTCGCATCATATCACGGGGTCCCGCTAGGCCCGCAGCCACGCCACGCTCCCCTCAATGCCGCCCGGATAGTGGCCCCCCTCCCCCCCCCACCTTACTCTATTTGTAACATCGCGATACCATCCTTCAATTTCAGTTTTTTTGTTCCTTCTTTTGTTCCAGCTGGATGCTCCCTGTCCCACTTTTCCCCCACGCTATGTATTCCCGGTCCTGTCGACTGCGCCAGTTCTCCGCGGACCCGATGCTGCCTGCCTCATCCCTCCACGCATCCCCCCATCGCCTCGCTCCCCAAATCTAACGCCCCTTAACTTTGAATGGAGTGATGTCGGCGGTAAAGAGGGAGGCTAGTACGTTGGGGGAGAACTGTAAGCAATAGACGAGGCGTGCAGCCGGGTTGCACGTGGAAAGGCGTGAAAAGAGCTCGGGAGCGACACGTGCTCTTTATGGAGTGCGCGCGTCCCATACTGGAGCGACCGGCAGATCGCCTCCGCAGGGAGGCCACGGCGTCCCGAGGGTGGTTAACGTGAAAAAGAAAACTGCCCGCGCAGGGAAACTTTAACGTAGGTTCTAACCTAGTTCAAGAGAAACACCGATATTAATTACCTTCCTATGAGTGAACCAATTTCAGTAAGCTTAGAGGCGCGTAAGGCAAGAATTATTGATTAATAGGTTTTAATGGCACAAAGACCAGTGCTAGCCAAAAATCGCGAAGTAAGGCAAGAATTAAAGATTAGATGCACTGCATATCGCATAATTTTTGTTCATATACTGAAGTAATTTGCAAAGATACTCAAATTGTTGATATTACTGAAACACTCCAACATTTTAAACTGTTTCAAGTCACAACGCACAAAATTCGCTGATATGAAGTGTTGTGTGATAGTTAAACTATCATTCCAGGTTGCCTTCCCTTTGTCGTATATACAGTGGAACTACCACAGTCGAGCTGTTTAGCTGTCTCGACCGGTGACTGCCCAAATCTCTTGAACATTTTATGGTCGCTGTAAAGGTGCAAGCGGCGAGAACCATCAACTTATGCACACATTTAAACTAATATTGTTACCTTTATATGAGGTTACTCTTCACATACTTGTGGGGTACTTTTACTAACAAACTTTCTTAGCGTAGTCATAACGAAAATTTTGCATGTGCCTTTTGTAAACAGCGTTCACGAGACTGATATATCCACCCGGCGAGTGCAACATTTTAGCCATCTATCGCCACAGCTCCTTGCTATCACTTATTTACCCTCAACATGAGTACAATTGAATATTCTGGAATGTCAATACAAAAATAAACATTCCGAAATTGTAAAAAGTACAAAACAACACTTTTCTATTTATTCATTCTAAATTTTTGGTTTCTGTTATGACATGAGACGGTGTATACAGTTGCTTCCTTTCCTCGGAAAAATCCTTTCTTTTCACTTTCTTTCTTCACTGATTGACATTAAGTTAAGTAATGAACGTTCACTATACCCTAAATCATTATCAACTGAACACAACAGAGAGCAACAGTCACGTCATTTGAGCGGATGACATGCACATATGGAGGTGATTAATTATTATTCGTTTTTTTCAGTGTAGCAAGGACTCGAATTTTACGGCGCATACATTTAAATAAATTACCGAATGACACTACTTTATTTATTAATTTGCAACCTCCGGTGCTTATTTGTATCCTTGGAACTTGCACGTTTGCAACAGACAATAAATAATTGCATAAGTATAACGAATGAATTCAAAAGTATCGAGTATGGCCAAAATTCAACAAGTTCAAATGTAGACTGTAGCAGAATTCTGCTTTCACAGAATTGTACAGAGATACATACAATGTTTTCATATTAATGAAATAAATTATTAACAGCATAATTATATGTTTTATGGACTGGTGGCGCTGTAACGGAACAGCATACTCTATTGGCAGAACTGTCGGCTGTGAAGAATCTCGCAAGAACTGGCGAACAGTAACGCCTGTGGACGTTATCGTGGTTAAAAAATGTTTTCGTGAGTCGATTTTGAAGTATATGCATAAAACAGGCTTCCACTCTTCAGTTTAGTTTCATTGTGAGGTTAAGACACTTGGCAACTCCATGCGAAAAAAAATTTTAATAAATCTGTAATGAATAAATAAATAAATAAATCTTTAAATTTGATAAATCTTTTTGTCCCCTAAAAATACTACAGATTTTCATGCATTTTTTTAACACAGCAGCGTCATATTTTTGTGTCAATGGAAGAGTAAATGACTAAATTTATCTTCGTCGTAAAAATGCTATGTTTCAATGAAAATTTGTGGCGAAAGAAAAAAGCCGCGGCTGCGCATCCTGACTAAGCTTCTTTTCCAAAATATTGAACATTTTCTTTCTTTCTGTTACTTTCGGGTCACCTCGTACAACCAGAATAAAGGACGAATGGGAATGCATGATGGGAAGGCGTGTGCCAGTACACGGGGGTCCGCTGAGACTTGGGATTCGCAGTACGAACAGAGTGATGTGTGGGCGGCGTAAACGGACAGCCGCGAAGATAGGACGGCTAATGGAATAGGGCTGGAATGAATTTTCGAGTTTAATTAGGCAGTCCCGCACATCGCAGCGACGCTGCCGAGCGGGAGGGCGAGGTTCCGCGCTGTCACGACCGATCGCTGCGGTATCTTGCAGAAACCGGAAGGAGAGCAGCCAGCCAGGCGTGGCATGCACTATGGGGTGTCGTTCCCGGTGCTTGTGGGTGCATGTCCTTGCGGAGTTCTTTTGCTTCGTCGCGTAGTAATGGACGATTGAACTGCGAGGTTTCCTTTTTGTATTCAAGTAAAATTTTCCGAAGGTGCGCACGCTGCATTTTGATGTGGAGGCAACAGACGGTTCTGGTGCTTAGCTGATTTCGTCTTGAGTGCGTAACGACATGACGGACTGCTGATTTACCAAAACTGAGGGGATTTTCGAGAGAGAGACAGGGAGATGTAGTGTAATGTCCTTACGTGGTGAAACTATACTACACAAAAGTAATTAGTAGAAAGATGTCCCGAAGGGGACGCCTTGTACTGAGACCTCTCTTATTAGCGTTTTTTAAACAACTAAATGTCCCTCTTTTCATTTTTTTACAGTGTTGTGCCATCCTGCAAAATTAGAGCGAAGAAATCAAGGAAACGGATCACAACGGCTGTAATGTAAGGGTGCCATGTGCGCGTGAACACGTCAATTCCGGTTCGTGGGGGCTGGATGCCTTGTGGAAGCCATCGAATCAATGTATTCGATGATGCAGGTTGAGGAACTGATTATGGACACCTAAGCAACCAATTGCCTCGTCACTAGAATTCCGGTCCGTGGGATCCGGGGATCGTCTCCTCACAACAAATTACATTGACAAACTGAGTATTGGAGACTATTGAAAAACATTGTTCAGCAATTACTGGGGCTTCAAAACGTCCCCGTGGAGTAAACATTAGTAAGCAAATTGTAAGCGAGATAAGTTCTACCAAGAAATTCACGGAGAACACAATTGAAAAAAGAACAACGATACAAAAAAAACTATTTATCAACCTCGGTGCACTAGACTTCATGTAAGAGAAAATCAGAAGTAGCCAATGGCAGCGTTCCGAAAGCTAGCGACCAAGAGTAGAACTGGTATTTAACATAAATTAGACCTAAGTGTTAGACCATCTAGCACGAGAACAAGCTGTTCTAGTCGACTGCTAAATATGTTTCCGTGTAATTTTGACCACGTATTTGAAGGCAGCAGGACTTACGTAGGAAAAGTCATAAAGACAGGGGAAATGGCTTGTAAATCATTTAATTACCACACTCCCAATGAGAAAACTGTGGTTTGCCGGTATCATGGAACAGCACTAACTACTATTATTTATTGTGATTACCTATAAGAATCAGGGGGAACAATGCAATGAAGAAGGATTTAAATAACTGGCACGTAGGTGGCAGAACATTTCTTAAGACATTCTGGTGGCTCTTGGGAAGTATAAAGATGTAAAATAGATTCACTGTAAATTATGGGAAAATAATTTGTTATGGGAATTAAAAAGGCACTTCTTTACAAGCGTTATATTAATGGAGTGTGACACCTATTGTGATGGTGCATTCATATTGGCAAACTATAAAACGTTCAGTTAGCACAAACACGGAAATTGTTTTGCAGGAAAGTGTTTGCCCGCTTTAATCAAATTTATCCGGATCCGTTGTCTTGAAAAACTAGCTGGCATGCGAATCGACTGTTGTTCCCATAGTGTTGCGTTTGGAAGTGTCTGTGTCGTGACTGGCTTTTTTTTTTGTAGCCACAACAGCGGTGCAATTAATATTTCACAATCTAAGGTTGTGATAGTTTTTATTCATCACATTGTGTTATAATTTCCGGATAAACTACAAAAAGATGCCGTTCCAAGTTCCCGATGAGCTTATTCTGGGGCCACAGAGATCATCGTCACTGTATATTTTCACATTTCCTCACAATAACAGTTAGGCCTCGCTCCATTTCTATTCCGTCTACCCCTGGCACAATTTGAGAGGCCACCTCCTGGGTGGGCTCTTCAAAAATGGCCTAGGAGTATTTATGTCCAAACTAATAATGTAACGCAGCAAGACATGCCGCACGCGTCTTAATCAACCAGAACTCCAGCTACACCGCTCCATCAGACTACTAAATGGACGCGCACACAAATGCTCGGCAAAGTGCAGGCGCACGGCGCACACCTCCAGCGTCGTCTGCTTCACTGGAAAGCAGAAGACCCCCACCATTCATCGTCTGCCCGCACACCTATCGAGGACAGCAGACGCCTACGGGTGCGGAACAACATTGGGGTTGCAGAAGATAGCAACGAGTTTCGCGTGCTTTGCCTCTGTAGCAGACGAAAAAAAAAAAAAAAGAAAACGGCAGACAGACGATAAAAACCGCGGCGGGCGGTGAAGGCAGGTGAGAACGACGGTACCCGTGATCTTTTTTTGCACGGCGCGCGTACTCGCACGCCTCCATTGGTCACGTGATGGATGTATTCCTGAAAGGCCGCGTGCTCTAGCTGTACGCCCTTATTCTGTGCTCACGTCCGGTTTTGCGCGCAGGCGCTTGCGCGCTCGTTTCAATTAAGCCCGCGTGACGTCTTCATCACCCGCCAGGTGGCGGTACTCACGCCGCCGTGACAGCACAGAGCTTGGGGTGCGGGGTTTGGAGTAATAAGTACTGTAGCCGGCGGCACACTTTATAAAACTGCATCGGCCCACGGTTTGGCAGGGCGGGCGCTCGCTTGGTTGCACGTGTGAATTCACAAGCCGCTATTTGGTACTGTGCTGCAACTGTGTTCTTCGAGGTTGTGTTTATAAACTTACGTTTTTTTAGGTGCCATCAGTGAGCCCTCGACCATTTAGAAACGCAAACGTTAGCGCACTTAGTCTTCGTTCCACAAAGCAGCTTAGTTTGCGTGCCTCGATATGTTGGACAAGATTTTACGGTGTTATTCCCGTGAACACTGCTTGCCGATGCTGACATTAGTGTCACCACAACCACGCGCACAATCTGCCACGCAAACTTGCGCGCCTTCAGAGCATTTCCGGCGCTCTAAAAGTGTGAGCTTACCGCGATGAAAGTCTGCAAAGGAGGAAAAAAACATATACAAGACGAACCAAGGAAATTGTAGGCCTTGCGTATGTTCATGTATTGTTTTCTTTTTAAGATCTTAAGGCCAGGTATCCTATTTACCAGTGCCGGAACCGACATCCCTTGGGAAGTTAATAGAGAGGTCAGCTTACCTCGAAAGAATGACTGCCACTTAGCGAAGCCCTCTAAAACATCCGTTCAATTCTTGTTTGTTTGTGTGTTTGTTCTGTTTGTTTGTCTTCATTTTTGTGAGAGAGAGAGTATGCCTACCGTTCGTGCTCTTCGATAGTTCTGGAAACGAGATTACCCGATAATTGCTCACGAATCTCACAGAATTCCATTGTGGGGCCAGAGGAACAAAGCGTGGTACATAGAAACACACTGATCATATCCACAGACGACTGCCGCAGATGCCACTCATTAATGCCTCTCATTTCCGAAAGGACTTGGAAAGAAAAATGGTATTTAGTATAGGATACTTATATAATACATCCTTTCTTTTTAGTTAAGATGTTCTTTGCTTGGAAACCGGTCTTTTGGAGCGCTTTTGTAAATTTCTCACTAAGAGTAACACTTTTGTATTTCCCACTTGCTATGCTCCCCCCTGAGACAGGCAGTCTTGGAAGCTAGTTAACTAACCAAACTTGAAAGACAGGATATACGACAGGCCTGCTATAGCCACGTTGGCCTCCTTTTCCAGAGCGTCGCTGGCACTTGAGTTTGAGTAAAAAACCAAGAAAGCACCGAACCACCACAAGAAGTAACGGTAACATTGTATGTTCCAGAACGTCTGGTAAAACGCGTCTTTTGGCGCTTACTAGAACTCGTTAACCATACTTTGTTCCATCTTTTTCACATACTTCTTTCTGGTAGCTAAGTTCGCCTAATGGCAACAAAGTATAATGAAGTTCGCAGTAAAACGCAAGAAAAGACAGCGAACAAAAATACATATTGAAACTGGCATCTCTATTCGCCCCATTATTTGGTGGTAAAATAAAAGTTGAATCCAAAGGCGCCGCCTGATTACCCGATTTACGTAATGAGTTAATTACTTTTTGTGCTGAAGTCTACCGGTGTACGCGGCGTGTCCAGGAAGAAATTACGTGCTTGCTCTCTTTTTTTTATTCGAGGAGGGCGAAGACGAACAAACCAAACTCACCCAAAACGTGAGAAGTGGGACAAGCACTCTGTCATTTCCCGAAACCAAAATATTCGTTGTTAACTTCAGTTATTCGGTAGCCTGCAGCAGTGCCCAAAATATAGAACACGTGAGCACTTAGCGTGCTGTAATGCAGTACAGATAATGAAAAGATAATAATAATAAAGCGCCGTTTTGCAGTCGAAATGAATCTTGGAAAAGAAACAATTTTTGTTCCTCACACGGGAGATCTTTACCGATATGAACTCAGCCTGATTTGTGCCATCTACGAAATCACTTATTCAGTTGCAAGCGTATTTACACTGCTCACAGATGTTCGCTTCATCATCCACCACCACTACTAATATCTTCATCATCATGATCATCATCATGTTTTCTTATCATTATGTTTTCCCTATCATTTTCATCACTGCAAGTTCAAGGCTTCTGCCAACGATCTGCAATTAACTCTTTCTTGCATTAATTGACGTCACCATAAGCTGGCCAATTTCGTCATATCTTTCCACCACCTAAATTTCTCCCGCCGTCACACGCCGCAACTTACAGAAAGTGGGGAAAAAATATGAAATTTTTTTTCTACATTATGAGGACGAAAGAGTGAGGGCCATGTCCACGGTTGACATATAAGCTAGATACTCAAGATATGCTTATAGTTCAGACTCATTTCAGTGCCTAATACGTTGAGCCAGTTATCTGCGCAAACATAATGCGGGGGTAGCCAGTGGTCGTCCTTGTCAATGCGAGATGTTCGCTTCCTTGTGCTCCTTGTTCCAAGTATTCGAGCAATGGTCTGTTGCAGCCACACAGAGGCATGATCGCTAGCTTTGCCAACGGTTATTTTCATTTTGCACACTACTCGGTAAAAAAAGAAAAAAAAACACTAACTAAAGGGAATCGTTAATCTAACTCCTAAATGAAAAGAAATACTCCTAAAATGTTGAAATACTCTTCTCTTTCAAAAACGTTTGTCTTTGTAGTGATAAACACAAGTAGAGGGAAGATTACAGAATCTTTTTTGGCGAAAGAAATGATTCTGTCTAATTGTTATTTTCACAACTGTTCGTTAACATTCGCGAAATTATTTGCTAAATGTTCAGCTGTTGTTGCGTTTTTCGGTATCATCATCTGCAGTAGCATTTCTGATGTTGCGCTAGGATGTCATTTCGAGCTCTCAATAAATTATGTCCCTCTCTGTCACTCTCACAGCTCACAAGCCTGAACCGAACGCATTGAAACTAAACTAAGTCCATCAAGATGACAAACAAAGCAAGTCGGGAGGTACTTACACGCGACTAGCGTGACGCGCACTCTCCCCTAATCCTCTCAATAATCACTTGGCTGCCCCGCGACTTGTTGACTCAGTCAATGACGAGCTCTGACGTCAAATGCGGGCGTCGAGAAAGAACCTACGGCGATTCTGATTACAATTGAAACGTTCGATCTTCATCGGGTCGGTCGAAAGAAGAGCGTCTGAAAAACTATTAGACCGGTGCGACGTACGAGCATCGTTGGCAAACAATTTGCGAAGCTGTCACTTGTACAAGTGCGAATGCTTCGGGCAAGGGCGCTGCATTCGTTTTACTTCCTCAGTAGCTTCTCTCAAGCAAACGTCACCTTATAAATCGTCTGGACAAGTGGACTTGCAGGACTCATTGTACATCTGCCTCTCATGCTTTCCAAGTGTCTATATTAGTGGGCTGGAGCGCGTTAAGCAGATGCCCGGAGCGTGACCTCTACATTACGGCATAGAGTGGAATGGCGAAGTGGAGTGTCTTTCATTTAACCTCCCTGCATGTTTTTTTTTTATTTTCTCTTTTTAAGCGCGACCGCTTATAAAGGAAGGAATTTTATATTATGCGACGAGTGATGCAAAGAAAATGGTTGGCGCAACACGAAGTCATAGCAATGCGGCATTCTTGACGTACTACAACAGCTCGATGTATGCGGTACGACCAAAAAGGCAAGATAAGTTACTTACATCTCTGTCTCGTTTCTTTTGGCTGTTGTAATTGAAACACTACCTGTAATAAGTTTTTCTCGCACAAGTTAGGAAAAACTGACAGTGATGTGAGCTCTTGCAAAGAGGCTGAAGACGACATACAGCACCTTCTTCACAAAGCATAAAATCTGGATACTCACCGTAAGGCACTTTCCACAACAATATCAGCAGTGGTGGTGGATTAATTTAATTATGTGTTTTGCAGGCATAGAATGGTACATGCTGATGCAAGACAGGAATAACTGAAAATCCATGGAAGAGACCTTCGATCAGCAGTCCACATAGAATAGGCTGATGCAGAAGAAGAAAAAATAAGGAAGATGACTATGATGATGATGACCATCATCATAATAATGTGGTGAAATCTCAGAAAAATTGCAGCACATAGAAGCGGGTACATCAGTGCAGCTACATTAAGAATATATGAAAGTTACATATGAATATATAAATCTTAGAAGTGCGACTTTGCTCACCTCAAAACTCTATGTTCATGGAAGTAGTTCATGTTTTCAACGTGTGCACATGTTCACGTTTTCGCTCTCGCTTTTGGGGTAACGTGTGCTCGGGGCTTTTGCTAGTGTTTTCTCAAGTGGTGTCTTTGTATACAACTAACGAGAGCCGTCATTTGTGCTTCAACATCCGCATTTAAACTTTGTAAGCTCCTCAGGAAACTTTTGTGCATCATGCAGCGCATTCGGATGTTAAGTCTGCAATTGTTGTCACTATATTACTTTACTTTTGTTACAAAGTGTATCATCGTTGGGGCTCATCTTTGAAATGTTATTACGCCATCCGGCAGATAGAAATGTCAGCACTTTTGGAAGAATGCCACCATCTCCCGTTATAAACGTCAGAAAAAACAACTTATTCTGCTCCCCCTGCCCCGCCTCCAGAAAGGTTAAAAATAATACAGCGAAGCATCACGGGTCGCACACTGTCTTCGAAGCCTATAAGCAAACTAAGCTGAAGCAGAAATAACCATTCAGTGCTTGTTAACGTGCTGAAAAGCAATTGGTAACACGCTTAGAAAGACGTGGTGTTGCATGTCGATTCTGGATTCGCTCCCTAGATTCGCAACAGAGACATCGGATAGAGCGATGTCTACGAATATAAACACTTGAGTCGACGCTGGTGAGTTCGGTACGCATCGCCGGTCACTTTGGGAAGGCTTCGACACAAGACAAAGAGGCAAGCGGGCAAGCCGAGAAAAAGAAAAACAAAGTCCGAGTCAAAGGTCAAACCGGCCGAGCCTCCGCTCCACCGGCGGGTTTAATCAACGTGGCGCAGCAGGGGAGCGCTCGCGGCGCGTGAAAAGGCGAGATCAAACGAGGCGCCCCTAGCGCCTGGGCGCAGAACTTCTGTTCTCTCGACGTCGTGTGTTCCGCGGACCGCTGAAGAAGCTGAGAAAGTTGGCCTTTCCAATTACGGAGCGGACGTAAACAAAAGGCGCGCCAGGTCTGCGCTCCTTTTGTTGTTGTCTGCGATCTCGTGTTCATGCTGTTGATGTAGCTCGCAGCTTTCAACCTATGCGGCCTGTGAACGATGTCTTGTCCATTCGCGGTGATGACGTGTTAGCGAGGCGTTGCGCGTACGTCACTACTTGACGTAACCGTGCATGCGTTCGCACTTTCGTGAAGGATGAGTGCCGCGAGTGATGTCCAGGTGGCGCCTCGGTCTTCTGCTGACGGTGTTCAAAAGCTAGCCTTTGCTGTATCTTGGGAGCAGTGCAATTCAGCTGTTTTGTAGTTCTTGCGTCTTAAGTTGTGACGGCCGATTTTATGTTTGCGTTTTGGTGCGTTCTTTGCTTAAAAAAACATGATTTTCGTATTTAGCCCACCATCATGCTCGTCGAGCTGCTTCACAAACATAACGTTTTAACACCAGCCATAAACTTAAGCTGTAGCGAGATCTTAGTCATTCAAACCAATGTTATCATTCCTGAAGTGTCTCTTTCGCTAAGTCGTCAATACCGGCCTCTACTAGGAAATCAGTGACGTCTTCGGGTCATTATGCAATGGCACAATTCTCACGACGGACAGCTGAGCTCTTGTGTCAGGTTATAAATGCACTCTTTGAAACTTAATGAATGTACACCACGTCTCCATTGGTAAAAAGCCAATCGAATGACATCACTATGATTAGTAGGTTCCAAAAAATAAACACGCTTCATATTGCTTAACCTGGGCTTTGAAAAGTAGGGTATAGATGTGTCGGTGCTTAGGTGAATGTGGTTGCAATTTGTTGAAAACTTGCGATTCGAATGTTAGGTTTTATCACCTCAGAACTACAAGTGCAGTTTCAGAGGCACCGTAGGTATAGAGATCAATCTTAACCACGTCGGTTACCACTAACTGCATCTGATATCATGTCCGAATATTATATTGAAATGATGGCTCATGGCCTGTTCCAGGAAATGAGCAATGAGGCGCACTTACCTCCTGCTCATCTGAAATCGCTGCTTACAGGTACTTTCGAGTACTGCCATTACGCCGATAAGAAAGCTTTAAAAGGATCTCTAAAAGAATAAATAATTGTTCCGTGCTGTGCACTTGTTATCAATGTGTGTACCAATTGTACTCCTCACTCGTTTTCCGAATCACAACAAATACCCACTTTTCATCAATATATATATATATATATATATATTTGTGTGTGGGGGGGGGTGTGTGTGTGTGTCTGTGTGGGTGTGTGTGAAAGAGAATAAGGTATCTAAGGGGCCAGATTTTAACAAAATTATCCGACGCCAGCAAACAATGATTCAAAGGACTGCATAGGGTAAATTTAACACATATATACATGCATACATACATACATACACGTGAAGCAATATGAATAATGCGCATCTTTGTTTTTCTGTTAGGCTCTTCAACAATCATTGTTTTGCATTGAAGAAAACAACTTCGTGAGTGGTAAGCGCTCCTACAGTCACCGTAATATGTTCTGTTGTGTTGCGGAGTGTGCTTAAAGGGACCATTACACGTCGCGTGTATATATATATATATATATATATATATATATATACACAGTGAAGTAGATGCGCGTATGAAGCGGTTTATTGACGTTTCGGCCGGGGTCCGGCCTTCATCAGAACCCCGGCCGAAACGTCAATAAACCGCTTCATACGCGCGTCTACTTCACTGTGAATGAATATTTACCCGGACCGAGAATCGCTTTTTTCTGGGAGTATATATATATACTCCCGCAATGCTGACCCCTGTACCTTTTGATGGTACCTTGTATAGCCTCTTGCCAAAGTTTATATGTGTGTCGCATGATTTTCTAATTTCGGTGCTACTTAACCTCACGCCCCAAGAAAACATGAATAAAGCTTTTGGGAGCTTTTATTTTTCTTACATACATCTGTGTGCGTATTATGTGTGTTCGTATTTTGTGTGTGTACACATGTAACAAAAATAAAGAAAAATGTTGAAGCATATGTGTGTATCTATATATTAAAGGTAGTCAACAATCGTCAATGAAACCTTTCGCGGTCGCAGCTAATCCTCTCTCACGCAACGTCAGACCATCGCAGGCTTCCGTTCATGCCACACACGTGAGCGTGGGATCTCGATTACCAGTCTCCGGGGCACGAGGATTAGCGGCCATCTGCTCTGCTAGGGCTTAACTCCGAAACACTTTAGCCAGGTGTTCCGCCAAAGGGAGGCAAAAACACGTCCACGCTCGTGTAAATGAAACGTATACAATCATGTGTACGAACTAATCGAGAAGGCCGCCTTTCCATTGAGAAAGTCAGCTCCCGCGGTCGACAGTCGATTCTCCCGAAGTGACGCCTGAACAGGCACCAACAGCAGGCTATTCAACGTCTCACACTATAACGTATGAGAGAATGGAAAATGAGTTTCGTGTTATGGCAGAAGCTAAGCTACTATAGTTATGTGTCACCTTAGATGCATCTGATTTCTGCTACGAAAGCTGCAAGGTTTTCTAGTGTAGCGCTTACTGAAGGAAAGAAAATAAATAAGTGCGATGCACACAAAATGTGTCATCATTACCATCCTCAGTCGTGTTCAATGCAGGGTGAATACCTCGTCTAGCAACGTTGACTACTCTCGTCTCGAACCATCCTTTCAATGCCTGAAACTATGATAGACCCATCGAACCACCTATTCCCTCTGTCGTCGTCGAAGCTTCCTTTCCCGTGGCAGCCATTCTGTCAATCCCTTATAAGACCGGTTCTCTGATATGAGCATTACGTGCGTGGTCTGCCCAGCTCCACATTTTGCCACCTTAATTCCATAAAAAAGGGCGTAAGGTTGGGCCTGTTGGTAAAACATGCTTGAAGGTAGGTTAACAGCGTAAGGCCACCAGAGGGGACAGAAGAGAGAGCCGTTTTCTCTGTTCTCTCTTCTGCCCCCTCTGGTGGCCTTGCGCTGTTGACCTACCTTATTTCTATAACCATCTTCTAAGCCTGTTGTCGCGATTTTGCGACGTACCAAATCTCAGCTCATAAATCGAAATGAAACGCGTCTGCAAGAAAAATTTTCATTTTTAACGATTTTAGGTGGCCGTTTAACAAGAATGCATCAGCGTATCTCCATCTCCGCGTCAGAAAACAACACATTTGCGCATTCTTTCCAACGAGGTTGAGCGCTCTAAGAAACTACGCACGGCCACATTCATGCAGGTGCATTAATTGAACTCGACATTCCTGCAGCACAGACTTCTTTACGGGCCCTCATAAGATGCGGGATGTTTCACTGCGAACTCGGAGATTGTCAGTGTGGAAAACTGCGGATATAAAGGCATTGTCTTGGGCTACATGTAGCCTGATTTAGTAACGTTTACACGAGTATAGAAGTCCCACATGTGTTAGCATATAGTGTAAGAGTGATTTTGAACGTTCTCACTTAGCATACAAGCATTCCTGTCTGCCATTAAAATATTTTTCTGCAGTAAAAAAAAACAGATGAGGCTATTTATCTGTTGCAATACATGCAAAACGCAGAAATGCTTGTATGACTTATAAATAACTTGGAATGAGAAAACCACTTGATCAATTCGAAGGAAACTTGTTGCATTTGAAACAAGAAGCTAAATAGTAGTGACGCCAAGAACTACAGTTTTCATTTAAAATTTCGAATTGCTTACAATAATCACGAAAAATCCGTAAGCTAGAACCTAGAAGCATCAAGTTCACAAATCCGCAACCGTGCTTCAAAAACAGATATTGCAGTTTTGTAAACTACACCTATTCGAGCATCTGAAACAGACCAATTGGGCATATGAATATACAGCTTATGTGAACTTGTTACAATTAATATGAGGGTGTTGCAAGAGTCTTACTTATAAATTACTTATATATTTCATGGTCTTATATAATCTATCAATTTTGTCTGCTTTAAATTTATTACGAGGTGTTCTATCCATATTTGTGCTGCAGTTTTCTATTGCTGAGTTACCGAGTTGTATACCCAAAGTTTGAGTTTATTGAAATTTCGCAATGTTTAAGAATTTTTCTAGAATCATTGATGTCATAAATTGAAGATACACTACCTACAGTTGCGATTTCATTACTTTTCTCTTTAAGTGAAACAAACCTCATCAAAATAGGTGAAGCCCCTACAGAAGATGAAAACGTTTTTCCGGCACCTATTTATTTAGATAGAATCTCCCTAGCTCAAGCTTCCTCTTAACTACAATGTCATCTAGGCCCATTTGTTCTTCGATCAATGCGGCCATTTCCTTGTCTCTCAATATCACGCCTATTATTTCCCAGTCTGCCTCTCCTGGCACGGTCCTCAGAGAGAGAGAGAAAGACATTTATTATGATGAAAAACTCAGAGCTGGCTTCTCTTCAAGTGTATTCGTTATCTCCCAGAATTAAATCGCTAAGCTTGTGCTGGTAGAATTCACTGATTACGCAATTATCTTTAAAGAGACATCGTGAGCTGTTGTTTATAACTTTAGAGTGCTTGCCGTATGCGCACTAACCAATCTTTCTTTTGCCAGAAATTTGCCTCTCGTGAGCCTTGTTCATTGTGACTGTATACTTGGCCTACTTGGTAGCGTACTTAAGTTTCTTCGAAAGTCAGTGCTGCGAACTGTCTTACTGTCTACTCATTATTTCGCTGGTTCAGCTGTTCGTTTCTATGTCATCAAGGTATGGTGGAGACACCAATATTTGGGCTTTAAAGTTCAAAACATTTCAGAGAATTGTTCTATGTAGAAGTTCACCCGTCACACGAACGTTTGCACACTATCATATAGTGACCGCGCTGCCTGTTAAACCTACATACTTTAAGTACAATTAGCCGCAGTAAAAGGACAAACAAAATAATGATCAGGAAACGAAAGGTTAGATATTTCCTAACTGGCACTCTGTATCCACAAGCAGAACTAAAGTTCAGGATTGAGTTCACATGAGCTGGTTGGTGGATGGCATTGATATAACATGACATGACAAGAACTTTATTTGAGTCCTTATTCTAAAAAAACGGCCAAACACAAGACACACAGCTAAGCGCTGATTTCAGCGCTCCGTAGTGTCTGCTACTTGCTCTTTGATTCCCATCTTCGCGCTGTTTCTTCTCTGTTTTTTCTGAAAGAGTGAACTAAAGTTCTTCTGAAGCACTCTCAAATTTACCTGTCCCTCATGTTAAGCATGCCAAAGCGTCTGTGAAATCATTCTCAAAACTTTCAAAGAGAAGTGCCAGGTCTAAAACCAGCCATATTGTTCCTTATGCAGTGGTCTAATCCCAGTTGTAAGTTGATATTTCTCACACTCCGCCAGCCCACCACCTTTCGTCGTTATAAAACGAAACCTTCTTCCTTCGCACCACCTTTGGGCTCTTCACAATCCCTTTTGTACCTCGTAACTTGTTGGTAAGAAATGAGACGCCACTATCCGAGTGTGGCCAGAAGTGAACTCTTTATATAGGCGCACTATAGAATTGCCGAGTCAAAGCCATGGTGGCAATCAACGCGTAAATTAAGGAAGAAACTTTATTCCCTGCCCGTATTCGGTTCTTCTCGGCAAATCTTCTTCTCGAACCTCGTTAGACCATAGGGTCGTAGAAGTGAGACCAGCGAACCGCGACCGTGCATTGAAGAATCATAGCGCTCGGACGGGTGTTCCACGAATTCCAGGATAACGAGCTACTGTGGCGGGAACATTGAGGCAAAGAAGTGTTGCTCGTGAAGTATTAATTTCTTCCTTGCATATTATATACCTGTCACTCGGAAAGGAACTTTATTCTTGGAGAGAGGTGGCTCGGCATTTAATGTACGGTGTATAGTTGTATTGCACTTTGCGATGGCGGAGAGCACTTAGCCCACCCACGCGTATGACAAAAGGCCCCTTGAAAGAATGGTATTTCATTCCGTCTTCAAAGATTTAAGTTTTCAACTTTAGGCGCAGAAGATTATTCAGCTAAAGCAAAAGGCAAGATTATGACACCTGTCTGGTGGAGGGGATTAAGGGATTCTTATGCGTCCCAAGTTTTTATTTAGTTCTCACGGCTTTGGCCCCATGGCCCTCGAAACAATCGGACTTTCTTTTAGTGGCGTGCATTTGCTTGGCAAGGGAATATAGTTAATTGTGTGACCCCTCTCAGGATTGGGCATCGCACCCACTGATGCAGATGTGTAGTAGCCAGGCTTGTGTGCACTACCAGTTTGTCGGTGTAAGCACTGGATGCTTTGTGAAGCGTGTGCATGATGGTCGATGTCCTTCGCTTTCACAATCACCATTTTTCGAAGGGAGTCGTCATGCTTTTAGACAAATCTGCGTAGTTTCACTTTCACTTTAATAGCTTAAGGACGTGTTAGGCATTATTGTATTGTTACGGGGATGTTGGGAGTATACACAGAATGTATATACAAGCAGAGTTTAAGTGGTCAAGATGGCTGACCAGCAACAACAAGCAGCGGCCAGCGTCTGGCGATATTCTTCTTCTTTTGTACACTTTCTTACAATGCGTGGATGGGTTGGCAGTTCGGCAAAAAATTATTTTAATTTAAAAAGACAGGTGTGGAGGTTCAAAGAAACGGATCAAAAAGCATAGCCACGAACATTGAGCACCAACTGAAAAGTCCACAATGGGAGAAAAAAAGTACTACAATTAAAGGATCGGACAAGGTGTTTGAGTCCTTGCGTGTCTGTTTTGTGTGTTGGTATGTGTTCTTTAGGTTTGTTTGTTTGGTGCGTGAGTGTGTGCATGCGCGTTCGTATTTACGCACGCCGTAGAGCAGACCACGTGCACCCGTTAACTATAGGCGCGCGTGTTCGCTCCCCATTTTACGAGTGTGCAATGCAACAACTCCAAGACAACGCATTGTGCGAACTTGGGCACTCTCTGGGAAGCTGCTGTAAACACACACTCCTTGTTCCTATACATGTATCAACACTAATAATGGCAGTCATTGTTTTTCTACACCTTATTTCTTTTTTTGCTCTCGCACCAACATTTGATTCATTAGGCATCGTTAAGGGTGAAAGGAAATTTACTGTAAGCCACTGCTCTGCGAATTCAGAGCTAATTTCAGAGAAAGAACATATTTCAGCTTATAAGTTAGGGAGTTAAAGGATATCATGCAAGTAAGATTTGCCCTCAAGGCTTATGGCGAGATATTAAATTGGCAGAAGTTTGTCATATATAGTGACACTGTATCGCAATAGAATAATTACAGAAGAAGAAAAATTTTGGCTGAATCGAACCCTGAGGAGAGCAGGCAGGGAAAACATGGTTTCCGTAATTGAACACGGCTTCCATCGCTTGTCCGCTGCCGCCGAGTCAAGCCCGAATACAAGCCGGGGCCCGGAAAGTAGCAGACTTGGCTAGTTTGAGGGAAAATAACAGCTACAGTTACGAAAATAGCACCTTAAGGACACCATACTAATATCATTTTGTGCCAGAAAAACATGTATAGCAATCCCGGAGCATTCGAGCAACCGTTAAAAGTGGCAGAATTTTGTCACGCGAACAGAGTGCCTTCCTTTCTTTGCGTGTACTTAAGTATTTGCTTTTTGTGCTATCAGCCCAGAAACTGTGTTTCACAACTTATCGCATTGGGCTTCCACTATGGCCTTATTCATATTCTTGCGCGGAGCGCGCAATTATAATCAGTTTTTCTGTATTTTGGACGAAGCACCTGAACAGCGCTATCTAACCAGGGATCAGGTCAGCAAACGAATACTGGTAGTACACTAGAAAGACGTAAAATATTGCAGCAAACAGCATGAACTCCATGCAATCGTGAATGCAAAAATAACTATTGGCAAATCAAACGATAATGTGCATATTACAAGGCTGTCCTAGCTAACCTTACCAAGGTTTTAAAATATCCCGTTGCACACTTGAAGCACACCACCTAATAAATGTTGTTGGCAATTTTATTCTTGAAGTCACACTATTTTTGTACAAACTTAGTTGCATAAACTCTCAAGGTTTAATATTCAACTAATAAAGTACTAACTTTAGAGTAAAAATTTCAATTAGACAGTCGTAGAATATTCAAGAAAATATCTAATTCCGGAGCTTATAATTACCTACTTGTCACGTGATCATTTTTCCACGTACTGTAAAGGAAGACCGGCAAATATGGGGGGAGAAGGACGTGAAATGTCCGCTTGCGGGCTGCGATTTCAGTGCTCTCAAACGCACAACGTATGAACGGACAGCGCATGCTGCAGCTTAGAAAGTTACACCTACCCCAGTGCAGGGTAGCATACCGGATTATAACATCTGGTTAACCTCCCTGCCTTCCTCACCATCTCTCTCTCTCTCTCTCTCACACACACACCGCAGCGGCATAGGCGTTGCCTGTGCGATTTAGGCCAGTGATGTGCTTCCTTCGTGGCGGTTCATGAGAGCGACAAGTTGATCAGGAGAGCGACGAGTTGATGGAGGGTGAAATTTGAAAAGAAAGCCCTCTCATTCTGTCTAGCGTTTCTTTTCTTTCATTTTTTTTCTCGTTCCTAATTAACTCAAGAAAAACGTGACACTGTCATGTCTTGCAAGAAAACTGTACACTCTTTAGGCCGTGCGTTATTGTGGTCAAACAATGATCATCATCCGTTGTGCCTGTATTTCCTATTCCTTAAAACTGTGCGCTCGCTCCTTTCCTGTCAAGAACGCGGTGCCATCCAAACACTTGCATACTGTGCGTGGCCTGAAAATACCGGGTGCGCACAGTTAAAGTAAGCAGAAGCACGCAAGATAGGTGGCGGTTATTCTTTGGGGACACGATAAGCTCCCCAGTAGGTGCAAAACTTTAATTCGTGGAGTGCAGTACTCTTTTAGTCAAGCGGATTTCAAGCTTCGATGCCTCTGAAATTATCGGTACCTTAGTTAGTAGATCTCGAAATGCTATTCAGAGAGCCCAAGAAACGAGCATAACATAAATAAATGAATTCAATGCTTCTAATAATAGCAAAAAAAAAAAGACGCGACATTCAATCACTCCTATGAAAGTTTACCTTACTCTCCTTACCCAGGCACAGCACTAAAGAAAATGCGTACCGAATCGCCCATGGGTCCTGACTCGTCAAGAGGGGAGGGGACGTCGGTACTAGGAAGTCAATTAGCCCCTAGTTTGTCCTTTTTCAGTCACAACCCCTCACAGCGGGATGTTTGCTGTGACAACAAAAGAAAACTTGGTGCACAGCTTGACTCCTGAGGGGGAAGGCGTCGCCCACTCGCGCAGTATGTGTGCAGACGTGATTAACAGACGGCTGGGGAGAGTGCGTAGCAGACGACGCTCGCTTGCGGCGGTGGCGCCCCCTCATGGGTGTGTGCCGCACCGCCGTAGGCCTATTGTTGGAGTGGCGCTCAGAGTCAATAATGAAAAGGCAGGGATCCCAGCCCCCTTTTTAGCCTTCCCCGATGGAAACGGGGTCGGCGCGTATATTGGCAGCGTCCTTTATGCGCGCCGACAAAAAGACTTCCTTTCAAGCTTCGTCTTTTGCTTCTCGTTGCTTCCATTCTAGTAGGATTAGCAAGTTGGCTGTCAAATCAGGCGCTTAAAAGCCTATTATGCGGCAATGCGCGCGAGCTTCTTTTGGACGCACTGCACTCTATTTCATTTTTTTTTCGTCGTGTATCTATCGAAACACATCGAGGCCTTCTTTTATTATGCGTACGTGTTCTACAGGTGCGAGATCGAGCGCCGCTCTCACGGGCTTATTGGCTCTAGCCTATCTTCAAGCGTATTGTGTTGTCATAAATCCGCGACATATAAATCGCACGTACGTCTGCTTTTTCTTTCGGTTGAAGTTTTCGACGTCGTAGTCGTGCCGCCTGTCATTTTCTTATTATTTATTTATTTATTTATTTATTTATTTATTTATTTGCATGTTTGTTCTCTGTAGGTTTGAGAAATCATCAAAGTGTTCTAAAAGAATTTCTGGAAATTGTGTTTATCTTTCGTGTCTTGCCGCCACCGTTCCACTGACAATGTAGAAGGTATAGTTGGGACTGCATTCCGTGACCAATGTCCACTCGCAGAAATTGCAGAATGTGGTTATTCTTTGGGATGGTTTCATTGTTCTTGCTGTTCGCTGTTTGGGCATGCTTACAAAACGCCTTTACTTTTCTTATGCAATCGTGTAAGAAGGGCTTATCATCCGCCATAAGTATAGACCGAATCAACAAATAAAGTATCCACAAAAAAGTTGCAGTGGCTTAGCTCGGCTATGCCAGGATATACGTAGCGTTAGCAAAGGTTCAGCTGATTATTCTTAGCTTTCCTGGTTGTCTCCTACGCTCAACCGCTAATTGCCAGGCAACTACTTCGGGATCCGATGAGTCAAGCTTCTCCGTTCTTCTGCGCTGTTGAGCAGCATTTGCGCTCTCCTTCTCCATGGCTATACTACACTGGCAAACGCCAGTCAGAAGCGCAGCGGCTCCAGCGCAGTGTCAGACGGCGACTGCACAGCGAGTGCGCGCCGGCGCCAGTGCGTCTACCACGGCTACGACGTCACTCCTCTGGAATGCGCAGACCGGCGGCGGTGAGTCGCGCGCGGCGGCGGCGGAGTGTGCGAGAGGTGCCGGCTCCGGTGGCTCCGGTGCGCAAGCCGTGTGACATCACTGATCCTTGCGCATGCGCAGCACGACTCTTGATGTGCCGCGCGAAACGGGCTTGGCTAGGCCAGTGTAGCTAGCGCTACAGAATGTTCTAAGGACATCATATTATAGGAAATGTTGGTTCCTATAGTCTACAGGGCTTCCTTAAAACGAAACTTTTTCTGGCCAATGGAATGTGCGTATGATCTATTTTTTCTCAAGGTGCCATGCTATTCAACACAGTTAGCTAATTCAGTTAAAATTTTTATTAATAAAATTTACCAATAATTTATGTAATGTTGAAAGTTTTTAGATGATTTGCTTTTAAAAGGAGAGCGTTTCAAGCCCGTAATACAAATAGATGCATGTTGCAATAAACCTGACTTCTTCTTTTCGAACAAAAACAAAATGTGTCCAGTTGGCTCAGCCGTGGCAAAGTAACAGCCTGTCTGCATTTCACACTTAATTGAATAGATTTAGTCGCGTCTTTTAACTACAGGTTGTGCCTTTACCTGGCGAATTGCTCAATTCTTTTTCACAATTTTCGTATTCCCAAAACTTTTGTGGCAAGGTTTACACTTCTAGACTAAATGTATAACATTAATATGTCTTTTTTTTGTCCTTTTTCTTCTTTACCGTTTCAGAATAGATCTCGTTCTCTCTGCCTTTTGAATGTTCAAATCTGCAGCACCCACCCCGCCGAAACGGCACCCCTCGCCTACCGAGCCCCCCTAGTGATGCGTATCACCGCTTAATAAAAAGTTACAAGCGCTCATTACTTATTTAAGAAACAACGCGAACGCGTCAGTACGGACACCTCCAGGGGGGGTTCCGAGGGCTACAAAAAATGCTTGGTGAGTAACGGAGGGAAGTACAAAAGACTGGGACCCACCTCGATTCGCTGCGCAACTACGGCTAAGGCGAGGCCAGATGTGCCCCGATTCCCAGTTGAACAGCATTGCGGAAAGACGGCAACCTTTGTCTCATTCGGTGCCGATGCCTCATAGGTTTCTGGTGGCTTACCGACGTTTACTTCATAATGCCGGATTGTGGATTGAGGGATGTGGGCCTTTTTGACACTTTAATAAGCGTGTGGTTTTGTTGTTAGTCACCAAAATGTCGTTTACAATTCGGTTGTTTTTTGTGTGTTTGTTTTTGTATTAGACAGGTTACCAGCCCTGGAGGCTTAGTGGCTCGGTCGTCGCGCTGGGGGGTCGATTACCGTCTCCGGCTGTCGCATTTCAAAGTGGTAGAAACAGTGTTTTGAAGCAGTATTTTCGAGCAAACTTAAATTACTGTAACGTATATGTAATACTTTTGTCCTTGCTACCCGTGTTTCGATCGCTGTTGTGTTTCTGTGGCTCATAGGTACAATGTTATCGCACGTTAGTTGGTCAGTTTATCGAGCGTGATGTTGATACCGGGTGTTCAAGATTAAGCATTACGGAATTTTTGAAAATCACCTGTGGCTGGTAGATGTGGCAGGTAGATCAAGCACTTCCTTGTGCTTCCGGTGAAGCGTAATTTATGATTCATTCAAACAAAGGGCAAATTACGTTTCACGTGATTCGCAAGGAATCAGTTGATAGCTTCATCAAATTCCTGAGGTCTTTCGGCCATTTTGACGACCGTAGAGGCTTGGCGAGACAACACGGCATATAGAAATGGCTGCAAGTACGATAATGGATTGTGTTGATTGGACAGGTTAGACGTGAGGCACCAGATGGCGTCCTGTCCATGAACGCTTGTTTTGTTTTTCCCTTTTCATTTCCAAACAATAAAGGCAAAATTTTCAAAGCAAGCGCTCTGTAAATCTTTCGGAGTGCTTGCATATAACTCGGCCTTAGTTTCTTTGGACCAAAATAAAGTTCTTGCCATGCCATGCCATGCCATGCGTATAAGGAACGCAAGGCAGTTAACGCTATTCTAAAGCAACCAGCGCGATGTTTACTGTTCACTTTCAATCATCATTGAGCGAAACGCTCCATCAAAAGGGCTATGTAAGATAAAGTGTGTAGAAGTGCTTCCACTACTAATGTGTAAATATTCTTCCTGCTTTTCAGTAAAGATATTTCTTCTCTCGCTATGTTGTTTGCATTTACTTTATGCTTTAGATTTATATCACTCTTAATCATAATAGAAATAACTAATGCCAACTGTTTATTACGGCTTTAAGCACGAGTTCGAATGCTGGGGCAATATAAACGTTGCGTCACGTGGCTCCATTTTCCCTCGCATTCATCCAATCATACCTGCCAGATGAAGACTTGAGGATACTTCTGTCGCTGTAAGAAATAAACCATGACACTTCTTTTTTTCACGATGGCTGAAATCACAGACAGCTTCGGGGATTCAAAATGGATCACGTCAGGAAGCATCAAAGTACCGAAAATTGTGTTCTTCTGATTCGTTGGTGCCGCTGTCATCGCCGACGACGGCAGTTTGTTTTGCAAGGGGAGCCCGAATTCTCGGTGTACGGAAGTGAGATGCGCTGACGCTGGGAACACCTAGCACATAAATAATTCATGACATCCCGCGGCTCTTCCGCGAACGCCGCCGATTCTTCGCTCCCGTTATGTAGTCACCAGTACAAGCTGATCATACAGTATTTCTTGCTTCGTATCAGGCGCCACGTCGACATCGCAACCAGCCTTTCAGCAATAGTGACACTTGTTCTTTCATATTTCGCGAGCTATACAGTTCTGGAGCGAGCTGGCCTCGTCAAGCTTCCTGGGAGAAGTTGGGTGGTTAGCTTTCACGCCTAAGTTATTTTGTCACGTAAGCTTGGACAAAGTTGAGGCTTTGATGGTCACTCATTCGGTGTGATAGTTAGTCCACGTCAAAAGAAAAAAAAAGGGCGCCTGCCAATAAAGTATGGTTAATAAGTATTTGACGTGTGGTACCATTGTTCCCAAAACTTTTCTGAAGGAAGCTGTTGTAAATAATGCTTCCGCGTGATGGCTGAGATGTCTGATACTTATCAACAACTCTTTTTTATAGCGAAGCTGTTATAGGCTGGGTCCCAGGAGATCGCGTCCGGCAACGGCTGTAGAAAGATGGACGGGAAGTAGATCAACAATTTAGGTTCCATGTGCTTGGCGGTTTCCTGCCAGTTGTGTTTTAGCACAGGGGCGCTATAACGTAAAATGATTCCCAATTGTTTTGATGCCAAACTCCTGACGTGAAATTTACGTAACCACCGAAGCAAGCATCGGGCGGTGACCCGCAGCGTTGTCTGAACAACTCAATCAAACCCTCTCCTCGTTTATAGGAGGTCACCTTTGTTCGCTTTTACAACAAAAAAATTGTCCACACTCAGCGGTTTTTCTTATCTAATTGACTGACAAGATGCGAGGAGCACGCTCTAGTGGAGAGGGTTTCGATGGGGCCGAGCCAGCACAGTGAAAATAGATAACCGCATGAAGAGGGTGGTGCCGGCTTCTCCGATTGGTCCGCTTCGCCTTACTTAGCTTGCGGTGGCTGGTCGGAAATCGCGGCGGCGTGCAACGGAAGGATAAGAATGCAGCTAAAACGGATCCTCAGCAAGGAAGAGTTGGCAGAGCGATGTCGTATGCATGCCGAAAGGGCTCGATAACGTTTTACTGCCATGCAAAAAGGTTTATCATGCGCAAATAAATACATGCTCACCGGCAGGTGCGAGTAGCGAGGGCCTTAGTGATCGGCGGGCAACCATCTTCTATTCCTTTCGGAACGGGGCAGTCTGTGGCTATTCAGAAAAATTTAGGTTTGTTCGGCATATTAATGCATTTTTTTGCGTACACGTCACCCTGATGTGGTGAGTTTTTGAGTTTCTTTGAGGTCGCGTGACAGACAGGCGAAGTGGGCGTAGCCAGAAAACATTGGACCAATAGGAGAGGGCTAATGGTGAAAAGGCGTCGAATCAGGAATGTTTATTTTTCTTTTGCGCGGTTTATTAATGCACAATGAGTGTGTACACGTTACATCCGATGGGGAGTTATCGCGGTGTTCGTGACGTCACGTGACGGACAGGCGAAGTTGGGAGTGGCCCGAAAATGTTTTGGCCAATCGTGGAGGCTGATTGCAGAAATTGGAATCAAAAGAGTTTGGAATCATTTTACGTTATAGCGCCCCAGGTGTAAAAATAGATGATGGACGGCCCATTGTTATACCGCTCGCCACCGCCGATGCCTCCTTCACAAGTGTCGCGACACTCGGCGGCGGCACGTCCAAGCAATAGTTGTGCCCCTTTGTCTCATGACGTAGAGATCGCGCTAGCGCTGTTATCAGCAGTTGCCCTTTGGACTCGCTATGGTACGGACGCTCGTTCAACCACATCTTCCAGGATCCTGACGTTAGGATCTTGACGATGGCGTGCAGTGTGGCGCGGCTATAAACGGTGTGGCTCATACGCTAGTCTATGACGATGGGGCGGACTTAGCTCAGCAAACGCTCAACTCGGCCATCGCGCCGGGCGTAAACAAGACGCCGGTGTCCTTGCTCTTTGACGAACATGCCGAAGACGCTCAATATAGTCAATAATTATGACATATAAATTCGCTATAGCAATATTCACTATAGCAGATCCACCATAGTCACAGCTTCTCTGGCTTCAATATTCACAGTAGTGGAAAGGTTCTGAATTTTTTTTCTGATCGGCATTCCGCTTTTTTTACATGCCATTATACATATTAAATCAGTAAGGTAAATTCAGCGTATACGTGTCACTAAAATGAGACCACCTTAAGACAGATACCACGATCTGATTATGCGGCATGCCGTAGAGGTAAACACAGGATTAATCTTGAGCGCCTGGGGCTCATCAAGGTGCACTGAACGCACGGTACACGAGCTTTTCTGCATTCCGCGCCCATCGAAACGCGGCCGACGGTTGCCAATGCTCTAAAATGCTTAGGGCAACACTTCACTCCCAGGGGCTAATCTTGCAGACAAACGCAAGTACCGAATAAAGTGCACAGAGCAATGGCCACCACGTTCCCTAATTTCTTCCATGCGTTGGTTTCTTTCTACGCTTTTGTTTCCTCTTTCTTCCTCCCCTTACCGCTCTCCCTCGGTTCGGTAGCAAATCAGACACTTCTCTTCCACTTAAGCTCCCTGCCTTTCCCACCTCAATTTTTCTCAATTCATTCTTAGCAGTTGAAAACAAGGCTGATTTTCCCAGCCCCAATGGTACATACCACGATATTGCAATTCGCTAACCACCCACATCTACTGCTAACTACATCTGTCAGTGGATAGCAGTAGATGTAGTGAGCTGTAATCGCATTAATTTGAAGTTCAGAGTTATATACGCCTAATGACAATCGTGAGAGTGGCCCGCAGGAGACTTCTATGGAAGTGTGATGCGATCATACCAAATTGGAGTCACATAGCTGGTGTGGAATGCATGGTTCCCACGGGGCCGAATTCTATTGTGCACAAGCAATGCAATGATTAATAAACTCAATGTAGTTCATGTCATTGAAGAAGATCTTCAATCGGTTGTTTTCTCTTATGAGCCCCAATAGCAAAAACCCAATCACCCACGTATCACCTTTTTTTTTCCAAAGCACGCAGCTTCTTGCCCATGTTCCAAAACGCAAGCCATTTAGCGTAAAAATTTGCGCCGCAATCATCGACGATGACCTTCCGTGTAACCGAACAGCCGAAGTGTCATACAAAGCTATTTTCTTAAATAAATAATGGTGCGATTGAAGGCGCATGTCTATCGCACTGTGGACAATTTGTACTTAATCTCAGCAGTTTCGTGAAAACTGCAGGTCTTCTTAGATAATTGCCAGGGCGAAAGCACCTAAAGATGTGATTGTCCGCACCACGTTGTCAGCTAAGCGTCTGCTCGCCGTCCAATTATTACATGCTCCCCGAATCGGTGGGTACGTTAGTCCAACAAATGTTTTAATGCTGTAACCATAAACCGCATTTGCATGAATACGACAGTTGGGCGTCACATCATCTATGGTCTTTTTGCAGCAGTTTCTTGAAACCTCCTTAGCCGGTAGGGGCCGTGAACGTATGTGTCTTCACCCGCACCTCATAGTCTGCTCGGAGTATTGTTGGCGTTGGCTTGTCAACCTGTTCGGTGACCCATATATGTACAGGCAACGCGTGCTGGTGTTTGGAAAAGACGCAGTTATTCTGATAACTGCACTGATACTGACAATCTTCCCGAGTTCTTTTCTGACCCACACAACATATTCAACGCTATCAACAATGCCTGTTTCGGAAATTGTGGGGTTTTTGGTCTATAGGCGGTCAAAAGGTTTAACCGATGCCATTTTGCCGAACCGCAGTTACCAATACCCCCGTGATGCGTTACACTAACAGGGAATGCCTTTCCGCTTTACAAGGGTAGACGTTCCGAGATATCACAGCTTTAGCATACCGTCATCATGGACCTTGCGGAAGAATAGTACGAAAATAATTATGCATTGAATCGTTAGGCCTTTAGAACATTTCGCATCGCCAACGCATCAGCAGCGATAACGCTATGTCGCCTACTGCTGAATGAAAACCGAACCACTTTTACAACCAGGTGCCGTCTCTGTAAGCCTAGTAGCGTCAAACAAACAGCTGATCTCAATAACAACGACAAAGCATACTTGATGCTTTGTCCTATATAAGCGTGAGATCAGACTTAGCGATTGGCTGATCTTACCATATATTTCTTGCTGTCAGGGAGGATAAGATGTAAAAAGAGTGATTTTTGATCGAATTGGGTTTCCTGTTTTGGCACTGCCACGTTCTTACGTAATCACAGTTATCAGCGATAGCCGCCGCAGTAATTCACGGTATACGACGCTCATGCGCACATAGCCTAACGCATTACGCATCGCGGTAACGTTTCATGTACCCACAGCTAAATCCCTCTAATTCCGCCAATATTTACACCATTACCTCCGTATCTGGCTATATTCGACTGCGCAAAATATATCCTGTGTACACCTCATACCTTCGTCAATGCTCCATATTTCTTGTGAAATAGAGTGTGAGCACCGTTTGTTGCTTCATTGCCTAATTCCGCAAAAAACAGGGCCATTACCCGTATACATATGCGGAGTATACGCCGCTTTAGTATCCACAGGTTATAGTTGGCTGTGAGAAAAGAGGAGGGCTGTCCTTTCGGGCCGCCGTCCTTCTTTCTTCCCGCACCACAGAGCAGTGGGAAGGCGTCCTTCGCGACGGCACCTCCGAGGTCCGTCGGGCACTGAATCGGCGGGCACGGGCCATCGCCGAAAACGCCATCCCAATTTCCCTTCCCAATTTCCCCTTACCTGTCAATAAATAATGTTGTCATCATCCACAACAGCCCCAGAGCTGTCACGTGACAGCACGCGTGCCGGCAGGTCCGGCTATTCTCACGCGTCGAACGCCGCCGAGCTCCGCAACACCCTCCGCAACAGCCCCGGATCTTTTTGCCACATTTGACGGAGGGTTAATTTTAACGTTGCAAACGCCATATTTGGAACGCATAGGTTCCTCGCAGCTACTTTCACGTCAAGGATACTTCGACCTGTAGGCGCAACGAGAGCTGCTCCAACAAGTCCGGGTGGCAGCTAATGTAAGCTAAGGGTTGCTTCCCATGTGCACCTATACGGCAACTAATGTCTTCAGCTGTTATTAAACAGAAGCTTTATATGGCTAGGCGAAATCTCCTGTCCACAGAAAAATATCATCAGCATCATTGGCTCGAGCGCCGTCTTCTTCTGCAGCTGGCTCATTCGCTCGAGCTCGTGCTCGGCAAGCGCTCTATACCACTGCTCCCGCGTTCGTCGTCCTTCTTCTTCCACAGCTGGCTGCGTTGCCGCGCATCATTGCAGCGTAGAATTTCACTCCTCTTCTGGCGTCGTAATGGGGAGGCCGCGTTTACGGGGGTATGAGCCATTGGTTAAGGGGGTATGCGACATTCATTGTCTTACGTGACGGATAGATTTCATTTTGAAGCAATTTGATTTCGAAGAATGGCAAGCGGCCATGGCGGGCGCATGCTGCAAACCACGCCGCCGAGCAAACTCGAGACATCGAACACAAGCGACAACGGCAGACTGCGGGCATACCGTCAGTGACGTCGTTCTCTCCGTCGCTGCCGAACGTGTGTGTAACCCCATAATTGAGAAATACTTTAATAAGCCGTCGAGATTAACCCAGGGATAAACACCGGGGCCGCACGCTTAAGCTTTGCCTCTTCACGGAGTGGAAGGGCCGATGATTTTTTTCATTTTTTTTTTCATTTTCCTTATTACTTCTGTCAATTTCAACTGAACATAATTCACTCCCCATGCGCGTTGTTTGGTTTGATTCTCTGTACGTTGGCATGCTTGTATCTCAGAAAAAGAAAGGATCGAGCCCCTCCAATCCAATTCTCGCTCATTTCCGTGTTTCAGCGACATTCCTTGTTCGACCACTTCAAGCCTCCAGCTTCCTCTCCAATTCTACCGTCTTATTGAGATTCCTCTGCGAAGTTTCATAGCCTTTTGTGCAAGCAGAAGGAAGCATTTGCAAATTTAACTGATTAAATCATTTCACCATTCCAGCAGCTTTCTATCATCGTTATAAGAGCGACCAAAACGCGCACGTAGGGCGTGTGTTTCTTGAGCCACACGCTTAGTATATCGATAAATAATTTTGCATTAGAATATATATATATATATATATATATATATATATATATATATATATATATATATAACTTTTACCAGAAGTTCCCGCCTCACTCCCTTTCCCAGCAAGTAAAATCACGCTAACGACCGCGACTGCGGGACGAGTAATTGTGCACAAAACCTGGGCAGCGTGTAAAAAAAAAAAATGAACGCTCGCAAAAAATACATCTATGAGCTTAGATTAGCCAACTAAATTTATTGATTGAAATCTGTGGCTCGCATTTTGTGTATTCCTGGAACGAATAACGCCCTGGACCAAATCCGCACACCCCAGTGCTCGGTAACCTGCTCTATACAGAGGGCGCGCAATGGTGTTGGGTGGAGCGGCCTCTAGCGGGCTGGCCACCGCGGCGTGGAGAATCAAAGCGTGACCATTAAAATTCATCTTTCAGCTCGGTGTATATACGTACCGACAGATGTCGCGGCACGGCAGCCCGCTGTCACGCTCGAGCGGGCACCCCACGCCTGCGCCGTAACTTACGTCACCAGGGTCGGAACCGCCCCCCGCTATTCCTCTTCGGCGGCGTAGTGAAATCGGACACTGCCGCGCGTCGCGCTTACCCAGACGACAGCGTGACAAATTCGATGGCTTTCTGGGGCGCGCACCGATGATGTTGCCGCAGGTTAGTTCGATCCCACCCCCCTCCGGCTTTCTGTGTGCCACGTGGCTCGAGCACGTGATATGACTCGCTTTGTGGCACCCGCTGTCGCTTCTGATTTTGCGGGACTGGGTGCCCAGACGCCCTCGACGAAGCGTTACTGCCGACTCGACTTGGCCCACTTATACTTTCGGTTCTTATGCGTGGTCGTGCGCATGTGGACTGAAAGAGGGCATACCGCATGCTAGAATCCGAAATATGTGCAAAATGCGTGGTTTTCGAGACCAACTAGCACTTTTAATGTGAATCATTACGCGACTACTTATACCAGGGTCCGGAGGTGGTTTTTTGGCAGGACTCAAAAGGACCACTTTATCCTGCCCAGACTGGCTAAAAAGTGTACACGTCAATAAATACACGTCCCGAGGAATACAACAGGCAAGATGTAACCTTCCAAGGTGCTCTCGTTAATTTTCTAGAACGAATTACTGCTCAAAACGAGATTTACGTGAGGCTTGTGGATGAGCATGTATGAGCGCAAAGGCACTCTGTAGGTGTTTCCTAGAGCACCAAAGTACATTTAGCGGATATCAGAGATCGCAGGCTCACCTTGGAGGGGTCTGTGCCAATTCTTATCGTCAAGGTCGCGCCTGCACGAGTCTCGAAGGCAGCAGGTGGCCGCGCTGCGCATGCGTAAGTGGCCTCACGTAATATGTGCGGTGACGTATACTATTTTTAAGGTAGCTTGTGCGGAGACAAATCTGGCGTGGTGGAGGAAAGTGAACGTTGCGCCCGAGCCACTCGGTAAAGCGGCGCGCGACAAACTACAGTACGCTACTCTTAGCGGAGAGCAGGAGCTTCGCGTATTTAGCAATAATACATGTTAGGGTGTTTCGGCGTCACCTCTTAATAAGTTTAGTTCGAAGTATGGACGGTGTCACATGTTTAGCAAGAAGCGAATTCGCAAAAAAATTGTTGCGCGTTTTAGGTTGCTGCGTCATATCTTTCGAGGCCACTTAAAAGCTTACCTTCAAGAATTTTCCTAAACATGCTAAAATCGGATGGAACAACCGTAAAAATTAAGAGTGTGATGTGTAATTAAGTTATGATGTTAGCATAGAGGATCGTATCCTTATCGAATATACTTGTTACCATGATCATTTATACCTGGATGCAATGGAAAAATTATTACCTGCCATGGGAAGATATTATTCTATCACGCTGACAGAGTAACACTTCCTTGTGCTGCAAGCGTAATCAAAAACAGGCATGCCAGTGAGGCCAATATCTGTTACACGCCTCGTCGATAAGGCATATCCGCGTTTGCAATGCACGACTTCACGACAATAACGGTCGGTGCCCCGTGATAAGAACCCAAGCCAGATTGGTCCACGAGCAAATGTATAGCCACCTAAACGCTCTGTCTTTATTCACGGGCAACCGAACCGAATTCCGTGTAACTATTGATCATCACGCCACATTAAACAGAATGGACACAACTCTTATGACTGGTCAAGAGAGATAAGAGACAAAACGACACCCACCCGCAGAACGACCCCGTTATGGGCAGTTTGACCGGTTCGACCCTACCCGACCCGTTACTAAATCACGCGTCTTCCATGACTGAGTCCAATCTGTGAGTCTCACCTTCCCTACCGTTCTGCTCGAATACTGGTGAAAGTAGCAGAGCTTGGAATGATCGCCAGCTTCTCATTGAAGAGTGGGTACGCAGATGTTTGCTTCACGGGGCTTATACGAACAGTCTGTTTTGCGTAAACTGTTCTAAGCTCAACTGAAAAAGTTCTGCGTGGCAGGCTGATCAGCAAGATGGCCGTGTCGACAATGCAAGTGCGCTAATTGGTAGGAACTTTAGCTTTCAGATTTCTTTTGCACTGTTTCTGGGCGAAAAAATTAGCCTATTTCATACGTTAAGTGCGTCTGAACGCACACTGCACATTTCCAAGCTCCACTTCTGTTTTTAAACGAATCGTATAAGAAAAGCAGTCATGCTAGTGATACTCATAATTAGTCTACAATAGTTCCACTGCAATACAAGTTCCATTAAAATGGACCTCCATTTACGCCTATCTTGCGTCAGCCAAATCTGTCCTATTGCTCTAATTTAATCAGTGCATCCTACCGTCTGCTGCTTTCTTCAATCATAAAAAATATACGGTTGAACTAGTGGACGACAGCTTAAATTTCCGTTACTCTAATTTGCTCCCTGAACCCGTTATATGAATAGTGTTACTATGGCCACACTTCTCGTTACGCGTCGCAGCTGATTCAGATTTTTTTTTTTAATGACGATGCCTTTATCTGTCATTTGCCCGCACTTTTTCACATCAGGTATGTTTCCAGTCTTTTACGTGGGCCGATCCCGGAGATAAAGGAGTCTAACATTGTGCGCCCATCTCTAACATATGTCTGGTACTTGCGGTACCGGTGGTTCCGCCGGTATTGGTACCGGTGCTCTTGGTGATATCGGTACCAGTGGAAACAGTGGTAGCGGTACCGGTTGTACCAATGTGCAGTATCACCCCACGGTGGCGGGACCGCCGTGTGGTTGTAATGGTGGTAAGGCGAGGTGTTCTCGTATTCTTCCCACGTGACAGATAGCGTTTCGAGAAACTGTCGTTGAGGCGCTTCAAATATGGTGCAAGACGCAGACGCTATAGCTTGAAACGCCGCGTGCGTCGCAGAATAAATTAGATGGTTCATACAACCCGTTCTCAGAACAATTTTGCTCAGGAAGAACGTCTTTCATTGA
The DNA here is from genome assembly GCF_013339745.2 of Dermacentor silvarum. Lineage (NCBI taxonomy): Eukaryota > Metazoa > Arthropoda > Arachnida > Ixodida > Ixodidae > Dermacentor > Dermacentor silvarum. The sequence continues at coordinate 84,607,966 of NC_051158.1, forward strand.
ATTCAACTGCAGGTTGAATAGCCTTATAACTTTTTTACTCGTTTTGAACATAAGACACGCTACTTTAAATGTGCTGCATGATCACCACATTCCTCGCAGGCCTAAACGTGGTGGTGCAAAAGGGACCAAGTCTCGAACCTTACACTATAGGGCGCCTATGTTGAGTGCCGACTCGTGGTGCTCCATATGGGAAGGTCGTTAACCTTGGAAGGGCCTACGACAGACGCCACGCTTCAGTGGTTTAGGCACGACGGTGGTAGGACCGGTTATTCCCAATGGATCGCCACCGTTTCCCTTTTCACGGCGACAAACTGGGCGGAAAATGGGATGTCGTGGGGTAGGGAGCCGAGTGCCCATTGTCTGTGTGCCTGTGTCCAACCTTGTTACGGGGTGGCTGGCGCGGAACGAATTCCCTCACGTCCCCCCTTGCACAAGCTGAGGGGAAGGCGGCAAATTTAAAACCATCCGTCGCAAACATTCGACGGCACGCATGTAGCTTCGGTCGATCAAGTGACTCGGTGCTTCGAGTGTTGTTGCCCTGTTCAGTAGACAATTGTAACAGTGCACAAATGGACGAAACAGACATGCCAGGACAGAACTTACATATGCCTTCGATATTGACAATGTTGCCTATTTTGTCAAGCGTTTGGCGGGCTTTTTATCTCACGAAGTTTGGTGATGATATTAATGACCATTTGAAGTACAGTTGCACGAGGTTAAATATATCAGCAGAACCCAACGCACGATGACTGTCAACGGTAATGCGTTCAGCATTCCATCAATATTGTCACACAACGTTTTGCCACCGTCGAAAATAATCAGGTATACTGAAACGGGACTCCTCTCTCGCGCTTCCTAGTAGAGTAACTGTATAGCCTCCCTTCAGGGAGCCAGAGTTGCGCCACTGTTTTCCGCGCGCCGCTCGCTCCGCCTCCAGTGATTCCAGCACCACTATTCGCCGAGCGCCATCAAGCGGTCAAAGTAGTTCCACTGCGCTGCGGAGAAGCTAATACTTCGCAGGCGACGCCAGCTCTCCGCGGGTTCCGACATGCTACTGGTCGAGAGATGCATGATGGCAATTGTATTCCCGCGTGAATTCTAGAACCAATGTCATATATGACGCATACACTCTGCCGAACTGTCGCCACCGCACCGAAAATTGTAAGGCATTTTTCGCCGTGCCACGAGCGAAATGTGCTATACGCCGCCTACTCCAGTGGAAAATTGTTTTGTTTACGAGTGCAGACTGGAAGTTTATTAAAATACTTACAGGGTAACGGTAACAGTTAGCAAAGCTGGAATTATCAAGTACTGCCGTATTGCCGGTCTCATTCACTTCTCATCGTGTATAGGGATGTTTGTCGCTTCATTGCTTGTCAACTGTTAGTTGGCGTTCGATTTGTTTAGTTCACGTCGCTGGGTTGGAAACCAGAAATTGCAATAAAATGCACCTTATTGCTTGGCTCGTTGGTCATTTCCAACTAGCGGCGTAGCATTAAGAAACATTGGTGGCCATTCTGATTCGGGTTATCAGCTGGAATCTCAGCACGTCTGTGAAAATTCTTAGAAACCGCCTGTACTGCAACGTTTACTTTGCCTTGGCAAATGGCATTCGCATTGCTTCAATAAACCTGTTATTCGCATGCTTCTGTCAAAACAATATAAAGATTGTAGTGTGTTCAACAAGAAAAAAATAACAGCATGGTTTCTATTTTTAATCTAGCCACGGCACTGCAGAAGTTGCACAATTTAGTGTACCCCGAAGAACTATAAATACGTAATGCATGCAGCTTCAGTCAGCGCGTGCGTCGGCTAGATGAGACCCATACCACATATAAATTTGTTCCGTGATGTGTAAAACGCGACAAGGAAGCTATACTGGAATCATGATAACAAACATAGTGGCGCAACGCAATGCAACTAATTTAAGAGTGCATGCAATTGCCCGCGTCATTCACCTTAATTCAGCCTTCATACTGTTACGGGGAGTATTTAATTGCCGGTAAACGGCTAGCGCTTGTCTAGTCAAGACTGCACAGAGCGCACAGGTTCCAGCAGGTTTCAGTCTGACAGAAGAGCCTCTGACCCAGCCCCACTACAACATCTTTGTCGTTGCCATGGCTCGTGACATTATCCCCGGCCGATGAAACACAGTCCCGGTGCTTGTTGTGGTCAAAATGGGTTATCACAGTTGTAGTGTTTGAGGCGGGAAACATGTACGATGTCACTTCGTGGAGCGGCAGTCGATGAGGTGGATGCCATGGGAGATATCTCATAGGGGACAGGAGTCACCTGGCGCAGGACGCGGTAGGGCCCGACGTACCTCGACATTAACTTTTCACAAAGGCCGACACGACGAGATGGGAGCCAGAGGAGAACGAGAGAGCCCGGTGGAAAATCAGTATCTCGGTGTCGACGATCGTATATAAGTGGCCTTTTGTGCGGTCTGCGATGACGAGAGTCGAGCGCGGGCGACTGTGCGCGCGACGAGCGCACGCGTGATGGCATCTTGCGCATAGGAAGTCGTGGATGGGGAGGCCGAATCAGAAGGGAGCAATGTGTCAAAGGGTAGTAAGGGATGGCGTCCAAAGAGAAGAAGGTAGGGTCTGTAGCCGGCAGTTTCATGGCGCGATGAGTTGTATGCAAATGTGAAGAACGAAAACGCAACGCCCAATCGTGGTGGTCATCGGAAACGAACATGGAAAGCATGTCGGTCAGTGTACGGTTTAGGCATTCGGTGAGTGCATTGGTTTAGGGTCATATGAGGTCGTGAAGTTGTGATGAGTAGCACATGATCGAAGTAGATCGTCAACCACATGGGACGGGAAGCAGCGACCGGGATCTGTGAGTAGGTGACGTGGAGCACCATGTTGGAGGTTCACGTTGTACATTAAGAATTCGGCTACGTCTGTGGCGCAGCTCGTTGGCAACGCTCGAGTAATTGCATATCGAGTGGCATAATCCTTAGCGACTGCAATCCATTTGTTGCCTTTTGTGGAAATTGGAAAGGGACCGAGCAAGTCCAGGCCCACTCGATAAAACGGCTCAGTTGGAACGTCAATTGGCTGAAGTACACCAGCAGGTTGAGTCGCAGGTTTCTTGCGACGCTGACACAGGTCACGAGATGCTACGTAGCGGCGAACGGACCGATAAAGGCCCTTCCAGAAAAAAACCTCGTCGTATGCGATCATAAGTGCTTGAGACGCGTAAGTGCCCGGAAGTGGGGGCGTCATGAAACTGGACGAGGACATCCCTGCGCAGATGATGCGGGACAACGAGCAGGAGTGCTGCGCCGTCGGGGTGCATGTTGCGGCTGTAAAGAACGTTATCCTGAAGCAAGAACATGTTGAGTGAAGGGTCGATGGTGCCGGATTGCAGATGGCCATTAAGAGAGAGCAACGATAGGTCTCTACGTTGTTCGTCGACCACATAGTTGCAGTCTGTTATCGCCAAGACATAGGTGTCGGGGTCTGTTTTAGTAGTGTCGGGTGGTTCAACGGGATGGCGGGAGAGGCAGTCGGCGTCATTGTGTAACTTGCCAGATTTGTACACTACCGGGAACGTGTACTCATGTAATCGTAATGCCCAACGGCCAAGCTGTGGGGTCTTTAAGAGTTGAGAGCCAGCAGAGCGCATGATGGTCTGTTATGACCACGAACGGCCGATCATATAGGTACGGACGGAATTTCGCGACAGACCAGACGAGAGCTAGGCACTCCCGCTCAGTAATGGTGTAATTCTTCTCCGACGGTGACAGAAGACGACTAGCATACGCTATCACACGGTTGACTTCGTTCTGTGTTTGGGCGAGGATAGCACCAATGCCATGGCCGCTTGCGTCGGTGCGAAGTTCTGTTCTAGCAGCCGGGTCAAAATGAGCCAGCACAGGTGGTGAAGTGAGGGCAGAAATCAACGACGCAAAGGAAGTCGCTTGTTCCGCGCCCCACAAAAGGCCGCATCCTTTTTGAGTAGGTCCATGAGGGGTCGAGCAATGTCCGCGAAGTTGAGAACAAAGCGGCGAAAGTAGGAGCAGAGCCCAAGAAAGCTGCGTACTTCTTGCGTGGACCGTGGAACCGGGGAGTCGCGGACGGCACGGACCTTGTCAGGGTCCGGTTGCACGCCAGTAGCGTCGACTAGGTGTCCAAGTAATTTGATCTGGCGGCGCCCAAAGGTACACTTAGATGAATTGAGCTGGAGGCCAGAACGCCGAAATATGTCGAGAATGGCCGACAGACGTGGGAGGTGGCTGTCAAAGCTGGGCGAGAAAACGATTACGCCATCCAGATAACAAAGACAGGTTGACCATTTCAGACCACGTAGAAGAGTGTCCATCATGCGTTCAAAAGTTGCAGGAGCATTACACAACCCAAAAGGCATAATCTTAAATTGGTAGAGGCCGTCGGGTGTGATGAATGCGGTCTTCTCGCGGTCGCGCTCATCGACGGCAATTTGCCAGTATCCCGAGCGGAGGTCTTGCGACGAGAAATATTTGGCACCATGGAGGCAGTCGAGCGCATCATCAATTCGTGGAAGAGGATACACTTCCTTCTTCGTTACCCGATTGAGATGGCGATAATCGACGCAAAACCGCCAGCTGTTGTCCTTCTTTTTCACAAGCACTACAGGGGATGCCCAGGGGCTAGAAGAAGGCTCTATCACATCTTTATCAAGCATTTTATCAACCTCCTTTTGGATTACTTGGCGCTCAGAGTGAGACACTCGGTAAGGGTGCTTGTGAAGGGGGCTGGCGTCTCCAGTGTCAATGCGGTGGGCCACGACTTGTGTACGGCCTAATGGAGTGTTCTCAACATCAAATACGTCAAGGTACGAAAATAGGACACCACGGAGTGCTTCACTTTGGGACGGTAAGAGGTCGTGGGATATCATTTTGTCCAGAAGTGCCTGGGTTGGCGCCGGTATGACAGGTTGGGTCATGGGCTCAGCGTCAGCAGTGAATGCAGAAACAGTACATTCTTCCAGAGGTGACAGTTCGGCTAGTGAAATTCCTTGAGGAAGAACATGGGTCGAAGTAGAAAAGTTGAGGACTGGAAGCAGAGTTGTGTTGTTGGCGACAACCACTATGGTATAAGGAAGCGCGATGTTGCGCGAGAGGATCAGGTCTGTGAGGGGAGCGACCACATATTCACCATCAGGGACCGGTGGAAACGGTGACATAAGGACGTAGGTAGCAGCCTGCGCGGGTAGTCGTAGAAACTCCATGGAACGTAGGCGAGTGTTACTTGATGCGGCGTAATCAGGACACAATGGCAGTTCGAGCCGCAAAATGCCAGTAGAACAATCGATGAGAGCAGAGTGGGCGCTCAAAAAGTCAATACCAAGAATGACATCATGAGGGCAAGCGTCTAGAACAGCGAAAAGAACTGAAGTGTGGTGACCGGCAACAGTAACGCGGGCAGTGCACATACCAAGAACCGGAGTTCGGGTGCCGTCAGCTACTCGCACAGTAGGAGAGACGGCAGGTGTCAGCACTTTGTGTAGGCGGCGTCGGAGCGTAGAACTCAGAACAGATATGTGGGCGCCAGTATCAATGAGAGCAGTAACGGCACACCGTCGACGAGAACACCGAGCAAATTGCGTCTGGAAGTAGGGTTCAATAGAGGTTTTGCGGTCCTTGTCGTCAATGCAGCCTCACCTCCCGGAGCTGCACTGGCTAGTTTCCCGGGTGGTGGCCAGAGGAAGCCGGAGAAGGAGAGCGACGGCGTTGAGGGGAGCGCGACTGGCGAATTTGAGGAGACGGCGATCGGCTGGACCAGTGTCCTTGTGCGGCAACATCGGCGTAGGTAGATTCAGAATGCGAAGACAGACGGTGAGGATCACGGGCCGGAAATTGGTCGTCGAGAAGAGATGTGCTATAGTACTGGCCACGATCTTGGCGGCGGTCACCAGGGTAGCTTGGTCGGTAATTCCGACGATTGCGGCAGTGGCGTGAAATGTGGCCGACGCGAGAGCAAGAAAAACAGATTGGGCGGTCGTCAGGCGTCCTCCACTCAAACGGGTTTCGGTAGCGGGGTGTGAACCGGGGAGCAGAAGCGGCAGCAGCAAAAATTGGGACGGCGTGGTGTTCAGCGTGAGGACCGGAAGGGCACATGGGCGAAGGAGCAAAACTGGTGGATTGTGGAACTAGGACGCCCATATTTGCAACCTCTTGACGGACGACGGCCTGAATGAGGGATATTGTCGTCAAATGGTCGTGACCAGGTGCCTTCGAGCTCCTGGCGAACAAACCTGGCCAAGTGGTTAGGCGTCGAGAACGGAGGGGGCGTCATGGGATCTTCGCACGAGGAGGTCGCAGCTGTGTTCGGGAGTCTGTTAAGGCGCTGAGTAATCCGTCTGCTTTTTGCTTGTTCAAACCGCCCGCATTCTGTGATGATGGAGTCAACCGTGGTGCAGTGCTTACAGAGAAGTATGTTGAAGGCATCGTCAGCTATGCCTTTCAACACGTGGCCAACCTTGTCCGCCTCTGGCATGTCTTTGTCAATTGTGCGGCACAAGGCTAGCACGTCTTGGATGTATGCGACGTACGATTCTGTGGACGTCTGAGCTCTGGCCGCCAGCTCGTGCCGGGCTGTCATTTGTCGCGCGGTCGATCGACCAAACAATGCGCACATCTTCTCCTTGCAGACGTCCCAACTCGTCAGTTCTTCTTCGTGCGTGTTATACCACACGCGAGCCGTGCCCCGTAGGTAAAAAATGACGTTGGCGAGCACTAGGGTCTCATCCCACCTGTGGTGCTTGCAGACGCGCTCGTACAATAAGAGCCAATCGTCGACGTCATTGTTGTCCGTGCAGCAAAACGCGCCGGGGTCGAGGGGTTGCGAAAGGACCACGGTTGCTGGAGCCGCGGGCGCGGGCTGCGATGACTGCATACTGTCTTCAGCCATGGAGGCGGGAGAAACGTGGCGTCCGCTCCGAAGATCCAGGGCCGGGTGGAATAGAACCCGCAACCTCCACCAAAAAGATGTTATGGGGAGTATTTAATTACCGGTAAACGGCTAGTGCTTGTCTAGTCAAGACTGCACAGAGCGCACAGGTTCCAGCAGGTTTCAGTCTGACAGAAGAGCCTCTGACCCAGCCCCACTACAACGTCTTTGTCTTTGCCATGGCTCGTGACAATACCTTGAACACAAGGAATGTTGTACACGAGAGCGTGTTGAATGACGCATTCACATTTTCAGCTGTCGTGAGCTGTGCTTGCATGCATGCACGCCTAATACTGGTGTCACACGGCCACTTTCGATCGCTATCGAGCCCGATCCAGGTGAAAATTCTTGACTGCGATTGGCTTCCTTCCGCACTAGCGCAAAGGAGCCAATCGCGACTGAGAAATTCTATGCCGATGTGGCTCGATCGCGATCGAAATATTGAAGATGGAAAGATGCTACTATAAGAATTAAAGCACCAGTGTGTATGTTCGTCACGGGCTGTATTTTAAGCAATGATTGCATACTAAGACACGAAAGCGTAAAATCCAGGCTCGTAAACGTGAGCTGAGAATCGAGTTTTACTCGCAACATGATAAAGGATAGAAAGAAAGCAAAAAAAAAAGTGTTACTGGAAGTGACGCGCGAGCGCGGCACTACGCGTACGGAGAGTGACTTTCCCGCAAAACTTCGGAAGCCAAGATGGCGTACCTTGGCGCAACTCAGGCTCCCTAAAGGGAGCCCATACAGTTAACTCTACTTCCTAGGAACACTCGGCGCGATCTAGCGTTGCCGCCGCCGTGCCTGAGCGTGGCCTCCGAAATGCATGGCGAACGCTGACAAATGTGCGAACGCTGACAAAACACTTAGTGCGGCAAACTGGCTGCCTCTCTCGCGCTTGTCACGCTGCGCCATCAAGTGGCGCTGTCGAGAAGTCCGCATGTGGCCTCTGAGACGATAAGCGTGGCGCAGCGGTGCTTGCGAACGCCGAGAAATATTCCCCCATCGCTTGCCATGGAGTCATGGCGAGGACGCGTTGACAGCAACAAAATTGTGGAAAGACGACGACGGGAAAACTACAGTGGCAATAACTATGATGCCTAGGAAAATGCGGCTGGCGTGACGACAGCGACCACATTTTCAACAAGGAAATGGCGCGATAACTACGACGGCGTCATGATAAGCCCCGACACCACAAAAACCACGGTTGTGGCACGATGACACTTAATTGAGTGTGCAACGTACACTTCGTTGAGCGTTGTCCTATATACAGCCACGCGGCTACAACCGTTCTGCAAAGAGTACTCTGCTGGATTGCCAACTGCATGAGAAAAGAATTCCGGGCCAGTTTCGCGCACTTTCGAAACCGCCGCAATATGCAACCCAGTGTTGTAAAGGGACTTGGCCGCATGGAAGCACACTCCTTTCCAGAGTAAGAAAATGATTGGTTTGCAATATGAATGTACGTTTAAATTCTTCCGTGCTGTGTCTGCGTCTTCCGCTGAGTACAACGAAGTGCAATATTCGGTACTAAGTTTGGTTCTGCAAGCGCTTCTGTCGTGAAAGGAAGATGCTTCTGGAGAGCCAGAGAAGAACATTGTTTATTTACGAATGCCCAAAAGAGTTGGTTTTCTCACAAGGACCGCAGATAGTGGGCAAAAGAAGTTCCACCCATGCAACTCGCGTTTTTCGCGAGAAACTGCATTGACCGGCTCATGGTGGCATTTTATGTATTAAAGATATGCTCAGGCCACGCCTGCCAGGTTAATCCCGACTGCGCAGCAATGCCTATACAGTGTTACACGTGTAGCTTGAAGCGAACACTCGACTGGCTACGCCATTACTGCTTTGCACTGTAAGAAAAAAAACGTCTCTTTAACTAGGTTCACGTGCATTCTAAACTGCACCAAGTAGTTCCAAATTAAGGTGGCAACTTTATACGATGGCGTCCGTCGTAGCACAAATGCGTCCTTGGCATCAAGAACCTCGGCACTTATGATTACTCGCCACGATGGCTTACCGGCTATGGCAATGCGCTTGTAAACACGATGTTGCTGGTTTGAATCCCGGCGGCGGCGACGGATTTTTGATAGAGGCTAAATGCCCGAGCACTCGTGTACGTTGCATTCGGTGCACCTTTAAGAAATCTAGATGGTCAGCAAGAATAGGGAGTTCCCCAATCACGGCGTCCCTCATAACCGAATCCTGCTTTTGGCCCGTGAAACCACGAAATTATTTTTTTACTTGTAATTGTTTGTTTTTACTCTACTATCAGAACTAAGCATTTCTAGGAAAGATCAGCACATGCTATTTTCTGCCTCCCGACTCCCGAGACCACGATGCAGTCCAACAACTGATCAGCAACAGCTTCAGGCTGGAGCCAACGCTTCGAAAGAGGGAGTCATTGTCACTGTGGCAACAACTCACACAACATTTTTACAAGCTAAACTATAAAGTCAAAGAAGTTCCGTCATAATCTGCACCGACAAAGCCGAGTCCCGTTGCAGAAATGCTGCCTGAATGCCGATGCGTGCTTCCTTCAACAATGCGTTTTGAGGACATCGATAATTTCGTCGTTCTATTTTAATCAACGCTGGTGCTTAACTAAACAGACCGGTTTTCCAGAATAGTTTGATTCAACTGCGGAACAATCACGAGCAATTTTGTATTTATTGAATTAACTACCCTAAGGTTTGGGATCGTGGGTTGAATTTGTGGGCAAGTGAAGGAAGTGCACGACGAAATAGTCATTATCCATTTTCGAATGACGTAAGGCAATTTCCGTGTAAGACATTAGCTTCGCCCAGAGACCCTATGGGCAGACGGCGCTTCGTGCAGACGAAAATGACTGTCGATGAGTGGCAGACACGGGTCGCAGACGACGAACGTAGTACGTTGGCGGGAGAAGCCTTGCACAACATCCGTACGAGGCACGTTCCGTTCATCAGCGCAGCAGACGACAGAATTGATCTCTCGCGTCTGCAGCTCTGTCACCATCGTATGGGTCGCCGTGTTGCTTTTAAATCTGTTTTTGCTTCTTCTCTTAGCTTGGTGGTAGATTTCGTGCGAGTAAGCCCTCAGAAACGCTTCTACGCGGCCTCAGTATAGCTCTGCTCGTGAGCTGCACTCATGGGGTCTGTTCATAATCGACCAGACGCATCTGCTGTCCTGAGGCGCGTGCCAATATGACGTGACACGAGTTGTCGCTTAGCGGGAGGATGAGGGTGCGAGCACTTAATTTAATTTTCTGGAAAGGCGGACGTCCGAGTTAGATATGGCTGGCAGGGTAGAGGTGTAGTGCGTCATATATACGCACTGTAATGCGCATTTTATTACGACGCATATCGACTAGAAATCGCGAAGAAAATTCGTTCCCGCCGTTTCTGTTGGGCGTCACCTAGCAAAACTACCTTTTACACGTGCGGCGTGAAAGAATGGCCGATACACGAAAAACAACCAGACGAGTGAATATTTGCAACTAAATAATGTTACCAAGAAAGACAGATGTACGCCCATCAGTAAAGATATACGATGACCTATCGATAAATTAATGAAACAAAACGTATTGCAAGCCGCTATGCATGCGCAAGGATATGTACTCGTGCGTAACGATTTATTTATCAAATGGAAGTTAAATGGCAACTACACCATGGAGGGGAATCAATTTGTCGTCAGATGCCTCTTTCCGCAACTGGAAGAACTTACGAAAACATGTCGCGTACGCAAGTTTGTAAATAGTGCTGAAACGAAAATACGTGAGAACCACGGACGCCATGAGCAAAACAAAACGGAATCTAGAAGTCTAGTATGGGCAGTTAACTAAATCCTTAAAAGGACCCTATAAAGGAAAGCATTAAGTTGGGCTCGATTGAAAGTTTAGGTTTATGTAATAACGAATTTGTCATGCGTAGCGACAGCAGAGCTCTTTTAAGCGAGAAAATAACGAAAATGAAGAATTGGAGGGCTGACACGTATTGAAGACTATGTTACTTCTCATGTGACGTCAGCACCGGGTGATTCATGAAGAGCGGCAAAAAGGGAGGTTACGTAGGGTATTTACGTAGACTCGTCCGTTTTCCCCTGGTGATTCAATTGAGGAGCAGCAGCAACGACACTTTCGGTGACAATTTTCTACACAAGAATGTCGTTTGTTGGCGCACGAAAATTATAGGCTTCAAGACGAATAATCTGGCGATCCAACTCAGCTTATCGTTTCTTATCAATGCTCCTTTGAAGCACCGCTATAAGCCTCGCTTATGGAAAAATGCAGATCGGGTTTTAAATGATAACGTAGCTCTCTCTGTGAGGGAGTGCGAAGGGAGGTCGACTTAGACAGGATTAGTTCGTCAAATTGTAACAGCCTTCTGCAAGTTCTCCACAGGCCTTTTTTCATTCAGAGGTTATCTGCATTGTTAAGGTAGGGGCATCTTGTTTTCGTCCCTCTATCCCCTTCCCGTAGTGCAGGGTAGCAGACCGGACGTGCGTCTGATTAACCTCCCTCTCTTTCCTTTCTTTATCTCTCCTTTACACATGCACTGTGGCTGCACGTAGACAAATAAGACGGCACGTTATACCTCATATATTTATATTCACCGTGTTTCCGACCAACCCACCTTCTACTCGCCTGAAGCGCAGTGCTTGATTAAGACCCTTCGGCAGCGTGTGTTAACGGTGTCCGTCAAAGATTGTCCGTGAGATATGTGGCCGAGTGACTGATCGATAAATTATATTGAATGGTGTAAAGTATTCAACGTTCGGAGGAACACAGAGGCTATCAAATACGCCGTAGTCGAGGGCTCCGAACGAAATTATAGACCACCTCGTATTCATTAACATGCCATCCAAACCTTGGTACATCAGTGTTTATGCATTCCAACCCCATCGTAACGTTCGCTGATCCTGGGACTCGGAGGCGTGACTCTTAAGAGCCTCTAAGCTCGTCAGCATTAAACAAAACGTTTGAAGCATGATCCATTCAGTATATCCAAGTAAAAAAGTAGTAAGTACATGGTGCATACTAGCGCCGGTACACACACACACACACACACACACACACACACACACACACACACACACACACACACACACACACACACACACACACACACATATATATATATATATATATATATATATATATATATATATATATATATATATCATCAGCCTATATTTATGTCCACTGCAGGACAAAAGCCTCTCCCTGCGATCTCCAATTACCCCTGCCTTGCGCTAGCTGATTCCCACTTGCTCCTGCAAATTTCTTGACTTCATCACCCCACCCAGTTTTCTGCCGTCCTTAGCTAGAATATCGGCTATCCCCGTTTGCTCTCTCATCCACACCGCTCTTCCTGTCTCTTACAAGTTAGGCCGAACATTGTTTTGTTGCATCGCTCTTTGTGCGGTCTTTAACTTGTTCTCGTGATTCTTTGTTAACCTCCAAGTTTCTGCCCCATATGTTAGCACCGGTAGAATGCAATGATTGTACAGTTTTCTTTTCAATGACAGTATTAAGATCCCAGTCAAGATTTCGAAATGCCTGCCGTACGCACTCCTACCCAATTTTATTGTTCTGTAGATTTCTTTCTCATGATCAAGGTCCCCTGTGAGTAATTGACCTGGATAAATGTACTCCTTTACAGAATCTAGAGGCTGACTGGCGATCCTGAATTCTTGTTCCCTGGCCAGGCTATTGAACATTATCTTTGTCTTCTGGATATTAATCTTCAACCCTACTCTTACACTTTCTCGTTTAAGGTCCTCAATCATGTGTTGTAATTCGTCCCCATTGTTGCTGAATAGGACAATGTCATCTGCAAACCGAAGATTGCTGAGATATTCGCCGTTCATCCTCACTCCTAAGCATTCCGTGTCTAAGAGCTTGAATACTTCTTCTGAGCATGCAGGGAATAGCATTGGAGAGATTGTGTCTCCTTACCTGACCCCTTTATTAATAGGTAACTTTCCACTTTTCTTGTGGAGAATCAAGGTAGCTCTGGAATATTTGTAATATTTTTCAATATATTCACGTTGGCCTCCTGTACGCCTTGATTACGCAATGCCTCTATGACTACTGCTATCTCTACTGAATCAGATGCTTTTCACAATCTCTGGAAACCATATAGAGACCTTTATTGTGCTCCGCAGATTTCTCAATTACCTGCTTGATAACATGGATATAATACACCATAGAATGTCCCTTCCTGAAACCCGCTTGTTCTTTTAGTTGACTGAAGTGTTGCCGTGATTCCATTAGAAATTATCTTGGTGAATATTTTATGCAATACTCAAAGCAAGCTAATGGGTCTCTAGTTCTTCAATTCTTTAACGCCCCCCTTCGTATGGATTAGTATAATGTTGGCGTTCTTCCAGCTCTCTAGTACACTTGAATTCGTTAGGCATTGCGTATAAAGGGTCGCAAGCTTTTCAAGCATGATACTTCCTCCGTCTTTTAATAAATCGACTGTTATTCCATCTTCTCCAGCAGTTTTTCTCCTGGTCATGTCTAGCAAGGCCCTTCTAACTTCATCGCTAGTTATAGAAGGAGCCTCTGTCCCCTGGTCATCACTACTTCGAATAAAAGTAGCTTGGCGGCTCTGGGGACTGTACAGGTCAGTATAGAATTCATCCGCGGCTTTTACTATGCCATCGAAATAGCCGATGATATTACCTGCTTATCTTTCAGTGCATAGATATTGCCTTGTCCTATGCCAAGTTTTCTTCTCACTGATTTCATGCTGTGTCAATGTTTTCCATGTTATAATTTCGAGTATCTCTTACATACTATATATATATATATCATTTGACGTACGAGTGCGTTCACACTAGCGCATTCGTATTTGCATGTGGCGTTAAACGGAACGCCTTATATGGGGCCGGGATGTCGACCTTCGGAATTGACCAGGAGAGAGCAAAAGTAGATAACCTATACGACGAATAGGCGATTCATGATCAATAAACATCTATATAGAATTACTCGTCATATCGGCTATATACGTGAATTCAATCACTGGAGGATCTTTTATTCACCGTATACGGATTGAAACCCTACATAAATACACCGAGCCGCACATTTCGCGTGAGCGCGTCCCGTTCGCTTCTTCGATCTCGTTTCCCGGGGCAGACGAGCGCAAAAACAATCTTTTGCTTTCGTTCGGGGACGACTATAGAAAGCGAAGATAAAAACAAAATAGAACGCCAAATATTGCTAACACTGCGACCGGGCCAAAGCAGACGACGTCCTCGCGAACGATGTCGTCTGCCTGCACGACGGGTCGCTCACGCCTGCCTTTTATCCTTGGAGAGATCCGCCGCTCGGGGCCGGAACTGTAATTATTTCCGCCGGCGATATTCCCCAGGGAGGAAGGAAGCCGAGAAAGATATTCGGAAGGGAGATATTTCCGCCCACGCGGGCCTATCCTGCCTCCCGGAACCCGTCCTCCGTATATATATCGCCGCCATTGGCTGTCGCTTTACGCGTCGGCTGCTAGGGTGGTCACACGAGCAATGTCTTGTTCATTTATATATACACATTTTACTTCTCCTCTGTTACTTATCTTCTGGTATGAGACGTCGTTCTTCACTCCTTGGCATCTCTTCCGTTATTTGGGGGGGGTTCACTGGAGACTCCACTTTTTCCTTTCCTTGCGAGTTCTCGGCTTGATCGTGCAGAGATTTAGGGTTAGCGTCCTTCGATGCCGGTTTCAATTTCGGCGTCTCTTTTCGCTCACGTCCCAAGTCACTCGAATCGCGTGGTAGGCTTGGGATTTTTGTTTTAATTCTTTCGCGAGGGGATATTTTGCTGTACGTCTGAATTTGTGCGCATTTGTACCAGTTACTTGAAGTGTAGTAACTGCTGGAAAACAGGGAATGTAGGATATAGGATAAAAGGCAAGGGTGCTGAAGAATGAAAGAAGCGGTCCCGGCATCACCACTGGTATAGCGGGTCCTGGAGCGCCGAAAAGAAGCTTCGGGCTACGAAGGAATCATCGAACTTCCGCCCCATCGGAGCTTTGCGCGGTGGAGGGCGCTTTAGGGAGCGGCTGGTCTCTCATACGTCAAAAATATGGATCCAAACAGTGTGTGTACTGCTGCGCGACCAATAAAACGCAACGGTCAAAAACAGTCAGGTGTTCCAGCACCTAAACATATTTCTCCTCATAAGCAAGATCAATATGCAGGGATATTGTAAAGTTGGGGAAATGACGCAAATGAGTTTCCTCCAATTACTTATAAAATCTAGTAGTTGAACATTAGTGAGATGAAAACTATACGCGTTAGACTGGCTACATTCATCGGAGGCCATTCACTTTAATGGAGTAACATGGGCCGTCCCGAAGAAAGGTTATGAAAGAGTGGTTTCAGATAGGTGTGAAATAATTTCTTGAAGTCGGGGACACCGCTCAAGTACAGCAGGTTTACGTATATATGTTACATGCAGAAGAGAATTAGAGCTACCTGTAAAAATGTACAGTATGCGCCACACCAAATGTCACACCGTAGCGAAAGAGGCTGTATAAAAATGGTGCGCTTCCTCGTTTGATTCACGTACACACGCCATCTGTCTTTTGAAAAATAAAGCTGCTCTGAATTAGTGCTGGTGATGTGTCTCGGTGTTTGTGTTGCGATCCTTTGCTTCGCGCTAATTACGCGCTAAGAAAGGTGCGAAAGCTATACCTATCAGAAGTCCTACTCAAATTTTAAAGTATACCTAAATTTTATTCAGCTTGATTCAAAAGACAAGCTGGGACACGAGGTTGTCTCTGCGGAGTGCCTGTGAGCCGTAGGCTTCCTCCTATGTTACTAGTGGACACGCACAGCGGTCCACTCCAGACTACGACCTCGTCGATAACCCGTCGCGAGGGGGCGCGGCATTCTGTCTTTCACCCCCAGGGTCCTTGCGTCTCGGCCCCGTGGGCTAGCCTTATAGATTTTGGCGACGGCCCTGTGACTGTCGCGAGACATGCACGCAGAACAAAAACGGAAGCACCGAGTTCGCGGAGTTAGATAACTACATCTTTCTGCTATTTCCTTTCTTTTTTTTTCCTTTTGGAGTCGAATTTATTATCACTTCCGCCAGTGCCATCATATATCGCGAGGATAGTTGGCGTTCATCATTTCACTCAGATGACGGCGAAAGCTCTGATCCCTTCTCGTTTCGGAACTGATTTTTTTTTTCGGCACATTTTCTTACGTTCTTTCTCGGCGTCATCGCTTTCTTTGTCCGTTAGCTACGGCGCCGCTGACAAAGCAACGCTGAACGAAGAAGCCTCCGGCGCTCCGGGGTTTCGCGACGTTGCTCGAGGAAAGCCTTCGGGGATTTCCGGGGCGTAATAGAATTTCGAGAGCTTCGAACGGGTTGCCTCGTTGGACGAAGTCACCACCATGATACTGCGCGAAAATTACTTTTGCCGTTTTTTTTTTTTTGTTCCTTGCCTGGTGGCCAACAGTCGAGCGAAGGAAAAAAAATACTGCAGGTAAATAATGTTTAGGGAGGATTGGCCGGCTCATGTGATCGAGAAGTTCCCAAGGCTTTCAATCTTTCGTTATTCACTTTGTCATCTTCGCGGCAATTTGCTCTTATAGTAACACGTAAATCAGCGACTGATAGATGGAATTTCGTTCAAATGTAACGTTCATGATACCAGATATATGTTCTAGTAAGTTTATTGTAGAGTTCTTATGTTATAGCTTATGTTATACATTAGTGCTTTCTATTAATTTATTCTTTTATTTTCACGTGGACTGCATTCGATTTGAGTTCTAGCTTGTGAATCATTGAACTACTTCTTCTTGTGAATTTGGATTTTGAACTTTTGGCTTATGTGTCATGACTTGTGCGTTACTCGCGGAAATTTGTTTGGAGTTTCTTTTCTATCGCTATGAGTTTGTTCATCTCAGGATATTTCTGCTTTTATTAGACGTAGGGGCAGAGTAGGCGGTGCGTCATAGATGCACCTCCATCTCCATACAAATATTATAACACACACACGTACACACATATATACATATATGGGGAGGTGGTTCGGGGGTTGGAAGTAGATTTAGCTAGACCATCAAGTGCACAGTTTTGAAACACGTGCTCCCGGTTACTCTATTAGACCTATAGATGGAAAAGCATCTGACATTCCTTCCGAATAATGGGTGCACTTCAAGCGCTTCATATAATGCACTTCAAGGACTGGGACTGCACCGTGCTAATCAAAATACTGCCGAGCAATATTTACCAAGAACATGTGAACAAAAACACGCACGCGCGCAGCGTTACACAGAGCAGATTGATTCGCGCTTCACGTGCAGATCTTGTAAAATATAGTATCACAAGCGATGCATCACAACGGAGATACAGCGCATAAAAGCTTCCGTTAAAAAAGAAGAAAGAAAAAAAGAAAGGCTCACGACGAACTGTTTCCGATGTTTACGTATTGTTATATCGGAAAGTCCGTAGCGTCAAGAGTGGTCTTTAGGTCTTAGCACTTGTTCCAAATGGCAAAAGTGCGGACACGAAATTATTCATCTTGTCAATAAGACACCTGTACTAATGAATAGAAATATCTACTTCCCTAACTAAGAATGACCCAGTGAGAAAGACAGAGAGAGAGTAAATAATTTATTATAGTTAGCTTAGTGTGACCTCCTACCCCACAGTGGAGAAATGTGACGGGGAAGAAAAGGGATATTAGTGATGATCATTATGAAGATGATGAAGATGAGAAATAGGTGTGTATATACAAGTCCGCTACGTTGAAGCATCTCAACTGCCGTGTGCCAATGTAGCCAAGTGGATCGCAGAAAGCACAGAGGCGCCCTTATAATTACTGACCCACAGTTGGCGTCCAGACCAAGCACGCAAAACAAATGCTCATCAGATACTGGTCGGCTATCAGCGCGTGCCTATTAACGAGACGACCCTCTGCCGCTCTCGCGCGTACGGCGGGACAAACGCGAAACAAAGTGTTTCTAGCAGCCGACGGTGTTCACAGTTTGTACCAATGTCACTGCAACCTATGAGGTGTTTATAACGCCTGATGCACGCGACACCTATAGGTGAATTCGGTGCACCATACTTGTGTGGTTTTGGTTGAGCTTGTGAGGCCAACGGGGGGGGGGGGGGGGGGGATAATCTCACTTCTGGGTCTTACCTGCGCAATCGCCCATGGCGTCGATCTGGTTGTACCCAGCTCCTAATCGCTGAACGCGTGACGTAATAAAGAAGCCGAGGAAACCAATTTCAAAGAAGGAGAGCGAGATCAAAGTATGCCATCAAACAAAACAACTGCTGTAAAAAGCAATGTCAAATGCAATGTCTATAAAAGAAGGGTGACAATATTACGAACGAAACAACGATGTCAACAACGACAGCACGGCGACGACGCAGCTACTTTGACGTTGCGGAAGCGGGCTTGAATATCGGAAGACACCAAATTCGACTTTCTCGCACAATCTTCTCCCATGCCAAGGACCCACGATGAACATAGTGACGACATTATTGAAAAACGCCCTAAAGCTCGAAAAAGCACGCCGGAAAACCTACCGTTGAAAAAGAAAGAGAAAATAAAACGAAAGAACAATCCTGAGAACGATGCAAGGCTTGGCGCCAGCGCATCCATTAACCTTTATGAAGCTTATCTCGCGCGGGTTGGAGGGCGTCAGGCCGATAATCCGACACCCCTGGCCACACTACATGTAATCCCAGCCACCCCATCGACGGATGTTTTCCCACGCGCACTGACGCTGATTCTTCTTTTCAAAGACGCGAAAGTGCCCGCATTGGAGCCCCCCCCCCCCCTCCCCCCCCCCCCCCTCAGTAAGAGAAGATGACCCGACAACGATCTATTTCTGCCAACGAGTGCACGTCGCCATTGTCGTCACTGTCATTCAGTGCACATCGAGATCGATATGTCTCCGAGATAAGAGATCACTGGCAGCCGGGACAAGCGGCAGGCTAAGAGTTATATTTACGTGCCTTTTTACGGTAGCCCAAAGTGCTTTGTACAATGGAAGCTGTCGACGCTCCGCATCATGAGGTGCCCATGATGTGTGCATGTGTGCATCTGAGGCTTTAACTGTCATAGAAAGAGCAGAGCCAAGCCGAGCCCTTTCTTCCACCAAAGGATGTGACGTTCGTCGAAGTCGTTAATCAACGCTCGCTCGCCGAGAAACGCCCGATAGGAAGCTCTCACGGCACGGGCGTTCGGCTTGCGTTCATGCACGCTTGCGTATGATAATTGCGTATCTTTCGTACGCTGATTGTATGCATGCTAGCGGAGCCATACAGGCAGGGCCTGCTGCTCTTTAGTCGCGTTTGTCCTGCTTACGATATAAAGCATGCCCTTTGTCACCCTTTGAAAGCAGTGTGTTCGTGACTCCGAAACACTTCGCCCATTTTTGTCACTAAACGTTTGCCGAGGAAAAAAACTTATGCCGGTACAAGGGACATATTCCAATCAAATTCAACAGACGCTTTTGTGAAGTGGTTAATAAACGCTTTAAAACAGAATGTGATGCGTACAATTGTCTTTATTGCGATCCTTTTCAACGGGTAATCTCGTGAAATGTTTACGTCTATGCAATACACCGTTCATAAGCTATGTCGAGATGAGACTAGAAGCGCAGTTCGTGCTAGTGTGCAATGTGATAGGCCTGCGCAGTGATGTTACGAGGATTAATCCGATGTCCGATGTTTGTAGAAGGTATAACGGTGAAGAAAGGTGTATCCAGACAGAATTATGAGGCTAAAGACAATGGTAATCGCCCGTTTTATTTCTGCGTCTCTTGCGAATGGAAACCGGTGCAAGCGCACATGCATGCTTTCTTGCGGACATGGTCTATTCGGCAGGGCAGCAGTATACCCATGGTTCTCAAGGTCAAGGAGAATTTGCAAAGAAAGCGTCGCTTTAAACGTTAGACTCAGGCTTCCAATCGCTTTAAACAGGAACTCGCCATGCTTACTGCCGGCGGTAAATAAGTAATACTAGAGGCCAGACAATCCTGCCCTGAACGCCTGAGCCAAAGGACGTGGCAGGTAACGTATATTTTGCTGTAAAGGGTATACATGCCCAAGACATTGTTACGAAATATGCGTAGGCGTCAAACATGTTACTGTGACTTACAGGCTTCGAAAAGGCTAAGTTAGCTCTAGCGCAACAGAAAACACGCGTACTGATCAGCGTGATGACTTATTCTTACTTGGGTCTTTCATTCGTTTGAGCGAGCGAGATCGCTCGCCGGCGAACGCTTCATCAGTAAACGCCGGCGCTGAGATCAATGCTCTGTGTCCAATTCCTTCCTGTCCGAGTACATTCTATCACGGCCGTTATTCAAATCGTTGTCCTGCCTGTGACAGCTCGCCAACTTTCTTTCATGCCACGATAGAGCGCTTCCATTCTCCTTTCCTCCTAACTATTTCTTCTTTTCCCTCTCCATAACGAAAGCTGTGGGCCATGCTCTCCTTGACGGAACTCCCGCGGTCCGGCGGGCCATCATGCGTCATCATACGTCACTAGGTCATCATACGTCATCATACGTCACTGGGCCATCATAGGTCATCATACATCCCTGTAGTCATCCTCCAGTGAAACGTCACTGGAGACTCCGGACGCTCGCGCGCTCCCTTCCTTTTCAATTCTGAATGAAAATGTTTTGTTCCCTATCCGATTATACTGCAGCTCGCAAAAACGTCCTCGCTTGTGAACGAGTCCATAAGAACGAGTGTGGAAGTTGTGTATTGCACAGAGTTTTCTACAAACATTACTCGCGGCAATTCTGGCATGGCCATATAAATGCAGATCTCGCAGCATGAAATGCAGAAATGCAGCTGCGTGCGGCCAGAGTGTTTGCCGGAGCTCAAAACACGCCATTAGACGCCAGGTATTAAACACCACCAATTCCGGGACGGTATCCTCGGTCTATGACTTACGGGGCTACAATCACTTTTCACGTCACTACGGCACAGGATGTGTAGGCCTCTACGGGCGACACCATTCTTAGCACAGGGCTAAGCCCGCTGTCTCAGCACAATTGCAGGAATACTATCGCCCGTAGAGACCGGCGTGTCCTGCGCAATCTAGTGAATGTGATGGTATCCCAGAAAGACCAAACGTCCGAGGGTGATATCCTGTGTACTGTCGAAAAGGTTGTATATGTAAAACATGGCGGCCATTACGTATTTATATTTTCGTAATAACGTCCGTTGCCTGCAGCAGGCGGAAGCATCCCCCTAGAGATCTCCTATTACTCGGAGGCGACCGTCACTAGGGTGCAGATTTGGACACCACCTATTTCTCAATGTTAGGGCGTTTGAAGCAATCGGAGGGCTCAGGAGATCTGGTAAGATTCAGATAAAAGGGTCGCATAGGCTAGGTTGTTCTCGATAACCGACGTGAAGTATACCTCCATAGCTCTGTCTAAGCACGAACGAAGAAAGCATCATTTTCACCACCTTGAGTTTTTTTTTTTTTTAATGTGAACCTAAACATTCATACATGAGCGTTCTGGCATCCCGCCAACATAGGAATGCGGCCCCCGCGGGCGAGATCGCATCTTCGACCTGGAGATTAGCAGTGCGACTCCAAAGCCACCAAGCCACCGCAGAGGATGGGAAAAAATCGACATAATAGTGACAAAGTAGAACGAATGAAAGATAACAAGTACAAGGGAAGAGGCGCTGTTTACAACTCTGGCAGCATTCCCTAAGAACTCAAGGCGATTGCAACTACCAATCAAGTGAACCGAAGAAGTGATATGCCTGTGGACGCTTTCGGGCTGAATAGAAGAAGCACGTGCCCGACGGCCAATCTGCGAGGCAGCGAACGCACAGATCAAAGCAGAGATAAGACGAGCGGCGTCTCTGGCACGGGGTAGAAGTCTGGGAGGTCACCCGCCACGCGTCCTTCGTATATAATGGTCAGTCGGTGTCCATGCTGTTCCTTTTCCCAAGGCCCTGTTTTGCTTTTCCTTACGATGTGTTTTTCCCGTCTCTGTCATTCATTTCCCGCAGGGGGAGGGACACTCACAATCACCTCGCGTTGGGACACAAAGGGACGGGGCTGTTAGTAAAGCGGGAAGCTAGGGGTACAATAGGGCGGGAAGCCAGAGGGCTCGTCACACCAGCCACCCCACCCGGAAAGTGTGAGAGAGCAAACAGGTAACGCGCGGGTTTTTTAACGGTTGCCCGAATATCGAAAAAAAAAAGGTTGAGTCGCGAATTAAGTATCGCGTTGCTAAGTGCCAGCAGATTGTACTGGCGGATAACTTTCTGTGGCAACGAAGGCAATCCTACGATGCAAGGTACTTAAGTAAAAGCTCTTCTGAAAAAAGATCCCACATTCTCATTCGCGTTACCTTGAGCTGGGAAAGAGAAAGTATGAACATCATGTTTACAGTGGCCAAGAAGATACAATATACACCACTGAATGGTAAATTTGATTTTTTTTCGTGCACATTTGGGCAAATGAGAAACCGTCGCACTTGGAAGCTACGCTGATTCACCTAATTATAATAATGAAACCAAAAGCGCTGTCAACGTCGATGCTCTGCGCACTAACACGTGATCCGCCCCGTAGATTGGCCTTCATGGCCACAGAGGGTTGTCCGTGAGTCCCCACGTTCTTGTCCTACCGCCACATCCTTTGTCGCCTCCCACTGAGTGTCGCTTCACTCGGCAAACGCGCTGGCCTCAATTCGCACTCTATCCGGCGTTTGTTTCTACTATGACCGGTACCGACCAATCCTTCAAAACGTTAGCCAGCAGAAAGCAGGGAGGACCACTGTATGACGATGATTACATGGTGACAACATTACATTCAGTATGACCTATGCATTTGGCAAGAGCTTTTGAGAAGGCAGCAGCCAGCTGGAAAAGAAAGCTTCGCTTCAGTGGCTGCGTTCCACTACTCGCCGTGGACGACAAAGTGGACGGCTAAGCGGGCAGCATTAAAGTCAAAGACGACGCAAGCTACTTTCCTGCCCAAACAAGATGGCCGCTGAGCAGGACGCTTGGAAACTCGGCGGGAAGCTTGTCTGCGCACAAGAAAACGTAGACATGCTTTCCTATGTCCTTAATGTAAGTCACGTCGTGTTTTTCATAGGTTCGCAGGCGCAGACTCAAAATAAAGAAATAATGTGTGCTTTTCCCAACTTACTTTTGCCGCCGCAAGGTGGCGTTACCTCGCAAAAGTTTGCGTCCGGTATGTAAACAGGGAAGAGCGTGTTGACCGTACAACTTTCTTTTGAATCACCTGTTGTTCTTTACCGCACCCATAAAGCACGGTATACGAACGCTTATGCATTCGATGCGTGAGATTCGATGTTAATGATTCCGCCGAATTTTGATAGGGGGAAAATTCAATAACACTTGTGTACTTATTACACTTCGGTGCACTTTAACTATTCCCCGCTGGTGAAAATGATACCCGACTTCCCCACTCCAGCTCGCCTCGGCATTGTCGTCATAATGTCGAGATTTTTGCACGTACCATCCCTGAATTTAGGTTATTTATTTATACATCCCTCATCGTAGATTGCAGCACAATGGCTGGGGCTCGTTCATGTTCGAGAATGTACGCCACCATTTCGCATCATGCGAGCAACATAATTAAATTAGAGTATCGCTACCGAATCGGTGACAACATTCTGAAAATTCTGGATGCGTGTATAGGCGCGTCTTGCACCGATCAATAACTTTGTAGCTGCGGTTAGATGCTGAAAAAACGGTCACGGAAAAAAATTCTACTGACGTGTGTCAGTCAGTTCATCAAGCAATGATCCACGTCACGTTGTTCTTAAGCTTTCGCTCTGCGCCAACTCCGATGTCCCTATTAAACTACAGGTCAAACGCGAGAATGCTTTTATAAGACAATCGCTTGGCTAATTTGGGTTAAATTTGTTGCATTGAGAGAGAGGAAGTTAAATTCTAGAGACTGTCGCAAGCATAGTTTTGGTTTAGGGCTTGAAAGTGCTTACAAACCTCGCGAAATCTGGTAAGTGTCAAAAAAACAGAAGCGCGGGTTCTAAAATCTGTTGAAATATACGTTATCTTTAGTGTTCAAATTGTCATAAGCTGCGTGACGTACGCTTTTGGAAAACTGTTACCTGGTACGACCGCGTTTTTCTTAACACTTCTTATTGCCGGATATATCGAAAGTTGTGATAGCTTTAGCATTCCTGTAAACTAAACAAGTATATTACTGATCCGCTTCAATAGCGGAACCGCAACACGTGCTCTTATGTTTATCATAATAAAAATTAGGTAAGGAATAATGGTAATTGTCTACATGGCCATTGTGATTTGCCGCTGAAGTAACGGCGGCAGAGGCGTACCAACTATTCCTCGAGGGAGAGGGGGGCAAAAAGCAAGATGTACAAACACTCTTTCTGTTTCTCTCTCTCTCTCTCTCTCTATATATATATATATATATATATATATATCGTCTGTGAGTAAATTTTGTAATTAACAGCCATATACTTGATTATCAATCACACATGATGAACCGTGGTGGACCAAAACATCATTTGAATATATTCCTGTAGTTATATAAAATCTCAAGATGATGGTGCGACAAAAACATTTAGTGCCTGACTGAAGTTTCTGACCCCGCACAGTAGCAGCAGTACAGAGCATATAACAATAGACATTTGCTACAATTTTAATAATTCAACAAATAATCTTATTGGTACATACGTCTATTCAGCACAAGTTTATCGCCGGTCAATTCAATAGTATTGTAGAGGATATACACAACAAAGCACATTCAACATAAAGGACTTACAATGTTAACAAGAAAAAGTAAAAGTAAAACGTCAACAGATGTTTGCGCCCCTACAGAAATACAGAAGAATTTCCAGAGAAGCTGTTCCTTTCGAGCAGTTGAAGTAAGAGTTGTAGTTTCGTGTAATTACACTTTAAAAGTTTGCTCGTATATGACGGTTCCGTTTGAAATCTTGCCCGCGCGTAACGCTTTCGAGAAGGTTTGGAGTTTTTGAAAGCCAGTATTTCACCGACAAACATTTTACTTCGCTAGAACAACAGCCGAGCATCCCCCCCCCTCCCCCTTATTTTCACTCGATTTGATCTCAGTTTCGTTTCCAGTTCTCCCAGAGCAAAGCGATAAATTCTGCTTTCTTCGTAAAACACATTGATAAAGCTGCGGGTCGCTTGCATGCGTAATTTAGTGCAAACTGTCGTAATTTGTCCCCTCACTTTGAACTTAGCCTACACATTAACCATAACCTGCCGATTTATTTGCGCCGCATATAACCAAGGAAGATGCCCTCATTAGTTGACCTAATGAAGGCACCTCGAACAAACCAACTATTAACGTCTTATTACGCACGAAAATATAAAAAAGTGAGGGCGCCATAATTATTTGCAACGCTTCACACACTGGAACAGGAGCGTAAAAGATTTTGTCAGACGTGGAATATGCTATGACCAACCCTTCCATGAAATATAAACGTGTTGTAGCCTACAGCTATGTCTGGACAATGGGAACCGCTGATAGAGGCCGTATCGCACCTTCTAAAACTTGACAAATAGGGTTTTTTTTTTTTTTTTGCGGAATCTGTGTTTCACACGACTCATTTATCTTCGCACAGATATTTTCATAGCGTTCCACACATTTTCCCTAAATTTGATCTTGGTGGTATTTGTAGTTCTACCCGGCCAACGGGTTAAATTCTGACCCGTTGGTTGGGCACATTCATAACGCTCTAGAGCACACACATGTGTAATTTATTACCGCAGCCTAAATTACCCACCAACTTTGAACTTTGCCTACACATTACCCATTACATTGCCCTTACTGTCACCAAACATAAAGAAGCTGCCTCACTTAGTTGACTGACGACTCCAGGCGAAAGCAATATACATATCCCGCATTATATACGTATACCGGATATCCCCTAACACGAAGTTTTAATAATTATTCGTAACGCTACTAAGTATGCCAGAAACGTTAGAACTTCGCAACACATTCCACTTAAGCTGCGCCCATTCTTTCTAACTATAAAGCTTGTGAAATTAGGAGCTCCCTTGAAAATTTGTGAAGCGTAGTTGATAGCGTCAGCTTGAAAATTTCTAACGCTTGCTTAAGTTTTTTTGCGTTTAAACATTTTTTTCCGGAGCTGTATTTGATTAACACGCAATTAACATCGGAAACAAACTTGTAGCAGCACGTTCCCCTTATGTTCTCAAAATTTGATCTTGGTTGTTATTGTAATTATGCCAAGGCAGCGGTAAAAGTTTCACGCTACTCGTAAAACACGCTATAATACCGCTCCGGTACACTTGCATACGTAATCTACTGTAAAAATTCGCATTTAGGCCACATACTTCCAACGCTGCCTACACATTAACCAAATCGTGCTCCCGATGTTCCACAAATATGTACACGGTGCCTTATTTAATTGACCCAAGACACCGGAGAAACCTGCTGCGAGCCGTGTTTTACGAACAAAAATATGGGAAAACGAGGTTAAATAAATATTTACAACGTTACATTTAAAGCAACTACTTAAAATTTTTGCAGCGCATTACACTGAAACATTATCCATATTTCCACGGAACTTGATGTTCGTACCTCATGCAGTTGTTTTAGGTGTCTGGAAAACATTTGGAATAACACCACTGTAACACCTTCGAACGCTTGAATAAGTTTCTACAAAGGCTGCAATGGAGCCACACAGATTAAACATTTATCGCTCGTTACTACAAACACCTTTCTACTTCAACGAAATAAAAACACCGTGAATCACATATTTGACCGAGGAAACCAGGAAAAGCAAACAAATGCCTTGTGTAATGCATAAAACGTCGGAGAAATGTATGTTTTAGTAAATATTTCAAAACACATAACCTACACAGTTGAATATTTCGGTATATATATCTCCAAAACGTGGCCCACATTTCTTCAAAATATGAAATCTCAACTTTTTTTTGGTTCTGGCAGAGAATGTGTGTTAGTGTAACTCAAATGTTGAAACAACCTAAAAATAAAATGGACAGCCAATGTCAGAAGACGCACACGCCAATAGAAAAAAAATTCAAGGCAGTGTTGTAATGGCATTGTAATTTCTCTGCAGATTCGATAGTATCGTTTTCCTCTTAACGCATCAAGCACAAAACAAAAACAAGACACAAGAAAGCAGAAAGATGGCACAGGGCAACCGGTACCCAAATGATTTGTCACTAACTCGCCCAACTGTCGACATTCCTGAAGGTTTTTTTTTTCACCAATATATCTAAGATAAGTGGTAATTACACAGTGAAATTCCACAGCCTCTGGACATATACTATGCGTCCCAGCTAACGTTAGCCAAGCTATTTAAGGAAGAAAGCAAGATTAAGAACGCACGGTGCAAGACACAATTGTAAAACCCACAGTGCTCAATCTTTGCACTTCCGAAGCGCGAACACGTAGGTCTTAAGATCGTATCCTGCACCGTGTTTTCTGAGAAGTATTTACTTTTTTAATCGAATGGTTTGGCTAACGTTAGCTGGGACACCCATATATAAGCTTGCACATTCAATAATTCCATTATTTGAAAATCCAACATTTCATGCCGTAAGGTACACCATCGTTGGGTGCGGTTGATTAAAATACTTTATAATCTCTCGCCATTAGGCTAAACATAGCAAGCTAATTTTGTGTTTTCAAATATGATTATGCGGTCCCAAAAAAAGTGGACATGATGCAAGACGTGCAAGTTATGGTGGGAACTGCCCAGTGCCAGCCTTCTTCGCAATGCCAGCTAGAGCACTGCACGGGCCGATTTTTTCAGCCTGGGCCCGGCCCGGGCCCGATTTTACGTTGGGCGGCCCGCCCGAGCCCAATCAAAACTTTTATGGCGATACCCGGGCCCGGCCCGGGCCCGGAAATAATCTACGTTACCCGCCCGGCCAGGCCCGCCACCCCTTTACCTTAGGCCCGAGCCCGGCCCGAGCCCGACTCGAAACCGGCCCGAACCCGGCCCGAGACCAAAAAATAATGTTTTTCAGAGTTCAGACGCCCGAGAATAACTCGCCGCACGTTACATGCACACCACCAGAAAGCCCGAGCCCGGCCCGGGCCAGCGTCAAAAAACCGAAGCCCGGCCCGAGCCCGGGTCAAAAAGCACACGCCGTGCCCGGGCCCGGGCTTTTGGGTAAGCTCGAGCCCGTGCAGTGCTCTAATGCCAGCATGTATGGTGCACCCTGTTCGTCGTCTGCTACACGTCTTCGTGGCGAGGCACCAAAGACAATCCTCACTTCCCAAATAGGGGATACGTAATAAAGAAAAGCATTTCTTACGTGGCTAATGCATTCACAAATTAAATTTGGCCTTAGCTGTGGTATTGTCGGATTTTCCAGCATCCCGCCAAAAGCGCCTGCTTGAAAAGAAAAGTGTGTGGGGAGGGGGGGGGGGGGGTATAATGGCATACTCTGCGCCTATACTTCAAACAGTGGGGTCGGGGGGAGGGAGGGGCAAGTGCCCCCCCCAGTGAATACGCCTATGAACGCCGGCCTCTTAAATAAATGCACCTGACATGGCAGAACAGCGATATCTCTAACAGGTGATTTTTTTTTCTTACACGTAAGCTCAAGCTAAAAAGAAGGCAACAAAACATGCAAAAATTTATGATTCATGCGATTCTGAACTGAATGCGAATATCGTGAGCTCTTTCTCTGCTATATTACAGGAGATTAAGAAATTGCTAGACACCATCAGTTGCTATTGTCTTTTACGGTGTCTTTGCATTCGAAAAAGAAAACGGAACATAACTTCACCTGAGTGGCGTTAAAAAAACAAAAAAAAAAACGCTTGCGATGAGGTTTATTGGCGTACGTTCCTTCAGTCCAAGGACGCTACGAGTACGAACGTCGAGGACGCATGAGGCACCGTCTCGAAACACATATATTTGTACGTCTTTATATTTCCTCTAAACAAACAGCTGACCTGAGGGAAATAAAATGGTTGAATCACAGACAAATACTTTAGCCGTCAATATAAATGAAATCTGTTTGTGAGTTCTTACGACACACTGAATGGTTCATAGTCGTGATATGGCTTGCAGCTGCAAGGCCAAGTGTATTTATTGCATGTTTCTTTTGAATTCTCGAGTTCTAATTATTCTCCTTGATGCACACTCCGTGGTTAATTCTACACGAGCGCTTTCACGTCCTTATTCTTGCTGGAACGCTTTGAGGGCACCAATCTAGTCATGCTTGTTGCTCTAGTGTGTGAGACATTTCTCGTACTCATCATTTTTATTCACCCTAATTGCGCCAAGCGTAAGTATAGCTTGCTTGCTAAATTTTACAATCACCACAATGAAATTATAGATGTGACGCGAGAAAGGCGGTTGCTTAAAGGAAATGCATTTTTGGAGAAACGTTTAGTTTGAGGCCCATTCGGATTTGAGTTGTCAATCACATTTGGAACATATAAAGCTGACAACGAAGCCAAGGAAAGCACAGGCAAAATTACTTGTTGCTTTAATTGTACTGTAGAAGTGATCAGATGAATTAAAGTGAAAGTGGACGTGAAAGCTTGCAGGCGCTGGGAACCGAATCCACACCCTCCGGATTACGCGCTAGATGCTATTACCAACTGAGCTGTGATAACGACATTGCTGCCCGTATTCTTTCTTGGGTGATACCATAGTTTCAATATATTCCTTCCGTGTGTGGCAAAATTCATTGGTGCTCCAGGAATTTTTGTGCTTCAGGTTTTCTTTTAAGAAAAAGTGGCACTACAGGGTGCTTTTAACGCAAATTTCAGTGCGTGCATCTCGAAACTGTTATACTGAGAATTCAATCGAAATGGATATTCCTTGCAAAAACGCGGGGTACAGTTGTTCAAGTTCAATATGCGCCGCAAAGAAATTACTTAAAGATTTATTAGGTCATCATCATCATCAGCAGCAGCCTATGTACACTGCAGGATGAAGGCTTCCTGCGATCTCCAATTACTGCAAGAACTTGCAGTAATTCCAATTTCCACCTGAAAATTTCCTAACTTCATCACCCCGCCTAGTTTTCTGCCGTCCTCGACTGCGCTTCCCTTCTCTTGGCACCCATTCTGTAACTCTAATGGTCCACCGGTTATCTACCCTTTGCATAACATGGCCTGCCCAGCTCCATTTTTTCTCTCCTAATGTCAACTAGAATATCTGGTATGCCCGTTTGGTCTCTCATCCACACCGCTCTCTTCTCTCTTAACGTTTCGCCTAACATTTTTTGTTCCATCGCTCTTTGTACAGTCTTTAACTTATTCTCGACCTTCTTTGTTAACCTACAAGTTACTGCCCTCGTGTACCATGCATTGCGTGCACGTTAAATAACACGAGCTGCTGAAAATTAATCTACCGTGTTTCACATTACCGTGTTCCTCATGATAAGATCTTGGTTTGGGCTCGTAAATCCTCAAAAATTAATTTTACGCCGCGGAACTACATTTACAATCGACACTGTTGAGTGCCTCTACTGAACTTGTTATCTCGTTGCTGTGATTTGTTTAGTAGCAAATCCTTTTTCTGAGATTTACTTAAGGTCGGAATCCAGTGTGACAAATCCAAGTCTTCCTTAGCCCAGGAAACCAGCTATCGTGTAAGCGTGTGAGATATCAACAAACATAGTCAAAGAAAACCAACATTTCGAGTTCGAAGTCATTGTAGGATATAACAAGGACGAAAGAGTGGGACACTGCATTAGAACTAGGACATAAATCCTGCGGGACTGCGTAAGCCAGAAGCAAGCATAAAGCAAGAAGAAATTCTGCGTCATAATCTTTCGTTCGGCAAGAGTCATCTCGAGTCACAAAGGAGTCGCGATTTTTATCGACAACTCCGCGCTAGCCATTGGGAGTCAATTGACTCTTCCAGAAGGGTTGGCCATTATTTTGCGACTCTACTGACACAAAAAGGGGTCTTAGCTAAGAAAAAGATAGTCAAGTCGGTTATGACACATTTTGACGCTTTGGTTTTTCTTAGAGTGTATGTTAGCACCGGCAGAATGCAATGATTGTACACTTTTCTTTTCAACGACAAGCAAAAATTCAGGATCTCCACTCAGCCTGTAGAGTCGGTATCTTTATCTACTTCAGTTACTGATAGGGGACCCTGATCATGAGAAGGAAATTTACAGAAGAATAAAAATCGGTTGGGGTGCATACGGCAGGCATTTGTCCTGAATCATTTGTTGTAATTCGTCCCCAGTATTACTGAATTATTAAGTAATTCATTAAATAAATAACTGTATATCCTTAAAATAAACATTTCGGCTGATCGAGCCAGTGATGCCTGCCTTTACACACAAGCATCCAAGGATTAAGGCTTTCCTCTCCGCAATATTTTTTAAATAAAAATTTCTATTATCTTTACGAAAAAAACGACTCCTCTATCTTGGTTATGGAACGTGCAGGTTTCCTCAGCATAGCATGATTATCGGATCCTTATATGGTCACTGTATAAGTATATTAAATAAGATAAATGAGATTTTTTGAAAAACACCCCTTGGTCTACCCGTTGCAGCCGGAGAGATATACGAGGGCGAAGACGAAGGATATTTCTTCAAGTGCACCAACTGCTCTTGCAGCTTCTGGTTAGACAGGCGCTGCGTGGCGAACAGATACACGAACTGCTGGTGCGACTACGGAACATACCGGCGAGGAATACGTGGCTACTGTCTCACGGAGAGAGCCTGTTTTCCAAATCGACAGCTGTAAGGACAGAAATGGCCGATGATTGCCTCTGCATTTGAAAATGTGCGTTCAACTGGACTGTAGCACAAAGAAACCAAATAAACAGCTTTCTTTTTTAAGGTGGAAGCGTCTTTCGTGTCCGCCAGCATAGGGGAGTCGCGTGCTTAAACCGAACGCAACGTTACGTGTGTGCACCGAAAGGATATAGTTACTAATGCAAAGATCCACGTTACATCTTTGCGACCATACTAAACCCACGAGCCCTACTTTGCTATCGTTGTGTATAGAGATATAAGCACCCGCCGTGGTTGCTCAGTGGCTATGGTGTTGGGCTGCTGAGCACGAGGTCGCGGGATCGAATCCCGGCCACGGCGGCCGCATTTCGATGGGGGCGAAATGCGAAAACACCCGTGTACTTAGATTTAGGTGCACGTTAAAAAACCCCAGGTGGTTCAAATTTCCGGAGTCCCCCACTAGGGCGTGCCTCATAATCAGAACTGGTTTTGGCACGTAAAACTCCATAATTTAATTTTTTATAGAGATATAAGCAGCCATTACTCGATCACGCGTGGGTAACTTGCACATTTGACGCCGTTGTCGCGCCACGCATGATCGCACTTGCAGCTAAATTTACTAGCCTCTCGCTCGGCGTTCAGAGAGAAGCAACGCAGCTCGGCAGTACATTCGTCGATCCGACCGGGAGTGGTCGCGATTGAGAGAACTCACTCTGCCATAGTATAGGTGTAATTCATCAAACTGAAAGCTCTTATTTATTAGGAGTTGTAACGCCTTGCAAGTATGCAGTTTGACGCAGAAATTTCAAGCCTACTTGGCTGTGCCCCCCCCCCCCCCCTCTTGCGTTCGACACGTAGGGTCCACAAAAGACGCGAAGAGATTCGGGCAGCAAGAGAGAGGGATACCCCAACCCTGTTCAAGGGGAGCGCAAGCATCGGTGATTGAGGCAAGCGCAGAATCCTCAATCATCTACGAGTATACGGTGGGGTCGAGTGTCGCAGGGCAAGTCTCGGGCGCCATTAGTAGGGGGGGGAGGGATCTTTTTTTTTTACCCTAGTGGCCCGAACACCCTCTAAGAAACAAAAAGGGCCCACATCAAACAGGGAGAGAGCATGATTACAAGATTAGACTGTGGTGCTCCACTAGCTGTATCATAAGTTAAGCACGTAAGCTTTGTAATGGATGAATGAGTGTCGTTTGTATATATTTGTTATCGTCTTTTTCTGTACTCAAGTACCCATAGACCCTCAGCAGCGCGCGCAACATGTTTCACGTACCCCACTGCGGCTACATCGCCGATGCGCTTAACCGATTATTTTTTTCTATTTTTCTGAAGTTGAGCAGATAGTCATTGGTTATATAAATCTATACTCTTTATAAGACTAGAAATAATGTAGAAGTTATAGATATAATTATCCCTGAATCGCATAGCTGGCAAATTTAAACACACCTAATACACGCAACAAAGGCGACCCTGAAATCCCCTTCTGAAGGACAAATTGTCAACAAATGATAAAACACATGTGTCCAAGTATGCTAAACACTGTAATTTTGGAAAACAAGATTTCCTTGCGTGATTCTTTTTATTACGATATCAATTATATAGACACTGCAAGCGCATTTCTGCCGTCGCCGTCGTCGTCGCCATAAGGTTCTGTATAAAGTCCAACGGCGATAAAATCGTCGCCACGCGCCGTATGCTGTATGTGCGAGTTAAAGCACGCGAGGGACGCGTGCTTTCACGGAGAGCGAACGCGCTGTCTTCCGTCGTGCGAAATTCCGTAGTGGGATGAGAGGGATCGAGGGGAGGTGACGTTTAGCTGCGGCACCAAATGCGTATCTTGTGACCGGAACTGGAATCTCGCAGGCGAAATGAAGAAAGCGGGAAGGCAACCCGGGAGGGAGGGGGTGCAGCTTCTGCTCTGCGAGCAACTGCGCAATTGTGCTTTGCGCGGCGGCGCGCGGTCGCGTGCACCCTATCTTGAAAGCGATCTGCAACACGGCTCCTACCTTTGTATGCGCTGCGCTTTCGCCGCTGAGTTTCCGTTGAAGCGATAGACCGCACGAACCTTCGCTCGCTGCTGCCGGCACTGCTTGCTCACGCCAGCGTTTTGACAGTGGTTGTCTGCGGTCATTGAGTGTGACATATTCATGTTTGTGCGCGCTGACACCATGCTTGTTAATTCAGTTAGTAAGCGAATGTGTCTATGTTTATGCAGCCGGCGAAAATACTATCCTTACTCCGTATAGCTCTCTACTAATTTGCTATCGCAATTGATGCTTCGCCTTTCGGGCGAAACTGGAATTTTTTTTCACCATGTTCAATGAAGAATGTATATATTTTGTTTCTTTTGGTAAGCCACTTTACCCCGGTATGCAGAAATGCATTTACACTACGAGCTCATGCTTGACTTGATTTAAATGACGCCTATCGAGAACGCGCCGAAATAAACGCAATGACCGTCTTGGGCACGTTCACGCTAGGCGTAATTTAAATCAAGTCAAGCATGGGCTTCAAGTAAGTTGCCTTTCTGAATACGGGAGTTAGTGTTGTTGATTTTTGTAATGTAACTGGAAATATTTGCCTACGGCGTGTTTATTTATTAATAGATGGTTACGGTAACAAATAAATAGTGCTGCTTTTATGTTCAAACAGAGCGCAGTGCTCGATTAAGCCTACTGTGGCTCACGCACCTGAGTATCTTTGTACTTTTTGTACAGAATCTTGAAATAAATCACTCTGATTGTGAAACACCGTTGCTCGGCATGGAGACTTCTACATCACATATAAAGGGATGAGAGTTTCAATAACTAATAAAGACTGGGACAGCGTATTTTTTTCCTTTTCTTTTACCATGACGTGTTTGTATTTTTTAAAAAGTACGCGTTTCCGTATGCGTAGTAGGAAATTTTTCAAATTTTCAGAAATTTCGCTGAACTTTTTTCCGAGCGCAACAATGAGACATTTCCTTTCATAGTTAAGTTAGATATTAGTGTCATCTACGAAAATTTTACTGCGGTTATCGAAGTGTGTTTAGACAAAAACGCCTCTTAGCTCACAAGCAAAAGGTAAAAATGTACACACGTGAATAATTTTCAAGTGAGAAAGTTGGATGTATCATCTGCCGTGTACATGCAAGCTGCTATAACGTAAAAATTTTCCATTCTGCTTTTATTCTAATCTTCTGACGTCAAAGTTACGGAACCGTCTACGCGAGAGTGTGCGGGGGAGCCGCAACATTTTTCGAACAGACCAATAAAACTTTCATCTCGTTTACGCGACGTCTATTTTCTTTACCTTTAAAGTGAATAGGTTTGCATACGGTGAAAGGTTTTTCTTATCTCACCGGCTGGCGATAGGCGAGGAACATTAGGAATATGAGGATGAGAATGTTTTATTGGGGCCGGGTCAGCGGAGCGCAAGTACCCGGTCTCTGAGTGGTGCGAGTGGGTCTGACGTCACGCCGGCGTTACACAGGAGAGGCAGAAGGGAAAAACGTGATGCCGCCGTCGTCGATTGGTCTGCTTCCCCTCGCTTAGCTTGCGGTGGCTCCTCCACGATTGCGACGGCGTGCAACGGGCACTATGTGCTGGAAAATCTCGACAAGCCTATAACGCCTAGAGGGGTGTGGAGTACAAGCAGCGACTGGGGGACCATGTGAGAACCGATAGCCGCGAAGCGGGAACGTCAGCAACTACTTCCGTCTGCTGTGCTATCAATTACTTCGAGAAACACTTCGTTAATAACTCTTCCGGTGAGCTCTGCGCGGTCGGCTGTGGCTCCAGTCGGATAGCCGGTATCGACAGCCTAATAGGAAATCAAATGACATGGTTGACTACTCCACGAAAACTTTTGCGTTTACTCGTCCAGACGATTGCAGAAGAATTCCGTTCATGTATCATCAAAAAAATCGCTGAAAACCTTAAGGAGGATGTCTTCAGACTGTGGCTAGTACATTCCTTGGATTTCTGTGATCCATGGAAGACAGCGTGATAACAAAACTATTCGCTTACTTAGGATAAACATCTTCGATGGTTTCTGCGAGACTTTTGTTTCTTAGACGGGACGCATAGCAGCTTAATTTTGGACATCATCGATTTATAAATGAATTGTGCGCTATTGAAAGCCAATCTGTTTTAATACCTTTAAACGCAAATGGGTCGAATACATTTCAAAATAAACGTAAGTACTCCTCTTTATACAACCCTAGCAACTTATGCGTTGATCGCCCATTCAATATATATGTCATCGAGCGACCGCAAGTTGTCAGCCGCTGTTGCAAGAGCTGGTCGGCTCCATGCATGTGCACGAGCCGCGTTTTCTATACTTTTGAAAGTAGCGTTGGGAGAGGAATTGAGGTGTGAAATGTACTTTCTATCGACGAGCACTCTATTTGCTATACACTCAAGCAGGAAACCATGAAAGAGTAGAACGAGGTAAGCAAGCACCGCGTCACGTAATTTCGTGGCGCTCGGTATACGCTAAAGAAGGGTATGGTTTTCCACTCACAATATACTCTGACTGTAACTTGAAGCTCCGTCTCGAACTCAATGTACGCAATACGTTCTCGGCGTATTCGACCAGTAGCCAGCGCCAGAGCAATCGGCGGGCAGCCATCTATCCTTTCAAAACGGTGCTGTCTCCGGCTATATCAAAAAAAATGTTTTGTTCGCAGTAATAACGCATGTTTATTGTGCACACGTCATTTTGATGTGGTGAGTTACTCACGGTTTACGGCGTCTCTTAACAGAAAAGCGAAGACAGGCGGGCCGAAAAATTCTGACCATTAGCGGAGTCATACTGCGGACAAGGACATAGGATCCAAAATAATTCTTCTTGTGTTCAGCCTAATCATGGATAGGGGGCGGGCATAATCAGTGTGTACCACAGTAACGAAGTGAGGCGCTCCACTCCTTACCAGAGAGTGGAAATTCTCCTATTTCCACTAATTTAACTCCTCGTAATGCTGAGAGTTGGACCATTACAACTCCTGGAGTGACTGAGCAAGATAATTCCATTCCTCCAATTTCACTAAATGAGACGCTTTCTGTATAACTGTTCACTGCTTACGCTTGCGTACTGTTACGACTGGAATCTGTGACGGAAGCATTTGTGTCACGCTTCCAAAAACACGGCGAAAGCGCAGACGTTTCAAACACGCCGAGCCGTCCGCGACCGTTACAATATGCCTGCAAACGCTGATTCACACTACGCCAACGCAATAACGATTTTGGTCAGCCGACTGATGACGCGAGCAGTTTACGGGAAGGAAAACCCTGTCGCCAACAGTCGGCAGACCAAAATCGGTGCTGTGTTGGCCTGGTGTGAATCAGCCTTAAGGAGGCCGGGATGGTGGTGAGTGCGCGCCAGTGCTGTCACCCTTCGGCGAGCGAGACCAGTAAGCTTTGTGTGCGCCTCCGCTTGCAGAGCTGCCCGTTCCGTAGCGAAGTAATTAAAAGTTCTTGTTACTCGTTACGTCGATCGTCTCGCGTCTCTGCCTGGGTCCCATTCTGCTGGTCAATGTCCAGACTGCCAGGCCCACGCTACCTCCATGGTCCTGGATGACCGTTTATAACAGTGCCTAATATAACTAAAAATATATTTTTGAAGTCTTCACATCATTATGAATATGTTACGCCCAATTTTTTCGCACAGAGAAACAAGGTTTGTAGTCCTTTATCGATGCATCGCATGGTTGCCTGTAATGTCTAATATGTACTGTTTTTAACAATACATACATTGTTAGCTGCGCTGGTTGAAATCACCAATAAATGACACGTTTGCAAAATATATTTATATCTTGCGGCCAAACACAAGTATCTCTAAAATATAGCAAGATCAGATGAATAAACTGCGTGACAAGCTGCCAGCCTGTGATACGGTCCCCTCTTCCGAAGTTGCTCGCTGACTAGACCCTCTGATCACCTGCTTCAACGCCTGCTTTTGTCCTCATCGCCCCCATCATTTTTCTTTGTTTCGATCTAGCCTTCGTCATGGCACAGAATTCATTAAGTGATGTATGAACTTTTATGCCATTAAGCAACACAGAAGCGTTTGACAAGAGACGTACAGCAAAAGGCTCCGGATTATGTTCGACCACTTCTCGTAGCTTAACACTCGCCGAACTCAGGATGCACGTTATTTTTACAGCTATATATGTGGCCCTGTACTATTGTAGCCGTGGCAACCACTCTTAGTATCGCCTCAAAGAAGTTTCACTAAGCCAGTACAAGATCTCGTCATCATTCCCCACAGGTTCCTACAACTAAGTGTAACACATTAGCGAAAAATATTCCACCTAACAAGGCTTATCTGGAACGGTATTACGATTGCAGGAGTCGAACTCGAAACCTAGTGTCCAGTACCAGAACGCAGTAACCACTCAGGAGGGGCACATGCTCCGCCGATATGCCACCTCCCTCACGACTTTGGTATATGAGTGTAACTTGAGATACTCCGCCAGCAAACAAAGTAGTAGGTAAGCTACAGCCTGCCCCCCCCCCCCTCTCCTTCACCCCACCCTTGTGCTCTGACCCTCGCCCCAGATATATAGACAGCCAAGCAGTTCTGACACCTGCGCTGCGCTTTTCCGGTCCGAACACACCTGCGAGCAAGCATACAAAGTTGTTTTGCCAGAAGTGGCCCAGTGAGTTTTACGCGTACCCACCAAAAGAAATGGTCTCCTTTCGGGATACCCATTCCCTTGACCACCTCGATTAGGCGGTGGCGGGGGCTACGATTAATTGCTCCACGAATACAACAGAGGGAGAGTATGAGGAGAAGGGGGAAAGCGGCGGGCTCTCGCGTAAGGAAGGTTGGAAAGGGCCGGCCCAAGGTTAGGCCCGCTTTAGCGTCTGCCCGGTAATGCCTTGCAGAATACACCGGTGCCCCTTATACAGAGTTGCCACAGTGGCGACTAAGGAGAACCGAGAAAGGTCCGCGGAGACGTGCGGCCCATTACAGGCCGACACTTCATTAGCACCCGTTCTCTGGGACACGGAGGCAATTAATCGCCTCCTCTGTCGCGATCACAAAGAGGGCGGCCCGGCGCTTGCATGGCTTCCGGTTACGATGCCGAGCTGGCTCGCGCCGTGGCACAGTTCTTTTAGGGCTACGGGGAGACTCTCGCGGTCGGCGCCTGTTGAATACCGGACCGAAGGTGCGCCGGCGAAAAGTGGCCCGTGAATTATGGAAATCTTTGATATCAGACATGGCCATGAATTTGGACATTATTTATATACACCCTTACAACACTGAGAGATGTTCAAGGTGTCCAAGTAACCTTTCTGTGGGTGGAGTAATAGTCGGCAGAGTCGTCTGTCATGAGAAATTACAAGCATTTTCTTATTAAGGTGAAACAACGAAGACTGCTGAAAGGGTTGTTGAAACACCGTAATGTGTTTCCGTAGAACCACTGCTCTCATTGAACAATGGGCGCATGCGTAGGACTTCACGATCATTGTTGTCATCATAGAGTTACTATGCTAACTCTAGAGGAAAAGGTCAGCGAAGTGGCAACCGCAAAAGCACCGCCATGTTGCTACCTCTCCTGTCCGAAACGCTAAAGATATTCCAAACATGATGCAAAAAGAAGCATTTACACATATTTCGCCCGTACGGACAATGTGTAAGGCTCGACGGTTATTCTTAATATTTTGATATAAAATTTACGGCGCCTGAAAGAATGCTTGCGCTGCGCCTGAGCTAGGTGGCGCCACAATACTGAAGGGGGCTCGGAATCGCGTTTATTCCGGGTCTCGTATGAATCGCATCTCGTCGTCTGCGCCTGCACGCCTGCACAGAGTAGCAACATGGCGGCGTCCTTGCGTTTACTGATTTCAATCATGGGTGCTATGGGGAGGTTTTCCTCTAAAGTTCGTTATATTAACTCTATAGTCGTCATGGTGTTTAGGTGCACCCTACGAGAATGGCGTTGTCCCCCTGATTTCCAGCTACCCATATGTGAGGCCAGCCTACTGCGTCCCATAGATCTCCAATTTTCTGATGTTATCGCTCCATCAAATCCTAGATCTACTGCCTTCGACTGCGCTTATATTCTCTTGGCACTCATACTATTACTCTCATAGAAGAAATGGGCCTGTGTTGTATCTATCGCCTGGCATGCTCAAAACCACTTTCTCCTCGTTATCGTTATGCGACATCAGCTGCCCGAGTTACCGTCTCATTCCTACGGTCGTCCTCTTGAATCTTAACAAATGCGGCTATCGTGCTTAATTACATCACGTGATGCGTGATTCTCTGCTTCTTTTCAAGTTTGTTGTAATGTTTTGATCCCACAAGTATAGCGCAGGAATGCTTTGATTATATGCCTCTCAAGTGTGCATTACACGTAATTATAATTATCGACACCAGAATTGTATGTGGATGGGCCTAGGTGTCTTTGTCTACCTGTCTTCGAGTAAAAACGCAAAACACCAAAGGGTTTTGGCAAAGCAACGTCGAAGCGTAAATAAATACAGGAGCCTAGGTGAACACATATATACTTTGCGGTGGCACAACGTGTCCGAAACGCGTTTCACCCTAAGGCGCTGCGATTCCACGCAGCGTTTGTTGCACTTGTGCTGGAGGGTACTCAATGTTCCCATATATTTGAACTTCAGGCTGACGCTGCCCGTTGTCTAGGTACGAAGTAGGGATAGTACTGTTGGTTATTACCATACAAACATTCCTAGTTTCAGCTCACCATGTGGGGCTGACAAGGATTTGTTCTGCCTGAAACTTCCCTGAACAGTTTGTTACGTAGACATGTGACTAATTACCTGAAGCGCGGCTAAGATCGAACACCAGTGGGGCTTGAAATGATTGACGTTGATCAGCAGGCGTGCAGAGAGTAGCATTTGAATCCTACATTACTACTTCAGTCTACATAATCTTTAGGACATCCGTACATACCCCTTCAAGAGCATTTGCAGTGGGCACCGTCGGCTGAGACAGAATCCGTAATGCTCTCAAGAATTTTCAGTTTAGCTGTTTCTGAGATCTTCGTAACTTTTCAATAACGGCAAACTTGAATAGACGTCTCACTTTACCTTAATTTGCTAAACAATTCGTCAGTTTCGCGCGAAGGACGAAGCGTCCAAAGTTGCGCTGAAGCTGCACAAACGGTGTTCCAAGAATATGCGAGCGGCGACATGTAGGCGCGTCAAAGCGCGTGAGGCGACGACTGTTGTGGAGCAGAGACAGCTCCCTGGCATCTAATGAGCATCCCACGACGCTTGCATCCCGAAGAGTGGCGCCATAACCGCTGCAGGTGTTGCACCTCGACGGTGCGTGAGATGAGAGCGAAAGAAAACCGATAGCATTTGTGGCTTGAAGTGCAGTGTCCATTCCGCTCAGACCGCTTTATGCACTGAAGCAAGTTTTGTATGCACCCTGGCGTTTTTTGCACACAACTGTTCGGCAGGAACGCGCTCAAGCCAGGAGTGGGACAGAACGTAGCCTTGGCTCCGCTGCAGAGATTGAGCGAAACATAAAGATGCGTTCACTCGGCTTCTTCATTTTTGCACCCAAACTAACTACCCGTAGAGTGGCTAGAAGGGGGAGAAGTAGATAGCGTGGCGCGTTTCTACTCGTTTAGGTGGCTCCTCTGTGTGCGCGCGCATCTAGTAAGGGAGAACTTCGCACTGCGGTTCGCAGAGCACTGGCTACAACACGCGCTCAGAACGCACGCCGCCGTGCGCGAAGGGCGCAGTCGTTAAGGTTGGTGTTTGCATGATCCGGGGTTTATCATAGGTTCCTCGGAACCATGACACTTTTCTCGGAACGCAAAGCCTGCTCAACAAATTGTTATAAGACACCGATAACGGAAAACCTGTGCTACTAAGTACCTGAAATAAAGAACACGAATAACCTCAATGTGAAATTAATGTTTCTTTTTTTTTGCATTCATCCTCGCTACGATGCTGCAAGTAATAAGCAACAAGTAAAATAGATAAAAGAGTGACAGCGTCATCAGGCGCCGGGTGCGCGCTTTGAATCCCGTCGCCACCGCCGTATTTTAAGAAGACGCTTTAGTTGGGGGGCTCCTATCTAAATAGGTGAGAACGTAGAAACGATTCTTCGCGGTATCCACTGCAATTAATTTGACGAAGTTTGCTTCATTTCAATTAAAATAATTTGAAAGTAGGCACTGTAGCAAGGGGGACATTTATTAGGGCCGCCGAGCTCTTATAAAAATTGTTGAAGTAGCAACATTAAAAACAAAAATCTCTCAAGTTCACAACACCGCAGCTTATCAATAAAAACGACATGTCAATATTATAAAGTGCATACAATAATATTTCTAAAGTGCCCAAAATTGATGTGTTATATATTCATTTGAATTATACCACTAAACTGTGAGTAGGAAACTTGCAAAACCATAGTAGCAGAGTTTTGAATTTGTAAACTTCGTGCTTTTATGTTATTTATATTCACCAATTTTTGAAAAATTTTCTAAGAGATTTCAGCCAATAAATCATATTCTGCTTCCTACAGGCAATAGCATTGACCATTCTCTCCAGTGCAATACATTTTATTCAAATCGGCCAAGTGCGTTTCACATCAGAGCTACTCTGCGTTTTAGATGTGTCTGAATGTGCGCCATCGGAGTTGGCTCCGAGCTCAAGCTTCATCTTCGCACGTCCCCATTCTAACCACCCTACTGCGCGTGTCTCGCGTCTCTGGAGAGCTACCCTTTCACCACGCGCTGGCTACGCATGCGCCGTCGATAGCTTGACACCACTCAGGCGCCAACGACACATGATTGTTATCGGAACAAAATGAGTGCCGCATTCGACAGTGAACCAACGTCTTTCTGTGCGCTTCAGTACCAAACATTTGAAAAAGCATGCATTTGCTGCGCTTTTGGAATTTCATTGAAAGGTAACGAAGGCAGGATAAAAAACTTTGTCAATATGTATGTCTCAATGTTATGTACCTGGCAACGCTAATTTGACAAATATCAAAATTTGCAGGCTAGCCAGAGCAAGCACGGGCGCTTTCGAAGATGGCATATGTTAGCTGCGCAAATGACTCTGGCTTCATTGGCAATAACTTGTTTCCACGTATCTCTCTTCGACACTAACCGCGACATTAGAGGCCCCGGACAGGGCGGCAAAATATTGTAAAGGAGCTGCGAACGGTATGCATGGGAAACATAAGGAATCTTTGCAGCCACTCACATATTTATTGGGCTCTTCCCAGAGGCGCTTAGACAGGCCTGCTTTCTAAAAACCACCAACCAAATTTAGAATGGTGCGTAGTTCATCTGTTCACAAAATGCAGACCAATCGGAGCTACCACCAGCCACTTACCTTCGTCGTGCACGCCGAAGTGAGCAAAGGCACTTCTGGAGTATGGATGCCACCCTTCTTTCATGACAATGAGTGCTCTCTGAAACTGGAAGGAGAGGTACCGGCCTCCATCGAAGAAAGAGGTCCGAATGGTCCGACCGCGTACGATCATCGCCTCAAAAGGCGCTGGCGGAAAGTTCCCCAAAAATAGGAAAAGAAAATACACAAGCGATTCACACAACGTATGGGGGATTCATTAAGGCGTATTCCAATAGTACAACGCGGAAGTACAAATACTCAAGCCATGCACGATTGCATCGAGGTGCAAAAAGTAAAGCGACGTCCCTACTAAAACAGATCTCTCCATCCCCACGGTTAGCTGGCGTGGGGGGAGGCCATAGGGAGAGGGAGAGGAGCGAGGGAGAGCTGGCGAGGGAGAGGAGCGCCTGCCAGGAGAGGACATAGGGAATTAGATGTAGGCCCACATAACAGCCACTAAGTAGAGTGAGGAACCGCGCATCCAGGAAGCACTGAAAGAAGACGGCACGGTCGGAACCGAATCGAAGCAGCGCAAGAAATTTGGCGCGCACTATTCGCATGTCTGTAGAAGGAGCCGTCATCCTGACAACCTTCATAAAATAAATCCAAGCTATTTCATTGAAGGCTTGCGGCCGAGAGAGAGAGTCTAACGAGACAGAAAGGAAGGTTGGTTAACGAACGGCGTACTGGGATGTTTATATCCAGCAGTTGGCGAAGAGGAAATCGGGAAAAAAATAGGTAACAAGAATGAAATGTATAAAAATAAAAGGACGCAAATCCAAGGCACTGCTGAAACAACACAATCCTTTTTTCAGTTGGCGGGGCAGTAGTTGCCGTCTAACGGGGCAGTTGGCGGGGCAGTTGTTGCGGGGCAGTAGTTGCCGTGCGGATATAGGGTACGCCCCCATTAAGGCGTACCCCATATCCACAGGCCGAATTCTGAACGTCATTCTTTCCTAAGGACTATTTGCCGTTGGTAAATCGCCTTCGCCAACAATGTGCTGAGTATCATGATTAGCCAGAATTCCCCCTTAGAAACAAATCCAGCGTAAGAGGTTTTCGCGAATAAGGGCCCAGGGCGAAGCTTAATTGGCATCCAAAATCCCCGAATTTAGTTTGGCACGAGAGTGGCCTCGTTGCCTGTGCCTGCTGTGCTTGCATACCTCACGAGGATGAAGACGATGTATGACACTTGTCGATTGGTCAAGGTTGACGAGAAGTAGGAGACCTCTGCAAATACGCGTGTCTTTTTATTGCGATAACAATGATGTGGACACTTCAAGCACATTTCTGCCGTCACCGTCATCGTCGCCGTGAGGTTCTGTATAAAGTCCAACGGCGATAAAATCATCGCCGCGTGTCGTACGCTGTGTAAGCGAGTGAAAGCGTACGAGCGTTGTTACGTATTCGGCGGCTCGACGCCGAGGGCGGCAGGACGACCGGCCCAAGGAACAGACGACCCACGCAGTGCCAGGA
The DNA here is from genome assembly GCF_013339745.2 of Dermacentor silvarum. Classification (NCBI taxonomy): domain Eukaryota; kingdom Metazoa; phylum Arthropoda; class Arachnida; order Ixodida; family Ixodidae; genus Dermacentor; species Dermacentor silvarum. Next base: position 84,652,409 of record NC_051158.1, read on the forward strand.
AGACAATCACCTTTATTCTTTCAGCGACGCGCTTTTTGTGCGCTACGTAGCCAATCAGGGTGTGGCAAAAATAAAAAGAAAAGATATCGCGGCAAGCGGGGCAACCTTATCTGCAGGCCCCAACGTAGAGTGCGACCAGCGCCGCGAATGTTACAGCGTAAGCCGGCAATCGCGGTTCAGTGTAGCACACGCGATGGAGTAAGGCAGGCCGGGAGCGCTCGGTCGGTCGTCTCCCGCGCGCGCGAGGCACGGGGGCGAGTCGACGGAGAGGGAGGGGGGCTTGCGTAGTGCTCCGTCAGCTGCTGCTCACAGCGCGGCCGCTCGGGCGCCGTATCTTGACAGCGATCTGCGATGCGGGTGAAGTGCATGCGCCGATGCTGGTAGCTTCGTATGCGCTCTGCTTTCGACGTTTAGTTCGCGTTGAAGCAAGACGAGAGGCAGCGCGAAGGTCAATTTGTCCGCGGCTGCTGGCGCGCTTTCTCACTCCAGCGTTTTCACAGCGAGTTTCAGCGGTCATCGAGCAATATGTGTTGATGTTTACCTGTGCGCGCGTGACACCGTGCTTGTCTATTTATTTAGTAAGGGAATGGTTACAACTTTATACGGCCCATTAAACTGCTACCCTTGCTTCATATAGCTCTATACTAATTTGCTATCCCAATCGATGCTTCAGACGCCTAAAAGGCTTTTATACCTGTTATTTCCAAGTGACACTTGAGGATTTAACAAGATGGGGCACATGCCCCGTGGCACGTACTATCGACCAAAAAAGTTTAAGGGTCACGGGATCTCAGCAAACGCTAAATATACGAGCAGCCTTTAGAAGTAGCCAGAAAAACCGTACATCACACTGTTGTTCGCACATGCCAGTAGAGGCTGGAAATGGGACTACCAGGCTGTGTTTTCAGGCTGCGGAGATATTCAGCTTTTTGTCAGGTCCGTAAACCTTTTCGGCCGATAGTACCAAGCGGCCCAGGTCGATGGCTAGTCAGCGAGAAACGCTACTTACGCGCGTATATACACCAATCCACGGGGATGCAGGCAAATGAGATATCGCTTTAAAGAAGAAAAAAAAACAGGTAGTCGCTTTGAACACAGTGGACGATCACTGACAGTTGAGGGCGGTGGCAAATTCCGTGCGCACGAAGGCTGCATATGCGGAAAGCGCAATGCGGACACCTCCACTTCGAGGGTATTGCCTCCGACGCAAATCAATGCGCGGACCAACCTGGAATTTTCGGGCGGCCTCGCCAGGAGGGATGCACACAGTATTTCTGCGCAAGTCTGCAGCAGAGACGCCGCCAGACAAACAACAACAACAAAAAAGAAAAGAATGAATGAAAGACGCAGCAGCGTCTGAGCGCGCCATGCAAGTCAGAGCCTTATAAGCTGCCGGCGCCTGCGGCTCTGGTGTCAGCGGTGCGCGCACGAGGGTCGCTTGCAGTGTACGGTATAGCTGCACGCTGGCTCGCGGGATTAACTCATCGTAAATTAATTACCGGACGGGGGATGCCTGGCCAGGCGTCAGTAATTACAGGAGACGCGTAAAAACCTAATTATTTCCTCGTCTCCTCGTTGCATCGTTTCTTCTTTTCCTTTTTTATTGTTTCCCCTTTCTTGCAGCCTGCCTTCTTCCCTACTGGCTGGTATTCGAATAACCTTTGGTTTGCCTTTTCTCTCCTGGAACATCAAGTTTTTCACTTGTTAGCTGTCCGTTCATTCTCAGGTAATCTTTTTTTCGTATCAGTTAGCCTTCAGTGTTTAAGCTCGTTTTAGCTTTACGGTTTAGCTGCCCCCCTTACACTTCTGGTTTAAGATAATATGTTTGCCCGGTGGAGTTTGTGAACTACAGTTGAAGCTGAAGTATATTGAAGATCTTTATCTTGCTTCCAACTGCGTAAGCACTTCTTCAGGAGAAAATTATTCAGTGCTTCTGTTCAAAGGATGAAATAAATCCACTAATTAATTTGTTAATTAATTACTTTTCAGAAGTTATTGTAATTTACGAAGTATAACCAGTGAGTTTGCAAGGCGTATTCATTTGGAGTGAATTTGCAAAATAACACCAGTTTGAAGATATGCTCCATCAAACTAGGCGTCAAGCGAATACGCCTTGCAATCTCACCGGCTACAATTCGTAAATAACAGTATGTGCAGTAAAGTGATTATTACAGAAGTTAATTGGTGATTTTTTTATTATTTGAATATGTGTTTCGATTTCTGGACCCTTTCCCCTCACTGAACTAATACTGCATCACGTCATAACCCCACCCTCTAGTGGTGTGTAACGTTAATGGGTTGCGTGTTGCCTGTCAACATTTTCCACTTTGGCAGCTAACTTAAACTTCATATTTAAAGTTTCATAAAAGAACTCAAAGGATGAACAATTTCACGAAAGTCAACCACTGCCGGTCAACATTTAGTGTCTTCGTGCCGTACTTCAGTGACAAAATATTCTACTAGAAATAGCGTACGTAAGCGGATAGCCGAGCAATCAGAATACACAGGGGCATCGACGCGGCGCATGCGCTGCCTCCAAACTGTGCTCAGGTTCATTTATATGCAGAGAGAACATCGCCCAATTACTGCAACGAACGCTGTTAACAGCGCTGCGTCTATGCGTCTAACCTTCTGGGGTCCCGTCTTGTTGCGCTATTTTAGAATTCCAAGTATACATCATACCAACTCGCCGAAGCTTCCACTTTAGGAGCTAAATTTAGGTCAGCTGTCCCTGAATTTCCGCAATTTAAGACGCAAGCCAAATTGATCAGATAGAGAAATCCCCGGTGTATGTTGATAGGCTGAACACGCTCGCGCCTGTCGCTGGCACTGCTACCACCTACCGCCAGTCACCTACCGACTCCATGTTCAACGATGGTGAGTCAATGAGAAAAGTGTTCGTAAAAAAGCACCGGCAGACCCACAGCACTCGTTGGGACCTAGCTCAAGCGAAGCTTGAATCTTTTATCGCAATATTTCGAATATTGCCACGCAAGGGTATACGCATGGGTGCGTGCAATCTTAGTTTATTTCCAAGACCGCCCAAGGAATTAACTTGTCTTCTTCTCCCATCGCAGAAGTTTTGTGTCAACTGGTGTTCGCGGTCAAACACGCATGTGTTCTGCGCACATTCGAGCTCTGCACCGCGTTTTGCAGAATAGCCAATACGTGTCATGGCTGGCCGCCAGAACGGCATGAAATGCGGAGGACCCTAGCTCAAGACCCATGTGACCCCCGCAACCACGTATTGCTCTGCAGTGCAGGATCGGCCCACTTGGCGAGAAACCAACCCAGCACAGGCGCCAAACACAGTGTAGCTGTGAGGGCATAAAATGCTACACCTTAATGAAGAAAAACTACCATATTTACTCGAAATTAGGTCGATCGCGCATGTAGGTTGGCCGCTATATACTGCACTTGGCGAGAAATAAAAAAAGAGATTTCGAATAAGTGTTGCGAATATGTGAATACATACCCATAGCTTTTCAGGAAAACGAAATAGTTTGAACATGACACACCTTTATTTACCGTAAGCTCGGCTGCTTCGCTAGTCGGTGCCACAAGTAGCACCCACGTCAGAACTGCCAAATAAGTCGTACTCATGGGACGCTTCGCAGGCGTCCTCGGCAGCGCAAACAAAGTCTTCCTCGGTACCTTCGAGTGCGTTTGATATGAACTATTTCTTAAAGCTTGTCTGGATAATCTCCAGACTTCCAGACAGAGTGTGTTGTCATGAAGGGAGGCCCATAGTTCATTTTGGTAATATTTGCTGGAAAAAAAGATCCACCTATAAAAATAAATACAGTGTGCGCTCCAAGGCGCCAGTTACCTGCAGAGAGCGAATTCATGTGCCTTATGTTGTTTATTCCGCAATTGCATGCCGCATCGGCACGACTATTTGAGGTGTACTATATAAGCCGATTCGTTATATACGTTTGTAAGATGTGTTGAGCTATTTGACGAGATAGGGTTAGCAGAGTCGGGTAGAGTTAGCAAATAAAGATTGGCTGTAATACCTACCGTCTCTCACGTTTCAGTGTAAAAGCAGTTATAAACTCGGAACTGGTTTTGCTGTGTCTGACAGTCCATCCTTTCTGTTAAATCGTCGTCGTCCTCATCAAGTCGCCGTCGTTACCGCGTCATCGTCGTCAGGTCAACTCTTCATCCTGCGCTTCACTCTTCAACACTAGCAAATAAAAACAAGACTTAATTCACCAACGACATTTAATATGTTGCGCAGTGATGCCCCTACCCACCTTCGACATTGTCCACTTCAGAGGTGGACGCGCTAACCACTGTGTGATCGAGTAGCATTGGCGTTTGGTAATTTTTTTGCGTGACGTTGCGCACGACACGGACTCCGAGACTAGTGGCGTGTGGGCGCGCATTTCGGAGGCCACAACTGACAAAGCTGCAGTGTACGAGGACGACGTGTGGTGTTTCGCATAGAAGTTGTTCTTCCGAAACGTATGGTGCCCACTGTGAAAGCCTGCTTCTGCAGCAGTAAATAAGTTCGAAGCTGGATAAGTCGTTGAAGTCTCCTGTTTTGTATTTAGTTTAGTTTGCAGGACTTGTAAATTTCTTTTATGGGGCTCAATGTTGCGACTCATATATGAAGTAACAAGCAGCACAAGCGACTTCACTATAATAGCAGCACGGAATATTTGCAAGTGCATCTACAAGCCGACGTTACAAACACAGTAACAGAGTATCAACGAAACAAGTCATAGTGAAGGCCGTTTAATAAAGTGTCAGTTCTTTCTTGCGACAACACAAATTTGGTGTCGTGAAAAAAAAGAAACATATTCTTATATTTTATACAGTCACAACAGACAAAGGGAATGATGCGAAACAACATCACAAACAAGAACTAGTTCATCAACAGAAGTTTTCTTTCTGAATGGAATGACAATACGTATCTGCGCTCGTCGTCAACACAAATTCAGAACGGGGTTGCATAACACGCCTGTCAGAGTTGCGAAAAGTACATGACTTTGCTAAACTTTTGATCGCTTTCGCAGATTTGTTTCGGTCTTCAGACAGTAGTAGCGTTTCACAGCAGTAGCGTTTCATAGAACACAAACACTGCAAACTCTCTGTAATTGTTCATTGTTACAAGTTTATGATGTTCTAAGGAACCTGTGTTTATGTTCAATGAGATACTGTACTCAACAACTGATTTTAAAACGAACGTATGCTACAGCATTGAAACAGCAGCAAAACACTTTGCTACTAATTGTCAACAAAATAAAGAAAGCAGGCATGACCCTGGCCACTCTGCAAGTTTCCCCTCAGTCCATTATGCTGAAATGAATGCCTCAACTTACATGTCAGACTTCTCTGTGTGAACTATATAAGGGCTGTCCAAGAACATGCTGTCATTTCTTAGATGTCATTTTGTCATCCTTTTGCCTGGATAACGAATCTATTTTCTGGATTGAAGAAGTATAGACGGCCATATCTTTCTTTCGTGGCAATTGTGGTGCCGTGAATGACGCAGGTCAAAATGGAAAGACAGATCAACGAATCAATAAAGACAGTATACGGTCGCTCCAGATCACATACGCATCTCTATAGCGACTCTCTAGACTAAATCACAACGCGGGCCTTCGTCGTGGAAGAAATAAAAGAAACAGACACGCGTAATTATCTAAAGCACACTCACGCACGCACATTTGTAAGCAAGCACACACGAGCGTCATTTCATACCAGCAACAGCAAGTTACCAAGTCCTAGCGGCTTTCCTACCCCAAAGAGACCCGCACCTACATTTGCACTTGGAGAGGACTTGAACAGAGGCGTATATATAATAAATAAAGAACAAGAACCACTATGTCCCTCGTAAAGTCCAAGTAATGTCACTTTCGCACCTTCTAGTGTGAGACCAGAGAAACCACAACGCACGTCTGCAAAGTCTGTTGAGCAGCACAAGCAACCAGTAGCGTTCGTTTCATATACATATATACGAGTGTCAATTACGCAAACATCTCGGGCATTTATGCCAACATATAGCGGCTTCTTATAAGTGGTGTCCAGAACCAAACGTCCATGACGTGTTTCCGGTTCTTGGACTCTGTTTCCGCCGCACCCAACCAGCAATAGCATAGCCCTTAAGATCTGCATTTTAAATTCAGAGGGTACCACAGGGGCGCGGATTTGAACACTACCTGATGTATAAAATGACAAGAACCTTTAGGAACTGCCATCTTTCTCCAGGAGGAAAATATAATGCAAGCCGAACAACCTTATCGCCCGAAAATACTTATCGTTGTGTAATTTTGTGTTGGGACAATTGCCGCCAATGAGTCAATGTTTAGATATCTGTCATTTCGCTTCGCGAAAAAGCATTAGCTGATGTGATTGCCTACCAAACCAATTTTCTTTGCGCTGCTCAGAGAACCAGTGCATCATCGTTGTGTTATGCGTGTCACTGCGGTTCTGTCACCGTTACCACGCATCCCTTTCGTCGTCACCGTCCGCACCTTCGTCATCGTCTGCTACGTGGACGGACACCGATTCGTCATCAGACGCGTCCCTGTTCCGTTCCTCGCGCAACGCCACGTCACTGATGTCGTCAACGCGAACGTCACCACCACCAACACTGACGTCGTCGTCGTCGTCTGCGCGCTGTCTTCTCTGTCGTCTGTCCGCCTGGGAGGCTGAGTCCTCGTCGCAGCCGGTGACGTCTGGATCGCTGAAATCGTCATCGGCCGAGCTGCAGCAGTCCCGCTGCTGCCGACGCTGCTGATGTACTCGCTCCGCGCTGACGTCATCGTCGTCGCCACCACGTTCCTGCAGTTCGGGCCGCACCAGAAATCCCATGGGCTGCTGGACCACGAGCGGGAAGCCAGTCGCCGTCGTCGTGGCCATGGGTAGCCGCAGCGGCGTCACGTGTTTCGTCTGTTCCCGCGAGCCTCCTCGAGATGCCAGAAGGCTCTCGATGCTGAAGGCAGACGACTTGCCTCCTCCATTGCCGCAGCCGCCACTGACGACGCCCACGCCAGGTGGCGTCGTCGTAGTTAGAAGCGTCATGAAGCGGTGCGCTGGCACATCCGAGGAGCTGTCGTCGGCCGAAGATCTAAGGAAATAAAGAAAAAAAATGAAAAGGAAGTGCTTTATAGCAGATAACTTACTCTTAAATTTCACAGTAATAAAAAGGCAGCCAACACAATTGAATGTGTAACGATAATTTCCTAGGAGGATCCACATCTAACTTCTGCAGAAAACTGTGACGATAAATTCAACTGAAAAAATTTTCTCTCAATAGCTGCCTGACGCCTAAAGCGAAGTAGAGCGTTATCGGTTTCCTCCTGATGAACATTTGTCATATCCCCAGGACCAACCGTAGGAAGCACTACGTGCAAGGGCGTCTCTCAATAGGGAGCCATAGGAGTCGATTACTTTAAACAGAGCCTTTCCGTTGGTTCTTCATACATGATATACTTATTTATTCTTCGTATTTTAGTTAGTGATATTGTTATGAAAAAGACATCTCTACAGCCTTAGTGATAATTATTTACTAGTGTTTTGAAAAGACCGTTATTCGGTCAGTGAATGCTTATGTGAGTGAACAAGAAAGGCGCTTTTCTTAATTTTTTTCTTCTCTCTTTCTTGCATCTCTAGCCAAGACCACTCTGTGGTACGACGATATGAAATGACAAAGCTAACATCTCAACCTGTTTGATGAGTGACTATTCCTGTTGTCGAAATTTGTAACTGGCGATTCAGCTAGTTAGTATGGGTAGTTGGTACGGCTAGTCGGTACGGCTGACACTTCAGCCATGTGCCCTCTGTTGACGAACTCAATCTGTCATTTCCCTGTGCACCAATTGCCATGCATCGCCTAGGTTTCACAGTCTCATATACCGCTCCGTCCTGGCGTATTTAATGGCTAGTGAGCAACTCTCTGTGTCTGTTTACCTGGATGGTGGAGCCACGTCTTGTCGCCTCGGTGGTTCGAAGCGCGCCCGGGCCAGCACTTCGAGCACGTCGAAGCCCAGAGTCTCCAAGAGCCGGAACGTTTCCGGGCCAACTAGGGCCCGCGGTTCCTTGGTCGGGTTGGTATTCCACAGTTCCGTTAGCGATTGCTGGATGGTCTCTCGCAGGCTCGCGAGGTTCACGCCAGGCTTGAGGCGTGCCTGCAGAAATACGCCAGCAGAAAGCTCTGATTGGTCGAACGAATACGACAGACATGTACGAACAGAATGTCTGGAGGGGGAGGGGGGGAGGGAGCTATAGGTGGTGACAACCTAAGAATAAAATGCACGCTGTCCATCTTAAACACAATTTGAATAGCTTCGTGAGCCAATTAGATTCTCTTATTTCCGTGACGTCAAGAGGTTTTGCGTGTTTAAAGCAGCTTCCTCCCCACACAGATCTGCCTTTGTGTCACCAGATTCAGGATGTCTTGGGTTAGCAGCCAATTCTAATATTTTTGCTTTGAAAAGGTAATTTCATTTTCAAATTTGCCTAGCTTTTACATAATTAGAGCAAAATCATTAGGCTATTGGCGGATTCCAGGTTGCTAAGTCCTCTTTCAGAGACGAAGGGCACGGGCACTGCATTTCTGTGGGTGGAACTTGTACCGAGTTCTTAGGTTGTCACCGCCTATAAAGATACGAATGAAGATGGGAAAGCAGGGAGGTTAACCAACAGAACACAATATCCGGTTTGCTTCCCTGCATTTGGAGTTGAGGATGGGAAAGTAGAAACATCAATTAGGAACAGAGAATAGGATACGTATGCACAAGTGTGAAGCCGTGAATATACTAGTCAATAAACGCAGGCAATATTAAAGAAATCTACCATAAGTTGGCTTTAAAATCCCAGTAGTACGTTTGTGGCCATGTCCCGTGACAATGACCGGTGGACAAAATGATAAATTCCACAGTATTACAGAAAGTTCTAAGTGACGTTTGGTCTATATTTTGTCTAAATTTGCGTCTATATTTATATGAACGCATTTTCATTCACAGAAGTTCTACGGATGAATAAAATTTTGCATGACATTCGTGTTAAATTACACTTGAAGATCCCATATCGATAGAAAAAATGAAGTCGTGATAGCAATACTGATGCGCTTACCTGCTGCAGCCTCTTGGCCTGGCGCTCGAGCTGCTTGCGCAGCTTCTTCTCCCGGCGATCCCTCTCACGTCGTTCGATCTCCTCAGGCGGGATCGGTTCGCCCGAGCAGGTCTGAGGGTGCGCGTTGTGCGCTGGCCGACCGGGACCCTTCTTGGTGTTCTCCTTCTTGCGCCACTTGGCCCGGCGGTTTTGGAACCACACCTGCGGGGCACAATGGAAAAACGGGTGCGAGTTTAGAAACCGCAGGGCAGCGACCGGATTGAATTCTCACGATTAACCTACGAGACCAATGACTGCACCACAAGAAACGGCGTGGTTGTGGGGATATAGATAACTTGTCACACCAGCGAGGTCATCTATACGTGTACCCTAAACAGCCCTACACCACGGTTGGGCATTGGTTGGCAGCCTAAATAATATAGCAAATAGAGAACGTAGGCAAGACGGCGTGCATACCGCACGAAACAATTTCTAAGTGGCACGCTGTATGGCAATCACTGAATTGTAGAATATGTGTATAGCAACACAGGACTACGCAGGGTTGACACAATAAAAATAGAGATCGTCCATGTGCACGAGCTGGTTTACATTCCGCCCCGCGAGAATCGAACCTGTGACCTAAGAAACAGAACGTCGTTGACAATACAGAACACCAATGCCAGCTCTAGCTCTGCCCAATCTGGCTGATCCGCTTCCGAGTAAAACGAGATTGCAGATTCTGGTGAACAGCGTGACCTTACTGATTAAGCGATAGAAAACATTAGCTTCTTTACGCAAAGTCCAGTCCAGCATTACACATTTAACGCATATTCGCTAATCGCAGCTCTTCACTCGCTCAATTGTTACTGCACAAAGCGTCTCTGGCGAGCTTTCGCGAAAAAAAATGGGTCATGGACAAGTAAAAATATGAAATAAGACAGGGAGCCGAGAAGTTGGGGATCAATTTCTGACACTTTTACGGTCACAATAAGCTTACATCGGCTATCATTTTATATACGCCGAAGATTGGACACCTATAGCGAGCAGATTGCCGGCAAACTACCGTATGTCCTCTTCAGGCTGGGTAGTATATACGTATATAGGTACACGTCGCCACAGAAATCACGTCTTATTTTGCCTCACCCTATCTACCGTTATGTCTTTCCACGTTGCATCATCTTTATTGATTATTGATTGATCGCCAAACGCGAGCAACATGTTTACCTGCACCCAGGTTTTAAATGAAGCTTATGCTCCGCAGGAACATGTGTAGCTTGTGAAATCTCTATAGGAACGGTTGTGTTTGTGTACACGTGTATGTAGTCGTATTAGCGTGAACTTTATTCATGTCACCTTTGCTTCTAATATGTGCATTGTTTCTGTTCACCTGTGAAGTCAAAGAAGTAGCCGGCGCCTCCTACAGGCGAAACCAAAGCCTCCTTGAGCGTAGATAATAGAACATAAAGACCTACAGCTGCTATAATGGTTTCTCGATCGATTATTTCCAGTTATATATCACTTCACACCGGTAGGTCTGCGGAATCAGATAGAAACACTGGTAAAGCACTTTAACAAAAAAGAATAACAAACGATCGAAGGACTGAATCACTGATCATGTGTTGGTGCTTGCTGGCACTATAAAGAAACACCGAAAAGAGATTGAATATACGAAAGTGAAAGTGCTGGTACAACGACGCGAAAGGCCAGAAGCGAGCGCGCATTAAGCAAGCAGAGCTACACTCGAAAGCAACCAGAGCAAGCATCGAGCAGGGCTGGTGCACGAAAAGAAGCGCGGTTGGGGGGGACGCAGGCCGAGCGGCCGGCAGTGCGCATGCGTGCCTCCTGTTTTGGGGCGTGCTCGGACGTGCGTGAACGCGACGGGCTTCCGCGTGGCGACAGCCCCCATCAGTCAGCTGACAAAGCAGCCGCTGCCCCTGGCGGCCGTGGTGGTGGTGGTCGTTGGAGCCGCGGCACTGGACCCTTCCTCCTTGTACACGGCGCCCATGTACCGATCAGAGTGGAAGGCTCGAGCCTATAGCTGTGTCTGCCGCCTGCCCAGCGCGCGTCCGTATGTGTGCGCGTGTGTTTGCGTTTGCGTGAATGTCCGTGTTCTGTATGCGGATCGCTGCACACGCATTGTTAAAAATAAAACAAAAGGGAATAAAGCCTTAGAGCGGCGCTATGATGTTGATGACGATGATCATATGAACAGCCTCTGTGAAACGGGGTGGTGGCACACGTCACAAGCTCTTCGTTATTTCATTATTTCGATCTTTCCGTTATGCTTAAAGAGTTTATGCACTGAGCTGTATTATTAAATTTATATATATATATATATATATATATATATATATATATGTGTGTGTGTGTGTGTGTGTGTGTGTGTGTGTGTGTGTGTGTGTGTGTGTGTGTGTGTAATCGGCACATCGAATGCACATGTGATGATCGGACATAAGCTAAGATTTCTTTCATGTTTACTGCAATGTCTTCCCTCCCCATTCTTTAATCTCATGTCGCTCGACACTTCTGGCTTAACACACGCTCTTGACACATTCCAGTCACTTCACTTCTTTATGACTGATCGGCTGCATTCTTTTTCTTTTTTTAACTTATTCACATCTTGCCTGTTATTCCACGTGCTGCTTCGGCTACCTGCCCTACCCAGAGGCACGCAGCTATTATGGGATATTTGCCAAGAAACTTTTCGTACCCAGTGCCACATGGCCACTTGCACATATGTAGTGGTTCAAGGTGTCTATTCGGCGCACACAACCAGTTGAACATGTCCCATGGTAAATAGCCAGTAACTCAGGTTTTTTGCATAATGAGCAAAATAACAGCAGCCAGCCAGCTGCCCGTCTATTCTCCGCACTGTTTTACGAATTCTACGCAGTCGAACATGCTTCAAGAAAGTAGCGCTATGCAGCTCTTTGCAGAGAAAATTAACTCCTAAAAGGCATATTAGGGCAAACGTGTAGGTTAATATCTACCGCGTGCAGTAATCTATAACATCAGGGGCCGAATATGGCGAATCAGTTGTGGGAGAGCCTGCAAGGTGGAGCAGGGTTCATGAACGGGAAAATTGTCATAGCAACCGACTATAGCGGAAATCTACGAAGATATGAAGGAAACTATACAAAGGGTTTGCTTTGTAGCTTCATTCTACAGTCGGGCGGATTGCAACATTTCCCTTTCATCGGGAGTAGAAGTTACAAAACTTTCGTTCGTAGGTTATCCTTGCCATTGACTGGCCGCTGATAATATCTACAGAATCAGGACTGGTTGCAATCTACTTTAGGACTTACTGTTGGGCTAGGTTGTCTCGTTTTCTGACGACGGTAACTGAGCGCGATGTGGTGGACAGACACAAGCAAACAAACAAGGAAGCAAACAAAAAACGAACAAAATAGACAACGGTGGGCGTTTTAGAATCTTCTCGTGGATGGGATTTCGCTGTGACTAACGATTCTAGCGGAGTAGCTTTTTTTTTTGCGAATACAGGTGCCGTTCAGTTAGGCCTCCCTGAGCATTTGTACCCCACGTCCCAAGTTTCGGGGCACTACCACTGCAGGTGATCCGTGTCTGCCGTTGGCTCTAGGAGTAGGGCCACTTAGGACACGTTCCTGGGTTTTCGGTTGTGTGTGTGTATTCTGTGTGCAAGCCAGATACGAAACGCAACGACAGAGGGACCTCGTTTACAACGCGAGCCCGCGGCCGCGGTCATCCATCGTCGTCCAGAGCGCGTGGCTGGCCAAACCCGCGTGCGCGCAGATGGGGTTGCGTGGTCCGGGTGGGGGAGGCCTCGGCACCCGGGGAACTGCGCGAGTCGTGCGGGAGACAAATTGTGTCCGCGCAAACAGATCACGCCCACTTGTTCTGCACGCTTTCCCGTGGCGGAGAAAGGCGAAAAGGAAAACCATTTGCGGTGATTAGATTTCACGCGTACCCCCCCCCCCCCCCCTCTTTCTTGCTTTTCCTTCCTTCCGTCCTCCCGTGCGCATTGAATGATGATTGCCACAACCGGTCTTTTCTGAACGTCTTTCACACATTACTGAATTAATAATAAAAACCATACTGTGTCCTCATTACGCTAATTTCAAAAGACAGAACCATACAGAGTCCATTTGTTAGGCAGACGTCAACCTACCTCCTCCAACAATATGAAAGAGGAATTGCTTCTAAACTGAACATCGCATTATGAGGACTGCCATTGCAGAGGGCTGCGTATTTATTTTCACAACCGGGGCGTGTTTTCTTAACCTGCATCAAAAGCACAATAACCGAGCGTTTTTTAGGGGCGAAGCTCCTTAGGGTATGGGTCTGTCCCTCCTCTGTCGTAGTAGTCGTCGTAGTAGGTAGCCACGTCTACTTTTATGAGAAAAAAAAATTCCGAGAGTTGTGGCCGTAGCGGAATCGAACCAGGGACCCCTCGCTTCTGAACGCGTGGCGCTAACCACTACGCCACGAAGCGCACATGGACAGACGCACCTAGATGGCAATAAATACCCAACATTAACGAAAGACTGCGCGTTTCTAACGCGTTTGTGCTAGCGCGTTACGGCCCGTGCAAGAAGCTGGTGTAAGACGCTGTGGCCTCTTCGACGCTGTGGTGGTGTAAGACGCTGTGGCCTGAGAACCGCGATGGGGTCGTTCAATATAAAAGCTGCCAAGTGTATAATAACATGCCAGATTAAGATCTGCACATGACGAGTGATAATTTTTTTAACGTTGTGCAGAAAGCACCCACGATGACTGTGAATGTATATACGCGAGTATAGCCGAACGCTAGAAGAAAGCTAATTGTTTTGTTAAAGTAATGGATCCCTTGAAGGCGTACATTTCTTGCAGTGTGGATGTTTATAGGCAACGTTAACTGTTTCACTGCGTAATTTGATACGGGACAGAGCTGTTAGCCAGCACATCTGTACAGCGGTAATATAGGGAGACAAGCGCGTTCTAGCCCACATACAGAATTGGTGAACCAGCGCACTGACCTGGATTAAGTGGAGAGACGCCAGAATACACGAGTCTATTTGTGTAGCGAGTGTCGTGCATTCTTGTGGCAATGACAGAAAAAAAATTTTCAAACACTTTTTCACTTTTTTTTTTCATTTCCACAAATGAGATCAGAGACTCGCTACAAAAAAAATTAACGTACCAAACAGAATAAATTCAAAAAGGAAAGAACGTTCGGCGGTGGTGAGCTTCGAACCTACGACCTCACGCTCAAAAGCCGAGTGTCTTAATCACTGGGCTAAACAACCCCTTTTTGTTTTCTTCATTTGAATGGTACAAATGTCAACCACGTAATGACAAATTGATATTTTCAATATTGTTTCGTATGTAACAAAGGTTCCATAGGGGGCAGCCAATCGGGTACACCCTTTGCCATTTTTTTTTCCATTTGTAGAAATGAACGTACGCGAACGTACTGTATCGCTGGATGAGCATCAACATCTGCATGGCGAAGAGCCATGCGTGAAGTTCAAATACTATGCAGAGCCAATGAGATAGCAATATCATAGGGAAAGCCATGCTCGTTATCAACCATTAGGCACCTTATTCCCTGTCCGTCCACAGGAAAATCCTTCTTTAAAGTCCTTCGCAGGACATCCCAGGAGAGCACGCATTCCCAGAATTCCAGGAACACGTGCTCAATAGTTTCTGGTTTTCGGCACAAGTAGCAGTGGTCCCCCCACGGAACGAAGAAACTCTTTTCAGGCAGTCATGTCCTAACTGGCCAAACCCCTGCATGTAACTAAAAGTAGAAAGTTTTCACCCCCGAACGAACAGGCATGCTTTTTACACGTTTCAGCAATTTTCGCCATGTTCCCTTAGAGAAATGAGTGCTGTACAGTGGAATTGCGAGGACAACGTCGCATAAATCTTTATGCATTTTTTTACGGGACGTTGTGATTGAATATTCAATGGAAAATCGTGCCTTCAAGTTGCGACACGACTCAACAACCTCTTTAAGGTAAATCAGTAGTCGACCTTCCATTTTATTCGAAGAGATGACGACAAAGTGCGGCACAGCACTGGCCAGTCGTGATTGGCAAACAGCGCCCAGGAAAGGATCCTGAGCATCTCGAAGGTAAAGAACACGATTTACAAGCGGTCTCAGAAAGAAATGCGATAAACTAAAGCCCCCATCGCGGACACGATGGTTATATATATATATATATATATATATTTGCTGTATGCCTGATTGCAAAGAAAGATATGCCGTTTGCCGTCAATTGTTAACCTGGAGTTTTGTGTTGACGCCACCAAATTTTCCGACCAACGAGAGGTATACAGCTTCGCTGTACAAGTTTCTAATCTACGTTTGTTAGATTGGATGGCCGATAGGCTGATACCTGCCGAACCTTGCTAGAATCGTTCGTTTTCGGAATACAAACAGTGTGGGGAGTGAGAAATAATGGAGGCAGATATTTAGACTCAAAAGCTTTGCTGAACAAGCGCCCCAATACTAGAGATATTTCTCGCTTGAAGGTCTTATACAAAGCCGCACTTAGGCCGTCAGGGCCAGGGGACTTTCCGAGATTTAAGTCATCGCTCACTTTGTCTGCCTCCCCTACCGAGAATGAAATTTCCACTCTATTCTTGGTTTCGTCATCTAATTGTGGCATGAAGGACAAAAAATCACCAGCCTTTCCCCTGTCGAGAAAATGGGGGCAAGCGAAGCTTGTCGTGTGTGCATCTGATCTTCGTCAGGGTAACGTTCGGAAGCCGTCGCCTCGGGATTCTCTGCTCGTCGCTGACGGCGGCCTTCGGCTTCGAAAGCCCTCGCCTCGGGATCGTCGGCTCTTCGCTGACGGCGAGCCTCGGCTATAGGGAAGCTCTCACGCTAGAATCGGCACATCGACGACGAGCCCTTTCCCGGACGAGTTTAGGCCGGCGTTCATCAGACGCAGCTGGCTCCTTGGCAGAAGGCACCATGAGCTGCCTTCCCATGTGTTCGCCTAAACTGATCTGAGGCGAGGGAAGCCCGGAGGAGCTTCCAAACGAACCTGATTGGTCGCGCGCGTGTCACGTGATTACGCGTGTAGCATATCCAATACGGGTGTGCGCCGCACGCAATTTCTTTCTTTCTTTTGTCTATTTCTTTGTCTTCCTTCCTTCCTTCCTTCCTTCCTTTCTTCCTTTCTTGTCCCTGGTATGTGCCATTGAGCTTGGACCCTTTCTGCACTATCGCCAGAATCGGCCCACTTTTCAGCGGGACACCACCACCACCAACACCGCCGACAATTGTGAGCCTATAAAGCTTCGCATAAAATTCACTTTTGAATTGGTCACCATCTCGCGTAGTTAACGAAAACAGAGCCCGGTAATACTCGTAAATGGGTTGCTCAATCTCGTCTTCCGCGCTTATCATTTCTGTTACTACATTAGGTTGCGCGTAACTTCTTTCCGTGCCTAGTACGCGCGTTGTAGGCCTTTCGGCCATTATACGTTTTCTCCCCACGCACAGCCGCTCAAGCTCCTTCGATAGACTTGCCCCACGGAGGCGCCCACGCGCTCCAGTGTTCCATCGCAATGAAATGACTAACAAACTTGACATCGCACATCCCTTATTTAAAAAAAATAAACATATTTTCTCTGTATTCGACGACGTTAGTTTAAAGGTAATGAAGGCAGGATGAACCATTTCATTGTTAAATCTCGATGTTATGGACGCCTGAAACCCTAATTTGATACATTTTTTCAGATGTGCAAATTGGCTAGAGTAACCACGGAGGCTTCTGAAGATAGCTTATGTGATCAGTGCAAGTATATAAATGACTGAAAATGGTACGGTGCTTCGCTCCGTCTTGACGGAATAAGATCGAAAGTTCGGCGAGTGGGTCTCTATGAGTGTTAGAATCGCTTATATGCGATCTTTTTCCATAAAATATTCAGCCGTGAGACAGCGCTCGTCCTCCGCCTCTCGTCTGTCTCTTCGTCCTTACCTGTGCTGCAACATAATTATGTTGCTGTTGACGCGCTGAGCGCCGACAAGGTGCCAAATAAATACACTTTTCAGGTGCGAACGTCTTGGCACATTCTACAAATTAGTGCTGAAGCCATCGCCGATGAGTGTCAACGTAAACGAATAGCCGAATGCTTCAATAAAGCTGTACAGCTTTATTGAAGCTTCAATGCCATTAATTGGCCTCGAAGCTGTCTCGGCTGTCTCCTTAGCTGTCTACGTAGACTGTTTCCGAAGCTGGCCAGAATTGGAACACACCCTTTTTGTGGCGTGCTCAACCCCCCCCCCCCCAAAAAAAAAAAAAAAAAAAAATTTGAAAGTACGGCCGCTGGAAAAGGGGTTTGTGTTTTAGTTTCCGCGTAACAGATTTATGTTTTTTCCCCTATATTCGAACAACAATCCGAAGCTAGCATGTCTGCAGCTTCCGTGCAAGTAGTATACTTCACGCATATCGCGACGCAATTTACTTGAAAGCATTAATCTAGTTCAATAAGGCACTAGCGACTGGCGGGCGGCCAAGAATAATGAGCATGCATCCTGCACTTCCGCGCACGTGAGTGGTGGAAGTGCAGCATACGTCGCTTGTGGTGGCGGTGCTTGCGTACCGCCGTCTAACGACCGCACCAGCTTCGCTGAACTTTTTTCAAAGTACATGCAAGTACATAGTTTCAAAGGGTGGAATGGAAGCGGATTTTTATTGCGATGGCAATTATATGGACACCCCAAAGCAGATTTGTGCCGTCGGCGTCGCCGTCGCCGTCGCCGTGAGGTTCCGTATGACGTCAATGGAGATGAAATCGTCGCCGCGCGCCGAACGCTGTATGTGCGAGTGCGCGAGGGACGCGCGCTTTCACGGGGAGTGAACCCACGGCGGAGAACAAACGCGCGTTCTGCGCCGTGCTCGCTTAAGGGCTGCAGAAGTAGGCGTCTCTTTTCTCCTTTACAATCACCATATATGTAGAGCAAACGCGCCTTCTTCGGACGCGCGAGAGGCCGTGGGGGAGGGGGAGGGAAGGGAGGCGACGTTTAGCTGCGGCACCAAGTGCCTATTTATATCAGAGGCTCCAGCAACAGTCACCAACGCCGCACGCATTTTGAGCTAACGCGGGCAAAACGCCGATGGCGTCGACAACAGTTCTGCGTGTTGTTGCTACCAAAGCCGCTCACCTTACTTCGTATGACATTGCTGTGTTGCTATCGCATTCATTGCTTCGCCCTTAGGGCGAAACTGTGACATTTTTTCAAAGTACATGCAAGTACATAGTTTCAAAGGGTGGAATGGAAGCGGATTTTTATTGCGATGGCAATTATATGGACACTCCAAAGCAGATTTGTGCCGTCGGCGTCGCCGTCGCCGTCGCCGTGAGGTTCCGTATGACGTCAATGGAGATGAAATCGTCGCCGCGCGCCGAACGCTGTATGTGCGAGTGCGCGAGGGACGCGCGCTTTCACGGGGAGTGAACCCACGGCGGAGAACAAACGCGCGTTCTGCGCTGTGCTCCCTTAAGGGCTCCAGAAGTAGGCGTCTCTTTCCTCCTTTACAATCACCTTATATGTAGAGCAAACGCGCCTTCTTCCGACGCGCGAAAGGCCGTGGGGGGGGGGGGGGGAGCGGGAGGGAAGGGAGGCGACGTTTAGCTGCGGCACCAAGAACAGTTTCTACGAACGTTTTCTTGAAGGATTTGGTGATGGTGGAGCCATCTCTACGACCACACGTTAGAGCCGACTTGGAGCATTGAGGACATTAGGAAAATTGCGATTTTGAGAAAATTTAAAGGGACATTAAGCAAATATTATTTCAGCGTTGACTGTTAAAATATGATACAAGAAACCTCGAAACACTTGTTTCGTGCCAATGAAAGACTTATTTTAAGAGAAAATTGCGTCTGACGCATCCGCGTACCTCTAACGCAATTCAAATCGCGCACCCGAGCGAGGTGACGTTACGTCATGGCCATATCGTGACGTTGTGCCGCCGGTGAGTGAAACGGCGCCTCCAGACGGCGCTACGATTTTTTTTTTTTTGTGGAAAGCGCAAACGCGCGGCCAGAAACAGAGCCAAGACAGAGCCGACGGTAGTCCGAAAGCGGAAGTATGGTGGCTAACCGCCATAGCGGAAGGTAAAGCGTGCGCCGAATTGTCAACACGGTGATCGTCGACGCTCGTCGCAATGGACCAACTAGTTGACGACCCTGACAACGACAGATTGGCTTGCGATGCTGGGCTCGATTTTAGCGATTTAAGCTCCGATGAGCGTGACATGCTGCTGAGGGCTCGCGCTGCCGGCGTCGTTGCCTACTACGACGGCGGCCTCGACACCGGCTCTTCCGAGCGCGAAAGCAGCGAGGACTCCTGCAATGCGACGTCAGGCGACGAAGCTGGTCACCGTCTGGACATGCCGTCGCGACTCTCAAGCTGCTAGAAAATTCAAGTGCGATCGCGTTTAGCGAGCCAGCAAAACCAGCGCAGTCATGAAAGAAGGAAAAGATCTTCCTCCATGAGCGCAGTACTACGCGGTAACCAAACTTCTGAAACTCGAAAGCGAGCGCGGCGCAGAGTCGAGCGAAAACGAAATATTTTGACCGCCCACGTCGTTATCAAGTGTAACGCCAAAAAAGGTATTTTTTCTAAGTATCTAATAGAAGTAGACAAGTAGCATTTTCTTCCGTCTTATAATCCAACGAAACAATCTTTTTAATACGAGTGGTTGAGTACTAGTGACATTTTTTATTTTTTTTTTTTTTTTTTTTGAAGAGTGCCTTCGTCATCGGGTAAGTACCGGAATGTCCCTGGGGCGTCTCTTATCGTGTCCTACATTTACCTCAATTTCTCGATTACTAAAGCTGTGTTCGCGATTATATTGACACTTGACACCTTCTAGAGCATTGCTCTATCACTTTAGCCTGACCTTTCATTTCACTTTACTGTCCCTTTAATGCCGAACACGGCACATCCTCGACGCGTATCGGTGGTCGCGGCACGCGCCTTCCACTGGGGCGTTCTTTCGTCGACCGAAATGCCACCGATTTCAGTGCTCATGCGCTTCCCGTCGCGCAACACAGCCAGATAAGCAGTGAATGAGTTGATGAGTGATAAGAGGTTTTGTGGGCCTCATCACGGTTGATAATGGCTCGACGAGGATGGATAAGGTGCTAAAGAGCGATAAGGGTTTATAATGGTAGGAGCAATTCCGATAAGTTTGATAAGGACTGATAAGGGTCGGATGATGTCTAATAAGGTTGACAAGGACAGATAAAGGTTGATAACGATCGGATCGATTGCGATAAGGTTCACAACGACCGATAAGAGTCGGATCGAGTCCGATAAGGTTGATAACAACCGGTATAGGTTGATAAGGGTTGGATCTATTCCGATAAGGTTGGTAACGACCGATAAGGGTTGATAATGGTTTATACTCGTCGGATCAAGTTTGGTAAGATTGATAATGACACCGGGCTGTTATGAGATGAGCAAGTGCAACAATGCTCTCGCATACAAAGACAACAAAGCGAGTTATTTCTGCCGTAATATGCTCGCTTTAAAACGAATTCGCTCTTTCTTGCGAATACACGGGGGATTTAAAAAGAACTTTTCACCGACTTCGACTTCGTGCAGCGCTCATCCGAGAGTTACGGTACACTACCAATAATTGCAGAATTATTGAACACTGGGAAACAGTGTGTCTTTCTGTGGTGCAAGGTATACAAGAGGGTACAGAACCCGTCCGGCGCCGCCGCGTCTTTGGAAGCAAAGCGAATATAAGGTTAGGCCACGTCGCCGCGGGCGGCTTCGGCTGAGTCGTTTTCTTGGACTGTGGAATGTGTCAGGGCGGAAGACCGCTTTGGCCAGGTTGGTCAACCTGCAGTGGTGTCGAAGGACAACACGCAAGAACGGAACTCATGGCAACGCTTCTTCTCATTCCACATGAAGACTAAGAGAACACGTGTCCCGAGCTCTCTTGAGCAGCACTTCCAGAGGCGCGGGAAAGCGACCTGTTCCTCATATTCTACAGAATGGACAGAGACGCCACGCAGTTACCTATTGGGCTAAACCTCTAGAGCAGAAGTGACGAATTGTATTGCGCGGAACGACTACCTAATGACACGTATGCCATGTATCCAGTAATCTTGTTATGATCAAATCAGAGCACATATAACACACATACGTTCACACGACAATTTCGGAATTGCCGCATATGTGCCACATAAAACCTCTTTACAGGTTCTTCTCGCGATTGCCCGGAACTTATCGTCACAAAGGGCTCTAGCGCAAACACTTTCCTGTGAATAGGAACCCAGGTGTTTATTGCAACAGTTCGTTCAATGACACATTGCCTGTCTCCTGTGAACATGCATATGACTGCACCCTTCCTTTCATGCCCCCCCCCCCCCCCCCCTTCATGAATGCTCCATGTTTTTCTTTTATTTTAGTAATCATCACAGGAACCAGCAAACTCTCGTAGTAGTAGGATTGCTCCCTCTTCAGATTAAAATAAGTTTATCTGTTCTCGTGCAAATTGTCGAATACGGTGGATGAGTGACAAGATGTCACGACGTGATCCACAATGGTCCAACAAAGGCTGGCACCGGCTTCAGCGTATCTCAGGCTTTAGAAGTCCCTAGTTTAACCGCTGTTAAGTCCGCGCTTGTCTATCAACCTCTGTCTAGCTAGTTAGGATGTGTCGACGTGTCAAAAGTTCCGAAGACAATTCAAGAGCGGCAAGATTTGTCATCGCGCAGTATTAAGCATCATTTCCGTAGCACTACCCCCTCTCCCATGCACCAGAGCTGTGACAATCAGTTTTGTTACTCTTCCTAAACTCGACATCGGATTAACCATCGTACCAAAGTGAGAACCGCCGATTGCGGGAGGACCACCACAAATCTTCGCACTCGTAACAATACGGCAACAAACACTGTTATCTACTAGATTATCTTAGCAGTTCTCCTCGAAGCCTATAATGCGCCGGCGAATGATCGCAGGACTCCGCCCCAATTGGGAGAGCATCTCAACCACCTCTTCCCGTAAACATAGTTTCTGCCACGTCAATAAAGAATGACCAACGCATCTCAAACGCATAGGCACGTGGCATGCCTCGACCGGCACTTGATTAGACATTTAGAGCCGGACTTCGAGGCAGTTAATTCCCCAGTCGAGTCCTGTATACAAGCGGATAGGGAACTGATAGAAGTTGGCCTATCTGGACTTCGCGCGTGAGAAGCGTGTAAGCTCCGAGTCGCCGAGACCGACGCTGTACGAAGACTCGGCTCAGCTCGGAACAAGGCTCTCAATCATTCAGAGTGGGATCTGAAGGCGCCTTGAGCAGCGAGGAAGTGGCGAGGCTCCGGACGAAGTGGAAGCGGGGCCACTTTGTAAGCTCCTTCCCGACCAATGCCGGGAAACAAGAAAAGCCGCTAGCTTGGAAGTTGGATAAGCCGCGTAATGCGATGAGTGCGCGGCCTTCCCACCTCGATATATGTGCTGACTGCGTCACTGCATGCAACTGTATACCGTTGGTGCTCGTGCGTTCACCTTGGCTTTCCGAAGGAATCGTTCTGGAACTGTATAGTTGATATTTGCTGAAAGCGCCGGTTTGTCGCTGGAGGAACGAAAAGAACACTAACGTTTACGGACAATATGAACTATCAGACATGGAATAAGAACGGTACGTGAATATCGACGGTAATTTCCAACGACCGTCGGCGACTATCCAAAAATTCAGTACAAGCTACGCCTTCAGCACCGCACCACGCTGGCCCTCTGCGCCCAAACCCAGTTGCTGAGACACGCCCACATTCAAAAAAGTTTGTATCCGCTATGACATCATGGAAATGGGCCAAAGTAATTGGCTGACGCATCCGCGCAGACCCTCTTCGAGATGGACAGCGGTGTATTTGCCATTGCATTCCTATAGGTTGCTACCGAGTTTAGTTAACTGAAGACGTATAAATAACAGACATTGAACAATTTTTTTAAACTTCCAAGATCATCACATATGTGATCCAGTCCCATATGAAGCTTTGAATCGAAACAGCACAGCGCCAAATTCGTAAACTGTAAGGACAAAGCGTTGTTTTTCACGCGTTGTTTTCGCGTAAAGTGTGCCTAGGCGCTAGCGTTCGAAGTTGAAGAGGGCTAGAACTCGTTCTTTCAAGTAGTTCCTTAAGTTCCTTATTATAATTTTCCGCCATCTATTCCATCCTTACTTACTTATTTTTTCTCCCTTGCTTCCTTCTTTCGCAACATCACTTATTGTTTCGTGCAGCACTGTTCAACGCATGGGACAAGCCGTTCGAAGAAGGCGGAGTCGAGGAAAATTAATGAAAAAGCCGCGAAGATTCGAAAGGCGCGACGGAGACGCTGGGAGCAGCCAACCGGCGGGTGGGGCAGAGCCGTATATGGAGGGGGGGGTTACGACTATGAGTGCACGAAGCGATAAATAGGCACGTGCACGCGCGCACCCTGGCAACCGTGCGAGCCATCCGTAGTCCCGTTCAAGAAGCCGCCTTCGAGCCGTCCGAAGGCGTTAATGGAAGCCACGTCCCTCCTCTCCGACTCATGAAAGGTGCCCCGACGCTGCCGCCCTGCCAAGCTTGCGCCTTGGCGTCTTAATTAAACTCTTCTCGGCGAGCGAGGCCTTGGTGTTCCGATCACTCGGGGTCGCACGAGGCTGGCCTGTCGATGAGCACGGAGCGTGCAGCTGGTGTCTGCGGAGCCGCTACCGCCGGTCCTTCTTGTCGGCGCAACGTTTAGAAGTGCCTCGACAGAAGCTAATTGGCATGGGGACACGTGTGGTACAGGTGGAACTGTTCACGGGACACACTTGGGCACGCTAGCACGTTAACATGAAACTCACGCAGACATATTGCACTATCGCGTGTTCCATACCTAGGATTGCCAGTTATGCAGGACTGTTTTTGCTAGAACAGCCTTGTTGACCACCGCTATAATTTTGCATGGAGGTTGCACTTTTGCCGTGAGTTTGGCTTACAACCCAGTTTAAGGCCATTAATTAACCCCCCCCCCCCGGGTTACCACCACAATAAATCAAAAATGGTTGTCATATGTGCAACGGAAACGCTACTAAGATGTCGATCCCGCTGATGATGATGATGATGATGATGATTTATTGGCATCCCCTTTGAAACGGGGCGGCGACAAATAGTCACCTAGCCGTGCTTGATTTAATCAGGTATATTATACATGTTCTTTATCCATCATTTTTGTATACCCTCTCATTATTTTTATTTTTCAAAAATTTACCTTGTACCGCTGCCTATGATTTTAAGAGATCAGGTCGTATCCATCTTTTCCCTGCTTTTTTTCCACCAGTACTCTAATCGTCTCTTGCTGATCTCTACGGCTGATCTGTTTATGTTTCCTTCCACTTTAAACCCAAGCGCTTCTGGGAGTTGCACGTTACCTACGGTTCTCGCTGGGTGGATCCCGTCGCATTCCATTAGGATGTGCTGAGTGGTCTCTGGATCTTTACTGCAGCATACACATGTCTCATCTAGTTCCGAATATTTGTTCCGATATGTTTTCGTCCTTAGGCAACCGGCTCGAGCCTCAAATAGCAAGGCACTGCCCTTTGTGTTATCGTACAAATTTTCCCTTCTAATTTCTTTCTTCTCATTCTTGTAAATCTCCATTGTCCTTTTAGTTTCCATTCTTTGCATCCAATTCACGGTCTCTATTTCTCTCACTTTCTTTCTGATGACCCCTGGTTGTCTATTTACAGTTTCGATTATCCTGTACTTGGTTGCCAACTTCCTTGACCTCTTCCTCCATTCTGTGTCCACGCTTTTCATGTAGAGATACTTGTGCACTTTAGCCGCCCATTTATTTTCATCCATGTTCCTGAGCCTTTCTTCAAAACTAATTTTGCTCTGTGCTTCTCTGACTTCAAAAGAGGCCCAACCCATGTCACCCTGCACTGCCTCATTTGTCGTATTACCGTGTGCTCCCAAAGCCAACCGGCCTACTGATCTTTGGTTAACTTCCAAACCCGCCAATATATCCGATTTTAAGCATATAATGGCATTTGCGAATGTTAGCGCTGGCACCATTACTCCTTTCCAGATTCCACGCACCACCTCATACTTATTGTGGCCCCATAGTGCTCTGTGTTTCATTATTGCTGCATTCCGCTTCCCCTTTATTTTCAGATTATCTTGGTGGTTGCTTGAGTAATTCTTCCTTCGTTTATGTGTACGCCGAGGTACTTATATTGCTTCACTATGGGTATTACTTGCTGTTGAATTGACACCACGAAGTTACTCGTGTGTTCATTAAAGATCATAATCCCTGATTTCTCTGTGCTAAACTTAAGCCCTAGATTTGTCGCTGCGTTCCCACAGATATTCGCAAGTATCTGTAAATCTTTTTATTGTCCGCTAGTAGCACAATGTCGTCTGCGTACATCAGTCCAGGGACCTTCTGTTGCACCATTTGTCCATTACGCATGTAGGATAAATCGAAACCTAATTCGCTGTTTTCCAGTCGTCTTTCTATACCCTTGACGTAAAGCGTGAACAACAATGGTGACAGAGGGCATCCTTGCTTCAATCCTCGGTGAATTCCCACCATTTCATTTCCTTTTCGGCCTTCCCATACCACTTGTACTTGGTTGTCTCGATATATCTCCTTTAGCAGCTCCACGAAATCGTCATCTATGCCTTCGTATTGAAGAATATCCCACAACAATTCCCTGTCTACGTTGTCATAAGCTCCTTTAATATCTAGAAATGCTATCCATAAAGGTCTTTTCTGAGCTACTGAAATCTCTATGCACTGAGTTAGTACAAACATAATGTCTTCTAAGCGTCTGCCTGGCCTGAACCCATTCTGTAGTTCCCCCAATACATCATTTTCCTCCACCCACTTCGACAGTTCTAATTTTATGGCTTGCATTGCCATTATATATATCACCGATGCTACTGTAACTGGCCTGTACGAGCTCGTGTTATCCTTATCTCCTTTGCCTTTGTAGATGAGATTCATCTTGCTTTCACGCCATCCATCGGGAATATTCTTTGTTCTAATCACTTGCTCTATGGCATTAGTCAGCAGTGCCTTGCTTTTTGGACCGAGGTTTTTGATTAGCTGTATTGGGATTTCATCGGGTCCAGCTGCCGTGTCGTTAGGGACATTTTCTGCTGCCTTTTTCCAATAAAAGCTTTCTATGCTAAATTTTGATCTCTCAGGCCTCTCTGTTGTTGCTGGATCTGTTGTCTGAACTACGCTTTTTCTCGTGCCGAAGTTATGCCTGATAACGTCTGTGATGTACCGCAGCGCATCATCGCCTTCATAGATGTTACCGTCTTCATCCCTTAAAGCCGTTTGCGAGTTTATAGTTGGAGCTCCGAGTGCTTTTATATGGTTCCAGAATCTTTTTGGGGCGCCTTTGTCTCTTTTGTGAATGTTATGCACCCAACGTTCACTTGCGCATTTAATTTTCTCTTGCACGAGCTCACTCGCAACCCTTTTCTTTTCTCGGTATGTATTCCATCTAAGGAGCAACTCTTCTTCTTGTAATCCCAACTTTTTGGCTTCTCGATGAACCCTAGATGCCTCTTTACGCTCTTCTATAGCTTGTTTAATTTCCTTGTTCCACGACTTACGTGGTTTCCTCTTGCCAATCCAACAATTGTTTTGCCGTGTCCGCCTTATTCCATACTGCATAACGTCCACCAGTTCCTTATATTCCCAGACTGCCGTAGGAAAAGCCTCTGTCAAGGTGTTTATTGACAGGATTGAGAGGTCGAACTCGGTGCGCCGTGTACACCGTGTTTTCGCTGTGGCAGAGACAGATGGAACCACCCTTCTCTCACAGCGACATCAAAAACCCTTTGGTGGCGTTGTCGCAGACGACGCCCACTTGGCATTTATTCTGGACGGAACTAGCAAGCAACGCATGCAAATACGGTATTAAAGTAAACTCACACGAGAGGGCTACTTAAGTGCAAAATTTGAGCGCAAACGAGTCAGCAGATTAGCAAAGAGCGTCACGAATACCTGGCGTAAATATATTTATGCAAAACACAGTGTAAACACTTTCTAGTGCGCAAGGTCTGCGTACCTTTCGCGTTTACGTGTTAAGTTTACCTGTTTGTGTTAGCCGAACAGAGCGAGTTGTACCATCGAGTCCTGACGATGCACATCAATGCGCAGATGTCGTGCGAGATTCACTCAATATCGTGTGCGCACTACTGAAGACGTTCTCGCGAAATGTGCGTCAGCGCACTGTAATTTTTGTTTTCATTTTGTCTAGCAGTTTTCTTTGTTATTCACTTGCTCGGGCCTGCCTACCTTCGCTATGTGTTGTTTGGTTAAGCTATAATAACTAGCCCTTATCAATCGCGATACCAACCTCTCCTGCATGTACCTTAAATAATTTTAGAAAGAACGGTCGCCCGTGAGGTCGCTCTAGGCCACGGTGACCGCATTACTAGAGGGTGCAACGGTGCATCAGGGGTACGACGGTAAAGTCATTCATGAGTTGACTCAGACTCAGATCAACCCGTCAGTCTGAGTTAGCCCGGCTGAGTAGAATTTTGGTGAGTTGAGTCACAGGGAAACACGGCTGAGTATAATTTTGTTTTGCATGAGCGAGCCCTAAGCTAAGAATACATTTCACGAGTCAGCCTGAGGCAGTTCCGTTTTTTTTTCTTCCTAACCTATGTAGTCAGATCCACATTAATCAACATGAAGTGGTCAAAATCAATTCGGATATCTCCGTTATGGTGTCTTTTGCATCCCTAACTTGATCGTGGCATTTAACTAAACCGATCAATCAATCAATCGCTAATGAAATCAAAGAACGGCGTTTTGCATATATGCCGGCCAGCCAACTCAGCCCTGCAACACATTCCAAACTTCCTTCCTTGCTGCCTTTAAACATCTTCGTCTTATAGTGCCAAGATGTGGGAAGCTACTCGTCGATTTTTTTTTTACTTTTATTTTCACTATTTCTCTCTGCCTTCAATACAGCCTTCTCTTTCCAACCCACGTCAAGCTTGGCGGATGCGCAGTACGACGGAGAGCGGCACGCTCTGAGCGAAACAATCTTCGCCCCAGCGGCTCATCTTCAAAGACCCGCGATGAGAATGCGTAATTATATTACACGCCTGACGGCACCGCGTGCACTCTCGCGCCTTGAATTCTTAGTTATTTTTTGCGGCTTCCTCTCTTGAGTGACCTCTATTAGTACTCAAGTTCATCGCCACGTTGTGTGCGCTAGCCAAAGCTCCTACCCCTTTCCCCCTCTCCTATATGCCTGCCCCCCCCCCCCCCCCCCTGGATGCTATTCCCGTCATCCACATGCCCTTTTTCACACAACAGCACAATCATCTTTTACAACCCCCCCCCCCCCCTCATCCCCACCACGCCGCCCCTCCCACCCTTTCCCTTGTTCAATCTATATGGCCTCGTGCGGAACCTATAGACACTTCATTTCGGCAGCGTTCCGCCATTTACAAGCGGCCACAACCGGTCACGCCCCTCCTAGCACCTTTGGCGATTGTGTGTATACGAACGCGGCCGCGAGCCCACCTCTCGGCTAGCCGCAGAGAGATGAGTGATAATCGTTTCGAACGCACGTTCCAAGTTGTGCTGTCGGAGCAAATGGTTGCGTATGCAGAATGCATTGGGCACGCTGTAGAGCAGTTCTCGAGAACATGAGACCACGATGAACGGCTCTTGCAAAACGAAATGTATTATGAATTTCGTTGGCGGGTGCGGTACTTCCTGTTGGATCAGTGCCAATGTCTATTTATTTCTTGATATAAAACAAAAAGACGTGAAAGAAAGCCAACTGTCAAAATGTGGTTGTCATGGCACCCAATCGAACCCGCGACCTCGTGCTGAACAGAAGAATGCCACATACGAAGGCCGCGTTCGGACGCTGCGAGCAAAACGAGCCGGGTTATAGCCTCCCCACGCGCAGAGGGAGAGCGAGAGAGAGAACACCATTTTAATCACGGCCCCGTAATCAACGTGACGTTTTAATCACCGAGCCTGAGCTACGCCTAATCATGACGGCGCCGTCCCCTCCTTTAAGAGCAATTATTTGCCTCCGCCACAAAGCAGCCGCCACCGTTCAAGCTCGTGCCGGCCGGTCGAAGGCTGGAACAGCACGACGGAATGTTAAAAAGAGCGGCCCGCGAAAAAGTGCTCGCCTCGCCCGAGCGGCGGCGCCCCGATGGAGCGAGTATTGAGACAACAGATTTCGGAGAGGTGCGAGGAAGATGGAGGTGCACGGCACGCTCCGCAATTAATATTTCGGACGCGCTCGACAGCTGCTTTGCAGATAAAGGCACCACGCAGAGCGCGCCAGCGTTCTCGTTCTTCTCTGAGCTGTCTCGCTCTCGCTGTGATGCGCGCGAGTCGCACTTCGTTAAGGAGTTGCGTGCAGCTATCTGCCCTGAGAACGATGCAGATCCGCGCGGTTCGATCACAGATGCCTGAAGCCAAGAGCGTCGATGGAGTTGCACGCAATATCCGAGAAGTCTGGAGAGAGACAGATTCTGACGTTTAGGAACGCTCAGGCAAACAGTTACATCTTAATATTATTGCGATAGCAACTATATGTTGCCGTCGGTGTTGACGTCGCCATCGCCGTGATGTGTACATGAAGTCCAAGGGAGATAACACCGTCGCGGCGCGCCGTATGCTGTATGTGCGAGTGAAAGCGTGCGAGGGGAGCCGACGATTGATCGCGATTGATCGCGGCTCAATCTCACGCGAGCAAGAGAGGAAAGCGGGAAGGAAGCGCGCCGTCTTCTGTCACCTGCTACATTCCGAAGGGAGGGGAGGGAAGAGGTCGGCGTCGTACTCCGGCAGCCACTGCGTATTCGGCGGCCGCGCGCGCAATATCTTGAAAGCGATGTGAGTTGAGGGCAAAGTCTATAGGCACTTCGACAGGTCATACCTTTGTCATACCTTTGGTCATACCGTTCTCGCTGCTCAGTTTGCGTTGAAGCGATAGACAGCACGAAGGTCACCTCGCTCGCTGCTCCAGCCGCGCTTCCTCACGCCGGCGTTTTGACAGAGTGCTCACGCTCATCGAGTGTGATGTGTTCATGTTTCCCTGTACACGCTGACACCATGCTTGTTAATTTTGTTAGTAAGCGAATGTTTGCAAATTTATACGGCCGATAAAGCGGCAATCCTTACTTTGTATAGCTGTCTATTAATTTGCTATCGGAATAGCAAGTTGCACTTCGTGCTCCTAGCACTTGTTCGCCAAGCTTCCTGCGCATCATACGTCTCTAATAAACGTGCAATCATGTTATATCTTGCTTGCCACAGAAAGTAATGCTCAGTGTGAGCATAGTGGAGATAGCCTCTCACGATCACTTGGTTGATAATTTCACTTTCACGAGATATGGAGTGATCAGCGCAGGAAGCCTCGGTGTCCACGGGCACAAAAAAATTTCCTGGCACTGAGTTAAGACAGGGAACTTGCGGCGCCGTGCCAGAAATTATATAGCAATATATACCGTTGCGTACGGCACTATATAGCCGAGATAAATCTCGTGAAAGTGAACGTATCCCCACATGTGATCGACAGAGACTACGGCCCCTGGTTCATGATATCACGCCTGAGTCCTCTTGTATTCCACATGTCTAATCATGCAACAAACGAAAGAAAAAGAAAACAGCGAAGGAGGGAACACACGCTGCAGCAATGCTTCGCTCAATGCATACCAGATGGCGTAACAACGCGCTACAGCAAACGCATTGCCATGGGAATGTAGTTTATGCAGATTGCAAGCGCAAGATGTTCAACGCATACCTGAAGTGGCAATTGACGAGTAAGAGAATCTACGCCAGACTCGTCTTGCGCCACAGAGAGCTGAACTTCCTTTTGCAAGTCGTTTCAGTCAATCTTATGAAACGAGACTTTTTTTTTCTATGTGCAGGAGGCTCCTTGAAAATATGCCGATACAGCCTTGGAATTCCCACGCAAGCAAGCATGAAGTGGACACCAGGCGCACGCATTGTGATAGTGACAAGTTGCCAATCCCTGCCGCCAGAAATGTGAACCATGCATGCCTTAGCGAGATTGAACAAGCTGTGCGGTCACAAAACACAGACACACGCACACACAGAGACAGGCACGTGCGCGCACACAAAGACAAACACACAGGAACAGACACACGCAAACACTCAATACGCTCCCTCTCTCTCTCACACACACACACACAGAAAACACAAACACATGCATGCACGCTCAGATCAAACAGGTACAAACATACATTGGACGCACACACAAAGAGGTCCAAACACACACACAAAACACACACGTCGCTCGCGTAGCACACATACGCACACAAACACAGGCCGGTGCGCATGACCGCGTGCCAAGGAATGGCGATCGCCACGTGGATGATACGTCTTCGTCGCCTCCTTACGACTAGGAAGCAAAAAAACAAATCGGGCATGCTCGCGCGAGATGAAGTAAGTCGCAAGGGAGAACGAATCTTTTGCCGGCTGACCGCACAGCGACGCAGCACGGCGGCATCTTGAAAGACTCGCCGGCTGCCCCGTGGGGCGAAAAAATACAAAAAAAAAAAAACAATCGTCGAGCACTATGAAGAAACAACACGCTCGGCCCGTGCCACGTCACAAGCGGCAGGCACCTCGCCGGAGATAAAAAATTCATTACGGCCGACCGCCAAACACCTCGGACGAGCGCGAGCACACCACCGACGTGTGTATAGGTAGCAGGCGTGAAAAATCCGGTTCCATCCCTCCACAGTGACGACCCCCCCCCCCATTTTTTTTTCTTTATTCCCGAGCAGTGTTCATTTATTCTGACACCCCGACAACACCCCCCAACACACCCTCTCACGGCGGGAGTCCACTTTGAGAAGCGCCTTCGGAAAATAGTTTTCTTTCGCGGTTTGCGCGCCGACCGAGAAATGAGAACCGAAGCGACTTCCTAGCAGCGGCGCTGGCTGAGAAAAAGAAATGAAGCTGGCAACCTACGGACGTCTGTATTGAGAATGAGAAGCGGTTAATGAAGCCGTCCGAGGCGCGAACGCTCGTTTGTCTCTCGGTTCCTCTTCTCTGCGGCGTGACCGAAGATAGGGGAGCGCGAGCATGGAGGAGGCGTGTGCGCGGGTTTCAAAGGTCGTGTCCTTTAGAGAAATGGATTTGCACAGTCTTCTAACGTAGGTCGTCTGTCGAAGAGTGGCGCTAGTTGGTGTGGCTTGAGATAGCCGCGAAACGCGCGAGGAACTAGATCGCGACGAAGAAATGTGGAACGCAAATTAGTACCAACTGTCGATATATTTTGAGAAGAAAGGTGCAAATTGAAACAGTGTGCGTGCGTAGATGTGCAGCCGTTTTCTAATAGCTATGGTCTCACTATGCGCTTACACAACAAGAAATACTCTGAACACCTGAGACCTCGTTTGCATTCTTTAACATATGCACTACTGTATACTACGCATACTAAGCCATGCACATACATACATACATACATACATACATACATACATACATACATACATACATACATACATACATACATACATACATACATACATACATACATACATACATACATACATACATACATACACACATACATACATACATACATACATACACAAACAAACTTTTCCGCTGCGCGTAAGCGTCAAGCCGAGCCTTTCCGCTCTTCGGGCATTTGAAATTTTGACAAAGACACGGATGTGTCAACTTCACGCGCTCAGTTCACACGCTCACTGAAATAACATTCTCTTGGGCGCGACATCAAATTGCCTGAAAATGGCTCCATTTAACACGGCATTCGAAGTTTCTCTCCGATAATAACGTTTCACGCCACCGAGTTAATAATTCACACCAGCAATTGGCGCCAAGCCGTCGCTGAGACGTCGAAAACGGGGCTAACGCCTTCGTCTCGCGAATGATTGCAAGTCCGAAAGCGTGGCATTCTGACTGCGTATACACCATTTCGCGTTAGTGCGCTTGCGCCACGTGTACCAGGCATTTTCCCATTCTCCAGCCGCAGCTGATAAAGTGGGCGCTATATAGGCGCGCTTATCACGTGGAAAATGAGAAACGCAGCGACCCGGCGCTTTTGCTGGTTATCGATGCCTGCTTCGCGATTTTCGTGCGCATGAATTCGAGCAACGAGCAAGCGGGCGTCGCTTGTTCTTCGGTGCTCGCTTGCTCATCCCAAAAAAAAATTTTAAAAAGAAAAAGACTGGTACGCAAGTTTTTCTGAAATATCTGAAGTGAAGGGGAACGGCGGGTGCATTTGTGAACAGGCGTCGGGGGCTCCAATTCGTGGACGGCAACGGGGTAAATTTATATGCAAATGCCGAGAATGGGTATATTGAGTATGCGAGATGAAACGAATATATTCCCAGCACTTGTTCTTGTTCATTTTTTTTACCCTCGCACAGCGTAGGCGTGTTGTATATACTCGCTTCCAATACCGTTTGCTTTCACGGCTCTTCAACGCGGAATGGCTTCATCAAAATTCATACGATAGCTCGACGAACGTGAGGAAACTGAATACAGCCTACCAATCAACTCTCTCAGATGGGTGAACACACTCCATCTGAGCTCAATGAAGCGCTCGTTCGATGGCGCTTGAAGCAGCGAAATCCATCGCGCCGCTTTCGAGTTGCGTTTCGCAGCATATTGGGCGGCTGCATATTCGCTCCGCAGCATTATCGTCGCAAGTGCAAGACAACTTTAGTGGGTTTCGAAGATAGTTGTAGAGGGGACACAAATACGTATACACGGCAGTAAATCGCAACACAGTTCATCACTATACTGTAGTCACGCGTCTACGTTGCTTTCTACGCAGACGATCTTGGAATGCCGGTCGTCACAACGAAGCCGATGCAGAGCCCCATGTGGTCAAAATTCTTGCACAGTAGCCCACTATACAGCATGCGTCGTACTCAGATCGTAGTTCTAGCCCTTAAAGCCGCAGATTTTAATTTTAATTTAACAAAGGCGGGACTGAAGTTTATTCGTGCAGGTGACCTAGCTGAACGACTCTAACACTCCCGCGTTTCTTTCTTTTCGCTTTGAATGTGCGGTTCTTTTGTCTGTCTCGCTCATTCTATGCGCGGGCTTCTCTTCTCCATTCGCTTTATCACCTTTCTGTCTCCCCTTACCCATTCCTTAGTCCAGGGTAGCAAATCAGATGTTTGCCTTCCGGTTAACCTTCCTGCCTTTTGAATCTCATCTCTCCGCCTGTCTTCAGTGCGCAGATATCAGACAAACTGATATCTTCATACTTGTGTTTTCTTGTAGATTTGGGGAGAGATATGGGGGAGGGGAGTTTGACAGGCCGACGGACCGTACAGTGAAACGGAAATGTATTTCAGCACAGTCTGGCGGAACATTGTCTCAAACACGATGCTATCGTCTCATGATTCTACTGATATATATATATATATATATATATATATATATATATATATATATATATAAACGGGATGGGAAAGGCAAGCAGCATGAATTGAGTACTGACCGGACATAATGAGGTAACGGTATTGTGTGCCCTAAAGAGATCAGTTGAGGAGCGCATTAACACCATTTAATTAATGACATGTCTAGTGCATTTAGTTCCGGAGCAATCGCTGCACTCCGTCTTCCTTTCTTTCTTTTTTTTTGTAATTGTAGTTCTTTGGCTTAAAACGTTATTCCTGATGAGTATCCGTTTGAATCTTTGTCTCCGTAACAACTGAGATTCGCCCAAAATCTCGCAACGATCATTGCATGTCGGCTGCCACTTTCCGTACTGACGCACGAAAATTTCGTGCGCATTTCCTATCAACAATGACCATCACCGATGCGCAGGACAGATGAAGTCATCGCGAAGTTGTTTTCTAGTCGCTAACACATACAGCCCACTCCCCCCCCCCCTCACGCACTGCGCCCCCCCCCCCATCTCCCGTCTCCTCCCCGCCCCATCCAGTGCTACAAACAAAGCCTATACGGGTACGCCACAGAGACGTGGACTCTGCAATACGTACCACGGAAGCCTCACAGAACGGGTCCGCGTCCATAGAAAGTAACATGTCACCGACGTTTGCCTTGTGGGCGTGGTTCAGCCGGGCACAAACACATTACGAAATCGCCGGACGACGATAGCGCAAGGCATGGCTAACGAGGCTGAACTTGATTTATCCGCCACGCTTTGCTTCCTACTGCCCGTGAGCTTTCCGCAAGCTGTTGCGACAGCGGATATCGACTCTTTCGAGTCGTTCGATTTGCCGCACGACCTCGTTACGAAATATCAACAGACACGTCTTCTTACTCGTTATTATGTTACCGTTTGCGCGAGCAGCGATGACGTCACGCAGTCAGTTTGCTCATCTAGCGCCTAACGAGGCACGCAATTGTTTGAGGCACAACGGGAGTCATTAGTTGCAACCGTGCGCCGTAATGACGAAGGACAAATGTTGGAACAGCGACGGAAAAAAAAACAAAGGGGGGGGGGGGATAAAGTTGAATATTTTCTCTCTTTTTTTGGGGGATGTCGGGGTTCGTTAGCACATTGGTCGAACAAATGGAAGGGTGACACGCACGAAAGTAATTAAGATTATTGACATTCTACATTGTTTTGTTTATACCCCCGCGCAGTTTGACTTAGACGCCTAATGTCGAGTCAGAAGATATAGTGAGGATCTCGAATCCGGTAGCATTGATGCCTTCAGGTATAGCGTGTGGGGGTATATTCACCAGTTGCCTTCATCCAAGAAAGTTCACGTACACGTTACGCCTGTGGCAGAAAGAATGTTTCACATCTGCCGCCAAGGCTCTTGAGTGGTGGCGCAGGCTAACGCTCCCAGAGTTAGTTCTAGTAGTAGAAAACGGCAAAGCTTGCGCTAGGCCTCGCAAGGAGGAAGGAAGGAAGGAAAGAGTGGAGAAGGAAAGGCAGGGAGGTTAACCAGTTCAGCACAACCGGTTTGCTACCCTACACATGGGAGCGGGATGAGGGGGAATGAAAGATGGGGAGGAGAGAGAAAGAGCACATAACACAGCACACTCATCGTCAGTCACAGTCCATCACTCTTGCGTGCTATGTAACATCACTGTCAAAGCCGCTTGTCCAAGCCCGTTTCTTTTAAAAACCTCGCAAAGCTCGAGACACAGCGAAGCTGGCCGATCGATTGCGTCATAACCTAAGAGATACCTGGCATAACCAAGCTCAACTCAGGCATAGCCAAGGCCCAACATAGCTGCTACCAAGTTCAACCTATAGACATAACCAAGTTCGACCTAGACCTAGCCAAGTTCAACCTAGCTACTACCAGGAGACGCAATCGATCGTCCAGCTTCGTTGTGACTCGAGCTTTGAGCGGCCTAGCACAAGCTTTGCCTCTCCACTACGACGACAGAAGAGAAGTGAAATTGCACGCTGGAATGATTAGCGGTCACGCAGCCAGCTGTGGAAGAAGACGACAACGA
The DNA here is from genome assembly GCF_013339745.2 of Dermacentor silvarum. NCBI lineage: Eukaryota > Metazoa > Arthropoda > Arachnida > Ixodida > Ixodidae > Dermacentor > Dermacentor silvarum. Next base: position 84,688,893 of record NC_051158.1, read on the forward strand.
CGAACACGGGAGCAGTGGCACGAGCGCGTGCGGAGCACGAGTACGAGCGCTAACCGAGGGGCGCCAACGAGCCAGCTGCGGATGAAGACGACGACGCTCGAGCCAATGCTGATGATGATAAGTTCGTGAAACGCGCACTTGTTGCGGCTGGCTTAAAGAGCTTTGCTCAAACATAAATACCCCTGAAAGTCGACGGGGAAAACGGCGCCGCGGTAGCTCAATTGGTAAGCGTAATTTGCACGCGTAATGCGAGGACGTGGGTTCGTTCCCCACCTGCGGCAAGTTGTTTTTTCATCCACTTTCATTTCCATTAATCTATCGTTTCTTTAATTCAATTAGTAAGTACGATTTCCCTACGCGGTCCTCGGTGTCGTTGTTGGCTTCTTATGATATGTGTGTGTGTGTGTGTGTGTGTGTGTGTGTGTGTGTGTGTGACTGGACATATATAATGAGCATGTACCGCTCTTCAAGGAATCTCTTTCACGCTGGCTTGAAGCACTGCGTATACGCGCCACTTGGTCTGTGGTGCTTTTCAATGAACCTCTCTGATACCAACTTGAATTTTTCAAGTTTGTCACGGAAATTCACCACAGTGTCTTTTCACCATAAATTATGCGGTAATAGTAGCGTGCCTACAAGATTCAACATTTTCTTTGTCAATCTCAAATCACCATCGTAACCAGCTCAGCTAGATCGCTGAAGCCGTATTCTTGTTCAGAGTACATCTTCCACGTGATCTGTAGAGATAGCTCGAGATAGCAAGCGGATCTAGATAAGGCGCTGCCTTTCACACGGCACCATGGAGGCCGCGATGACGTCATTTAACAATCCCCGTGCTCCCGGATGGTGGCGTTAAAGCAGACGCGACACGTCCCTTTTGCCCTCGGAGTGACATAAGATCGTCATGTCACGTCTGCGACATCAAGATTATGGGGGCGAGCTCTATGGGGTACCTCGTTTGGTGATTTTGCTCTGCCGTTTACGCTTTGTATCTCCACGAGTTCTTTCTCAGTTCTTTTTTACTTTTCTCATGGCATTCTCGAACAGAGAAGCGCCATTGTGATCTCCCTTCCTAGTGGCCGAGATCCCCAAAAGTAAACGCAGGAAAACAAGCACGAAAGAAAAAAGGTTCTCCGGGCTTTAAGATGCAGACGACACCATCGTTCTCGAGTATTAGAGGCTGGGGAGAAATGGAGGGTTCTATGTGGGAAGGAGGGCGAGAAGGGAGGATCCAGAAACACATTGTAAAAGAAAGATATAGAAAATAACAGCGAGGCCCAGAGGGAGCTACGGGAGGGTGCTCAAGCATCGCCGTTCCCGTTGTTTTGTCGGTCGTAGAAAACGATGAGGTAGAAAAAAACAAAACACAAAAAATGGCGTCAATGAACAAAGCGGCGAGGGAAAGCCCGTGGTGCCAAGCGGGGAGAGCAGGGGTGGAAATCTCGGGGGATGCGTGTTGAATGTTCCCGCTTACAAGCGTCCTTTCAAACGCAGCCATAGATCTCCATTTCGCGAGTGGCGCGGGCAGCCGAAGCTCTATATCGTATAGCGGCGTCTGCTTCGGAGTCGTCTGCTGTAAGGCGTCGTCTGCTCATCACGGTTCTTTGCCAACGTTCAGTTGACCACACAGTTTTCTTCGATTTTCTTTTTAAATTTGATTTCTTGTTGTCATCGTGACTGCACTATAGGCTTTTTGTCGAGCGACAGGGCTGTGTGTGTTCTATTATTTGTATTTTGCACTTTTTATTTGTGCAATCTATTTTGCGAGTCCACGAGCACATGTTGCTTTTTCCACACGCACAGTAATAACCTGCTTTACGCATGCGCAATACAATACGTCAGTGATGTTAAGGAGCGGAAATACCGTCGCTGCCGTTGCTATTGGAACGTCAAGTTTAAAATTTAAGAAGCAAACCGATAATCAACTACCATAATAAGCAGAATTAACGTACACAGCATCAAAAGAGCCGTACGAAACGAATAAATGTTCACCGATCGCTATCACAAAGTGGCACCTAGAAGCAGACAACAGCGAAATAGCGGACGTCACATGTTCGACCGTCACATTTCGGCGAGACGGCTGTGTGCTCGAAACAGAAGCAAGAGCGAAGGCTCTTGGCGACGCACGATCGACAAGGAGGTCACGTGAAACACGTACCATCGAATGGCAATGGAAAAGAGATCGCGCCGATCTCCAGCGTCTACTGATTCTTCCACAAAATCCCCTCGAACCGAGGCGCGACAAAAACGGAAGCCGCCCTTGCATGAAAACAGCAGTGCACTCGGAAACGAGAGCGACGTTTTATACGGCCTTCCTTCGCCAGTCTAATAGTATTCAGAGCCGCGCACCGAGCATCCATTTTCCAACGGCAACGTGCGCGCCAATAGGCCTAACGATTATGGCGTGCCAATTGACATTGCCCGCTCTCAATAAAAGGACAACGGTCGGTCGTAAACGACCGAAGAGGCTTCGAAAATCGGGTGTGATCTTCGAGTATAGAAGGGACAGAAATGCAGGAAAGTATCGAGAGAAAGAAATAGCAAAACACACGGGCCGATTTGCTGTCGACCGTGCGCGAGGGTGGGAAATAAAGCAGACGACCCTTTTTTACGCCCGTCCGCGTCGTCTAGGGGATCTTCAACTCTGGCCTTCTGCTTCGCGCAGCCCTACTTTTGATTCTTGTCTTCTGCTCGAAGGTGATATTCGTTTATTTATTTAGGCCGGGATCGTAAACCAGAAAATGCTACGCACCATTTTCGCCTGCCGTATATATCTGGAAGCAAATAAAAAATAAATAAGCAGGCATCTAGAGCGAATGTAACTGCGTCACTTTGAGTTAGCGCTAAGCGCAGAGTGCAGTCGTCACGTTCGCGCGCGAATGTGCGGCAAAGTGCCGTCTGCTCATCTCGTCTGCTCCCTGGAGCAGACGGCGGCAGCCTGCATTGTTCAGTGACTTTTTACATATATCTTTCATTCGTGGCGTCGTCATTTACTAGCTGAAAAGAGGATGCCTGCAGCGGATTTTTTGCTTAAATCAGTAAGTGAAGGGTCCTCGCGTCCATGAAATGATCTCGTCTTGTGCTGTACAGTCGTCTGTTTTGGTGTAACTTTTGCATTACCAGTTCATTACGTATATTGTTTATTTTTGCGTACAATGTAAGCCTTCTGCGCGCTGACAATTTTCTTCTTGCTGTACGAGCCATTTTTGCGCACTTGTTGCGTACATCAAGGGCAGGGTACGATTCTGGGGACTCTGCCAAGTTTGCGTTTTGAGTCAGCCAAAGAGTATGAAGCGGCCATTTAAGCCAATCAGAGCTTGCAAGATGGCGAATTCGACAATATGGCACAATTTGTAAGTGTCAAAAATAATGCCCTAAAGCTACGCTTCATTAACCAGAATTGGCATGAAGCCAGAAAGGGAAAACAAAAGGTATTGTCAAAAGCTCTGATGAGATAACAGGAGTGACTTTACTCGGTGTATATAGAGCAGCGGATACGCAATCTGCTGTAAATTGTTTGATAATCCCAGGCCGCAAAGTTACTGCAAGCCATAGGTGGGTTACAACGATGCAGTTACGTCGTGAGAAGATGAAGTTCTAATACTTAAAAAAAACTGTATGATTAAGCGAGGTTCCATTGTATTCGCAATATATATATATATATATATATATATATATATATTTCACGCGGGTTTTGGCAGCAAGGATAGAATGTAAACATTTTTGTCCATATCTCTTGCAGCCATTGGCAGATCGAGTGGGGAAAGGGGGGGTTAGTACACCCCTTCTCTCCCTCACCCTACCCCGTTTGCTATATGATTTGATAAGTACCCTACATACCCTCCTTGAGGCTGCCCTGTATCCGCCCCTGCAGTGTTCGACAGAGAATCTGGGGTCGGCGCTCAACATACGTTCATAGTGTCCGTGGCTGCAGTCACTGGCAATTGCTTCCGAACAAGAAAGCGCGAGAGTTGGGGAGGAGAAGAGTGAGCGCGTGAAAAAAAAAAAAGGGGGGGGGGGGGGGCTCACTTCGGTGAAACGGCAGCGCTAAGCAACGGCGAATGCTGAAGCAGCTTCGTCCGCCACGGGAAAGCCATCATTTGCATATGCAAATGAGAGGCGACTACGCCAGAGGCACATCGAAGGGCTCATCCTACACCGCCCTCTCCTTTACACCCAGCCCTCGTTCGCAGTCGTCTGCCATCCTAGCGTACATCTCGTAGCACACGGAGGGACGTTATATCCTCCCCGAAATGATTCCATGCTTGCCCGGAAAGTTATAGCACTAGAGGTTTTTTTAGGAAGGCGCCGTGATTACCTTCTTCTGTGTCGTTTTGTTCTGCAGCCACGCGGCGCAGTGATGGTTTCTTAACCCTTTTGTGTCTCGTTCCCGCCATCACCAGTCTCTGTGTGTCGTCTGCTTGTACACCCGTGCACATGGAAACAATTAAAACTCATCACCCATCCTCTGAGTGTTGATTGGTTCAGCTTATTACGCCGATTTTAGAGCAACAGCTGTTAAGCCTACTTCACCTATATCTATTCCAGCGTCTGTCGTTATCAGGATAAGGTTTCGCTGGAAGAAGCTCTAGGAGATGAGAAAGTACTCGTATTTGTCCTACTCAATGGCGCGCGTCTACGACATCTGGCCAGCAGTGCCGTCGTGGCGGTATTTTTTGTCCAGGTTATCGCAGTCGTCGTTATCGCCATCTCTATTTCTTGTTGTTGGCCAGCTATCGCGGCCAGCTGTAGCTTTGCTTCGGGTACCCTGTACAACTTACTAGCTAATTGGCTAGGAATGCTGCTCTCATAAAAAAAATGAAATGAAGCTGTCCCCATCCATAACCTCATTTGAGAAGTGAACTGATGTTCCTGCTGCAATGGTCCGCTCAATAGTCTGACCAGCATATCGCTGGACTATCCCGTAACAGATTTTGCAATCTCCGCGGGTATTTGTATACGCCTTATGAGATTGGTGACTTCTTTGGGTGCGTTTTAGGAGTCACAGCCTTCAGCGTGCAATACATTACGGTGCCCTCGGTCAGAGCTCACTGCTGTCGGTGCAAATGAGTTCAGCCCCGGAGGAATGATGGAAATACGAAAACAGTTTTTTTTTGCGCTATCATTGGAAATGTGTTGTGTGAGGGAGCAAAACAATCGTAAACACTCTTTCTTGTTCTCGTTCCAGTGGTCACGCTTTGGCTCTTTGCAGTACTTCCTTTTAATACCCTTCAGCTGCGATTTATCATGCGCTGTCTAATAATGCTTGTCAAAGTTGCACTTTTTTATTCTAATGGATATCCCAAAGAACATTATTCCACTATTCCAAGGTAGTCTTATTGCAAGGTGCTGCAGACTTCTGTGATTGATAGTGAAGATTGCAGGACGAATTTTCGTGCATTTCGTAGTGAGTACAATCAGCCGTGTCACGTGTTTTTTTTTTCGTATAAAGAATAATACCATCCGCAAAATTCACATGCCCTAGTTATTATTCGCGGGAGGCATTACGAAGGAGGAAAGCCCAATTCCTTCACTATCACTGCTCGAACAAGGCGCCTCGAGCATCGTGTCAGACGTGGTAGTGCCTTAAGTAAAGTGGTAGCGGCAGCGCTCCGCTGTCTGAAGTAAATTGTAATGTTATTGGCTAAGCAGAAGGTTTGATTGACCCACAGCGTATTGTTCATAGTACTCCTTATTTTTTAATTATTTTTATTGCCATACTGCACGGGACTCCCAAACACGAATTGCGTACACAAATGTGTACACGGCGAACGAAATGGTTATAGAAGTATGGTGAAGCAGGCTAGTTTGAAGTGACGCATTTGGAGACATCGCTCATCCCGTGTTATTCCCTAGTATCCCTATTCGCTTTGAGCGCTGCTTACAATGACTTCCTTTATCCCTCTGAAAAACAAGACGCCCGAGACGGGACTGTTCCAATGTTCCACGACAACATTGCGACGGTGCATGAGCGATAGTTGTGACAGCGGGCTGAAAACTAAACGCGAGAGGCCTGTTCCGAATTGGGTTGATAGAAGACGACCAATTCTGCGGAAGATTGGAGTTGAGCTTATGCTCGTTTAAACACACGACACGTCATACACCTCCAGATGTAGAACGCCCTTTGACCCTGGCGCTGCCCTGGATCTGCTTGAGCCCGACTAATGATGGCCTGCTGTAGCATTACTGCGGTCTGGAATCCTCGGTGAGTCTGTGCGAATCGCCGACAGGCACTGACTGTTGAGCTAATTGGTGTTGCATAACATAGTACGTCAGCGCCGAGCAGTGCAACAGACACCAACACAAAACATCAAAAGATGACTCATCGTCCTCGTCTCTTTCGTGTTGGTGTATGTTGCAGCCTTTGGAACTATAACATACCTCAGGTAAAAGCTGCCTATAGAGTTCGTGGTACGGAATGTTTAGCGTTTATGCTCGTATGTGTCTGTGCGTTTTTATCCAGCTCTGTTGCGTCCTTCATCATATCCCACCTGGGGTCGCATGCGAGAACTGTAGACAAAATTGTCAATTTCGCATATCACTTCGCGTGTATTCTTCTTCTTCGTAAAAAAGAACTTAGTCGTTCTCTTTATCAGCATGCTTAAGTATGGAGGCGAATCAGCTGAAAGAACCAGCGCTGCGCATTTTTTTTCGATTTTTCGGATGAAAATCCACCGTGATCCTTGCTATAATCGAGGCATGCGTTGCCTGCATAATGCGCTGCAAAGCCGGCGACACGGTGACTCAGAAGCAGGAAGGAGAACCTGTGCGCACAATAAGGAGGAGAAGATTCCGCCCAGTGCGCATGCGCGGCATCCAGTCGCACAGGGCGCGCGAGCCAGAGGTCGGCCGGGGTTTCAGCGACGCGCTTAATCAATTCGTTCCAATCCCGAGCTCCGGGGACGACGAATGGCTGCGTGTCGGTGTCTCGTTTCCGCCAGGGCTTGAGCACTTGACCGGGCGCGGCCTCTGGCAATTATCCGCAAGCTAATTACCGCTCACAGTAAAGAATATGTGAGAAATATGCCACACTATGTAATCGTTCAAATTTGTATTGAATGTGTTCAGTGAGGCGAAACGGAACTCTGACCCGCCGTGGTTGCTTAGTGGTTATAGTGTGTGGCTGTTAAGCATGAGGTCACGGGATGAAATCCTGGCCACGGCGGCCACATTTGGATGGGATGAAATGCAAAAAACGCCCGTGTACTTAGATTTAGGTGCACGTTAAAGAACCCCCGGTTGGGCCAAATTAATCCGGAGTCCCCCAACACGGCTTGCCTCATAGTCAGATGGTGGTTTTGCCACGTAAAACCCTGTCATATTTTTAAAAGAAATTCTAGAATTTCATTTTTGTCTGAGCTACCCAACTAGCCTGTCAAATTCACGATCGAGAATGATCGAGAAAATTGCGATGGTCGGGAAAATGAAAATGATGCGGCACAAGAACGGCTATAACTCAAGTTCCAAAAAGTTTCTCAAATGATAAAACAGGAAGCATTCTCTGTGTTTTACGGTTCAGCAAACAACCTTTGTGAGGAGAGAACGGCTGAGCAAACTTTATTTTGTAGGAGGCATAAGTGGCTTTCAATTCCGACCTCTTCGAGTGCACATTCAAAGCAGAAATGGCATCCTTAGGCAACTTGGCATCCTCAATAATGATATTCGTATGGCATCCTCAATATTGATATTCGTACTCTATTGAAAAATAGACGAACATCATGCATACAATTTATAAAACGGCAAATCTTTTCTTAGAAGTTCTGCAACTATGAAATCAGAATCAACGTATCAAATCTAACCAGGCCTAATTATACAGCGGGCAGGAGAGACAAATTTAATTTGTCTCTCCTGCAAAAAGTTACATTTTTTATGTTCGTTTCGGAGGAGCCTTCTTCACAATCATTAGGGTCGTTATTTACAATCATTAGGGTCGTTATTAGGCATGTTTAGAGCTGTGTGGCAATATCTTTTTGTTTTTCTTGCAGGGTTCGGATTGAAGAAACTCATGAGCGCCTGAATTCTAAGCAGGTGTTTTTAAATATTTCTTCAATAAATATAGCTGGAAAGCAAAATAAAAATTCATTTCTGACTATCATAAGAATTTCATCTTTTTTCATACAAGAAGATGGTTAGATGTGCTTCTCAACTGCCTTTGGATGACACTACAGCCTCGCACGTGCATCTGAATAGGAAAGCAACAGGCCACGACTCGCATACTATAAGCAATACACCAGCAATTATTTCATTGGAGGCGTACCTTGTAAATGGATTAAACGTGAGAATATGTGACAAAGGAACTGCGTGCACTTCAGTATATGACACTACTACACAGCTCGTCAACTACACCAGGCCTGCTTCTGTGACACGGCTGCGATCCCGCTGCAAGCAGCTGACCCGTCACAGGAAAGGCGAATGCGCTTGGCAGCACCAGACCCAGCTTCAAATCGCTTGTCATCACCGTCTTCAGTCACCTCTCACCTGACTCTATCGTATGCTTACAAATTTTCTGACTTCCTCACACCACCGTTGTCATTGTTTACTGATCACTGACCGTGCAACTATCAAAAACCCTTCACAACAAGACAAGGACAGGACCAGACGCCACGCGACAAGTGTGTACATTAGCGGCGCACGCAAGGCAAACAATGTCTAAAATCGCAGCAGCTGCCCCTCAAAATACACACGGAATGTCTTGTGTGCGCAACTTAATGACGTTTGAGAAATGCGCCAACAAAAACTCGTTACTCGCATCTTCGCCTCGGTTATATGCGAACGCAACGAACTGAGAATACGAAAAAAAAAATCGCGGTGCGGGATGAAGAACGAAACGTTCTACAGCCCAGGCTGGCTCTTCACGAAGAAGCCGATGATGATTCGTCAAAACAACCGAAGCTTGCCCGAAGCAAATTAATGCCGCTAAAGAAGAGCAGACAAAGAACAATCGACGCGGCAGTGACGTAACCGCCACACGTCATTAGGACAAGCGCCCGTGAGAGCGCGGCACGTCGGCATTCTATATAGCCGCAAGATGCGGGTCAAATTATCCGCGGTTCATTCGCCACTTTCTGCAGTGCGGACGGCAGTGCGTTCTAAATCTCTCCGCACGCACTCCCTGCGAGGTCGCCTGTCGGACGGCCCGCTGCATGTGTGCGTCGTGGAAATTGACGACATGCGCACACTTCGAGGTTTCGGCGCGCCGCACGCGACCTCCTTATGACAGCAGATCACGAAAAGAGGCGCCGTTGCAACAGACGGACGACGCCGAGAAGGCGACCACTAATGTTTCTAATTTCTTCTCTTCAGACCAGCGTGACGAAGCCAGAGCAGCGCGTTTCGGTTTCGACAGGAGGCCAGGCACTTGTAGGCCTACTTGACGGACGCCACGTTAGGCTTAGGCAAACGAAGTCCGACAGCGCGAGCCAGGGCCGCGTGCACACGGCGATCGCGTGAGACGAGCGAAGAAGGGAAACGATGAGTGGCCAAATTAAGCTCGGTTTCGGAAAAAGCCCGAACAGGGAGGGCGTAAGTGACAGGCAATCGAAAGACCGCAACCTCGAGTTGCGGGCACGAAGACGGCTTCCGCTTTCGTGAGTCCGCGGTAAGCGGTGGTGGTGGGTTCGCCGCCAGAAGGCGCCTCTGCGCGGCGCCCGCAGCGGCGCCTGCCGGTGTTTATAGCCAGCTTGTTTTGCTCCATGCTGTATTTATTTTTGTAGCTGATTGTCTTTTAGCGAACACCGGGACACTTTTCGCACCAGTTTCTTTTTTTTTAGCTTAGCTTGTTTAGTTCACCTCGGATGGCGGCGGCGCACTTAAACGTTCGCTTCCCGTTTCCTGTGTTTCGCGTCGGAAGCCACCTGTTGTGGACTAAGTGCCTCGGGCAACGGACGCAAGACCTGGGTGCTCTCTTCGAGTGGTTTTCGTGATCTTTTAATTCTCTAGTGGCGTTAATGCTATCTCGCTGATTTTGTTCCGCAATATGCAGTGGTGGAAGCCGAAATAACTTAGTTAGAAACCCATAAAAAGAGCTAAAATAAACCTTCTCGTTAGTCTGCCCTGTTATATAAGGTTAACAAAAAGCTTTTCAGTTTTCTGCAAATCCATGTACGCAGCTCACACATCTAAAAATGAAAATCTGTTACATTTTCCAACGTTTTTCTGTCAGTATACTATGATATGTTATTGTGTTTAGAGCTTATAAAAGAGTTTTCAAACCCCTCGGGAAGTGCCAAGTATAAAATAGACTGATATCTCATTCAGTCTTCGCAAACGCGTCGCTTTATCTGATGCAAGCACTTTACTAAACAACTGAGAAACTTTCATAAACTTTAGTATATGCCCTAACTTAAAACTCCTCTGCTCTCCACTATACAGCCATGTTCATGTATGTTTTATTGCATGTATGTGTGTAGCCGCATGTTCATTTATACTAGGCCGGATTTGCTGCACCAGCTTTGTTCAGTACATTGAGTCAGTCTCCATGTATTGAACAAAGCCGGTGCAGGAGTCTGTCTCCTTACTGCAACTCCGAACTCCATTCGGACTTCCTCGACGTGAAGCTTCGCTTCTCTGTCGCCTTTGGTTAGGAGTTTGCCTTCACAAAGGCATACTCTACATTAATTGGAGTGACCGACAGTGCAGCATGCGAGGTCTGCGGCACCGACGGAGCTATCGACCACCTGCTGTGCCACTGTCCACGATACGCCCCAGAAAGACAAGAACTTGCTAACGCGCTAAAAAAACTGGACAATCGGACGCTTTCCGTGCAGGTGCTGCTGGAACACCGCCCCCATCGCTCGTCGGCCCATAAAGCGGTGAGGCACTTATGTGCTTCTTGAGGACGACGGGCTTGTGTCAACGTCTGTGACTCTTAGTGCAATAACACACGCGTCAGCGAACTCACCGCTAATTTCCCTTCTTTCCTTCCCTCCTTTCTCTCTCTGTCATCTTTGTGTTCCCCTTTCCCATTCCCCCGGTGTAGAGTAGACAACCTGACGTTATTCTGGTTAACCTCCCTACATTCTGCCATTCTCTTTCCCTACCGGCTCCTCCCTCTGTCTCCACATTACCGACAATGCCACCACAAATTGCCACCGTCGCCGCCCACAAACCGCTATGGAAGAAAGACAGAGAAAAAAAGGTTTATTCATGTCTGGAGAAGTTAGCCTACAGCCACAGGCCTGGCATGCTAAACTGCAAGTGAGATATGGTTAGGGATGAAAGAAAGGGATTGAGTGTAGAACTCCCCCTGTATAGATTCGTTGTAAATGTTTCTCGCGCACTCAGTGAAACCACGTGCGCAGCTTAACAATGCCTTTTGCTCGTGATTGAGACGCAACTCACCGAGGAGCACAATAAAGCTTCGAAAAAGAAGCCGGCTTTTCGTTCTCTAAACCTCAAAATAACGTTGTTGGGAACGCCGCCAGATGTCGACTCTTCCCGCACCGTTTATCCTCATCGCTGTGGAGCTGCATCTAAGCCCCTCCTCAGCCCATTTTTACGGTGGCAATTGGGCGCTCCACGACATACGCATTCTTCGTCTGCTTTTGTACTGTGCAGACGAGATACAGAAATGTCTGGCTGGTCAGAGTAACAGACGATGGTCTTACGCTCTTGTTTCCTATCATATATATATATATATATATATATATATATATATATAATTTTCTTCCTTCTAAGCTTTGTACAAGAGGGACAGAACACGAGTAAACAGCTGTGAAATACCATGCACTACCTGCCCAAGACCACCATCGGTCGCCCATAAGGGCGGCGGCCGCCCATATGTATCAGCGTACTGCTGTGCCACGCGCATTTTTTAAAAGAGCAATGTTGTCTGGTTGCGACCTGAAATAGCATAGCTTCACTGAGTCTGCAGAAACTCGGCGCCCCTTTTTTTCCCGCACAATTCACCACCCTCCGAAACTTTCTTAGCTTAGACAATGCTGCCTCGTTCTATTCAGAAAACTAGGCGCTCCCGTGATGAGGCATGAAAACGGGGGGCGGCCGCGGCGAGCAGCAGACGCCACCGCCGCAACCACGGAAATCTCGCGCCGTCCCGAATCACGCGAGGAACAGCGGGTTCCCGCCTTCCCGCTAGCTCCCTATAAGCCCGTCCCTTTAGCGCGCGCAGTGCCCCATCAAATCTTCCCTCCGGTAGGCGGCGCTTAGGTCGTCCATCAAACGCCTTCCCTTGAGCGGGACCGTTGCAGACGAACGCAACGTACTCTCGGACGCAGGGAGCAGACGCTGCAGCGTCCGGGCATGTGGTTTCGTGCAGACGACGCGTCTGCTTTCGTTTCAAATTGCTCGCCGTCGTCTGCCCCTTTCGAGAGTGGGAGCACCCTTGGGTGGGCGTGGGCGGGCGTTTAAAGTGGATGTTACTCGCCGTTGCGCGAATCCTGCGCTCGGCGTATTTTCGGACGTACTACACGTATAGCGCACGGATAGCTCAATCCCGCGAGGCACATTTTGTAGTAAAACGATTTCTCGTTCTTGCCAGCGCCGCTGCTGCTGTGGCAAGTGCGCGCATTCTCAGGCGTACATAGCGTGCGCGACTAGGGAAAAGTTTCCTCCCCCCTCCCCCTCGGCAAGGCAGATCGTTTACCAACGACCTCGGTGCTGGAAATTTCATGCAAATCACTATATGGCTCCCAACTGAAAGGGGCGTTGCAATGAGGGAGGACGAGGAGACGCCGGGATAACCGCGAGCCCATCGTATACTGGGTTAACTCTATTCACTCCCTGTTATATCTCTTTCGTGCATGATGGACCGACGCCACTTTGAAGCAAGCGTGCACGTTGATGACCGTGTTACCGCCGCCAGGTGACGCTGGAAAATATACCTTCCGCGTAGGAAGAAACGCTTCGCACGGCTCTATATAGTATAACGCACGACACAGGCAGTTTACCGTCATCTTTCCACCAAGCTTTCGTCGGCGCACTCGACAAAGAACTCGTTGTTAGCCAGGCCCGCCACGCACGTTTCAAACGATATAGAGTGCTGCAAACAAAAAGGGAAACAGGGGGAAGTGCTATATTTTCAGATGCTTTAGCGAGCTGAGAGATATTCAACCGCGCTTTCTTTCCGGGGCTTGCTAATGTCTCAATCTACCCAACGCCAGTCCGTACTCTCTCTAGTGTTTGGGTACTGAAATTAGGGCGTGGCCCTCTTTGAGTTGCTAGCTGTCGTTTGTCCGGTACTGTCGTTTTTTTTTTTTTTTTTTTTTGACCAGATCCGGTATGGGTGCGCGCGGATGCGAGTATAGGCGCACAGAAGGGCGGGTTTGAAACCAGTAGTCTCAGTCCTTATGCCAGCTCCCCTCTGCCCAATGGCTGAGCTGCAAATCTACTATTATTTCTACTGGCATGCCGATACAACTATTTCTAACTATTACGAGCATGATGGCAGATACCGGCGTATCGTTGTTATTAGTTATCTTGAGGCGGCGTCGCACCAACTGGACCATAGAAACTTATTCCGTCTAGATGAAATAAAAGAATTTGTAGGCACACGGGTGTGCAGTCAGTTTCTGCAATACACGAGTAAGTGGAATAACCAAAGTTCTGTTAAGGGCGCGGTCGAATTCCACCATATTGTGCAGTTCGCCATTTGTCTGCTCTGATTGGTTCACCGGGCAGCTACGTCCTTTGTTGACTGGCTCAACATGCTAAGACGGCGGAATTTCGGTAATGTGGTGAAATGTGGCATTGCGTGGGATAGAACCCTTTGGGGATCGCTAGAAGATGCTGTCTCCTTGCATAGAAAATAGTATGATGGCTATGATGATAGTAGTGATGATGATGATGATGAACAGGAAGAGTGCATGATCAAGATGGTCCTGTTTAACAAAAGAACGGGCGTTGTCTGACTGAAAAATAATAGTGCTTTTCCGGCCTTACCAACAGCGTACAATTAGCAAACTAACAGTCGACATTATGACAACTGATTCTGACTCAAAAACCGGAAGAAAAACTTAATCTGTATTGGGAAGCTACAAAGTAATATAAAGGGCTAAATACGGAGACCGCGTTGCCGAATCAAGGCACTCAGAGGTAGTCTTCTATAACATAATATAGAAGACCTAAATGTGGGAAGCTTAATATCACAGACACGATTTCCTGTCTTGGACAAACAGAACGCGTAAAAATATCATGCCCGATCGAAGTGTCCTTCCTAGACGTGCACCTATTACCTATATGGTATTCTACAGTGGTGCCGAGGTGCAACCGAGAGTGACAGTACTCGTGGCGAAACATTTTGTTGTTAAACGTCGAAAAATAACGTGTCACAAAGCCCATCCTGCCACACGACATTTCGTGATGTGCCAAGAAACAGAGAAATGCAGCATTGAAAGTTATTCCTTTCGGATTGGACAATCGGCGAAAGCAGGCCCCTATAGAAAGCGGTCGTCTCACGTAGCCATAATCGTCGACTATAAACGCGCGTGACGACTAAATAGTAGCAATATTTTATCCTCATTGTAGAAATTAGCTGTTTCTTTTGACCCTGTTACGCCTGAGACGCCACCAAACGGCGAAAGAGTTGCTATTTCTACCGACCAGAAAGCACCACAGCATTTAACGTTGGCGATGCGGGACGCTTCTTTAGTGTGCTCGAATGGGGCCACTAAGTCTAGATCTAAGACGCTCTATCGAAAACGTTACTCTGGTGGCACGTTTGCAGTTTTTTGCAGGTGTACGGGCAGTTGACTCCCGGTCTATCAGATTTACACAATTGGTGCCGAGTCAAAGGAAGAGCTGCCGAGAATGGCTGATAATCAGGTGGTGCGATGAAATTGGGAAATTTGCATATGCATCAAATGGTGTCGGCAAATGGGCCAGGTATGGCAAGGCTGGAGTAATTACAGCTCGCCGGGAGATGCTAACAAGATGGAGAACTGGATGATTATGATCACGACGACGACGACGACGAGTTGTATGTTATCGGGAAACAGGGTGAATTTGTAGTTTCTTCTTTTCGCGATGTCACATCCAAGTGGTTGCCCTCCTACAGGACACTTTGATTTCGTGGGGCATTGTCGCCTGCGATATAGACAACGGATGCTGTGGATGTGAACGAATTCATGGCGGGAAGGCTACCCATGCCTGCACCTTATGGACTATAAATAATACAGCTGAGAGCATCAGGCAACGCTGAAGTCATTTGGCCAACGTGAGACACGTTTGTTTCTCCAAGTAAAGCCTATTTTGTGCTATACCGTTGGGGAGCCGTCCTTGTGTTCTTCGACGCGAAGAACGAGGAAAAGCTCACGGGAACTCGAGCTTTTCACGCCCTCGTAACTTCCAGGAAATGACGCCTCCCGGCCAAAGGAGCGAGTCAAAGCCCTCTGCGCATAGGTAATCAGCGTTCGCGGGTTCTTCTGACTATTGCCGGCGCGAAATAATGGGTTTTGTTTCTGTGCGCCCCAAAGACAAACGAAAACTAGAGGGGAGGCGGTGGGGATAAGAGGGGAGGGGGTGATGGAGAAGTAAAGACGCTACCAAACCGTAAGAGCCGGTGGTTCTGCTGCAGCGCAACGGGGGACTCGCGTTAAAATGCTAATGATTGCCGGCGCCCAAGTACAAAAAAGAGGTGCACCGGAAAGCAAAGAAATCGGATTCGCGGAGAAAGGGCAGAAGCCAGAGCGTAGAGTCAAAGTCAAAAAGCAAGCCCTTAATGACCTTTTAATTGAATGGGTGATTAAGCCGTTTCGATTCCATTACGAGTCCGCCGAAAAGTTTGCGAGGAGCTAGCTATACGGGCAGTCCAAAGTAAAATCAACTGCGAAGCCAAGAACGAAATTCGTTGCATGCATCCGAGGAGAACTTTAAACAACAAGCAAGAAGTGTGACACTGGAGGATAGAAATGCCTACTGTATAGGAGCTGGGGTTGTAGCAGAAAAAGCACAGCAAAAGAAAGATGAAAAGCAATACCTAATGGTAAAGCAACCTCTTTTTTTTTGCTTTTTTTGTTACAACAGAAGTCGTGTTTCTTTTCTTTCTTTCCTTTTTTTCTCTCTCTCTGCGGGAATCGCTAATTAATTATTCATCACAGTTTCGGATCGCAGAGAAAAACAAACAGAGAGGCTGAAAGCAGCACTGCGTATACTTGGTGTGTAGCAAGGCTCTCAAAAGCGCATTTGCCTTCCAAATTCGGACCGTTGCCTTTCGTCCCGATACCTTTCTAATAGCCATAACGGGTACAGCGACTCCATCTGGCGTCCATTATTGGAAAGCCGTGACGAAGTGCATACGGTGAACGACCGGGAAAAACTATATTTATTCATAAGTGCGATTTCATCGGCGCGCTGTCTATCCCATAAGTACATGTCGCAGACAGCCTGATTGATTATACACTATAGCAACTTTGTTGATAAATTGAAACGCGAGCGTCGTTGAAAGGAGACTACACCTCCACTTGCAGTAAGTGCACCGTCTGCTTTAATTTGTGATGAGGACGAATGATATGCGCGGTTGTGTGTAGCAGACGACAGAAGAGAGTGCAGGGTGGTTATTATTGCTTTTAGGCGTAAACGATCGTCTGCTTCATCACAAATACAGATGCACCGTGTTTCTTGCCGTCTTCCGCGTATACATATTCGTGGCATGAAGATCCCTGTAGTGCTTGGCTACGCCGTCTTTTAATCGAATGTTCGATGGCGTGCAATAGGAGCCCAAAACGATTACGGCTGCATATAGTGCTTTTTCTACCTAGCCCCGAACGATCACAGTGTGGCCCCGTGTGGTCGGTGGTGTTGTTTAGGGAAATGACTTCGGCGATTATTTTTCATGCGGCCCGCGAACACCGTGTGATAGATTTCGCTGTTCGACTTTAGCGCCGGAAAAATATACCGATCGAAAGATCGCACCGCGTCAATACCTGTAAATACATTGCCAGTTGTTTTATTCACGCATGCGACCCTTTTGATGGTCGGTATAGATATGTTCAGCGGACACAAACGGCAGAGACCAAAGCATGTTTTATGCTACAATTTCAGGGTGACAGTAGCTTGGGTAATTACCGACTAAGGTCTAACTACGAAATGAACATTAACTGGACAAATAAGTACGGAAGACATACTTTGACCAGTGCTTTGAATCGCAACTCGTGCAGAATATGCACTGTCGTGAAGACGAGTTAAAAAAAGAAAAATAGGAGAAAGGACACAAAAGAAAAATACAAGGCGAGATCGGAGAAGCACCAACCATGCAGTGCTTTTATGAATTTCTTATTACTCAAGGAAACCTGGCCGAAACACCCATCCGCTTTTTCGCACAAGGATTGGGGGGTGGTAACTGTACAAACGTATTTAATTTTCGAAATTCGGGTCAGAGACATGCAGCCTATGCATACTATCAAGCGTGTGGCTCGGAGCCTGACACGCTAAGCAGTGTCCCTGGTTATTTGGGAGGGGTCCTGCGCACGACAGAGACTCCGAGAATGGCGACGCCTGTGCACGCATTTCTGAGGCCACAACAGGGCAGTGCTGTAGCGAACTAGGACGACGTTATGAGCATCGCGTAGAGGTTGTTCTTCGAAAGGTGTCGCTGTCCTCGGTGAAAGCCTGCCGCTGTCGCAATAATAGAGTTCCGAGACAGAGGAATGGCTAAACATCTCCCTTCCCGCCTGCACCCGCCTCTCTTTGATAGAAATGAATTTCTACTGGCTATCTTGCTAAGAGGTGTAGAGATAGATGGGAAGGAAAGGCTAGTGACGTCAACACGGCGCACATCCTATTGCTCGCTGAAATGCTGGTGGAAGAATGTTAAGGGTTGAAAAGTAAGAAAAAAAGGATGGGGGCGGGGGGGCACTGGGCGACCGCCTGTAGCTTCGACGTACACCTCCGGACTGTCTGGGTAAAGTTTAGTTTAGGTACGACCGCCTGACTGCTCAGGGCGGGTGCGGCATAAAGAACCAAGAAAGCTTCTTAACAAGACTATAGACGGCGCGGTGCTACAGGACTTGACCGGAAGCTGCAGCCGAACGCACACTCACGGTGTTTGCTCACTCGGCCAGGGCCGAGGGCTTCGTCTTCTATAGTCGTCACAACACCCCGGCGTCCATTAATAACAATCATTCCTCTCTCAGGTGGCTCGGCGGCGCGGGCTTCACCATGGGAACGTCTCAATTTTCGCGAATAATCACGCGCGGGCGTTCCTTCCCTTAATAACACCGCTCGAGCTGCGCTACGGAGCGGAACGGCAAAAATCCTCTACTATGTACAGGATGTCGAGATAAAGACGCACGGTGGCCACATATTGAAACGAGCCAGATCAGTGGCACAGCTCGGTTTTCCCCGAAGGGGCCCGAACCGATGGATCGCCGTATAAAGATAGATCGGCTCGACGAGCTCATCTCTCTCGCTTTTGTCTTGTTACTGCTTTTATTTTCGCATTTTACGTCGACTCGCAATGTTTGCAGATCGCCCTCGTTAATGTCAGCGCAACGTTTAGGACTTGCATGCTGGAGATGAATCTCTCCCGCGATAGGCACCCAAAACGCCTTCCGATCCCCATTTCGAGGACGCCGATGCGAAGATGCGAGTATAGTTAACACCGGAGCTCGTAGTCTCTTGTCGGTTTTCCGAAAAGGGTCATCGACCGCGATACACCGTGCACGTCAACATCAAAATGCGGGAACGACTGGATAAGAAAGAAAGGTGCCAATTGCTGACGGCGCGCTCATAAAACTGAAAACCTGGGCTCACCAGAAGCATTTTCGCCTGCAGAATGCCGTAACTGCTTTGTTTACGGCAACTCGTCCAAGTGCGTGTAGAGATAAACGAAGTTAAGATCGTTGTTTTTGTTGTGGCTGTTAATTCATTGCTGCAGGCACAAGAAGTTTCGTTCAAGAAGCGCCGGCTATTCCGACATCGCCTATAATGAAGCGAGCCGCTGCAGAAAGAGAAGGAAACGTTTACGTGAGGAATATGGTAGAGAGGTTATCCACAGGTAACCTGAGGTGGCTTTGCATATCGGCTCATGTTATCATGCTTTGATGATGGAACTATTTGTTGTTTGTGGCTAAGCTGGCGACAGAATACCTGCCGACATTTCCAATTTCATCCAAATGAATCACTCATTAGCCTTAGATCAAATCTTCTGTGCTGCTACTCTGCGCTGTGTTAAGGGAAATAGCAGTGAAAGGGCGGGTATGAGGAGTGGCGATGAGGAATAGGCAGCAGCCTGCAACTATATATATATATATATAGTTAAAAAATAGAAGCACGTAGGAAAAACATAACAAGACTTTACTGACGTTTCGGCCGGGGTCCGGCCTTCATCAAGACTCTTGATGAAGGCCGGACCCCGGCCGAAACGTCAGTGAAGTCTTGTTATGTTCTTCCTACATGCTTCTATTTTTTCAACTACTTCTGTGCCGGCTCCTGTTACTCTTTACTTCACTGATATATATATATATATATATATATATATATATATATATATATATATATACGTTTGTGTCTGTAGGAAACGCTTACAGGCGCAAATCTAAACCTGCCTCGCTCAAATATTTGAGGATTGCACGTATGGCTCTGTCGACGAAATAATGCGCGCTGAAGGGCCCGGTAAGATATTTCCAGTAAACAGCCTGTTGGGCAACGATAAAAAAAGCACAAGAAAAGGGTAATGAATCGTAGAAATCCTGAACTAAACAGTGCAAGGCGAAATCATTGTAGTTTGCATACAGGACCACCCCAGTATTTAGCCTGCAGCTGTTTTGAATAGTTGCGTAAACTGTTTCAGATTAAACGACAAGCCGCACATTGTACCTATGTGTCGACACGTTGACGACAGCAGCTGGCTGCGACCCACGTTTTTTTTTAACACTGCAGAAACTCGATATCACGGTGTCTGATGTGCGCTTACTTTCCCCTCATCGTTAAGAGGAAGCTTCAGCTCGGGGCCTCCTATCTGAATACATGGGAAATGAGAGATCGTTGTTTTCGGCTATCAAACTTCGATGAAGTTCGTTGCATTTAAAAGAAAATTTTAAACCCTAGTAACCGCTGAAAGTGGTTGTTCGATTTACGGTGTCAATAATTTTTATAAAAATTGTGAAACATCGCAACTTTTGAGAAAACGCAACTATGAAGTTTTTAACTCTGTAACTCAGAAATGAAAAAGCGATAGCCCAATTTTAAGTCCACCACTAATATGTGAGTAGGACGCTTGCAAAACCCTCGTAAACACTGCAATAATTTCCCGCAAAATATAAACTGATATATCAAATTTGTCTGATTTGGATGTTCTAACGGATCCAGCTTACAAAATTGCGATGTTTGCTTTAGGTGCGAAGTTATGGACTTGTAAACTTTGTGCTTCTATGCTTTTGTAAACTAAGCGATTGTCGGCAATTTTCGTAAAAAATTCAGGCCCTAAATCAACATTACGCTCGAAACAGTCACCAGAATTTAACTCTCTCTCTCTTTCAAATGCAACTAATTCATTAAAATTGTTCATTATGCACAATAAAGAACTCTCAACTCAACTCAAGGCGTTATCTCACAAAAGCACTTCAGCGTTTTACATGTATTTTAATAGGCGGCATCGGACTTCCGCCCAAGCTAAAGCCTTCTTTTAAGGCAGCACTGACATGACATTTTCGTCTTCTCATTTTCTTGCGTTCAATGAAAGTCCGCAAGATGAAAAACGCTAAAAAAAAACACTAGCAAGCCTAAGAGCGCCTCTAAATCGTTACTAAATTGCATATATTTCCTTTCGTTTACGAACCATGCACCACATCCAGAAAACGCTAACGCAAGAATTGTTTGTACGAGCAACTCCAGTTAGTCCTGAAAGTAGGCATAATAGTAGTGAAGGTGGCTGGCCAATGGCAAAGGTCACATAGGAGCAAAAAAAAAAGGGGGGGGGGGGCGAGGGGGATTCCTGAATTCGGTCTGAGTTTCGGTTTCGGTTCCCAGAAAGTCGCATCTAAAACCAGAAACTTCGCACGGACGATGCTCGATATATGTATACTGTCTGAATCGAGGGGTCTTAGGTGCCCCAAATTTCGGCGCAGTTGACCTCTAAGCCCCTGCGATACCATGTCAATTAGACGCCGTGGGGTATACAACCTAAATACGTTCTCACTTCGGGTCGTTGATGCGCACAAAAGTTATCCGGATATCCTACGTCGTTCACATGAAAACTTCAGAATGCCATGTGTGCTACCCATGTTGACGGACAGTTCGCATATTCCGAGCAAACGCGGTCGCAATTCGTGACGTCAACCGCGTGCTGGTGCGGGAAGTTCACGGTGGTGTCGCCACAAATCGGTTTTCCTTTTTTGCGTATATTCCGGCCAGATGCGGAGCTTCACACAGACAACGGTATAAGCCTGACGTTTCTGGCATTCCAGAGGAGCGATTTAACTATCCCGCTCATCTTAATATTCCACCCTAAGTGTTCTTTTTATGGGCGATGATTACGGCGGCAGCCGGAGAATCTCTAGATCGGAGAGTCGCATCCACCGAACAGCTTCTTCGGACACGGCAGCCGCTCGGAGCAGACAGGGGACCTGGAGTGCGCGGAAGGGCGCGGCAACCATCTTAATCGACGGCCATAATCGATATCGACGACGGGACGCTCGACTATCGGGACGTCGTCGATTATGTGTGTGTCTACCCGTCGACGAAAACTTGCGAATCAGTTCCCATTACCTTGCCGTGCTCTTCTGTTTATATAGCGTGCATCGCAGGCCTGTCCGCCAGTTCACTGGGCGCGGTGTTTCGGAAAAAAGATGGCGCCGGTTTCCGGGTCGTGTATAGACAGTGTCCGCGCCCTGAGAGCGCTGTGCTACGCCTCAGGCATCCGCGCGATGGCGACGAGCTTCACAATCAAAGCACCGCGCGACAGATTAAGAAAAGGCTGTTAGCGTCGCGCTGTCCAAACGCCGGTAAGATCTAATTAGGGCGGCCGTTACGAACAACCAGACTCAAATTGTGCCATAAAATGCATCGCCGTTACAGGCCACAGTTTGGCGTAGCGCAGATTTCGCCGGCTACGCAAATAAATTAAGTGGAACCAGAATTATATAGGGTGCATATTTTGAGTACTTTTTTTTCGCAAAATTGGTACAAGGCGAAGAACTTTTAATGGTGAACATTACCCTTTGATAGATGACTGAATTAAAGTGTTCAATCAAACCACTCTCCTGACAATCGTTTAAATGGTTGATTAGCACTACGGTGTCTCTCATAAACTCAATGTAGCTTTGGGACAGTAAACCCCATGAATAAATCGAGTAATCAGCAAACTTCTGCAAACTTATGGCCACACTTACTATTATCGCGCATAATCTGCAATGTGCCGGTTCTAAATTAATATTGGTCAATAACAAAATTATCACTAGTCTCAAGTACCCTGTTCGGGGGCACAGCGAGGAATATTAGACCATTTCGACAAGTAAAGTTTTCTTTGAACGCACTATTTTATGATAATTTCACGGTTGTAGAATAATTATTAGAAAAGATAACGAAGGTCAAAGTTGTATTTTTATTTTCTTAATAATTTCGTGCCAGAACCTATAGCGCCGGTACGTCAATCTTGCGGCCCCGATCTCAAAGTCGTTCCTGTTTTTCATTTGGGGAGTTGTCTAGCAATATTACAAGAGCGAACTCAGAACTGGCCAGGAGCGAAAGTTTCCTCGATTCAAGCGGTCAGCTTTCGAGCAAGCATGGCTTCCATGTGTACTTCATACAGTCCAGAAACTTCTCGAGTGTATCTCTAGAAGTGTTCCTGTCTTTGCGAAGGCGACAGAATGGTGCTCTCAGAGCTAAAGACGACCGTGGTTGTCAAAGTTCGCAGATATTACAATATCGTCCAACACTCATTCGACGGTTCAGCTCAATGTGAGTGAGAACATGGCGATGCGGAGTTGTTTATCGATTTATCGATGCCAATTCCCACGGGTTCCTACGATTCTGCTGGGGCTTTCGTTAGACTGGTGTGGTGAGAACATATCATATCAAGACTAAGAGTCATCGAACAAACGAAGACTTCATAAAGCCTTCCCAAAAATGATTCTCAAAAGGTTATTGTTTATCGTTCCTATCACTGCACAAGAAGCGAAATCTTACCGTGTTCTTGAGGAGCCGAATTCACAAAGGTTCTTGTTCGTAAGAACTTCTTCTGAATGGTCGGCGGCCTTTGCTAATGATATGTTTGCTGTCCCTATTGGACTGTTCTTGTTCTTACGAACTTTACTAGCGAAAGAACTTTTTGTCAATGCCGGCCTTGATCTCTCAGCCTGCATGCGGGCCACCAGCGTCCTTTTTCAAACAAACAAAGAGATTATCTGCGAACATACTTGTATATGAAGCAGTGCTGCCGGTTCATTGTTTCACGGCTTCACAACAGATGGCGCTCCCTATCTGTGCCCGCCTTAAGGAAGCGGTTCGCGGTTCGCCTGTTTGGGCTGCATGCCCTCTGTGGCTTGATTGTTATCTGGCAGCTTATTATACCTCGCCCCGCGGTACGAATCTGTAACTTGCCTAGTATAACCTTCTCGCCATTCACTTATTCCGCTAGGTGTTCTAGTTTTCTTTCTTTTTGCTCACTTAGCCTAGGATGCTCAGCAATTTGTTGGCTTCACAACGCCCGTGCGAAGCTCACACATCCCGCCTTCTGCCTACCTTCTGTTCTCTCGACAAAGACCCGAGGAAGCAGACGACGCACGCGAGAGAGGGTGGGTTGCGTTCAGAAAGAGGGAGGATCATTTATTTTCGTGCCTCTGCGCTCAGATAGCGATCGAGACGGCTCGACCGCAAAAATGTCAAACAAAACGAAGAGAAGCAGTAAGCTCTAAAAGCAGACGGCGTGTCCGCTTGACCACGTTTCGGAGAGGAGGGAAAGAGATGCTTTTGTTGGGCATGAATCTGTTGACACGCCGCGCAGCGGCGCCACTCAACGGCGAGTTGCCGAACTACGCGCGTGTTCGGAACAGTGCCAGTGCCTCCACGCCATTTGTGAAACGCCACCACACCTCGTTTGTGAAGACAAATGAATCGAGCAAACGCTGGTTACTAAACTCGAAGCACGCGACGAGCAGAAGTGTGTTGTTGCTTTCTGCCTCCGCTGTAGCGTACGTCTGCCGTTCGGTCGGCGCTTGCTGCAGATAACGTGCTTAGAAGGGAGCATGCTCTTCACGATGTCGGGATTTGATAAGCAAGGAAAGATGACGTTAATATCCGCACTCACGGTCGTTCGCGTTGTGTCGACCACAATGAAACCACCAACTTTCGGGTGTCATTACTTCTAATGGGCATTTCGCAGAAATGTCATTTCATTGTACGCCCGCAGTCCGAATCAACCCTCCTGCATCATCAGTGGTTGCCATGACTGCGAACCCGTAAGCCGGCGCAGTTGTGGTGTTATTAGTGCTCTAAACCGGCTCCACGTGCGCAAGAGCGTTCTAGGCCACCCGGGACGTTACAAGCTACAATCTGTGGAGAGAATAGATTATCGTTGTAATCGTTCAGTGGCAGCTCGTATATCATGAGGAATGCGGTGTCACTGCCGCTTTTTGGATGCCGGGACAAACGGTGATATTCTTACTGTGCTCACATACGACTGCCGCATTCAAACAGTTCACTTGTACAAAGGCTGTACTGAAAGTAATGATCAACTATTTTTTGTCGCATGCAAGTCTGAAAGTATACAAGAATGGGTGTCTGGTAGCACGCGTGGACATCTTTATTGCGATAAAGGGCGGCTATTTAGCATCAAGGGGTCAGATAATCCAGACAACATTATGTTGAACTAAATGTCAGCACACGATTAGTTTGATCAATGTGCTGCCATAGAATTCCTTGAGAAAAAGCAAACTTCAACTACAAAAAAAAATTATTACAGGCTTCAGCTTACATATGGTAACGTTGAATATGCTTGAGCTGGGTGAGGTATTTTAAAGATGCCCAGATGAGCATGAAAGATTAGCAACGTAGTGTTTGGCTGAAGCCCTTACAGTAGCGATAGAAGCTAACAAAGAGGCCATTGGATCGCTCTCAAAGAATACAGGTGAGTAACAATAAAAGAAGCAGCTAGAAGTGCTTAAATATGGCACAGTGCCGTCCAGGAGATGATTGAAAGCTTAGGTTATCAGCAAATCAATGCCCCTAGATATACTAAAAAACTGCAGAAGCTCCATCGTACATTTGGCCTGCGAAAAAAATTGAGCTCGCAGGACGACAATAGGGCCCCTCAAACTTCTCTCTCAAGGAGGAGGCGGAGGAGGAAGAGAAGGAGGGAAACATTAGCATTGCGAAGACGGGCGGCTGTCCATCACGCCATCAATGGGTTACTTGGGCCAGTTGTTTGCATAATTTGAAGAAACGGCCACGTTGCTTTGCGATCCAGAGACGCGTGCGGCCTTGGTCCACGAATATGTCGCCGAAAATGGCCTACGATCTATCCGAATAACACATTTAGCAGATCGTCACATTCGATATTATAAGGATAAAAAATAGGTTATAAGTATTCGATTGTCTATTCAGGGCTGCATGAGTCATACGTGGATGTGTGCGCCATTGAATAAAAATGAAAAGGCATACGTGAAAGCCACCACTAACCAGTAGCCCTTGTCACCCGCGTTAGGAGTATTAACAGTCTGGGGAAATAACTCTAAAATGCGATCAAATACGAGGCTAACAGTACGTGGCACCACAGGCAATACATGAAGCAGTGCGTTACTTTCTCTACGGTCCTATACGAATCACTACTTTCAAGGGCTCCCTAATCAATAACCAAATGTATATGCAGAGAAAAGAGAACTGTGAGAGAAAGATAGTAAAACCTGAAACATTAAGTCACAGAGTTTCACTTCGAATAACGCAGTGTAATCATTTATGAACAAGTGTTGCTCATTTCTTCCAGCATGGCCCTCGCGTTGTAATCACAATAAAATACGCCGGATTGCCTTTACGTTTCCCTCTCGATATATCGTGATTTTGTCGAGCTTTATTCGCTGCAGTCACCTAACGTAACCCATATTTTTGTTCTTTGCATGTTTCACGTTGCTTTCAGGATTGTGGTTCTGTAACTCGACGATTGATGCGTTGTCGGCGAGTCATTTCATTTGCAGTAGCTTTAGCATCCGCAAGACGGGAGAAATTGAGGTGCGTACAGAAATGCAGACACCAACTATAGGCAGCCAATACACTCTTAAAATATTAGGAAGCAAATTGCCGAGTTACAATTTACGGAGTAGAAAATCGGAATACTACAACAGTGAGAACTAGGAACTTCCGACGCAGCTTGAGCGCACCCGCTATTGTTATTTCAGCGGCATGAAATATGTACTATGGGCCAAAAAGTTTACGGACCAAGGGATATGACAAAAAGGTGAATATCACCGCAGATTCAAAACGCAGCCTGGTATTCCCATTTCCAGCCTCTACTGGTATATGCGAACAATATCGTGATAAACGGTTTTACTGGCTACTTTGAAAGGCTGCTCGGATGTTTAGCGTTTTCTTAGATCCCGTGGTCCATAAACGTTTTTGGTCGATAGAACGTTTTAGCTGTTGGCGTAAAGGTGCCCACAACGACATAACCAGGAATGTGTAGTGTTTCTGTTTTCCTTTCTTTCAGACAAGTCGATCCTCTCCTCCAAATGTTTTCTCCATACTGTGATTTGACTTGCTCTGCCACTGATGATCCATAACGTTTTATAGGAGTGCATGTTTATACGTATTTGCACATGTTAGTGCCTGCTTTCCTACTATCATCTCTGGCTTCATGGATACGTGGGCAGTACCTTGTATATATTCATGCGCCTTTATTGACGATTGTCGGTGCTTTTTTTTTTCACCTTTTTTGTCGTCAAAGAGCGAGAAGCAGCCGGTGATCAGTAAGAACACCAAGCTCTACTACAATAGCATGTTATATAAAAGAACATTTCTAAAGCATGCACTTCAACTGAGCACCACGGGCTATCACTATTATCGCTGCTGCTCCGTTGATACATGCATCCAGTGTTCGTGTTCTCCATAAACTGCAATAACTATCAAGACAAGTTAAAACTAGATCTTGCTGTGTTCCGGTATGGAACGGTAACATGCCGCAGTTCGAAAGACAATGCCTTCAGGCACTGTGACAAAGTATAGGAGCGAGACAGTGCGGTTCACTGCCCAACTGGCCAAAGAAGTTGGAAGGAAGGAAAAAAAAAGAACAATGTTTAGAGCTAGTCTGCAGCTAGATTTCTGCGGACTCCATCATCGACAAAATCCAAACAAGAGACAAAGAAGGTAACGCCTTATGAGACTTTTTTGAGGATGTGGGAGTGGTCGCAATCGTTTGCGAACCGTTGCTCCCGGAGCGCCTCGTAGTTTGCTGAGGGATCATTTCGTGAACTTTAAGGCAGCACGTTTCAGGGAGTTCCAAGTGGCAGCTACTGGTGCCGCTTTTCTGCGTGACATGCTTTTCTTTATTTTTTTTTCGGTGAACAATATGCGCACCCGTCTCTCTTTTGTCTCCTACAGATGGTGCTACGTGCAGGTGCCAAACGGTTGCCACGCGTGCACGTGGGTGCCGTCCAAATGACCCCCTCTTTGTTTCTCGACTGGCGGTTTAAGGAGTGTCCCCCTATGGTGGATACGGACGCCATCGCCGACAAAATGCGAGAAAGAAAAGCTAAGACAGAGGAACGTGTAACGCCCAGTGTGTCGGTTCGGTTCCTCGGCGATGACGCCTTCCAGGCCGTCAGCGGGTCACAAAATGGCTGGTGGTTTCTCGGTTGTGTCTCGGTCGCCGCCCTCGGCTTCGAGTTGTTTCGTTTATTCCTTTGTCTCTTCTTTGGCGCTCTCCTTTAGACAGCAGCTGCGGCAAGGCGTGCGTTTGGAGGGACAAAAGGCGGTGATCGCAAAGCCACGACCATCGTCCGGCGCCACTGTCTCTCGTCACAATGTGCTACCATAACCACGGAGCTATGGAGGCCTTGGCATTTGCAGGCTTTCTTTTCATTTCTCCTTTCTGAATCTCTCAAACTTTCCGCACGCACGCAGACGCATACACGCAGACGCGCAAAAACCAAACTCGCCCACGAATCTACAACCCTATACCAAGATTTACCTTCATCGGTAGGAAAGGTTATACTTATACAAATCGGCGGGAAGTGGCGTATTCTTCTTCTAAACGCCCCCTTTATTTCGGTCACGGCAACGGATATCCTATAGCATCGTAAACAGGTCTCTCGGTCAATATAGCTTTGTACGTCGGTGTAGTAGCATTCGAGATCTGTGCCCTAAATGTCACCTGCCAGGGCCATAAGTAACGTACAGCTCTTCCACTGCGGGTATCAGGGAACCATTCGCACGCCACAGCATGGCATACGCCTCGGGGCTAAAGCACGATGACTGCTTACAGGTAACGAGACTCCGCGCAGGAAATGGCCGACGGTCATCACAAAGCCAACGGCCGCATATATGCGGCACCAATTATCATCCCGTTCTTCTGCATTTCCTCTCTGGACCCCGCGGTGCGGACGAAGAAAACAATTTGTAACGTCGATTCCACGAGGTAGAAACACGCGAGTGGGCCGCCATTTGCATGCCGTCTGCTTTTGTACGTCTGCGGCCAGAGCGAGCCTGTCGCACGGAAGTGTAACTGCACAAATGAATGGAACCCTGGAAAGGCAAGAGAGCAAAATACCTGACGGAACGAAGCAGACGACGCGAAACCAGCTACGCGGCGCCCATTAGGTGCTAATTCCGGGCGCGTCTCTCCTTCCGCACATTATATGACGAACCAGAGGGGGCAGTCCGGCAGGCGGTAAGATGACCCCCCCCCCCCCCCCACCCGCAGGCAGGTGTGTACAAAATGCAACGAAGCAGCCAAGGATGACCCTTCTGCGTGACGCGTGAGTGCAAGCGGTCGTCTGCCGCGCGCGCCATTTTTCGCCGCCGTCTGCTATTGCAAGAATATACGTCTGTTCCAGAAGTACGTCTGTTTCTCGCTAGGCCTAGCTCGTAGCCAAGCGGACCCGCGCGAAATCAGGGCGTTTGATGAGGGGTTTATTCGACGGCTCTTTTTTCACTTACGGGAACGACCCCTTAGTACCCAAAAATTGCCCCGTTTCTTCTTATACCTCGTATACATCCGCCATTAAAGCCGTATCCTGTTTCACGGTGTACGAAAATAAGTCTATCGATGATGTTTCCGGTGGCGTGCGTATCATGCTTTAATTATTCCTTTGTGTAAGCGTCCAATAACGTTGCCGTCAGCTGCGTTTCTCCCTGCCTTATGCACCGTTTGGGGGCGTGGCAGTAATTATTTCGGGCAGGCTGCGACATTTGCCGCCAAATGGGTCGTCTATCCCTGGGAGCGTAGAAGAAGAAAGAAATAATGATGAGAGACCACCGTCGTGGGATGAAACGGACGTTTACAATCGGAAATCGGTGATTACAATAATGACTTCATCGGCATAGTTCGGCATACGCAAAGAGACACGCTTGATGTGCCGTCTCTGGTAATTTTAGCAGTCGCCATGTTCGGCTCTCTCCCTCAGCAAACACTACGCACTATAACATAATGAACGTCCTTTATAGATATTTAGAAGGCGCAACGTAAAAGGCTGTCATAGTGTCGTAATCCCCAGCAAGGTATACGCGAATATCGTAATGATGCGTGCACCATTCGCCGGATCCGGTAATTTTGCGACTTAAGATTTATGCTTCCCTGCATCTTTAATTCTCAGACCGTGAGTTTTATTTTATGTTCGTCCTCTTCATGCGATGCCTTTATCATAAGCCAGTCTGTGAACAGCCATCATGTTGTCGAAGCACAAACTCAATAATGCGTATGACAAATTCAGCAGATATCAGTAATCCTATCACCAATCCCGTGCCATTCCTAAGTTATGCCACCAAATGCGATATTTCTCTCTAATATTGTCCAAATTCAGATAAATTGACTTCGGTGTTTTCGAAAGAGAAGTCTATACAATTCCAAACTGCACTACCTTTTCCGTCAGTCGAGCTTTAATAAAGCTTAGGATTAGTCCTTGCGAGCTTCGAAAGGCAACAATGTTTTCACGTCATGCCGTTTTCTCAATAGCAACGCACACCTCGGGTGGTCGAATTGGGCACAGCTTATAGCCGACGCGAACCTCAATTCGCATCTCATCAGAGTGGGATCGTAAATTCATGTGCCGATGCCATTCTTTCGGGCCCATTTCGCGACCTTTGTGGCGCGAAGTGCCTGAATAAATTCCGCTTAAAAGAATAGCGTGGGGCGACTCGTGGAATACATTTCATCGGAATCTGCGACGTTTAGAGCCCTCGGTACGTTGCACTAACGACGACATATGAGCGTTCTTGAATTTCGCTGCCGGGTCCAGGCCTCGCTCATGAGCGGTCACTGTCACGTATACCCGCCAAGATGGTTCAGTGTCACAATAAGCGTCCAGCAGTGCGAAAAACAAAAAATAAACAAACAAAGCAAAATCGCACGCGCGACAACTTCAGATTAAAGCAGTGATGGCCTAAAAACCAAACAAAACAAAAAGAACAAACCTACTGGCGCCAGCAGAAGTCCTTTTTTCATCGGAGCGTCGAAAATGGCGCCCAACGTGGGGCCCGTGTGTGTGGATATAACGACCCACTATTTGCATAAATCTCGCGTTAGACCTCTACCTCTCCAGCACGCGCAGCCGAACCGACGTGCCCCGCCGCGCGTTCTAAGTGTTCTTTCTTTTTACGCCTAAATCATCAAGCGTCACTTTTAGCGCCCTAAAGCCCGGGACACTTCGGCGTGCCAACGCCACCGAGACTGCTCCCGCCACGAGCGTCACGCGTGGTCTGCGCTTCGCACGTAAGTCAGAAATTACGACCAAGGGCGGGAGTCGCAACTGTCGCGGGAGTCGTCTATTAATCAACCGGACAGACATTCGCCGTGGTCCACGAGAAGATATAACTGAGACGAAATTAGGGAGGGGGGGGGGGTGCAGCTTGAAAAGCACGGTCTCAGAGAGAGACGAGGTAATGACGTAAAGGCACCCGCGTAGCGCCGAAAATAAAAAAAACGGCCTTCTGCACTGAGCCTGCTTTTTCGCGGACCAGCAGACTGCAACGAAGTGACACGTTTGCCCGCACCGTGGCGCTGTACTCTGCGAGTACTCTGCGAGTACTCTGCTGTACTAACGTTCGCAAATGTTATTGTATGCTTAAAATCGGATATCTTGTCCGGGTGGAAGTTAACCAAAGATCAGTAGGCCGGTTAGCTTTGGGAGCCCACGGTAAAACCACAAATGAGGCAGTCCAAGGTGACATGGGTTGGGCCTCTTTTGAAGTCAGAGAAGGACAGAGCAAAATTAGTTTTGAAGAAAGGCTCAGGAACATGGATGAAAATAAATGGGCAGCTAAAGTGTACAAGTATCTGTGCCTGGAATGCATGGGCGGCACAGGTCAAGAAGGAGGAAGAGGTCAAGAAAGTTGGCAACCATGTACAGGAGAATTCAAACGGTAAATAGACAACCAGGAGTGATCAGAAAGAAAGTGGGAGAAATAGAGACAGTGAATTGGATGCAAATAATGGAAGCAAGAAGAACGATGGAGATTTACACGAATGGATGGATGTAAAACTTTAATGAAAGTCCTGAGGTAGGCGACTCATGAATGAGAAGAAAGAAATTAGACGGGAGAATCTGTACGATAGCACAAAGGGCAGTGCCTTGCTATTTGAGGCTCGAGGCGGTTGCCTAAGGACCAAAAGCATACCGGAGCAAATATTCGGAACTAAATGAGGCATGTGTATGCTGCAGCAGAGATCCGGAGACCACTCAGCAAGTCCTAATGGAATGCGAATGGGTTCGACCAGTGAGAACCGTAGGTAACGTACACCTTCCGAAGCGCTTGGGTTTAAAGTGGACGGAAGCATCAACCCGTCAGCAGTCAAGATAAGCGAGAGACGTTTAGAGTATTGGTGATTTCATCTCTTAGGCATAGGTAAAGATAAAATGAAGATGTTGAAAAAAAAAAAGAGTAATGAAATGTATGCAAAAATCCTAGATAAAAAACATGTTTAGCATTCATGAATAAATCAAGCAGGCTAGGTGACTATTTGTCACCGCCCCGTTTCAAAGGGGATGCCATTAAATCATCATCATCTTGATACTCGATTCTCGGAAACATGGCGCACAGAGTGGCATTTATACATTCGCATTCGTGCATTGCACTTACGAACTGGTCTGCGCTACAAGCAACACGGGCAAGCCTAACCCCCTATGTATGGTCCAGCTAGGTCCATCAAAGTTTTTCGCACGTCAGGAGTTATTAAAACGGCCTACTGGGGCGTCAGTCGTCGCGAAAAGGCAAAGAACGATTATGTCGTGGTTAACGTACACGTACTTACAATTCTGGAAATATTAGTGTCCTAGGTGACGGCATCACAGCGTTTTTGGTGCCGTTTACCTATACACTAGCGTAACAAGTAGTTAAGCTGTAACCACTGACCTGTGCCGCTGAGGCTCTTGAGTGTGCTACTGAGCTAGAAGACAAAGGTACACGTAACAAACTGATCCTGTTTTAAGAAAAAAACAGTAAAGACGAAAGAGAGAAGCGTGGTACCAAGCGACGGCTGCAAGATGAAGCCGTCGGCCTACAAAACTGTTAGGACAAAGAATAAACGCAATAACAGTTGCGGTGGGAAACGAATAGGGTCAGCACACCACGCTAACTATCACAAAGACAGAACGCCGGACGCAAATCATCGCGTGTTGGCGGCGCTTTGGGATACGGGAAACCGTCGGAAGCATCCGAAAACTACGACTCGGCGCCGCCTGGAGGCCTGGGAAGGAGGTGTAGTTTGGGTGAGAGGCGACGCGGTATACTCGGCGGAGAGGCGTCTAAGCCTTACAAAAGGCATCCTATATAAGAGAGAGCGAGGCGATTCGACGCAATAAACGCGGTTGAAAGAAGCGCAAGAAGGTATAGGATGCCTCGCTTCTCTCCAACATGCTAGACCAAATGGGGCTGCCATCTGCTGAATGCCAGCGGAGCCAACAGTGCAAACCTGCAATTACAATCACTTGTCCGCCACCGCCGCCACCGCCCGTTTCAGATGGCGCTGGCGTCGTTGTGCGCGCTAATCGCTCTCTCGGGGTACACGGGGACTCCGCGGCATGCAATCGTCTTGCGTTGTCCGAGGAGGGCATTTTCTGCTCCTCTAACTTCGGAGAAGGAAACTAGAGGAGCAGAGAGAAATGGCGAGGCAGAACGCGTGTAACCTGTGTCCACGTCATCGGAATCGTGTTTCCGACTGCCGACAGCAACGCCCTCTTTCTCGCCCTTCCGCAACAAACGCTTGCACAAACACGCGCGAGCGCGCGCGTGCGCAGGAACTCGCACGGGCGCCCACGTATCGACGCCCATCGATCTTGTCAAATTGAGCATCGTTGACAGCCGGGACCGGTTTTCAATTACACGTTCCGAGCCGGAGCAGCGTTGAGTCGAACAGCGAGAGCATTTGTTGGCTGCTCCTTCAAGGATAGTCGAGCCGTGGTTTTAAGAGTCCCTTCGCGCCGCTGCAGACGGAACGCTTCCGACCGGAGGGACGCAGTGGCGCCGCCTCGGCAGACGAGCGATCACCGAGTGAACTACGCGAGCAGAGCAAAAGCAAAAATGCGGACGTCAAAAAGGCTGGGAACTACAGAGTTCCCCGGCTTCAGAGGCAAGGCTGTGTAAGCATTAATTGCTCTCCTGGACGCTGAGATCAATGACTGTTTCGGGGAACAATCGGCAGGAAAGCCAAGTTAATCGCTGCTTCATACCACAAATTTGATGCGTGTATTCACGATGCAATGAAGCTTTTTACCCCTTTTAAAAATATAGCCAGTACGACTGGAGACTGCGGACAAGAATGTTTCGGCACTCGTGGGGGCATGCCCCCCCCCAGTGGCAAAGCGCTCTCTGAATGTCGAGCTGTACGAACCGTTGCTTCCTGAGCAGACATCGCCGGATCGCCTGCGTTTGCATTGTTTGGGCCACTGGTCATCAAACATGTCTGGAGCAGGTTAACGTTGTTGAAAACCACAAGATCATGCGCCAGATGGCGGGGACTTTTCTGCGCGACAGGAAGGGAAAATGTAAGAGCTTCGTGGTACTTGCCGCAAGTCCACTTCAAAGGGATCTCTCTTATCATACATCTATTCTTCAGTGAGGCTCGAGAGAGCCGCCATTGAGAGTATTAGAAATTGAATTCCCTGCCATCTTTTTCTCACACTGAAAAAGAGCTCTCTATGAGCTATGTAGATGGTTCATCTTTGGCGTCGCGCACAACCAAAAAAGAAAGGCATGGAAGAACAAACCCGGCTGACCATCTTCAAACACATCCTTGTGGGTTTGTTGGTGTGACAATGCAAGCAAACACAGCGCGCACACCGTCCTCTCTAGTTTATTGCCCTGTATCCGTCTGCGTGCGCTCTATGTACTTACATTGACTATCTTGAACCTGTTGTCTTGACCTCATGTCATAGATTTTCCGCGTTGGAGAATAAAACATTAGTTGGTAGCCGAGAACAAATACTGCCAGCATTTAAAATACGTATACCAGAAAATTTGCCAGTCAAATCGTTCAACCAACAGCTCATTTTGGTTGGTTAGTAAAAACGTTTATTAAAATAAGTGTCCTGCAGATTGATGACCCGGGCTTAGGTCTTGCCTAGTCGCCGCTTCGCGGGCCTGCTGGAGGGCCCAGATTTGGTCAGCGAGTGGAGCTGTGCAGGGCATCGGCCCACCTCACCGAGAGAACATCGGGATTAAAGCCTTTGGTCTTTGCCTCACATTCCCAGAGCATGTGTTTTAGTGCAGCAGATTCTATGCCGCAGACCTTGCAGGTGCTGTCGGGATAGGTCTCAAAAACAAAGAAACGTTTTGATGTATCTCTGCTTCGTAACTGTTCCCAGTTTTTGCTTACTCCTTCATCTTCTTCAGCCAAACCTCCTCAGTCGTAAAGTCGCCACCACTCAAAGCAGAAAAATATAAGCGCTAAATGTCACTCGGCATTGTTTCCACGCCTTCTCTTCAACGACAGATATAGTCATATAGCTGCCCAATCGCGATTTCTGAATCGGCAGCGGTCGCGTCTCTCAAAGCGTGCCTCATCCTGCCTATACCTCTGTCAACCCATGGCGTATAAGCCCGAAATAATAACGCCTATACATGGAACCGTGTCACGCAACCATTGACATATCGCAGGCACTGGCGGATGCTAACGCAAGGAGGCCAAACAACGGCAACAATGAGCGGAGCTCGGAAATGAATAAACTCGACGCGCGCTTTGAATAGGACGCGAAGCCGAGAAAGACAGAAAGTAAAAGAAAGCAAAAAAAATCGAGAGGAGATAAAAGAAATGAGCTCCCGGGCGGGTTCGTGGCCATTTGGCTACGCAAACAGCGCCTGCAGCAGGCACGGTGCGTGAAGTCATGAAGCCATCAGCCGCGGCCACGGTGGCTAGGCTGAGCTCGGAGCGCGCGGTTATATAGGAAACGAAACCGTGGCGTGACGAGAGGGCCCACCACTCACGCCACCACGCTTTTCTTGAAACGGCGCGGTCGCACGCCTTCCGACGAAGCCAGCGTCTATAGGGCGCTCTGATAACGACGTTCGCGCGAGACTCATTTCTGGTCCCGTCGTCTCTCCCCACCTTTCTTCACCTACCTGGAACATTGTGTCCAAGCGGACAAAGATGGAACGGGAAGGTCCGAGATGTTTGCCGCCGAGCAAACAATCACTCGTACTCAGCCACTATCGCAGGTCTTTACAGTCAAACGCGATTATAACCAACCCGGATAAAGCGAATTATTCTCTATATCGAACAGGCCAAACGTATTTTCCGCTGCTACTCGCGTAAGACAGCTGCCTGATAACGAATTGGAATTTGGATATATCGAACTAGTGGTGTCCGCTGCCAGCAGCCATCGAGCCTTTCAAGTGAGGAGCCGCCTCGCTCGGCACTGCAGGACGCACTTTCTGTGGTGGACACTGAGGGACGTGGGCCCAAGCAGATCCGTACGAATTTGGCGTGTCAGGAACGCCATTATTGGTGGCGCCGCGAAACGTTACAATTACTTCTTACTACAATTGTAGTTTTGTTTTCCATGGATTCCTTCTTTGCTTCTTTTCACCGCTGAAGTAAGCCAATCCATCAAACGAACGCCTCAGAAAAAGTTCGCTCAAAGCGAGTTTTGGTATATCGAATTACGGGATACATCGAACTATCTGTAGCCCGTGTGCTTGCGTTGTAGTGCACGTTAAAGAACCCCAGGTGGTCGAACTTAATCCGGAGCCCTCCACTTCGGCGTGCCTCATAATCAGAACTGGTTTTGGCACGTAAAACCCAAGCAAGAAAAAGAAGAAGAAGAAGAAGCGCATAACGCTATAACGCTGTTCGTTATAACCGGGTTCCATTGTATGCTAATTCCCCACGCATTTTGAAGGGTAACGAACCGGATACTGTCGTATGATTAGTCCCACTGCTTTTACTTCATTACCGCGCCCAAATGAACTCGTGGTGTTTAACATTCTGAAACATCACACGAGCTGTGAGAGATACCACATTTGGTGACTCCGCATTTATTCAACCACGCGGATTTCTTTAACGGCCACCTATATGAAAGTACGCGTGCATTTTCTGGCATTCCACCCCCGTCGGAATGCGACCGCCATGACAGGGAATCCAACCCGGGGCCCCGTGCTTAGCAGCAGGACACCATAGCCACTTAGCCACCATGGCAGGTCTTATTACGGAGATGATGAATAAGGCTACTTGGGGGAAATTTCGTTGCGCCTGTCACGGGTGTCATTTTTGTCATCGCTCAATTCTCTATCTCGCTTTTGTTATTCCATTGAAAGAAGTCGTGTGTAGCATTGCGCCGTCATTGGAGTAGTCGTCGTTGATATGACGTCACCGTTTCTTGTAGGCGTTTTCAGTTTCGTGTAGTTGTCTCAGTCGGCGCTCCGTCGTCGTGCGGCCAGTGTACTCGTTCCGTCCCGTCCTCGGCTTTTGGCGAAAAAAAGTACCCGCTCTCCGCCGGGATCGAGCCCAGGCCCGCTGCGTGGGAGGCGGATACTCTACCACTGAGCCACGCAAGCGCTTGCTTGGCGGTGCCGAACGGCGCTAGCCATCCGCGATGGAACGCGTCGGCTTGCACGCGCAACGGCGTCCCAAGCAGGCCGCGTCGGGCGCGTTGCAATGGGAGCAAATGTGACAGCCATAGTAGTTGCATTGTCGGCCGCTTGGCTGGGCCGAACGGCGCTAGCCATCGGTGATGGAACGCGTCGGCTTGCACGCGCGACGGCGTCCCAAGCGCGTTCCTGACGCATTCTCTCAAATTACTACATAGTACTGTCGAAACGCTCGTATAGCTTAGGCTGTGACTGTGCTGCGTGTGCGGCGCAGGCCTGGAATTTTTATTGTGATAGCAATTATATGGACACTCCAAAGCGTATTTCTGCCGTCGGCGTCGTCGTCGTCGTTGCCGTCGCGGTTGCCGTGAGGTTCCGTATGACGTCAACGGCGATCAAATCGTCGCCGCGCTCCGGACGCTGTATTATGTGCGAGTGGAGGGGCGTGAGGGATGCGCGCTTTCACAGGAAGCGAACGCACGTCGGAGAGCAAACGCGCGTTTTGCGCCGTGATCCCTGAAAGGCTGCGTCTCTTTCCTCCGTTACAATCGCCATATATAGAGAGCAAACGCGACTTCGCGAAATGCCATGGGGAGACGGGAGGGAGGGAGGGGAGGCGACGTTTAGCTGCGGCACCAAATGCGTATTTATATAAAAACGTTGCGAGGCGAGAAGGTAGGTAAGATTTCTGACGCTGCTCGACGAGTGTCCCATTCTGATCTCGTCGAAAACCTCCGAGCCGCTCCCAGAGGCACCGGCAACAGTCACCAACGCCACGCGCGTTCTGTGCTAACGCGGATAAAACGCCCACGGCGTCGACAACAGTTCTGCGCGTTGCTGGTGCTGCTGCATGTCCAAGTTTATACAGCTGATAAAACTACTATCCTTACACCTTATAGCTCTCTACTAATTTGATATTGCAATTGATGCTTCGCCTTTCGGGTGAAACTGCGACAATTTTTTTAGTAGAAACACCAAAGTATACCAAATGATATATATTGACACGATCATTTCAGGGCATGCACAGGCAGCATAACAGTCAGAATCTGCTCATGATTCCGTCTTGCTTTAGATATTTACCGTAAAAAGGTTAATTCATTGTCATTCATGCAATCTCTGCGCAGCAAAGATATAAAAAAACTAGAACACATTCGTCGTCACACCCAGAACATTGTAGAGGTCAGCGCTGCCCCCTGGCGGTGCGTCACGCTAAGTGCACGACCACAATCGTTTGCGAGGCGCGTAGCTTGGCCGACATGCGAAGTTGCCACCTACGTGCAGCTCTCAAGCGCGCATGCGGGCCACAATTAACCACCTACCTTTTCCTCTCACAGCATCGTCCGAAGTGACGGACGCACGAGTCTGACCCTTCGTGACCAGAAAGCATCAGGGATGCGCCCGCTTCGGGGTTGGCTGAAGACGAGAAAATGCCTGCCCTCTCGAGCTGCCAATCACGGGTACCCATTCTTTTTCCGTCACAGAAAGAAAAAGAACCATATAAACAACTCGCGGTACGCAAAAATGTGTCTAAATTTTGCACGCGTCGCCATTAAAGCGCGCTTTCGTCTGGCGATAGAGGGCGTCGTCAGCGCAGCGCATGCGCGCAGCATCAGGACTAACAGACGATTCGGCATTGCAGACGACTCGTCTGTTATCATCTGCTATACGCTCGTCTGCTACACTCGTCTGCTTGAATTCACCTGCTTATGCTCAGAGTCCAGCTCGTCTTTGTATGATGACTGCATTAGATCGCGCCCGAGCGCAGGCAAGCGTTCCTAATCGTGTTTCCAGCGTGACCACTTCACCGCCTGCCCAAGCAACGTCGGTCTTCCTTCCTCCACGCGTATATACGTAAATAAACTGGCTGCCAATTCCATGGGCGTGCGTTGGCGTGTCTTTTGAATGCGCCTAATGTTGACACAAGAGAACGCTCCGCGCAATTGCTGAAGGCAACGGCCTTCCCTCATATTATGCTGGCGCAAGCTCTAAATAGATTGGCTGAAACGGCTACAAGGAAACTCCGTATGAAAGACATGACGCGTTTGAAGCGACTTTTTGAGCACGGCGCCGTGGAAAGCTACCTACCGCTGGTCTAGTATGAGCTAAAAATAAGAAGAAATATCTTCCAGAAGAGAAGACATCCCAAAATTATTTATTCATGTAGAAAATATATTACAGAAATGTGAAAGTCGCGCGTTTAAATTTTAATGTTTGTTCGCCAAAAAGAAATACATAGTGTTCAATTTCTGCGAATCATGAGAAATTTTACAATTCAGTAGCTAATGTATCTAGTTAGGCGGTGGCTCAGAGTTACAGAAGTACCTTTAATAAAAAGAGCCCTCGGTAGGTTTTATGTTCTCTTTTGTCTTTTTCAATCAGTGCATGTAAGAGCACAGCCGCAATATTAAAGTTATTTTACATAAGGAAATTTTGCAATGTATGCCCGTAACAGACCATATTTTTTTTTTCAGTTTAGGGTAACTCTCCGATGGTTATACTGGTCTCATGCATGGTAATTTTAAACGACCTCTGCATCCGTTTATAAATTACATCCCCGCTTTATTCACGATGTTCAGGACGTCCTCCACGTATTTCACGAAGCTTTCCAGCTAAACTGGCCCGGTAGTATTGGTAAATCCCAAGACCGAAATCAAACCACGAAACTTCTTTCAATGCAGGGGCTGCTTATCTCACGCACAACTCTGTTTCAGGTAGTTTTCGCACTCTAGATGCAGTTTTTAATCCCTATTCTTCGCAGTGACAATGAACGTGCTCTTTCTCTCTGCCGCGGAGTACGAGAACTTTCCAAACTGAGTTGCATAGTGCTTCTGTGGGAACGTACTGCTTCTTGTTGGCGAAGTCTTGCAAAGAGATATACCAAAAGGGATTACCAAAAGTGCACTATGGTAATGCCGCTTGTCAGCGCTTTGCTTCTTCGTGTCGTTTTCGTCGTTGTTGTTGTTTAACCACTGCGACATTATAGCAACCTTGGCTACTGAAGAGCCAGTGTTTATTAATTGGTAGCTAGAAAAAAGGAAATACGAATAAACGAGACAACTCTATAAAATAAAAAGGTCTTGTAATCACTTAGAGTGAAAGAAACAGACCACATGCTAAGGACTTGACAAGTAATTACACATATAAACACAACACGCGTAATATGCAGTGTAAAGGGACAAACTGTGGCAACCATGAGTAAGTAGTCTCTGCTCATGCCGAAATAGTTCAGTTGATAGCAAAGCTCATGAAAAATCATGAACCAGGAAGTATTGTGACGTGTAGCTTAGATGAAATATATAT
Source organism: Dermacentor silvarum (assembly GCF_013339745.2). NCBI lineage: Eukaryota > Metazoa > Arthropoda > Arachnida > Ixodida > Ixodidae > Dermacentor > Dermacentor silvarum. The sequence goes on from NC_051158.1 coordinate 84,729,312, forward strand.
GTACGTATATATATATATATATATATATATATATATATATATATATTACATAAAGTAAATAGCACTATTCACAGGGACATAATGAGCTCAGCATCCTCAAGGAATAGCGCCACGCTTTTGCAGCTTTATCTTCGCTTTGTAAGGACGGGGCCAGGCCGTCCCTTATCTTTACAGACAATGGACGCGTATCTTGCGCTTCAACTGATCACGAAGTGCCTTCCAACCTCGGTAAAATGTGGCCATTTTATAATGAGTCTTCGTGTAGCCTTTCTGCACAATGCCTTACAACGCTCGTCACCATTGTACATGTTTGTGTACCACCAAAAACCTCGCTCATCACGGCCAATTTTTCTGTCAAATACTGACACAATGTATTTTTACACAGCCATATCGCTGCATCACCTGCGCACTGAAGCTATACACACTTCTAGCTCGCGGCAAAATCTACTCTTGTTTCTCAGAGCCCTCCCGCCGAGAATCAAATTGTTAGCCCTGCAATCACGGACTAAACGCAAGCGCTTACCGTTATCATTACGGAACCGAGCGAGGAAGGATTAATCACTTTAGGTCGTACCGTCGGAACCGATCACTTATGAGCCTCAGCAGGCTGGGATCGAGCTATTTGTGCGTGTGAGCTGAAGGCATACCGGCCGCCTTCGGCACTGGTGGGACACGAAGAATGCAAATGGCAGAAGAACGATGCAACGCAAACGCGCGTATATTCGCCGCACACGAACGCTGCCAAGAAGCGCAAACACGTACGTGTCGAATGCCCCAAAGTCGACGAAGAGAGAAATATGTGTTTGTGTGCGCAGAGAGAGAACGGGCCGTTTTCATTTACAATCGCCCCGGTCCGATTCTTCTAATAACAGTCCATAAACATTATCCATAACCCCGGGACCACCCGCGTCAAGCGGAACTGGAGAGAGGTTAAACGAGCGGCGGCCCTGTAACGGCCAAGCCAAATGTGAGCGGCACGAGAATTACACGCTGTAGGCTCACAATATTCTCCCGCATGCCGGCGCCCGAATCGCCGCGCCTACATTCGGTTTCTGCGAAGAGGAGGAGAAGGCGACAATTAAATCGTAGCCGCAGCAGACCGGTCCCGGGCGGACATTTTATTGGGGGACCGGCCGTATACAGCAAGCTAGCCAAAAGCAAACGACCAGACGACAAACGTAGCAGACGACAAAGCCGTCTTATCGGCAAAGCAGACGAAACGGGCGCAAACATCGTAGCCACGCAGCGAATCTTTGTCGTCTGCTATTTATCCGAGCGCTGCCGCAGCGCCATCGGCGGCGATCGGTGACCCTACTGGAGTGTGGCAGAAACAAACGAGTAAAACAAAATGCGAAAGAGATAAGAAATTATAAAAGTAAACAAAATTCGACCTTAGGGGCTCGGAGAGCACGTACGCACTGAAAACAGACACCCAATTTCTCGTTTTGTTTCGCTCCCAGTTAATGGGCGCGAATTATTTATTACGCCGAACGAACCCTCTCACCCTGTGCAAACCGATGCTCGGAGGTATTAAAGGTAAACGCGTGAGCGTAGCCCCCCCTCCCTCTTGAAGAATAAGCGATGATGGAGAAACACACAGTACGTGCTGCCACCGACCGGCCAGAGAACAACACCCATGCTCGGAGCGTTTCTTTCCTCTAAGTATAGTGCGTCGACGTCGTCGGCTCGTTCGCGAGAGTCAAGCCCGGCTACAGTCAAGCCAAATCGAGTGATTGAGGGTGGAGGAAGAAGGGAGGCGGAAAGCGAGCGGTAACTCCGAGAGAAGTATCAGCGAGGGAGGGGGTAGGGAGGGTAAATTCGACGACGGCGCCCTGTTAAGGCGAAAGAAGCTTGTTTGGTCACGGCCGTTACAGACGTCGTGGACGCAATTATCTGGCTCATTATTTCAACGATCCGGCGATTCACGGCGCAAGGGGCGCGTAAGGTTCGTGGTGCGGCTGGGAAAAAGAGAAACACAAAAACACCGCCGAAGCCAGTTAGGGGGGCAAACGTATGGCGGCTTCGCAAGAAAGAGCATGGCGCCGAAAATGAGCAATATTAAAGAACAAAAATGAAAAAGAAAGGCAAACCTGGCAGACGATGTCGCTCTGTAGAACAGACGACCAACAGACGACACCCACGAAAAACGTTGCCGGGGCATTTCGGGTAACCTGCCCGCGCTTTCCATCTGCAAAACCTCCTTGCCGCTTTGAGTTACTTCATTGCTCCGCTGCTTGTACGCACTAAATTTTTATGTACGTCCGCTCCCGTCTTCGCCTGTCCTAAGTACTACACGGGGAGAGCTGCGTAGTACAAACACGACGCCATCTTGACGAGCTGAAGGTAAATGGCGCGCAGCTACAATAAGTGTTCTTCGTGTCTTGCCCTTACTGAGTGCACTAGGTACTTGTGAGTGCACAAAATGACTTTCTTTTTAGCTGCGTTGCCTATGCTTTTGAATGCATCCCGTTATGTTTACTTAATTCAAAAGAGTTTTTTTAATGTCCTGTAGCGGACAGCGCACTTTCGATTTGTGAGCTGGCTCACATAGGAGACAGGCAGATATCACCTGCTCAACAAAAAACAATGCTCACTTAATTCGCAAAACTGATTACAAAATTATTCTCACTAACAACCCAATTATTCGTTGTAGGGCAGGTGTTCCAGTTCCAGCACTGAAACGGAGCTGTGAATGATGTCACATAGGCTTAGCGACAATTCAAACCGTAAAATCCCTTTCGAGGTAGCCTTACTCAAGAACTTCCACGTAATACGTCGACATTTGAGCGATAGCTCTGTGCCGTACAGCGCGAGGGTGTTTTTCTTATTCTTCTCTCTGATTTCAACAGTTCACTGAAATACCAATGTAGTTATTTCACGTACTGCGAACTTATCTTGAGCAATTCATAAAAGTCTACAAAATTTCTACAACACCAGGATGTTCATATTCGTGCACATTTTCAAATCCGGACTTGCGATATCAACACTAATGTTCTTGATTAGGAAATAAGATAATAGAGTCCATTTGTTGATTAGTATAGTTGCCGACCTTGATATATGTTGCAAAACCAATGCCTATCAATATAGTACATATGAAGATGCACAGTTGTGTCCTTACGTACAAGTAAAACTTGCAAATGTTATCTCTGTAAAAGTATCCACGCAGAAAGGAAAACAATAGAAAAGAAAAACAAGCGGTACGTAAATTATAAACAAAGCTTTTCAGCTCCGGGAAACATACTGAAGAACAGCGCTAGAAGAACAAGTGCAACAGTAAGAAAGACAGCCAATAATAACAAACAGATGTTTAACTTCCACATTGCGCCGCGTATTTTTTCACGTGCACTAAGAAAGCCAAAAATGCCAGAATTGTCCGCATATTTGTTTTTCATACCATGTAAGTATTTCGGGGGCAATGCAACAGAATAACAATTACACATGCACCACGTGTAGAGCATCGATCCCGTCTCTTTCCTCGCCTTTATTCATTACGTTCTTGTGAAATACAAGGGAACACAAGATGATGATTGAACAGGAGCGGGATTTGTGCACGGTTCAACTTACACGCTCTGCGTCTCATCGAGCAACCGGAAGGATTTCACGTATAACCGCAACTTGTACGCCTAACACGCCTTTCTACACCGCGTCTAAATTTCCGCTCGCGTGATACACTTTAGCCGGCCCGCCGAAATCGGTTCAAATGAAATCTCCCGCACAGACGCATTGGTGGGGAACACGCAAAATCAATTTCGGCATCCGGGAGCAGCGTAATAACGCATCGGAAAATTGCCGACCTGTTACTGCACTTGGGGAGTTCGCCGCACGGTTCGTTTAGCGTGCTGCAATTTTGGCGCAGCGAAGCTTGGTGCGCTGTATTACGCCGAAGCTCGGCCAAGGTCGCCGGGGACGATATAGAGGCCTCAGCCTTAAAACAAAAAAAAAAAAAAAAAAAAACGCCAGAATGAAATGATGAGAACGAAGGTGGGGGGGGGGGGGGGGGGGGGTAATCTTCCGTACTTAAGCTGCCCGTACGGCGTGTTGAAAGAGGGCTCACGGGGCGTTTCTGGTGCAGGCAAAGTTTGTTTTACTCTCAGGGTGATGATTATTCGAAGATCGTGCGATCGAAATTTTGAGGTCCAGGGAACTGTTGCGGTGTTTGTGTTGTGCTGCTCAGATCGTACTTGGTAGGCAGAAACAGTATAGACAACACAGGAAAGATACATAGTATCAGTGGTTCAATGTCCTTTTAGGTAATAGTGAAAACAAGGTAAACTGGGCACTCAAGACGCATTCGACTGCGTTGATGGTAGTCCTTTTCACTCAAGAACATATAGCCCCTGGATAATCAGCGCCAACGGTGGCAATGTCTTGGCCCCATCATAACTAATGTACTACACGACCACTGTCAGCATTCTCCGCTGTTTCTGTTTGTCTCACAACGGGAGTGCCACAACAATTTTCGTGCGGCAGCGTAACTCAGCCGCGGGCGATGTTGTGGTTGATATTGTGCCATGTTGTTTCCGGCCTTCGTCAGGGAATGATTCCGTGACGAAGGCCATACCCCGGTCGGAACAAGCTGTTCACCGGAATAGTGCCAAAGTGACAACGAACCCTGCGCTTTCCCTTAAATATATATTTTTTTCTCTATCTCTCCTTAAGGACATCATAGGAGGCAAACACGTAGGGACCGACAGGGAATACCTGGCGGCCGCTTCGTCCAGCAGGCCCACGAAGCGGCCGCCAGGTATTCCCTGTCGGTCCCTACGTGGGAGACGCCCACTACGCCCTAAGCGCGTCCTGCAGGACCCAAATAAAGTTTGTCCAGTCCAGTCCAGTCCAGGAGGCAAGCAGACGTGGGTTTATGGCTATGATATTGAAACGAAGGTGTAGTCGGCGGAATGAGTGGGCAAAGAGTATCCTCGTCCAAAAAAAAAAAGCATGCATGAGTCGGTCAAAGATCAAGGTGATGGTGGTTGTCTTTTTTGACCACTAAGGCATTGTCCATCAGGAATTTGTACCACGTGGTCAGATGGTAAACAAGGAAATCTACCAGGAACTTCTAGCGCATTTGAGGAATTCTGTGCGCACTAAGAGGCCTGAATTGTAGTAAAACCAGACTTCGATGTTGCATCATGACAATGCGCCGGCTCACACGTCTCTCCTTGTCCGCAGCTATTTAGTAAAACATCACATTCCCGTTGTGCCCCAGCCACAGTATTCTGTGGACCTAGACCCGGCAGACGTTTTCCCGTTTCCCATACTTAAAGTCACATTAAAAGGACGCCGTTTCCAAACCATAGAGGAGATTCAGGACAATGCCACAAGAGACCTGCACGCCATCCCAGAAAGCGCGTTCGAGGAGGCGTGCCTTGAGGCGGACAGTGCTTATAATGTTCAAACGTATAGCTTCACTGGCTTTACTCAACAATAAAACAATAACAAAGCATAGACGCTTATAATGTTGTACAATAAGCAATAAAAATGGTACAGCAAAAGTGCGGCTGCTATTTGAACACACCTCCTATATATAGCCTACAAGAGGACCATAGTTCAATATTACACGTGATGTTCTTTATTGAAGAAAGCACATAGTATCGACTTGCTTGGGGAAAACTGCAACTGTTGATGTGTGAACTGGGGCCAGATTCACAAAGCTTTTCTTTCGTAAGTTCACTTTGCCATTGGCTGCCACCTTCGCTAATGATATGTCTGGCATCTGGAGTGGCTAAAACTCTTTCTTACGAGAAATTCTAGCATAAAATGCTTTTCTAAACTCGGGCCCTGTTGTCCACCGTTAAAGTGATCAGATAAGTGTAGAGCACGTGCGAATTTGTCCGCCTGGCAAGTGTGCAATCGCCCGGTTTGCCAACAGATGACTTGTCGTTGGTACCACTTTCCTCTTTGTACGCACCTGTACGATGTCTCGACACAGCCCGATTCCGCATCTGCAGCTAAAGCACCAGCAAAGTGGTAGGAGCACATATAAAGCAATCCCCTTTAACAGCGCACCGCACAGTTCCCTTGCGTAAGTCGCGTATCCTTCATTAAAAATTTATCAACCCAAAAGAAATTGTAGTTTATGGTTAAGGGTTCTATAGTTGCACGTCAGTTTTAGTTAAGGCACGAGGTTTCTTGCGGCCGCTTGTAGTAATCAGTAAGCGGTGTCAATCACGGCAGAAGGACCAGCCATGTGAATAATGACGGCATGTTGCAGCCCGCTTTTGCTGTACATTATTATAATTGCCTACACAATCAGAGAAGGGCACATTGAGAGGACGACACCACGTCTCGTCAATGTATCCTGTCAAGGTGTCCTTGCGCAGAAAACTACAGCCCACTAAGTTACAGCCCACTAAGTCCCTTTTTCCAAGTTTGTCTTGTACGTCTTCTTCGAGCTTTCAAATCGACGTGTCGGCGCTCGTTCTGTCATGGTGTCCTTGCGCAGCTGTTTTTCTTTTGTCGCGCAGATAATTATGCCGAGGAATATGCATCATCTAGTCCACCAAGGCATTGTGAATTTCCGGCACCCGTCCGTAGAGGGCACTGCGAACGCCCAAGAAGCCGCGACAGGCTCAACACGTATCGGCGTGGAGCGAACCGCATCGCTATAGGCGAAACGCTTACACCGTGGCCTGGGTTACCACAACGCCTATATTACAGTTTCCTACTGCTGTGGTAAGCGACACGCGCGTAATGCTTAACGCCCCGTGACCACATCCAAAATGTGTGCGTGCTCGCTTCCGTAGGTACTTTGCACGCCTGATACTCAGCTCCACTTCGCGGTTCTCTATTTAAAACTGAGTTAACGGCCGGCTGAACGCGTCTCAAAAAGCGTGCCACGAAGGAAACTGACTCGAACGCTTCGTGCTCAAAACTCGCGACGGGCGCTGATAAGCCCGCGGGCTTTCGGATGCTCATTTATTTTTTATCTCATTTTTTTCTTTTCTGTCACGAACCACCCTACGGTTATAGCACCTTGTTTGCTATACTCCACTGTAGAGGCGCGAGCTGATATAGCTCAAGAGACTTGAGGCACGAGCGACCTACGCGCTCTGTCACAGCCCAAAAATTGCGCGTCTTCATTTCTGAGCGGTGAATAGATTTAAACAGTCCAAACAATAAAGAGAACGACCACAGATTGCCGCAGCTTGGTTTTCAAGTGCCGAGGCACACGCGAGCATTTTGTGCCACCAGGCGTTGCTGAGAATAAAAACGTAATAACTCTACGAATGAGCCTTTTTCTTGCGTGTGTGCGCGTGAGGCGAGTGTTAGGAGTTGTGCGCATGCGCGTGAAGTGGCACGTGTCTGCGGACCGGAAAGATAGGATGCGTAAGGACGCGCGAATGCTTTTTTTCCCCCTCTTTTTTGAACCAAATGCGTAGCCAGGTGCACGGGTTCTCACGAAGTGTTCTAAAAGGGGCACGCCGGAAAGTAACAAAGAGTTGTTCAACATTTATTATTTCCCACTCCTGAATCACCCTTTAGGAAGCCGTTCTGTAACGTTCACGTGCCAGCTATTCGCGGATGGTTTGGGGCAGTTACTAACGTGCAGTTTTCTCTGCTTGAAGTGTTGTTCCCGTGAAGGGCTAAATTTTTTTTTTTCCTCAAGAAAGATTGCATTAGTTTGCCCCGGCATTTGCGCCACCCGTTTCAAATCACACTTCTGCGGCATTGCTGAGTGAGGTCGAATGACGCAGCTGGAGTCGGAAGTGTTTTGTGGGCTGTTTATAAAACCTGAAGATTACACCGATACAATTGCGCAGAACAAACGTATCGCGGGCCACAAAAAGTTCTGTGGGCTCTGTTGCGCGACGTCGTGCTTATCGGGTGGAGGTTCTGCGTCCCCGAACATATAGTACGACAGAATCGTGCACGACACAATTCTCTCTGCTTCGGCCGTTAGTCCAACACGGGTGACGTCATGGCACGGAATGTACAAAGCTCGTATTGAAAAGCGTGAAAAAGAGTCATCAAGCTCATCTGCCATTTAGTAGCCTTTAGGAAAGGAGTACTGACACATATTTTCTAAGTAGTACAAGCTCTATCACACGTTTGCAAAAAAATATATATATTCGCAGCCGGCCAAACCGAGAAACGAAGCATCCATACATGGACGCAAGCATCACAAGGATACGATGCCTGAAACGACAATTGCGCCAACTGCTTATTCAGGGATTCCTTATTGGTTATACTAAAAGAATGACCGTTTTAAACTGTCTGCAGCTTGTTTTTATTACAATTTTCTTTCCGAACACTGACACAGTCAGCACAGACGACCTAATTTGTTTTTGAAGAGAGAGAAAGGATGCACAGAAAGGCAGGGATGTTAACCAGATGTAGTTCCAGTTGGCTACCCTGCACGGGAGGAAGGGGTAGGCGAATAAAAAGTGAAATGGAGTGGAAGGGGGGAGAGAGAGAAAGAGAGACGAGCACAAACAAACCGCGTACGCTATAGAGCGGTACGGGGCGGCGTTCTTAAGGTCTATCTTGAGGGCCCGTAGACCGCATTAACCTTAGTAACGATAGTAAGAGCTTCAGCGAGTATGTTCTGTCGGAGCACAGACCTAAAGCTTTTAGTTCCGTTAGTGGACGATTGTCCAATTGGTCCAACACTCTGCACAACACTTGTCTTTCGGCATTATAGCTGGGCAGACACAGATAATGTGTGCGAGCGTCTCATCGCTGTTGAACATGTCGCACGCGGGGCTGTGGGCCATTCCAATATCGTTTTTCAAAATTTGGTCAAGCATGTATGAGTGATACTTCCATGCTTATCGCACCGAACACGTGGGTGCATTGGCATGCAAAAACAATATGTCCCAGTGTATCTCGCTTTGTTCTCCATTCAGACAGGAAAGCAGAATGCTTGATATTCGGGAACAAATCTAAACGTACAAGAAGTCGTCACCAAAGCGGACGTGCAGCAGACGAAACTATGCGGAAATAACAGAAGTGCATACTTACGCCTACTAAAAAGAGGGCGCAGATTATACACAGACGCTAATAGCAAGGGACAAAGGTGAATGCCCCTAACGAGGTAAAGTGAGCACTTATTTTCCCCACGAGTACAGTTACCGATTTCAATGGGTTGTAAGCTTCCAAATAAACAGAAAGAAAAAGAAAACTCTCCGTAAGCAGCAGACGACTTGCAGAAGGCAAGCGCGCCTTCTGCTACTCAAATGCACATAGAAGGACTCGCGCTCGGAGGACTGGACTCATCGTCGTCGACGGTGCACGTAAGACCGCCGCTCATTGTGCGCGTTTTTGACGGAGGCCCGGCAGTAACATATACATACGTGCGCGCCAAACAAGCTGGCGCAACGATTACGACGGTGGCGAAAGAAAAGGATCTGCTTAGCGCGTGCGGTTTCAGCGAGGCTGCAGCAATTAAGCATCTTGCCTGGCGCGTAACCCGGGTTCAAGGCTGCTTGCATACACGGAGAAACGTACAGAAGGCACGCACAAGAGGGATACATCACGTCAGCAACACGATGGCGTCCCTACTTGTGTAAGTGCTCTCCTGGGATACTTCCTATAGCCAGAGGCAACAGACTGCCGGCATTATGGGCAGACAATAATGCGCGCTTGCTTGAGTGCGTGTTTCAACGGTACTCGTGTGTGCATGTGTTTGCGCTTGTGTTAGTATAAGTGCCGGGTATAGGAGAGCTTTAACGTGAGCTACTTGGTCAGACATATAAATATTATGGTGAAATAATAGGACATGTATTTAAACTGTATAAAGAAATACTATGATTATGCATCGGTTTGTGTGAGCGCGCGTGCATGCGTGCTTGTTTGTATGTGTTTGTGTTTGTGTGTGTGTGCGCGTTCTAGTGTATGAGTGTCTGTGTGTGTTCGTGTGCGTGCGTTTGCGCCTGCACGTGTGTGAATGTGTCTGTGCATGTTGTGCATGTGCGTGCGTGTGTGCGTGTGTAAATGTCTGTGTGCGTTCGTGTGCGTGCTTGCGTGCATACGTGGGTGTGTACGTGTGTGTGTGTGTGGGCGCATGTGTGCTAGCATGCCTGCGTGCACGCGTTTGTGTGTTGTGTTCCTGGCAGCAGAAAGTATATAGTTGCACAGAGGTAAAAAGCGGTTGTTGAGAAGTAAATCGGCCTCTCAGTTAATAGCAGTCATTTCGGCCAGAAACACATAAGTAGTATGTGCTACGCCATCTTTGCAATAAAGATGGCGGGATGCCGCACTGGGGCGCAGCGCTGGCACAATGGCTACAGCAAAACAGTGAGGCCCGAAACGTTTTCTGGCAGCCTTAGAGATCACTGGTTGCGGGAACAGAGCGCTCCAGAAAAGAAGTGCATCGCGATAACAAGGAGGTGCTTCCTTCGGGCTTCGTGGAACTCCTCCCCCACAGCGAGGATCAAAAAAAAAAGAAAAAAAAACAGGGTCTAAGGTCATTCGCGAAACACCAATGAGGAAAGGTTTACGTGCCCGCCATGTTCTTTAGCACGATCCCCGAAAACAACACGCGGAAGTGCAGAGTTTTTTTAGAAGCCCGACAGGAACGCAAGAGAAGCGGCGGAGAACGACTCGTTGAAACCTTGACGCGCCGTCTGCACCGCGTAGAAGATAGCAGACGATGGGCGGGCAATGGTCGGAAAAGGAGCTTCGGCCGAGCCGCGCCTCTGCCGCTGGCATCACGGGCAACCCCTGTCACCCCCCCCCCCCCCCCCAAAAAAAAAAAAAAAAAAAGTCACGCGTAAGAGAAAAGAGACGCTGTAAATATAGCCGCCGATCGCCGCTGTTTTTATTTTGTTTTTGTGTTTATTGGCAGCCACGTCAAGAACGACATGTGCAACACCCGCGCTCGCGTCACGACGAGCGTCTCGCGCGAACGCGCGAGAAGAGCCGTCTGCTCCCGCACCCCGCACTAGAAATTTCTCGCCAGGCTTCTAGTAGATGGCGCTGACGAAACGTGCCTTCACGGACGGCGTCCGAGACAGCAGACTCGCGGCGATGGCTACCCGGTGTTTAAGGTGGGCGGACGAAAACAAAGGGCCGCTATAGCGGTTCGTTCTTGTGATCTCTTCTGTTGCGAGCTCGCACGCGAGCAGGCGGGAGTGTTGAGGAAACGTCTCAATCGAACGTCCGCCGGCACCTCGTAGAGGTTTGCAGAAGACATGCGCGGACGACGCGTTTATCTATCAGCACAGCGGGGCGAGTAAAACAAAGAAAGCCACTCGGTGATGTGAGGGTTAAAGAGCCTCTTCTAAAAAGGGGGCTTTGAGCATGGTAGCCCCCGGTAAAGAAACACGTCCGAGATTTCGCGGCTGACAGAAGGGGTCTTGTATATCGTGCGCAGACAACGGATGCCTTTCGGATCAGACGACGGGAAAAGACGGCCGGCATCGTCTGCTTCGGCACTTGAAGAAGATATCAAGCGGTTTTCTATAGGAACGAAGGTGGTGATTAGAAGGCGAGGTTGTATTTTTCTTTCTTTTTTTTTTGACACTGGCGTACTTATGATGACGAGGAAAAAAACACAACTAAGTAAGGAACCATGTTTTTGCGTCCTCGGAACACCCGACAGTTGAGCATTCTTCTAGACAGGCACGCACGACGTAACAAGCGTGAAACGTTCCAGACACGGTTCTATCAACTGAATTGTGATGGCCACGACGATAATGCCTTCCTCGTAACGAATGCATTGATTTTGTATGCACGCCTTCAAAGCCGCGCTCTTTGGTAAGAAAATCCCGATGTGGTCGTCATTAACGCCAGTTTTTGTTGTTATTGCTGTTGTTCCTGGTTGCTATTTCACGCATATAGTAGCTTTTCCTTCGTTTTCCTCACACCGATTCCTGCGGTGTAGACACTCCAGCAGACGCTAATTTACAACAAATGTCCCACGCCAGAAATGACAACTTGAAGTTCCTCAGAACACAGCTTTAAACTAAATGTACTCCAAGCACGCTCTTAAGGTGGACTAGTCGCAAAGACGTATTGAGGCGACGCATCTGCCTCGTATCTATGTAACATCCCCGCAAGAAAGGAGGAGTTGGTCGCGAACGAAGCTGCAAACCCGACCACACGAACTATAGGTAGCGCTGCGCACAGAGTGACGCCACTAACCTGTACACGTGACTCGATGAGGTCTAGCCGCATGGCGAGCGCCTCCCTCATGAAGACGTCCGGGTAGTGACTGGCCTCGAACGCCTTTTCGAGCTCCTCCAGCTGCCAGCCGTTGAAGTTGGTCCTCGTCCGCCGCCGCTTGCCACTGCCGCCGTTGCTGCTGCCGCCATCTTTGTCTGACTCTGCGGCGTCTGCAACGGAAAAACAGGCGATACAGATTGTCGGCATATTGCCATTGATCCATTGCTTATGCACAAAATTAGCCTGAGTATTACAGTAAAGGATAGGACGGAGATTCAAGGTGGAGCTGGTCACGTGGCGCGCGTTATCAGTTGCGTGCGTCAGTTCTGTAAGAGACCTCCGTTAGGTTCACGCGGCGGCAGGCCGACGCCAAGCTAGGAAAATGAGGCAAGGAAGCGAAACTCACGTACTTCATAGCGCCTTTGGGACTGTAATACGATGCGCCCATACATGCCTTTGATTGCAGTTTCTTCAACAGCAGCTCTAATTAGGAACGACGTTAAAGTTACGCTGAGTAGAAACAGTTACATTGATGAAATATTGTTTAAAAACATTATTTTCGTTAATATAGCAGTAAGGGGTTGATTACTCGAAGAGGAAAGGAAGGTTGAAGTTCCAGTTTTTTAATTTCGCGCGGTAGCCCCGCGCCGGTACATCAGATTAGTCATAAATTTGAAAATATTTTTTTTCCGTATTTGCGCCCTCGGTCCCTAATTGAAGTTCTTGAAACTTGGAAATTACAGTGCTTCATTCTTTTACAATACACTGTATTCAGTTTTTACCGATAAAAGCTCAGCTAGTCCTGAGCAGGCACCGTCAAAATCAGTGAAGTTACTGCGGGTTTGTGCGACAACTTAAAGTGGCGTCGCAAGCCGTCCTTTATTTTTGCTCTTTTTCACACTTACTCAGCCTCTTGTCAGGGTGAGAATGGCTTTTCGGGTATTGTAGAATTATGTTCCTCCTCAGTGTCCCTTTTAAAGCCCTTGCGAAAACTCTTATCACGTATACTGGTGCCAGGAATCCCCAGTCTGATTGCGCAGTGTCCCAGATCAGATTGCTGTTGCACTTAGACAATTCTGTGACCAGCCCTCAGTCCACTATTAAATGTCCCCTATGGCGCCACTTACTCTTCGGGTGACTTTTAATGAATTTGTGTTATGGGACGCGCAAATCGAGACCTTAATAAGAAAACTATCCCGGACTTTAGGTATTTTAGGAAAATTTCAGAACACACTGCCTCAAAAAACTAAGCGGCTAATATATTTTGCACTTTCTGAATCACACACAATATATTGCCACTTGGTGTGGGGAACTACCACGATAACAAATACGAACAAATTAATAACACTGCAGAAGGGTGCGTTAAGAGCTATTGCCAATGTGCCGTTTTCAGCTCCCTCGGTACCGCTTTACTCTAGTTTACGGGTTAAGAAAGTTACCGCTCTTTATCCCATGCGTATTCTCTGCCTGTATAAGTCGCAAATTAAGCACAGAATTACTTTTCTATCGAAAACTGCGAATTTGCAGAGGAACCCAAATCACTATACAACACGACACCATGAATTCTGGTATGTCCCACGGCCGCGCACAAATTACGGAATGCAAGCACTGAAATATGCTCTTCCGTCAACACTTAATAACCATAGTTTAAATGATTTGTCTATCAAAAACATCTCTTATAAGAACCTTAAGAAAATATTTTTGTGATTTCTTTCTGTAGTTGTAATAGTTGTGGTAATGTAGAATTTTAGATTTCAGTTATGTTACAGTATTCGCTTAAAGTACTGTTTGCAATATCCAGGCTTATCGAATGGATCATCCGTCGGCATGCAACTGCTTGGTGTACTTACGGGAGAAGGAAGCTTTGTCAAGCAGCGATACAGTGGCGTTTTTTCCCATCTCCTCAGCCACGTGATGTATTACATGTCTGGAACAACAAGACTACTATACTACTACTTAGCGAGACGGCCAGACGACGACGCGCCAAACTATACGGCGTGTCTTATAATCATAACGTGGCCGGTTGTGGCCTCGTAAAACTCTTGAAATAATATAATCCCGAATCACTATCAGGCTTAACCTATGCGCCGGGAAGAGCCGCATATGTCGGTGTTACATTCGGGCCAGAAAATGCGACGCACTGCGTATGAAGCCGCACACATGGGCACATCGTGCCACATAGTGCGAGACCCAAGTTGTACCGACGGTTCGTTTGCAACCCTGTTCCCTCGAACCCGATGCGCTATCCCATTCGACCGTGGACTACTCGTGACCAAGGTTGGCGGGAAAACGGTGAGAGACATACATAGACAGTCCGGCCCTGAAAAGTGAGTGCATACCCAAGGAATGCTAATCGCATTATTGAGCGAAAATTGCCGGAAAGAGCGCAAATGCAGTTGGGCACGAAGATGGTGTCAAAGCAGAAAGATCAGATGAACGTGAAATATTGGCGAACCTCTCTTGAACACGATGACGGGTGTATTGCGAGAGCCTCGGTGACGCTGCACGGGTTAGAAATTGTCTACGTGCCGGCCTATATCTTTAAACGTTTTTGAATCAAGTGTTTGCTATGTGTATATAGGTATCTGTTTAGGGCAATAAACCCCGGTTAATTCTGCGCGTGGGTATCACGCATCCTAATTCACGCTATTCTCCCTTCGCGCTATTCTTCCTTGTTACTACAGAGTTGAGCGCAGACGATATTGTCAATGTGCAAAATTGATGTTGCCACCATCGGATGGTGATTGTCAAAGTCGATCGTTACAGGTTCCCGCTAAACGTGCCGAGATATGCTGCTTAGGAGAGTTACTTGTTAGCTCCATTGGTTAATGACATGACTACTATGAGTGCTCGCATGTGTATGGATGTGTGCAGAAGTTTACCGCGTAGCTACATAGTCTTTCGGTTCCCCATTCGAAGAGACTAAAGAAGCGCCGATGTGTTCCTTTTCCGTACAGCCAGATATGCTTTTTTCCCGCGTCTTGTGAAGCAGGCTTTCTTTTCCTTTCTTTCTTTCTTTTGTCCTTTTGTCATTCTGCCAAGTGCTCTTTATAGTGAAGCTGTAGTATAGGGGATTCCACGACGTTTTCCCGCAGTGGTGTGCTCGGTATTAAACGTCAACCATATAAAGAACAGCTAACAGCGCAGCCAGAGTTGGAGCCCAGAAGCAGCCATGTGACCAGAGCCTCGTCGGGATTATCATGCAGCCGGACGTCAGTAGAACGGGGGCAACATAAAGTATTCACGGTTGCGTGAGTATATAGAAGTATTAAGCGCGGCATATAGTGAACCGTTTCAAAAGACACGGGTATTACGAAGGAATTTCATTCCGATATAGCGATGGCGTATACAAAGCATGCAAAGCGATCGCTTTAAACTTGACCGAACATCACCGCAGGAGTCCATGCATGCAGAACCGTGCACTTGACTGCAGAACTAAAATTTAGGCTAGTTTATATAGATTCATCGTGGTGGTTTGTACAGTTGTATTGTCAACGTGGTGGATGTCTTGGGTGCCTTCTGCTTGGCTCCTAAAACACCACTTGCGAACAGGATGTCCTTACTACTGAGCTAGCGCGCAACTTTATGTTTGGCAGTTTATGTGGAGGTTTGGCGCGTCACGCATACTTTGAGAATGTTGGCATATCTGCGCGTGTTTTGGAGGTCATAGCGGCCAATATTGTCGCGGACGAAGGAGACATTGTGAGCATCGCATGGAAATAGCTGTTCGTGACAAGTCGTCACTGAGAATCCAGCTGCTGCCGCAATGAATGAGTACAAACTTGCATGGTGAAATATTGCGCTGTTGCTTGAGAAAAAAAATTTCCAACTATGCTTTAAATTTACTCGACTCACCACTGCCTTTGAGTGGGTAGATCATTTTACCTTACCTCCTGTTATGACTGTTATTCTGTCTGAGTAAACTTCACTATAAAAGATACGACATAGGACACGAACTGAATATGGCCTGACAAGAGCCACTTCCAAGGACGTTCATTTTTGCGAGAAAAAACGTGCACAAATTGAGAATGAGTTAGACTGGCTACTTGAGAGTTCCTTCATCGTTGCGTAGAAACAACTTAGCCGGGATCGTTCCAACAGAACATCAATGGCACGAGTAGAAATCGCTCGTCGCAATAAAGAAGCCTACAAACAAGATTTCGTCAAAATGTTGTTGCTTTCCTTTTTTCCCATATTACAAAATATGCAACTAGTCAGTGATCTAGAGCGAAGCCGTTTGCCGTAACTTTCCAAGAGGCTTTCTGAAATTTCAGACATACGGAAACGACGCCGTACCCAAAGGTTCACTGCAAATTAGTTTTTTTGTTGGCAAAAATACCCAACATTTTTGATAAACTAGCAAGTGCGGCCCAGTTTGTGGCCCTAATGGTGAGCAATAATTACACAATAACTTCGTCATCAAATTTTTAATATAGTGTCTTCGTATCGCAGTAATCGTTATGTTAAGCCAAGAACCTGCTTTTTTACAGTTACCGTAAACCTTCGGCGGAGCCGACCAATTGATTACCAGGCATTCAACAAATAATATAACGCTTAAATGCTTAGATATGCACAAATGCCTGCACCCTCCTCTGCAGCTTTTGTATGTGCGCCTGTGGCTTCACTAATGTGAAGCGAAGCTTAGCTTTATGATCACCTATGAATTTCGGATGCAACCCTTCAAACCGTCAGTGTTAGCTCAGACTGTCTCTCTGCTCACATCGTATCTGATAATCAAGAACGAAGGTAATATCATTCGAGCCACACCAGCTCAATAAGGTCAACCTATCAGAACACAGTGTCGTACTCAGGTCTCCACGACCCGAATAAGGTCACACGATCCTATGAGCCAAAAGTTACAGCATCATGCGTTGGCGCGGAAGAATAATCTGTCGTACGTGTGTCATCGATGCGCAGAAGTAACAGCATTTCTAAACGCCTTGCATTACATCGGCTTTTCGCACGCGAAAAAGGAAAATCGTAAGCAGAAGAATCTCGCTCTCATTAGCACACCTGCATTCAAAATGCTAACAATCTTTAAAAATTTATTCCTCGCTTTTACCTCTTCAATTTTTCGTGGTTCCCGACACGCACCAAGAAACACCGTCCGCCTTTCCTGACAACCCCGTTAGCTCCCGCATCATGAGAAAAATAATCGCAGACTCTCCGCAACTCGTCTTAGAACGTAGAGGCGCCAACGCCCGTCAATCAAGCGTTACCGTCTACTCTACCTTCGAGCTGAGGACAGTTTGGAAATTGAGTCTTCAGGTGTATATAGTACGAGGCAGGCCAAGTCCATCGCTCGAAACAAAAAAGAAAACATCCTGCAACGAGGCGAGACCGACAGTCGACTTTGGCAGATGACACATTCCTGAGCATCATTACGTAGAAAGGGAGGGGGGGGGGGGCTACCTGGAGGAAACTGTGGTATAATGTTGCGAAGAAACATTGCAAAGACGACAAATTACGGCGTAAAAATACAAAACGTAGAAGACTTGAAGCCGCAGTCCAGTTCTCTGCGAAGAAAAAGGAATAATAAGTGCGCTCGAGGGAACCGCCTGATGTAATAGAGGGGTGTCAGTGCTAAGCAGGCGACTTGCAGACGATAATTACGGAGCAGACGACAGCGTGACCAACGGACGCCGGGCAACAAATGTGTCTTTTTCTGCTTTCTCACACCTGCCGTCCTCGCTTGCAGACGACAGGCGTCCATTGTCGTCTGCTAGCCGCTGGCACTCTGTTTATATTTTTTTTAGTTGGCTTTGGATGTGGTATCCATCACCTCTAATTGAACGCTTCCGTATATAATTATTTTTACTAAAATTTGATTAAAAGTATTACAGTATGTGTTATCTGTTAACTTTATCAGCCAAGACAGATTGAGCACTCAGTTTTCCAGGTATGGCAACTAGGAATACATATACGTATCTTGATCGTATCAAGATGCGTTTTAGTTGGGTACATGTTGAGTGGAAAATAAATACTGTGCATTATTGATGCAGAGTGAGACAGACGACGCAATAAAAAAAAGTTTATTATCACTTTTGTGGCCCACGATGAAAGTGAAAAACTTTAGCTGTATGGTGCGGCAAGCGTTCAGAACTCCTGTTCCATCTTCGTTAATTCAACGTTTGCTAATGACACCCTATAGTGCCTTTCTTTCGCAATATCGGGAATTTCTTTGCCATTGTGGCAGGCAAGCCATCACTTACACCACGACGCTAGGAAAGCATAACAGCTGATTGATTACGCTCATCCATTTTATCATTTTTCTTTCAATGATGCAAACAAGCGTGACGCCCACAGCGCTGCATGCATTAATAACTAAAATCGTTATCATTGCGTAAACCACCTCTACAATATTACCTTATTTGCTTTACGAGGGTTACAAAACCCTGTTTATAACGTTCTTCTAACATCGCAGGTCTACGAGGTGCCGCATACGGTGCATGCTATTTATACCGGATTATTCGAAGTGGAGTGGTTCCAGGCTTCGCTTGATACGAACGGCGAAGCAGCGCAATCACACGAGACAGTTTGGTGCAGCATATGCGGTGACCGTTTGCTTTATTAGTGTCAGAATCTACAAGAAAAGAGCTCTGAGGTGCTCGGGAATCAATTGATTGATTGATCAATCGATTGATTAAAGTTGCGGATTCTGGCAAGAATCACGATATTTTGCCGGCTTCTAGCACAACGTAAATTGTTAAATGAATGAAATACGATGATCAGAAGTGAAGTAAAACATTTAAGATATCTAACAGTTGGCTACTAAAAATGTGGCAGTCCCTTGCAATTAAACATAAACGAATACAAATTAGATGTATCCCATTTTACATATAGTTTGACATACCCTGTAAAAAACATCTTCACGTTGATATGACTCGTATTGACAGTCGAAGCAGGTGCCGATGGGCGTCATGAGATGGCGTCTCGCTTACTGGTCCCGTATTGCACTTATCGAGAGCAGCTTTGTGTGAATACATTATCAATGGCAAGTGAAACGCGAGCAGGAAATTATAACTCCTAGCTCTTGCTAACAACAACATGACAGTGCTATGTCGTACCGCCAGTATTCTGTTGCCATGTAGCAATGGTGCAAGTCTTACACCGCGCGGACATGCCACAGTCATGCCGATATTATGCGGATTCTTCAAAGCGGCAACGAAGCCATCCGTTCAATAGTTAACCCTAACTTGTTCGCGTTGCATTTGTCCGTAATAGTAGGTTTTAGGAGCCTGGATAGTGGTAAATCGCACTTCCCGAGTTGGTATAGCTTGGTTAGAGCCTCTCTGCTGTTAACGATATACCGCTTACAACGAACTCTACTTCCTGTGCAAATGTTGTTGCGAACGATGGTTTAGCATACTTGTTTTTCACGCAGCACGGTTTCGTAACGTCACCACATAAGTGTTGTCGTTTATCCACTGTCATTTTTTCGAGGCATCTAAAAGTGTGGACTCGGTGCTCAGGAAGCATGATTACCCTCAGAGCGGGAATGTGTTATCAAGGCAGCTGTCATCAGTGTCTCTCACCACCAGGATCAAGGCCTCTGGCAACGCTTCCTAATAATCTTCGCTCTACACAAACCTAAGTAGGTTTTAATGGGTACGCACGTGCTCGGGTCCTTCATCATCCACTCTGTACCCATTTTTTCCCCCTATATCCTTGCGAAACTTCAGTCCTTTATTGCAACTTATATGCATTTATTGCATTCGATACAAAATCTGAGTGCGGCAAATCGCACGCGTTGTCTTTTCGGAGGGTGTGCGTTGAGCGCGGAAACCGCCGCAGTGGACGAATACGGTGACGTGATCGATTGTTGGGCCGACTTTTCGTGGCTTTAATTTTATCCCACGACGCTCCATGCTAGTTCTTTCCTTTCCTCCAAGCCCTTAGCGTGCTGAGCGAGCAATTCAGTTTGCCGTGTCGTGCCTAATATGGCGGCTGGCGCTTTCAGAAACGTCGATAGATGGCTCTAGACATCTCGAATATCTCCTATTCTCGGTCGCGGTGCTCCCACTCGAATGTAGGTGGAATAAAAAAACGAAAAGAAATACTTGTAGGCTGAGTTCTGGGCGCCAGTTGAAAATCCCCGAGTGGTCAAAATTGAATCGAAGCTCTCCACTACGGCGTCTTTTAGCCAACGTGTTGATTTGCATATAAAGAGCCATCAGACAATCAATCGATCAGTAGGTCAGTCGCTCAACCTACCAACCGATCAATCAATGAAGTATTCGGTTTGACGTTCTACCATGCCTTTCATTTTCGAGCGCCTCGTTTAATAAAGCGTTCTTCTATCGCTAACCAACTTTGAGATGGCATAACTAATCAAGCGATTCCGTCAACGCATTCGACGTAATTTGCAGCTCCAACATCATAATTTTATTTTGTTCCGCCAAAACTGCACCACTTTTCTCGGCCATAATGCGAACGCAGCTGTCCTCACCGAACCATTTCAGTGATTTGCCGTTCTATAATGCTCGCGTGATTCCTCGTTCCGTTCCGAGCGCAAAGGCCCCGCCCCGGTGATGAGTTTTGCTCTCAGGTTTGATATCCATCGCCAATAATATCGATTTTTCCAGCAGCAAATTTTTCAGTCCTCTCGACCCGAAAACAACTCGGACAGCTGCAAAAAAAAAAAAAAGGGGGGGGGGGACCGAAATGTACCGGATCGACTGTCTCCCGCAAACACGATCGGGAACGCCCCTGCGTTGTTTCGGTCACGTGACCGAAGCTAATTATCGTATACCGCTGTTCCTCCGAAGCAAACTTACGAGAACTTACGCACGACGGCGAATGGAAGCTTATCTCGGCAATCTAATTCGTCGGACAGGCCGCCGCTGATGTTTCTTAATTCGATTTCGACCCGGAAAAAGATGTACGTACGTACCTTCGTGCGCAAGCGCGTAAGCTTATACGATGGGCTCCGGTTTCCTATGTCGTTCTGGAAACTAAACAACTATTGTTTTGCTTTTCCTTTCGGGCTAACTCGAAACTTAGTCGTGGGCTCCCAAACGTTGCAGTTTTGAGCTCAATTTAGTTGTGGGCGTGGCGCTTTCGCTGCGCAGACAGAAGGTGGCTTCGCGAGCAGAAGACGTTGTACAACTCGTATCGTCTGCTAGCGGACGATCCGAAAGCACGATCTTTGAGAAAAAAAGCAGACGAAAGCAAGAAAGCGTGCGTTTGAAACGCTACTTTAAGAACAGACTTTTGCGGAGCAGGCAGAAGGCGTGCCGTTGCAGTAGCGTGCAGTTGTCCGTAATTTACTTTCTAAATGTTTAGCGAATTTAGAGCGATTCCTTCTTTGGAATGAATAGGTGTCACCTTGAGGTCTTATCTTTGTAGGCAGCTCCAGGCAGCAAAGGAAGGTGACGGGGATACATGTCATGAACATATTGAATAACAGCAGTCGGGTTATATAGACAAAAGGAAATCACTTCACGGAAAAGTATATTTGTTGAATTGTTACAATCTATTCCTATCCATGAAAAGGCATTCCTGGTAGCAAAAGTAGGCTACAGCTTGATGAAATTAAATGGAAGGAGCAATATATTATCAAGCTCGACAGCTACGGATATCAGTGAAAATTGAAGTGCGATAACAACAAAAAAATGTGCAAACTGATTAACGTCTGCAACTCGAACATGCCTTTCGGCAAAGTAGATGGCTGTGGTTATACGATTGATTAACACGTTTTTATTTTCATTAGGATAGAACTGCTCTCTCGGCACATGTTACCGGAGTGGGTGAGTAGGAATTACAGGGTTCTAGGTAGAGGTAAGTGCAGAAGTATGGGTAACTCTACGTACTACTGATAAGTGATTCCATATGGTTTTTGAACAATATATGCTTGCGTAATACAGTTAGAACTGCTTAGTTGCTCTCAGGGCACCTCAAAACGCAATTACGTTTAAAATGTAAGGCGCGTCGGTAGTCATAGTAGTAATCACTTAAAACGAAAAAGTGACGATGTGATGGATAATCTTCAAGGTGAAATCAGGGTAAAGCGGAAATGTCATTAAGGTGTACACGCCCGTTAACTGCGTTGTGCGCCAAAGCGGTTCTATGTGTCCTATGTGTTCAAATCACATGCGTAATTTTTTCTTAGCCACGAAGACTTTTGAGGGCTGTAACACATGTTCGCTGTGGAAAGCGTGCCTTTGATATGATTGCGGCCGTTAAAAATAGCAAACGCAAGGTTACCACAGTAAGCCACCGCTGTTTCCGCCTAAAGTGTTAAGTTTATTGCCGCAACGTTTACAGATGTGTATACATTCCCACCAAAACAAAACATCCGAATTCTGTAAACATCCTATGTAACACTGTCTAAACAGCACGAATATGCTTCATTGCTGTTCAGATCACGTGAAATCGTTCCCTTGCTCACGACGAGGAATATGGCAAAGTCCTATTCATAAAATATGGATGCACCCAGAAGCAATGTCTAAGCATATCTCTATATACCAATCTTGTCTGCATAACACATCTAAAAAAGATGCAGCTTACAGAATAAAGATAGAAGTTTCTATCGTGGAGCTAATGAGTTCTATAGTTGCGCTTAGAATTCATGAACCATTCTATACTTTCGTCGTTTACAATTCTTATTAATAAAACGAGGATACGATCATTAACAAAAATACGCACCTCAGAGTGTGACTGTACTTCCATCTCAATGCAACAAATTTCATTCAAACCAATTCAGCGGTCGCCGGCAAATGACAATATTTTTGCATTTCACAAACCGTTTCATTGGGTATAGCGTACATTAATGGGAAGTGCCCGATGGCAAGCAGCTCGAGGGCATTCGCCGTCAAGCGCCGAAGAATTATGACTTAATATCGGGCCTCAGCGGTCGTGCCACCGTCCGATGCGGTTGGCCACTCAAGAGGGTCAGCGCATGGCCGCCACTGGCGATGTTTGGCCGGGTCTGTATACCTGCACCCGAGGCAAGATAATCGAACTGCCATCTCAATGCGCCGATGCGTCCAGCACGTACTGCCGTCTGCAACACCTGATGTCGATTGCACTGAACGTGAATGGCTATGAACGTCGAGGCACGCCGAGATTCGATGTCGATAGTGCCTCACAGAGCCTGTGCTTTTAAGAAAAAAATTGTTCCTTCGGTATTTCGATATCCCCTTTTTGAGCTGCAAGTAATTTAACGAAGATACTTGCGTTGCGCACATCCGAGAAGATGAGTGTCCGCTGCTTAGACACCTGCAAAGGAGTAGCACCTGTGCTACTCCTTTGCGGTGTACTGTAACGTTAAGAGTAACTATTGGTGGCCGTTGTGGCGAGTTGGTTGAAATGGCGCATTCGAATTATCAATTGAGAGCACTGTCAGTTCGCTCTGACGGCCGTGTAATACAAAATTGACGCCGCAATAAACGGAAAGCTTATTGTGCTATAGAAACCGCTTAATTGTGCTTCAGAGGTGACTTGAGAATAGGGCCAATCTTCGGTTTGACTGATTACATACGTGTGAACCGCTGAAATGCCGTCCCTCGGAAATCGCTGAACGAAGATCGATGAATCTTGCTACGTTTAACAGTGCAAGCGATGTACAATAACTGCTGGAGGAAAAAAAAAACATTAACTTGCGGCACCAATTATGGGACAAGGTAATTGGAAACGAGTAAATTATTTAAATATATATTTCATGAAGTGCGTTAGCTCAGCACCTAAAACAGATACGACTGGTTTGCTAAGTATTAATAGATTAATAGGATAAAGGTAGGGAGCTCTTATCTAAATACATGGGAATGGATAAATCGTTTTATGCAACTGCACCAAATTTGATAACGTTTGTTACATTGACAAAAAGAAACTTAAAATTTATATTGACTCTAGGAAGCGGATGTTTTTATTTTATTTAGGTCGTCAATGTTTCCATAATTTCGTTTATAATAGCAATACTGCCAAGAACGATATTACGAAGTTTGCAACTCAGTAACTCTGCATTGAAATAAAATACCGCAATTCTGTCAAATTCACTTAATAAAAGATCTAAAGCGCACGAAGTGGCAGTATTATGCAAGCCTCTGAAAAATACGACAAATTTGGGAGCAGAAGACTTCGAAAACCACTGTAAACATTGTAACAAATTCAAGAAAACTTTCATATATCAAATTCGTGCGCTATAGATTAACTAATGAATGCAGTTAACAGAACTAGGATATCTACTTTTGGTGCAAAGTTACGGATTTGCAAACTGCGCATTTCTATATATTTAAACAAGTCAATGTTGCGGAATTTATGGTAAAACATTTGCAGGCCCTAACTCGAAATTCCGCCTGACTTTCTTTCCCATATGCAACAAATTTCATTCAAGTCGGTCCAGCGGTTTGTCTCATAAAAGCATTCCTGCGTTTTAGTTGTGTTCGAATAGGCGGCATCGGAGTTGGCCCTCCCCTACAACTTCGTCCTAAATGCAACAAATGTAAGAAAAGTTTGTTCAGTGTATGTTGAACCAAAAAATTGTAGTTCCTATGTTTACCTAAAGGAGCTCCCTTTTGTTGCGCTAAGCATCAAACCACGCGCGGTTTTGCCAAAGCGCACGGTTAACGCAGCTTCAGCAGAGCAGCCCTAACCAGAGCGTGACTGCTCAATATTCGCGTGACTCGCCCTCTTCGTTTCTTTTTTCCTTTCTTTCATTGTGTTTACCTCGCACCCTTTTGCTAGCCTCTGTTCTATTCCTCGGGCTAGACAAGGCTGCCAAAGGCGCTGGCATGCTTGATTAGGACGCGCCCGAGGAAACAGAGAGCTCCGCCACGTGACGTTCATTAACCCGTTCCTGTATTTCCTTTCATTTGCCGTCTCTATATATGCGCGTGCCGTAAATCAGGACGCACACACAGGCGCCTTCATTACGGGAGCATGAAGGCACGAAAACGTTGCCTGTTCTGGAATAGGGCGCGCACCAGTGTGTTGCTATGTCGCCGAAGTGTTGTCCCGTTTTTGATGAAACGACGAAACGAGAATAGTGGGTCGACGGGGGCTATGTTCAAAGGACAAAAGCGACAGCGAAAAAAAAAAAACCAACAGCGATAGCTGGTTGGAAGAGGGCAGTGATAACCAATGATGAGAAAGGCCATGAGGAAGATGATGACGGCCGCGGCCATGGGGGGCTATTCTGTAAATGTCTACTTTGTGGACATGTCCATTTCGTCTGCTGGTGAAGTTCAACGTCGAGACCCTTCCACGTTGTGCGTAACTCACTGTGTCCTGGTTTTGAAACACGGCGCCTACTGGGAGTTTCTCAACTGTTTGGTAGAAAAGCTCCGGGCAATGGCCACGATTGCTGCATCAGTGACGACGATGATCACAACGATGACGGTGACGTCTGTGACAGCAACTTAGAATAAGACGACCGGAGCTCGAACGTTAAAAAGAAAGTAATCTTTGTCTGGTGACTGCCGAGGAAACACCACAATGGCAAGGATGGTAAACACACCCGCTATCATCATCATCATCATCATCATCATCATCATCAGCCTATATTTATGTTCACTGCAGGACGAAGGCCTCTCCCTGCGATCTCCAATTACCCCTGTCTTGCGCTAGCGTATTCCAACTTGCGCCTGCGAATTTCCTAACCTCATCATCCCACCTGACTTTCTGCCGTCCTCGACTGCGCTTCCCTTCTCTTGGTATCCATTCTGTAACCCTAATGGTCCACCGGTTATCCATCCTACGCATTACATGGCCTGCCCAGCTCCATTTCTTCCACTTAATGTCAACTAGAATATCGTCTACCCCCGTTTGTTCTCTGATCCACACCCGCTATAGGCGACGTGAAACATTGATGGAATGCATTTCTGGGGTGTTATGTAATCATGTACTATCCTATGGCAACAAATTCTCACGTAATGTTGCAGCTCTATCGCTGTGTGTACGCAAAAAAAAGCAGTCTTTACTATATCAAACATCAGGAGATGTTTATCTGTGCTCGCACATGCAACCGAAGCCAATGTCAATCTTCATCGCGCGTTCGTACGGCAGATTTAATGGGAGAATTGATTTGTATGCAATCATTATTTAAGCTTAGAGCATTTGCTTTGAAAGAAAGCGCCTTCGGAGCAGTACGCTCTCTTTGTTGTCACGTTGGATGCTTCGACGGGTTGATGACTCACAAAAAAAAGAGACAGTGCAAAGATACTAGAAAAGCATATTCTTCCATTGCGTCGCATATTAACTTTACCACGTATTAGTAATCTTAAAATATCCTTTAGCATGTAATTTGTGTTTACATATAGGCGCATGGTCCAGGCGTTTAAGCAAGAATTGGTGCGTTCTCTCCCGGGAGCGGTCCTCGAGAGAAAGTGCATGTGAGCACGAAGCAAGCGCCCGCGCATACATGTCGTCACCCTAACTGCAGGGACAACAGCGGTTGTAAAGCTGATATTGTGGTATATGTGCATGTGCCGATTTCTTTGTTTTCTGCAGCGACTTCGCATGTCCTGTTCTCGGTCGTTCTTTACTGGAACCAGCGGCGTACACGTGTGACCAAATACAGCGAGCCACTCGCCGCCATTATGAAGGTAGTGCCCGTTACCATATTCGCCGCTGTCATCGCGAGCGAGCAAACATGTGCCTCCGCGGCGTACGTACCCACCCACCATATGCGTAGCGTAAAGCACACGTTGGACTGCTATAGCTCGGAGCACTCCCGAATTCCCAGTGACTGTGACGCCACCTGTGCACCGGACGTACGTCCTCTTCCAGACGCTCGAAGCAGACGACAGACACTGTGCAAGCAGACGGTAACGACATCCGAAAGACGACCCGAGGCACTCATGTTTCGACCGCCCGCAACAATGGAACCACTCGAGGCGCACCCATTGTTACACATCGCTCGCACGCCACCCCTAAGAAACGATCGTTGGCGAAAACGTCGACGCCGTGGAGAGCTCGCTCGGTGCTTCCGATATGACACCACGTGGACCTTTCCGCTCGGTCCATTAACGGCGTCCCGCCATGGTTACTTCACGGATTCAGATTCACTCAGGAAAGCAATACGGGGGCGCCTTAACAAGCTCGCGCGTCACTGCGCGCTCACAAACAAACGCGCTTCTCGACCAGAGATGGTGCATCCGTCTGCTGGAATCACTTCCCGTGGGAAGCCTATTGCGAGCGTGGAAGTGCTCCCCCGCGCACGCATCATTAGGCCTAACAGACGAATAGGTGGCGCCAGTATATATAAGGCGCTAACTCGACGCCCTTTCCCTTTTCCCGCCCGCATTGGCGACAACACCCGTGTCTTCACCTCACCGCGACGGCGATTTGGCGAGGAAAAAAGAGAGACCCGACGCTGCGGGTTCCGGTACTTAGGCCTCGTTGAGGAGGAGGAATGGCGGGTCCCGTGCAAAGCGCGCTGCGGAAGATCACAGCTGGGAAGCGGCCGTGCTTCTATGGCGCCTCCAGCACTTCTTCCCGGGCCGACCGGACACGCACCCCTGTTTGCGACCACCCTGGCCAGTGATTGTGTTTCGACTGCCTGTTCTTTTCTTTCTTCCTTTTGCATCTTATTGCTTCGTTTTTTGTTAGCCGTGAAATGACGTTTGGGTGCCCGCGGTCGCCCTTGGCATGGGTGTAACGTAGAGGTTGCTCTAGAGTCGTCAGGGAGCGACATCGGTTCCGGCACCGCCAGGCAGCTTGCGGAAGACACCGAGGTTTTTCAGTGTTGTGTGACACGCAGCGACACTGGCTGAATCCCGAGTGACAAATGCGAGGCTGGTTTCGCCAGCAGCCGTTGTGCACATCAATATGCAAATGATAAATTGAGGTTCTTTGAAGCAGTATTGTGACTGCTGATCGGATTCACGCACGGGGCATTTTCAATTTCTGCATTAAAATTGTTTAGAAAGGGTCGACTTTCTCATAAACAATTATTCAGATCTCATTAAAGAATAAAACAAAACATTATCTTTAAAGTTATTTGCCAGTCAGAGTTGTGTGGGAGTGTGTACGTGTGTCTTCTATTGTGCTGTCCTCCAAAGTTTGAGAAATATTTGGATTATTCAACTGGGCCGGCAATCTACCCTCGTAACTATAGGAGTCCGCTGATTCCTATCACTTGTGGCAAGTAATGTCAGGCTACACTGCAGACCATCCTGCACCTACAAATGTGTTTCTGTGCTTCTATACTTCCCACCCTTACACCCCTCGAAATGTGTGTTGCACTTCGAGATACACCCTTTCCCAAGTCCGAATTCACAACATTATACCCTCAACGACTCCATTTTAGGCGGGTGTAAAAAACAAACTGCACCCTTCATATTTTTAGTAGCGTGTTGCAATGCACCTAGGTTCCTATAAGACATTTGAATATTTTACAATGGAGTCCCATAAGCTCTGTTGTGAAATATTCAACTGTCTTGGGAACGAACATATGTGCTCTACGGCAAGCTAGTGCAATTTCACCAGTATGTCCCAGTCCGTATCTAGTATCTATAACTGCGACTCATTTTCGATAACTACTTTTGTTCGTGAGATATAAGTTTTCTCGTCTTTACCACATTCTGTTACGGCGGCCATCACCGAAAGATGGCGTAACGTGTACGTGTCCGGAAAACGTGGTCTTGAGGGGCGGGTTTGCTTTACCAGTCATATCACCGACATCAATTCAATCTTCCCCTCCCCCTCCCTCCACCCTTCCTTTACCAAAGTAAACTTAACCACCGTATTACAGACCCTCTAATGAAACTGAATATTTTGCCGTCACGGTGTATGGTTCTTTCATCTGGCTTACTCACAATTTATCGTCTTTCCATAGACAATAGATCATAAACTGTGTTAGCCTCCACTCAACTCTGCATAAATATTGTGTGAATATGAACTTTTATGAACGCTATTATTCCCTAGACTGCCTACAGACATTTTACACATACACTTTAGATAAATATACGTATAATCTCCATAAACCAGGGACATGATCGACAATTGTCCCTCTTTCATCTCTCACCTGCCTGAGGATCAGTAAGGTAAACGATATTTTATGAACTGCGTAGATCCGTCGAAATAACAATGCGTGCGAAGGAGAACACAACTAAATAGGACTTCATAGGTGGTCGCTACGCTATCGCACGAGCACAGTTACCGAATAAAGCTTCGCCTAAACATCATCGTCGTTGTCCCTTATTACAATGTTACGCGTAGCTGAACCAGAAGCCTATTTACAATGTATTTACACGTATAGGCCAGCGGTGGACAAGATGGCGTCCCCATATCAAACGGGAACACGCTGTCTCCCTCCTCTTCAGGGCAGCCATACTGTGGCGGCTGTTCCGTATCAATACTACTCGTGGGCCACTATAGCATTGAGCAGAGTGGCCTAACAAAAAAATGCTAACAGTTAACGCCTAAAAGCGGGTGAATGCGGTACACTTTACCGCGTGCCAGAGCAGACGGGACCCGCGCTGAAGTCGCGGCGTGCCAGGCGTCGTGACCCGCAAAAGGCAGGCACCACTGTAGCCGCTAATAGACACCCGACACCGTGGAGCTCATTAGCGTTCGACGAAGCTGCCTCGTTTTATTAATTAACCCTCGAGGAACAACGCAAGGTGTATATACCCACCGCCGCACCTGCGCAACGAGCCCATCACGCCTCTGAGACATCGCTTGTATGTATGCACGCGTGCGAGCTATAATAGAACAGAGCGCATCGTGAACAAAGGGTTAGTAAAGATGAAGCTATAGGGAAGGTCGTTAATCCACGAGGCGGAGGGGAAGAAACAGGAAAAAAAAACAGGTTAATGGGCTCGAAATGAAGAGCTCGCCGTCGGAGTCAATTGCTCCGATTCGGTCAAGGTCGTCTCGTGCCCGAAAAAAGGTCGGCGGACTTTTCGGTTCTTTGTCTCCTACATGGCAGTGCTCGCGTTAAGCCGTATCGGCATCGCGCCAAGCCGTGGCGCTGTGGCACAGTGTAAAACAAATTGTAAAAGGTGCACGTGATCGCGTAGATTCAATTGTACGTGTGCGTGCGTGCTCTTGTACTATGTTCTCTTACTTCTTCTTTTTGTGCTACGCAGATACAGGCAGCGTGGCCCAAGTATGTTCTACCACTCCTCAGCATGCAAACTGTTCAGTAATAAAGCCGAAGAGGCCGCTGAAATGTTGATGGCATTGCAGGATCCTGAACAGTCAGTTATCTAGTCGGCCAATGTTATTATTATAGTTTAGAGAGAATGTTTACTGCAATCCCGCATACCACGCGCGCGATTCTATCAAGCTTTCCTGGGTATACAAGTGCCGCCAGCTTGAAGGGAAACCTATGAAAGGGAATGGTGATGTTAGCACGGTGGTCCAAGACATACATTGTCCCACGTATTCGTCCAGCACATTATACAAGGGGGCTCCTGATCTGGACGACTATACACCATGCATTATAGACTGCGGACCAAGGCAAAATAAATTTCTCTCTCTATTGAATCCATGAATGTTTTAACGACGCTCAGGGAAGCCCGTCGACACTGTTGAAACAGGTGCAGCGTGGCCTGATTCTGAAGAGCGCGAAATGAATTCAGACGCACCTGTTTTACCGTATGAACTCTTTGTGCCGCTCGTGTGCTCAATGCGAGCACCAGTGCCTGCTGCGATTTCACTCTTGCAGTTCCCGCATTTACTACTGACGTGGTCGAGTAACCGCAAATTGGAATGTCATAAACACGACAAACCTGTTTGTTTTGTTTTTCTAATGGAAGGAAAATCAGTGGATTCAGTCACTTGAAATGTTTGCGGCTAATACTTTTCACAAAGCAGAGATAACAGAAAAAGATATGGGAAGGAAAGAAATGGAGACAATTCGAAAAATAATGCTAGAAGATAGCTAAGAAAGGTAAATGAGGGGCCGATGTGCTCCGAGATCAGCACAGGTAGGTAGATTAAAAAAGAATAAAAGAACAGGCAGCCACTCTAAATCTGTAGACTAATACAATTCAATATGCCGCTTCAAACCAGCCGCTCTCTTGAAGCTACAAGTCATAGGCTATGGCTACGCACATCCTATACTAAAGGCTTCTTTTACAGTATGCGAAAAAGTAACAGTGCTACACGCTTGAAGAGGCTGACGAAGACATACATATAATTACTTTGACACTGCAGAAAAATGTAACTATTCGTAAGAGCTTCTCGGCAAAGTACATGCTTTGGATAGACGACTACTATCATAAGGAACAAATTTTGCATTCATGGCAGTCAAATTGCAACGCATAGCATCACACGGGATACTACAATTCGTGGACGATTCAAAAACTTCAAAACGCCATTAAGTCAGATAACCTTTCCTTTAATCTATTTATTCTTGTTTTTCTGTCCCCTCGTATTGCTGTTCTTGTTTTTTTTTTAAATAGCCGACATTCTCGGAGTTGGAAGTGCATTCACAGTCTTATAAAGTTTGCAGAATTTGATAATCATTCAACCCATAAAAGGCTAGTACGAGTTCAAGAAAATACGCAAAGCACTATAAGCATACGATAAGCAGTACTTTTACATCTCAATACGAAAACAACACAACAAAATAATGTCAAAACTGCGAACACTCATTGCCTACGAACTTGTGTTTCTGTGGCCCTTGAGTCAGATTACTCAAAAGAGGCCAAGTTTGAAACTGCTCAAGAGAATCTATATCATGGCAAATATAAAGTTGCGTGAGCATTTATGTTGTGTAGACACTTATCACGTGAACATTCATACTTTGTTACGCCAACTTTGTGTATGCTAATGTTCCTGGGTATGTTATAATCGTTTTTCTTGTGAACTTTACGAGTCCAACTTACATTTAAGAAGAGGAGCAGCAGGCGCCACGTTTAGGCACCAACCTGTTGTTAAATACAGTAAATTAACGCAAAGTCCTAAACAGCCGAGGAGCTAATTGAGGTTGTTCGGATGTGGTCTTAGATGTATAGATACATAAATGTAACAATGAGCGCATGCAGTGCTCATTATCTGACTGCACGGCAATGTATAGGTGGTCTAAAAACCAGTTGTCATTTGCCCATAATACAGTGTTATGTATACTTGTGCGCATTTGAGGAGATGTGTGCTTTGGATTTCCTCCACTGCCAGCCACTGCCTTCCAAGCCAAACCCGTGGGTCCCAGGCGGCCACACATGCGACGCTCAACGGAAGTTTATGCATGGGAAATGTCAAGACCACTTTCCTCAGCGCACTACCCGGCATTTAAGATGGTGTATAAAGCTTGGTATCGACAGGCCCAATTTCATAAACGAATGAAATTGCTGCAATGAACGAAGCTAAAGGGGGTACTTCGTTATATCCAATGCGACATTATATCCATTACTGCATTTAGTGAACTATACTTACTCCATTCGAATTTCAAGGAGAATTTTACGTACTTTGTTATATTCCCTTTGGGTATAACGAGGTTTGACTGCACTGTTAATTTTTAAGTGTACAAAATACTTGGTGAACCAGAAGAGAGTGATAGGGACACCACCGGGAAGTTATTGCACCTGTTCCTTGTGACGTCATTCAGTTTGACAGAGTCTACCAGAGTCAATATATAGTTAACTCCTTACCATAAAGGTAGGATTACGCTGCATTTTCAACAAACCAATCAGTCAACCTAGCAAGTTTCAGAAACTTGAAGCCGGATCCGAAAAAGCCGAATATGAGAAAATACGTAGACGTCCGTGATGTCATAGTAACCTATCGACGCTGAAGCTATTTTGCGAACTGAATGTGTAAAAATTTGAAAATGATATCAAAGGAAGAAGACGTTTGACGTTCCTTTTTTCACTGTTAGTAATCGACCTCTTTTTCGCGGAATGAATGGAAATAGAATGCTGAAAGGATAATTGGCTTGTGTAAACTACTTCATTGTTAGTTATTTTATATCTCTTTAAGTACAGCCCGAAAGAGTGCTATATCTTATCCGGCGATGACGACTATCTTAGCGGGAGGTATCGCTCAGCTCTGCGCGTGCGTATTGTTGTCTTCAACGGTTCATACTTTATTGCCATTTTGTCGCCGTTCAGCGCGTAACACATTGGAAGCCACGAGTTTAAAGAACACGCCTAAAGACTATAGTTGGAATAAGCACCCCCGTTCTTTCTACAGACCGACTACAGGGACCGCGCGTCGTTCTCCGTATAACACGCAAATAACTGTCTTTGTGCAGCGAGTTGGCAACCGTTGTGCCGTTCCACTAATTCCCTGTCATTTTTTTCTCCAATTGCAGACAGACGCTGGCAACAATTCTGTCCGGCAAAAAGAACGGCGCCGAAGCGGAGGGCGAGACAAAAATGACTACGCTCGTCAAAAAATTGTTTCCACGGAAGAAACAATTTAGCCTTAATAGTACCTTAAGAAGGAATTCCTCCACGCACTCCGATGCATACGGTACGTGCATACACTGCATGTGTGGTTCCAGTTTTCGACCCTGCCGTAATTACAGGGCCGAGGAAGAAGTGGCAGGTATAATGCTCAGGCCCGTCTGGAAGAGGAGGCTTTTGTGAATGTGCGGCCCAAGCGTTCATCGGCCATTTCCGCTCAATTAGAGGCCGCCACGCATCTCCGCGCAATTAATTGTGAGTCTCCCACAGCATCGTTCACTGCCTTTTTCGCGTGAACCAGTCAAATCTCCCCAGTGAATACAAGGCAGTTCGTTGAGCCCTCAGTTGGCTTATATAGTTACGAAGGAGACTGCAGTAAATCATGTCTAAATAGTTTATTTCAAAGTGAAGGTTCGAACAAGACTGCAGGCTTTTTGAACGACAGAACAATGTTGCCCCTTCAACGTGTTTCCTATACTGGGGCCACGACCGAGTCCCTTTCCGAACGCTCCGCGTGAGCGAGAGCGTGACTCTCGGGAAACATGTTGCATGTTTCTTAAGGGGCACGTGACTGCGGCTAGCCTCACGATAATCCCCAAATCGTTCAAACACCGCCATCGCCTACTCTGGTGCCTGGGACATGCGGGGGTACAGGGGAACGAACAGGCTAACGCCTTAGCTCGAGCGTCTACTAACCGAGCGATGGCGTCCTCTTCGAACCCCAACCCCTCACACTATCCCTCACAAAATCCCATCAATTTAAATGTCAAAGACATCCTTGCTCATCAACGCCGAGTCCGCCGAAAATACCCGCCGCCTCACCCACAACTTAGCGGGGAAGAGGCCGCCGATTGGCGCAAAATACAGACCGGGGTATTCCCCCATCTAAAACTGCTAAATGCCATGTATCCCACCCGCTATAGGGCCACATGCCCTTGGTGCGGTGGCATACCTACACTAATACATGTGACCTGGGAGTGTAGTAAGCACCCTCATAGGCCCACTAATAATATCTCAATGGAGCAGTGGGAGGCACAGCTCACCCGTTCCGACTTGGCAGGACAAAAGTCCTTAATTAGCCAGGTCAGGCAGGCGGCAGAGGCCAGTGGGGCCCTGGACTGAGGGGCTCTGACCACCGCTATACTTAAAATGTTTTCCAGCCAAATAAAGTTTCTATATATATACTGGGGCAGATAGTGAAGGCCCGGAAGAGGTGATGTACACTTTATTTATGCAATAAATCGTTGTTCATGTCGCAACGGACATGGATGAGTGATAAATAAAAGCCGACTCTGTGTTTCTAGGCGTTAAATTAAAATTAAATTCTGTTGGTCTCTGTGGAGGTAGGCCGCAGTGAGGGACTCGGCATAGATTTTAACCGCATATACTCTATACCGTGCACTTAAATCTAAGATAGGTCTTGTATTTCTACTCATCGAAATGCGGCTAGCCGCCGCGGCTGGCATCGAACCCGCGACCTCGAGCTCAGCAGCGCGACGCCACAGCCCCTAAGCTGATGTGGCGAGCGCTTCCACAGGCGTAACAGCTTTAGAGATGGAATATGAAACATAAACTATAGAAATATAAAATGGAATGGCAAAGTATAACTATCGCCTATATCATGAACAAAGGGTTATTCAAAACCAATACGACTTATACGAGCGTCGCGTACGCACTTACGCAGTCAGAATTTAACGTTCTCGCTGCTATTCTGCGGCTGCGATGTGCGAGGCTATAGAGTTCTACTAGAGAGGAAATAGAGCCTTCTATATATACGGATATAGAAGCGTAAGAAGTCACGCGGAACGCCATCGTTAAGTCCTATAGGTGCGCGCGATCTGCTGACCTGCGCTGGATACGCCCTTTTGCGTCAACTAATTGTACAACATAAAAGAGACGTGCTCCAAAAAAAAAATGAAAAGATAGAGAGAGGCATAAAGATTTAAAAAAGGAGGCAAAAGAGCTCGCTTCGAGCGTTGCTGCAATCGAAAGGTCGGCGGACAAACGAGGGTCGCGAAGAATAGCGGCCTTTCGTCAAACACGTATTATATACCGAAAGCGAGCTCGATTGTAATACAGGATTGAATAGGGGAGTGAGCACCAGAGATGGGCACAGCGACGGGCACGGGCAGTATACAGCCGTTCTGGCTCGCTTATGTGCAAAAGGAAAATACGAGACTACTAACAAAGGAAACACGCAAACACGCCAACAAAATAAGTGTAAGTGAATCGCGAAAACCCGGGCAAGGCGCATGGGAGGCCGCGCCACACTACGTGATCGCCGACGTCCGTGAGGCGCTCTCGAGCGCTGGCGCCTTTCGCGCGCGAGTGCCGAGTAATTACAGCTGAAATGCGCCCGGCTTCGCTTGCCGCGTCATGCGATCCGTCGCCCCGGGCCCCTTTAGTTGCGTGCAGTGAGGCCGCCTATGGGGAGGATATATATAGTCCCAAGCGATGGTATAAGGTTAACCACCCGCCGTGGAAACTCAGTGGTTAGGGCGTTCTGATCCAAGTCGCAGGTTCGAATACCGACTGCCGGCCGTCGCATTTCAATTGGAGCAAAAATGAAAAAAAAAAAAAACGCTCGTGGATTTGAATTGAGGCGCATATTAAAAAAAAAACGCAGTATACACAGTAAACATTACTCCCAAGCCATCGGCTATGGCGCCTCAATATCCCAAGATTTGGATGCGGAGTTGCCCTATTGGTCAGTCAAACTTCAATGACCCATCCATATTTTTGTTTCTTTTTTTTGTTGACTTTTAGATACGATATTTCTTTTCTCGCTTTTAGAACGTGTAGCGCCTATACTCTTCATAGCCTGAACCAGCCGAACCGGCTGTGTGTCTGATGATTTGTTGATAGTTTTAAAAAAATGTTATTGCATAGGAAATGTTTCCGCAATAAGTAACGTCACTGGTACTGTATACATCTGTGCACAACGTCAAATTGTTGCATGAATGAAACCATTGTGTCAGGTGAAGTGAGGGTAGCCAGCCGGTACTTACACTGGCTAACCTCCTTGTCTTTCCTTCCCTTTCTGTAGATATCTCTCTCTTCCAATACGGCAGCCAGCATAACTGCTCCGTCTAATGTCATGGCAACACCACCGGCTGGCGGCGACGTTTGCTGAGGTGCACTGGAACGACATGCGAACGCATATACAGCGCTCGTACAGTCCAGTCATTCCCATGTGTAAGCACCTGTTGCAGTACTTTCCTGTTCATTTGTACAAGCTAGTAAGCAGGAAGGACGGAAGGAGGAATAGGCGGAAAGAGAGGGACGTTAGCCATTTCTCAGACCGACTGGCTACCCTGTGCCTACTAAGCAGTTTGCTACACACGTGTGGTGGTAGTTGGTAATCTTTTTTAAAATGCAGTACTTAGAATTCAATACTATTGCACTTTCCCCCCAATGTGAAGCATGCACCATGAAAAAAGTTCTTTGCCTAAATTATTATAGCGCCTAATTTTAGGACAACGACTGAACACGCAAAACTAAATGCGCCAGCGCTAACTTCCAACTAAAATTTTATTGTAGACATTTTAAGTACATACAAAGAGAAACACAAAGAAAAAATGGTTTTGTGCTTTATCGTTGTCCTCAAATTCTGCGCCCTAAATCA
Source organism: Dermacentor silvarum (assembly GCF_013339745.2). NCBI lineage: Eukaryota > Metazoa > Arthropoda > Arachnida > Ixodida > Ixodidae > Dermacentor > Dermacentor silvarum. The sequence goes on from NC_051158.1 coordinate 84,766,341, forward strand.
GTTGTGGATTACCAGCTAGCCCCATCCAAGGCTTTGCTCAACCTTTTCTATTTATATTTTTTATTTTAATTTTTATTCTTTGGAGGTTTATTATGTAATGCCACTCGTATTGGATAATCTAATACGGCAGACGCGATGCTTTGATTGTGTATTCCACCAAGTGATAGCAAAACTGTGACGTGAAGACAGGAATGGCCTCTAAAATATGTTTGAAGTGTGCGCGAAGTTTTGGGATATTGAAGACTGGAGAGCCAACGGCTCGTTCGATTTCAAACGCTATCAGCTCGCGCAGCACTGTCCAGAATTGGATAGGCGCAACATCGTGCTCTTTTTAGAGCTTGGCGTCGTTACCCGCTCTCCCACCGGTGTCCTCTGTTTTCCTCTTTGTTTTTTTCCCCCCTACCATCTGTACGCAATCGAGCACTCTCTTTTCGTTTGTTGCTACTTAATCATTCTTCCTAATGTTCGTTCTTTTCGTATTTGTTTTCCTTTTATATGCCGTACTTGCCCTGTTTTTCCTTAGGGTAGGAAACACATGTCGCAGGTGCATCTCTACATTTGGGTAATTTGCCCCGATGGCCGGCACCACTCAACTGGCCGACAGATGTGGCAGCGCGCGCACCGCTGCTGTGTTGACGTCCGCTTCTCGAGAGATCTGTCGTCTGCTCTCATTTGAAGCTTTGCTACGCAATCCAGTAATTAGATATGTTTTCCCCGTTATTCGTTCGTAAATAGCACACTCGTTTTTGTTGTTTTCGCGTTGTCGGCTGCAACGAAAGCGCTGTACGGTGAATTATTCTTTTTCTATCGATGATAGCAAGTGTATTCTCACATAGGGAAAAAAAAACTGTTGCAAGACGGAAGGAGACGGCAAATGCTGCTCACATCCGAAGGTAACACGAATATAAGACGGGATGATGAGGCTCAACCCTTTCAAGCATGACTCCGGAAGCCGCTATGTAGGTAAGACACATAACATATACTTCGTTCCATTTCTCTAGTCGTCTTCTCCACCGCAACACTATTGTAAGACACATATAGCTCGAGCCACACTGAGGATCTCGTTTAACTCGGACTGCATATCGGTGGTACCTCGCTTATCCTCTTCAGCTCCCTTCGTGAATAATTCACGAACGTGTGACACTAAACATAAAAGCCGAACACAAGCTGTGCGAGTGCCGAAGGGCTGAAATAGGTATTTGGCATGTGGCCAGATGATGTGGTGGGGCACAGTCGAGAGAAAAAAGTAGAAAAAAAGAAAACACGCGGATCAAGTAACACTCGTGCACTGGTATACAAATGGTGAGTGTATATAGGCTGCGTTATACGAGTATGTAGAACGCTCGCCAGTGCAGCGCGGCCGGAATATCAACGAACACTCTCGTAACCTGCGTACTGTATACAGTGCTATTGGCAAAACACATCAGATAACTTACCTGTGAAGTATGTCTGTGTCCCCGTAATGTTGTGTGGGTCACAACGATTTAATTGCAGTTTCGCATAACTCTATGCATACACAAAATCATTGCGAAATCTTTTTTGTAATCCATGCGAATTCTGCGCGGAGATGCGGAAAAATGCAGTAATTCAGATGATCAGGAAACTTTTTTACCCGGGACATATACCGACGCGCAAGCTCTGTTTGGTTGATTTACAACACAGCAACGGTTCTGTAACTGCTCAATCACTATGGCAGCTATGTTTTTAAGTATTGGAGCTTACATATATAGTTAACTGTAGAAAGTCAAATTCAAGGCATTCAATTTCGTACCACACGAAATCCTTATCGCGCATATGCGGAAAAACAAGAATGAAGCCAAAGAAAGGGCAGGGAAATTGACAGTTAGCTTTAATGAAACGCAAAAGCAACGAGGAAATGGGAAACGAAATTGGACGAAAAGTCAAACTTGGTGAAGCTGGAAGTCTAAACCACATCTCGCGCATTATGTGCACGGTGCTTCATACCATTAACACACCAAGGCACATACGTCCACTCCCCCTGTTCGGGAATTTATCTGAGAAAAGTGCAGGAGATGGTGGCCGCCTCGGTAGCTTGATCAATTGGCGGAGCATCCCTCGCGTGATGACGGAAGATGTGGGTTCGACTCCCAGCTGCCGCAAGTTTGTCTTTCCGTCCAATTTCGTTTGCAATTTCCTTGTTTGAGCATTTCCGTTAAGACTAAACTGTTAATTTCTGTACATCATTTCTATGGCCTCGTCGTCGATTTTTCTTCTCGCGGTTGTAAATTCAGCTCATTCATTCTCCTCAACTCATTCATTCAGTCACCTCATTCTTCTCCCTCGACTCGCACACACTTATTGTAGCCTAATAGCACCAAAATTATCTATACTCGCAAGGTCAAACCCGTGCTCTTCTTCAATTGAGAAGGCCGAGAACATTTAGACCTTTGGAGTATAGATATATACAGAGCGAATCGGGTTCCTATGCATGCTTCCTCTGTGTCCTTGCTAATCGTGTGCTTCCATTTATACTTCGACGCCGCGAGTATCAAATGACCTGCGCTGTCGTCTGCTCCGTCGTCTGGTCTCGCACCGCTGCGCGTCGTCTGCAGCGGGCCCCTACCTAGGTGGCGCCACCATCGCGCCGGCTCCTTTCTAACGACGACCGTGGAACCCGCCTACCCCGCGCCCCGGGAACAATTATTTCGGCCGTCATTTGTTGCTACGGCGTGGATCTGTTCTCTCTTCTCTGTGTGCGTTTGTGCTCCTGCTTTTCATACTTTTTTTTCTGTATTTGTTTATAGCGTCCTCCTTTCGCAAGCTTAGCAGACGTGCGTCGACAGAGGCCGCAACTGCGGTGAACAGACGGCAACTGTTCAACGCCGTCTGCTAAAACACCCTCGCCAACGCCTGCCTGCATCTGATGGCGCGCGGCGCTGAAACGTGATCTCTCATTGAATAGTTCCCCTCTTTCAAAATGATGAATAAAAGTGACGTGGAACCCAAATGAAGTAGTAACGTGTTGTCTTAATCCATTCGCTCTTGATCTAATTATCTAAATTAAATTGACGACGTGCCTGCGGGTAAAGCCACGTCAGCTAGGTTCAACTTTTAGGAATAACTAGTGATTTACGCTCGCACCAGCTCAGGCTATTGTTTATGACGATCGTTTCTATAAGACACGTGATCACGACGTTTTCTGCTGTCATATCAGCTTTTGTCTTCGTTCTGAGAGGACAATTGTGGGATCATCTTTCATCAGAATGGTAAAGAATACTGAAATGTTGGAGGCAGTATACAATAATAAACATTATTGTGAAAGAGTCTATAGGTCTAAAAATGTCTTCATAAAGGTTTTTTAAGCATTTGTACATGTAAACGTAAGGTACTTGTTTATAACGAAACATTCATAGTGCACGCAAAAAGAGGAGAACCACTATATGCATTGAAGCTTCTGCTCTATTTCGCTGTTGGCCACTTCGAACAAAAGTAATCGCAAATTACCCTTTGAAGAAAACTTAACCATATCGGTTAATCTTGGATGCCGAGGAAATTCATGACAGCAGAGTTGGTCCATATTTATTCGGCAACGGAGAATGTGCAGCGCCGCTGCATGTCCCTATAAGGTCAGGCTATGCAGCTTTGCTTCTAAATCTTTGTAACGTAAATGTTGAAAAGCTAGAAAATACATGAAAAACAGTTCTCAGCTTGTATGCAGTGAAATGCAAAATAAAGAAAATTATTCGAGAGCAACCAAGGATTGAGACTGTCGAAAGAATGCCCACAAGTTCGGGGATCGCCGTAATTATTAGTTTATAGCAATAGTGGAAGCCACTATACCTTCTATTTTGATATCTGGTATTACAATTTGATTAGGCAATTCGCAACCGCGTAACCTTGCCCGTAAATTAAGTATTAAGGTTATAGGAAACACTATAAGGGTGAACGCTGCTGAAGACAGTCGTTATCAAGTCCCCAGTGCTGTGTTTGTTAAATGGTAATGCATGCACGTCGGAAGTTAGTGCGTTACTGCACGCCCGGAAATTAACCATTATTTCCTGCTCATTTACTGCTCCACTTGTAGACATTTCTAAGCGTTAGTGTTTATTACTCTCCTCGGTAACCTTTAGGTTGCTAGTGCTTCCCTTTACCTAAAACACTCTATCGAAAATTCGTGTACAATGCTGCTCGAACTACATACTATAATGTTCGTGTCACGTATATCCGCTGTACACGACAAATTCCGGAAAAGCGAAAACCCCGTAAAGCGCTTTGCGCCGTGACGCGCGTTAGGTAAAACCGGCTGTATATATATGGATTTCTGTGAACTAGGCGTTCCCGCTTTGTGCGACCGTCATTTATCTCTACGGCAATGAACGTTACACAGACTTTGCCGAGTCAAACAAGGTCAAAAAAGAGAGGCATGCAGTAGGAAAGAGAGAAAAAGAAAAATAAAGAGAAGAGAAGCCCGCACAGAACACCGTGGAGTTGCGCTCTGAAAATGGTGGCATACGTCGGGGCGATTCATTCGCCATTACAAATGATTTCCGCCGGCACCCTTTGCGCACTGCGTGTATGTGTGCGTGTATAGCGTTCAGTGTGTGGGTGCACGTACGTACGTGCGCGTATTAGCGACGCCTGCTTCGTGGTTGCCTAGCCGGCTGCACGAACGGCATTACCGTAATTATTAAAGAAAGAAAGAAAAACGGCAAAAAGGGAGCGCAAGTAAACACAGAGATGGCAGCACTAGAAAGAGCGCCAAAGGGAGAGAGAGAGAGACGGTAAAGGAGCACGACAGCCGTCACGTGCTTCGCGCGGGAAAGTGATACCGCGACCCAATGTAAAGCAGACGACACGCACACGGGCAGACGGACGCAAGCAGACGACACCACGAACAGAGAAAGGAAACAGACGACAAATAGGGACAGGCAGAAGCAGACGATACTGACAAAGAGTCGCGAGCAGACGACAAACAGACGTGCATGCAGAAACGCGCGCGAAGGAAAAGAAAAATGAAGCAGAAGGTAATGCGTCGAAACAGCGGAAAAACCAGCGGCGAACGCACAATCGCGAAATGTAACTGACCGCGAGGCAGGCGCTCGCGCGCCGGCACTTTGTGGGCGGATCCCGTCTGTGATGTCACGCCCCGCCCGCGTGACGTCTCTCGGCTCCGCCCGCTCCGCTCGATGTCCTTGTTGCCGTCCGGATTCGCCTCTCGGCTACAGTTGTCGCGAACCGCTGTTGCAGTTGTCACCGCGCAGGCAGGCATGCAATTGGAATGCGTCCGCGAGCGAGGACTCGTTCGCGCGGCCGCGTCGTCGGCTGTCCCCCGGCTCGTCGTAATGATATGCCTCCGCCGTAGCCACTTTCTCGTTCATTAATTGCCGCTCGCTATAAACGGCGTCCTTGAAGCCGCAGCGCCACTGTCGCATAGCGCCTCCTTTCCACGAAGTGATTGTCGTCGAGCTGTCGTCGAGCTGTCGTCGAATTTGGCTCGTGTCCATTCTCGTGTTTCTCTATCGGTTTCCATTTCAAACTATAAGCGCTGAGCTCGTTGCCAATGGAATATGTCACAGCACGACTAGCACCCAATCAAGCTGAAATTACAACCCCCGTTAATAATCTCTATTTACATGCATAACATACATTAATCTTTCACTGGCATCTAGTTTTCAAGTATTTCCAGTATTTCCTTTACATGTCTCACAATAGCGAAATTGCGAAATAGCGAAATTCATTCAGCTATATACTTCTAGCCCCACACACATAAGTAGTTATTACGCTTACGGACAGTTACAAAGGCAGGAACATTTTGAATACGGGCACTGTGCTCTGTCTCCTATGTATGCAATGTTTAAAACTGTCACACTTGGGCAGTACGTTTATTTTCCTATGGAACTTCAAGTAGCGTAGTCACAATGCCCGAAAGAAATGGTACTCAGGCATCAGGGCTGGTAAAGTGTATCTGGGCCGCGATTTTGTAGCGAGGCATTATGACTTATTCTGCTCAAGTCTTATCATCCACCGCTCACGGCCGGCGGATCCCGTTGATAACGCGAGCGGACCGTCGCTCCGACCACCGACAAAGTGCGATAAGCGCGAAAAGGCATTATTACTTTAAAGACATCGCTACAAAATACCGGCCCTGGATTCTTTTCGCTCGATTCCATTCCTTCCTTATCAACGAGCACGAATGGCCGGCCGATCACACGTTTCTAGCGGGCGATTCGAATCGTTGAAGAAGGGCGAAAAGGAATAATGTTGGAAAAGAGTCGTTAGGGTATATCTCAGACCTGGTTTGTAATTTCCGCGCCTGCACCATAGAAACGCACATTAAAGAATTACGTAAAGTTCAGCAACTAGGACGTCTGAAGTGGCCAAAATTGGCATGGCGTGCATCGCTAAGAAATATACCAATCATATGTGAATACAACATCTTGATGATTTGAGTAGACAGGGTAATTAGACGTAAACTCCTGAGACATTCCACGTTCGCCTGCAGATTCCCTTACATTATAAGGCTTCCTAAACGCGGACTGCCGAGCAGATATTATTATTGTTATAGATACCATTATATGTGGTTATTATAATATTTATATATTAGATAGTCATATGTGTAGTTCTCATCCACAACACCACTAATAACATATATAATTAAGTATTAAAGAGCTCCAATTGGTGAATATTATTCATGTTTCTTTCTTTCACCTCAATGCATGCAGCCAATTACTTTGAAATTGTTATAGCGGTTGCTTAAATTGAAGATTATTTTCTGTCTTCCATGTTCATTTTAATGGTGGATTCCTAATTTGCCCTGAGCTAAGCCTTCCTTTTTTCGTAATTAGAAACTATAGCACTTGCTTTCAGCGACTCTAAACTGGAAGCAGAAACACACGCTATATATATATATATATATATATATATATATATATATATATATATAGATGATACTAGAACCTCTTACTAGAACTCCGCGGTGCGTTCTTTTCCTAACCCTGCCTGCCAGCCCCAATGACCGTGTTTATAATATACGCACCTTAAGCTAAACGCGCGCTGACGCTCTATACTCAGAAAAGCAGGCGCCCGAGTCTTTCTACAGAGGCCGAGGCACAAAACGCGCATCATTTATTTCGGCTTCTTCCTTAGCGTCCCCGCACTTTGCGAGCTGCTCGCCGCTGCCGCAAAGCGTCTCTGCTGTAGTTCTCAGCACGGCTGGTGAGGAGGACCCCCCCTTCAGAAACACGGGGTGTGCATATATACGACTTGACTGATGGCGTACGCGAATTCATCACTCAAAACGCCGACAGTAAGTGAGCCGAGCCGCAACCGTGTCATTTCGTCGTCGGCGCGCGCGCCCGCGTATGTATACCCTATAATATTATGGTTGCTCGCGTGAAAGGCCCCGCAAAGAGTAGCCATTTCTGCCGTGCTTCGCCTCCCTCCGCTTCTGAAAACACATGCCCCGAGGTGTTCTTTTAGGCGCGACTCCTTCCTTCCTTTCTCTCTCGCTGTCTCTCTTCTTTTGTTTTTTGTCTTTGGGATGGCTGGTACGCTGCCGCTCACGACGCGGTGCAAGGAAGCCAAGGTTCCGCCGATGTTGTCTGATGCAGTATACAGGGCGAATGCGGGTTAATGAGCAGCATATACGGTATCCCGGCTTGCACTTTTACTCTTGCTCGCGTACAACATTTTTTTGTTTTGTTTTCGTGTTTTATGGGGGGAAGGGGGGGGGGGGGGCAGGGGTCAACGTATTGAGAAAGTTACACGGAGGAGAAGCGAACGCGTTACGGCACCCCTCACAATAAATAGTTCTATGCATGCGCACTCTCATCGGATCCGCGTTTGTTTAAGCTGCAGAACGTTTTACTTATAGTACAGCACTTAGAGTGTTAAAAATTAAAATTAAGTTATTGGGTTTTACGTGCCAAAACCACGATCTTATGATGAGGCACGCCGTAGTGAAGACTCCGGAAATTTGGACCACCTGGGATTCTTTAACAGCACTGAGAGTGTATATAAGACATAAAATAGATCACTATATATATGTATATATATATATATATATATATATATATATATATATATGCTCCAATCTAAATTTTCTTCGCTTAACAATTTCCGCCTTGTTTTTTTGGAAAATGCAACATCGTGGGAAGTTATATGCGCTAACTCGGTACCTATCACGAGAAAGCGAGAGCCCTGCCAAATTTTGTACCGGTCTACTTGGCGCAGTATACTATATATACAAATGTGCAGAAACTCCAGCCATGTAGAGAATGTTGTCCGCGAGTATAAGGGAAAGCAAGCAGTTGAGAAGTGAAGTATTGGTCGGAGGAGGTTTCCGAGGTTTCTGTCACTATTTTTTACTCACACTGTGTAGTTTAAAGTTGTAAAGATAGTTTGTCATCCATCCTTTCTGTTACGCTGTCATCTATGTCACGTGTCGTTGTCGTCCGGCTGCTTCCACAGCCTCGGCTTCACCGCTAACTATACACACGTATACGGCAAAAAAAAAAAAAAAACATATTTCCCACCACCGCCACTAGCAATTTAACGTATATGCCCCATGTGGCAATGTCTATATAGCTGCCAACTGGGCGCGGTGACCAGGGCACCATCACTCTGATTTGGAGCCTGACCATTTGGGCGTGGTTCACACCTGCACACGCACTTTCAGAGCGGTCATCTCTGCGCATGATAATTATACCTCAGAAGCGAAAGCAGGCAGCACTGCTATATCGAACGAAGACAACGTTATGCGCATCTCCACTAAGTTTTTCTTCACGATGCAACCGTGTCCAGAAGGACAGACTGTTTTTCTATAGTTGGTCTATCATGTTGACTGCAAAAAAAAAAAAAAAGGGGGGGGGGGGGGGGAGGGAAGATGCGCAATAAAATTGGACATACACGCAACTGACGCGGACCAAGGCTGCACGCCAACTTCACACCACTTCTTCACGCGGAGGTTTTTGTTGGCTAATTGGAAGCTTCTTTCCTTAACAAGCGTTGCACGATCTGCATCAGCAAGACGTCAACTGCATGCGTTGCATACAAGGCCGAGGTTGAGTTTGTGAAGGCTCGTATTTGACACGCGAGGCATACCTTGATCATATGCCTTCCTTCGCGCTTTTGTATAGCGAGCGTGCTTTAAAAGCTGTATAGCAAGAAAGACGACAAGTATCCGCGTTTGGTCGCCCATATTACGGAGTGTGAATGCCAGCCGCGGCTCACTGCATGCTCACTATTATGAAAGCATAATAACCACGACTTGCCTCCGGGTGGGGGCGACTCTCAATTTGCCTGTAGCTACAATCTCCCCGCTAAAGCGTCCAATATCAGATATCCATCAAACTATAGTGACCGTTGCAGATCAACACGTTCTCGTAAAAAGCGAGAACCGCGCACGATCAAATCGAGGTGCCCGATCAAATGAGGCTTGTGTTAACGCGACTATATGCACAAGTAGAGGGAAGGCACGCAACTGCCCGCGGTTTCACGCGGTCCGAAATAATCGTCCACGTACGAGGCATGCCAACTCGGCACATAAAAACAGTGGTTACCAGCACCGCGCGAAGGGTTTCCACTTAGCGTTGCATGTAACGAGCCGCCGGCCTAGCTCTCTCGCTCGCCAAGGACGTGCCGCGCAAAGTCAGCGACGCGGCTGCATGTGGCGATCGCTTCAGCGGCGGCGTCCAAATCACGGCATCCGCTCAGCGCGAAACCCCGCCGGGCTTGATTGCCGGTAATCAGTCACGCGTCTGTTCCGGCCGTCCGAGCCCACCGATCAATCAACGCGGCCGCTCAGGTTGAACCACACGCCCCCTTGTGGCTGCGTCGCTCGTCGGCATCGGGGAAGAAAAAGAACAAAAACCTCGAGCGGATTGAATGCGTCGCCCGTAAAAACGAATGCGCAGATCTTTGCTTTTGCGATTAGCCTACCCAATTAGTTCCGCGGAAATCCGCCAGGCGGATTAGCGAAAGAGATAAGTGTCTCGTTTATTTTATAACCCGCAGCGTCGCGATATGCAGCCCGCTTTTGCATGCTGTTTTGTCTCTGAGTGTATTATCCGACTCACTGTATGGTGATTTTCATCATATGTGCGCCTGCATGCATCTAGGGCATATATACCCACCGACCCTATTAAGGTTTTCGGGAACCACTACAGACTGTGTGGTGTAAATTGTCGTCGCTTTGAATGCAGAAAATTAGTTCTGCGGAAATACACGAGAATTCGGGAGCATTACAAAACGGGACAATTATCATCCACGCGAAACTATACAACGGAGCTGCAAAGGAAACCTTCATCCGGGTTTCTCAACTTTGCCTTCCCGGCTCACTCGTTTTGCCATCTGAGCTGTAATATAAAGAGGCTAGCAAATCGCTGAGCGGTGCTGAATTATTCGACTAATGGTATAGTTTCGAGCTTGGACTTTTTTTCGTTCAGGGGCCTAGCCCAAATCCACATTTCATCCACAAACACATATGCAAGTGCAACGCCAGTGACCTCTCGATGTCAACCGTGGAGAAAAGCCTGCCTCAGCTGCATCAACTCAAAGAATTCTCGCGTGCGCCTTGCTCAGGTATCTGTATTCAGCAGGCACGTGTTTACGACGCCCGGACGCATGCCGGTCTCATTAGAGCGGGGAAGGTTGCCCGTGTACGCGTGCAGCGAGCGTTGCTCCCTGCTGGCCAATTAATGACGGAGACGACCTCGGTTTTTTTTTTCTTCCCCGATTTGTCTCATCTCGACGTCCCTAGATCCATTTACACCTTCGGCCGAAGCCGCCGCTGCCACCACGTTAAGTGCGATGCATAATATACGGCGGGCGCCTCCGTCTACGAGAAGACGCCGTCCCCTATTGTATATACCGGGAAAAGGCACCACACGCCGTTGCGCGTGACGTATTTAGTTTCCTGCAGCGTGACCAATCCGAAGCGCCCAGGTAACCAGCGGTACGTTAGACGGCGTACCAGGACCCGTGTTAAAAAAAAAATATCTTACGTAATGTCGTTCTCACCAAACATTTTCCTTTCTTTTCTTTATTCTCAAACGCTGCAAAGTAGAAACTTAAAGACTACAATTACGCGTGAAGAAGAACACGTACAGGAGAAACTGAACGCTTCGGCTTGTCCGCGTTCTCTGTGTGCGCGATGCTCAAGTTCTAACTTAGCAGCGCTAAAACAACCAAACAAACTTAAGCAATTTGTATTGTATACGGCAAAATCTATTGCCCCTCCTGCGTGGGCCGGCATCTTGGTCTGCAGTATTAATAAATAAAATAAATAAAACATATATCCCGCCCAATTCATTTACTACGAGAGCAGGAGGCTCTCACGAGGAACTCCGACAAAAGAACTTATTCTTTGTGATACGCAAAACGGCCATGCTTATACGCTATACAGTGTTGCGTGTTTTGGCCTCCGCAGTAAATGCGCAGACTGAACGCATACCGCTCTCTGCAGTGTCTGTATACGCGGCGTGACATTTCCACCAATCGCCAAGCACTGAATCTGCGTGCATGTCAGCGTGACGGTTAGCACATGCAACGCATTGCTCCAGCGAACACTGTTGTGGGGGCGTGAGTTCCAATCGCGCTGGTTGGCAAAGCGTATCATGATAGATAGAGAGATAGATAGATAGATAGATAGATAGATAGATAGATAGATAGATAGATAGATAGATAGATAGATAGATAGATAGATAGATCTATCACAGTTATCACAGCAGACAAAAACAGATATCAAGATAGACGGATGTATTCATTGATTGATTGATATTAGACAGAGAGAGAGATAAAATGATAAATGAAAGGCAGGGAGGTTAACCAGCACTGACTTTCATTTATCATTTTCTCTCTCTCAGAGACAGCTAGATGGATAGGTAGAAAATAGAAAGCCAGACACACAGATGAAACCCAGTTTTAAGCTTATAAGTGTGCCGCAGTTAGAAAGAAAATGTCTGCACGAGTATCAAATGTTGAACGCATCTAATTTATCGAGCCTCCATACTGATTACCATAAAGGTCCCGGGCGAGATGGAAGAGATTATACGAAAAGACGGGCAATGAAAGGTTTCCTGATGCAGTCGTTAAAGTATGCATTGGAACCGAAATTGTCTGTTCAAGGAAAGAGGCAATTGTCGCAGTCTTCGATGTTAGCCAGCCGATATGACACCAAGAAACGTATGAGCACGCGCACTAAAGCTGCAGGTATGTGCTTCTGTGTCCTCTGCTCTATCGTTGACCTCGTTTCGGCTATTATTCAGTGCAGCAATCGACAAACTGCACCGTAATGAGACTACCCTAACTCGAAGCAGTTCCACATGGCAGTGGATGATGTGGTGCGACGAGATTACGAAATTGGCAGGCCTATATAGAAATAATTTTGATAAAATATTCGAAGCAATCACTAGAGATTGATTGGACAGGCCGCACTGGACATAATGTATATGGCGATGATGATGCTAATGGTGATGACGGTGAAATCAAAACAGAAACTATAGATTCCCACGAATACGAAACGTACACAGCCTACTTCTCTATGTGTATACATATAGACAAGGCGCGACTTCAGCTTACTGAACACTGCACGCAACTTGCTCGTCTCAGCCGCGTACGCTGCACTGTCAACCCAATGCCTCCGCATCAATTTTAAAACTTAACGCCATTATCTCGCTCTCTCCCTTTACTCCCGCGTGGACGACTACTGCACACTTCTATCCCGTTGCGCTGCTTTTTCTGAACCTCCTCTCTCACTATTCCTATTTTGCAGGCTCGGAAGGCGAGTGCGAAGAAGACTTGATGCATATTCATGGCTCGGGGGCCCCCCCTTTCTTGTCGCCTGCAGCCCCACCTAGCGCCGTGGAAAGGCCTAACTGCGTCGCCCTGCAGGGCTTATAATCGCTTCGCGGTGTTAGCCCATGAATGCGCGCGGCGTGCTATTAAGAGCAAGCGCTTGTTTGGCGGCATACACGGCGCCGCTTATTGAAAATTTATCTCGCTGATACGTGTACACAAGGGCGCGACGCGAAAAATGAGACTATAAGGGCAATCGAGGACGCTGTATTCATTTTTTACCTTTCTTGTCCTGACTTTTTTTTTTTTTCTGTCTCTTTCGCCCATTCGTGGCTAGGTGGCTTCACTCGGTTGAGCATTTACGCTTGGGGTCGTTGTTTTAGAGGCTTTTCCAGTGTTTACTTTTCTTGCATTTGTATTTTTTGTCTTTAAGTATTCTTTCTTCATTGTTCTTTAACAGCGAGCCATGTCGGCGAGAATGATGTTCACGTTTTTATAGTTCTTTAATGAAACGTTGGTGCCGGGGAGATGCTGCAACATGTTATGAAGCCCGCTACTCTTCTTCACTTAGCAGCGCACAACATAGGGAACAAAAACGTCTCATTAAAAAAATTTTTAAATATTTAAAAATTAATAAAAAAAACTAAGGAAAAACTAATTTGTAACGTTTATACGCCTATTTGGCGAGAACTTCGAGCAAACTGTACGGCGCAAACTCTCCAAGTTTATATGGCAAGTCAGGGAAGCATTCACAATGTACACCTTGGAGGAAAGTTACAAATTAGGAATTCGGAAAAAAAAAACTATTATAACGCATACATGAACAGTCTTCCTCTTCTTGCAGTCGTTCCTCACTCGCTAACAAGCAATATTATCTTCATTCGTATAGTTTAATGAGTGTGTGTATACCTGTATCCAGCAGGTCATCCGAGAAAAGCCGAAGTTGAGGACTCCTGAATAACATTGATCATGCACCTAGAGTTTCTCTCCGTGCTCCCAACGCACAAGCACAAGCTGTTTTGCGTTCCGCCTCGTTCAGAACGCTGCCACAGGCAGTCGCATGAAATCAGCAGCATAGGGAATCGAACCTGGCACCTCTTGCCTCAGCACCAAAGCGCTATAACAACAGCGTGCCCCGCAGTGTCTGCCTTGCTTTCGCCACAGGACTTAATTCGTTCTCCGCCAATTCTGTTGACCCCCCCCCCCCCCCCCCCCTGTCTCGTTTCCAGCTTTTACCTGCTGCGGTTTCAGGACAACCCGCAACTTTCCTGAGGCAGCGTTGTTCGCCCTCTCCTGTCTCACCTTCCAGCAATTACGTTCCACCAGCACTCCGGCTGCACATTATTTTTCAACCTCCTCTCCGTTGTGGCACCCAAGATACGTCGCACGTATACGGTCCTGCATGCAGCGTATTCAAGCACGAAGCTCGCCATTTTGACCGGCGTCTCTTTCAAACACATTCTATCCTCGTTTATGTATCTTTTTTGTCCTTTTCGTTCCTCTCGGCCGGCTTATATTTCGCCGTTGTCTGCTACGAACCGCCGGCCTCTGGCGATTCGTCTGCTACGAGCTGCGCCAGTGATTAATGAAGTCTCGCTTTGATCACAATGACTTTATTAATGGCGCCGCGGCGCGGCCCCTAATGAAGCCGTTGCAAGCGGGGCCCGCGCCACCTACGTATTATTATATACTCGGGCCTTCCTTCGCCTATATACTGGGCCATTGCTTCAGTCTCGGCGCCTGCGCAGTTCTACACAGCGCATACATGACCTAACGCCTGGAAGCCATTTGTCGTCTGCGCGTCTATACAGAGTGGACAGGCGACAGACAGACGAAACTTCGTCGGGCCATTGTCATGCTCATGCGTCGTCAGTCCGAGCTCGGTCGTCTGCCGAATTACTCGCGGGACAATGGCACCTTTTCACATTGCAAGACGGCTTCTCTCGCGCTGTCACTTTCAAAGTCGTCCCATAGCGGAGGCTCAGAAACAGTTCGGGATTTCTTAGCGAACTACTTCCTCGCATGCAGACGTTGTAGTAAGCCTTAGTACGCCTTCGGAGATACGTAATAGTGGCGTTAGCTATAGTATTGTTCAACAATTCGGTTATGAAAGCTTCAGCTGTGGTAACATTGCAGCCCATCGTGCCTAAGTTAATGGGCAAACTATAATACAGAGAGGTCTCCATTTAAAAAGCTGATTATTTTGACGCGTATATATTAGAAGCTTTTCACGGTCCGTTTACAATCCAGACGGGATACAGCTCGAACGCAGTCACTGCAAGCATGCGTAAGACATCTTTATGACTCGCTGAAGGATGACTCGCGATATTTCGAGCATAAACATTTGTTACTCTGTTAGCTTCCCATGCCAACACGCTAGTACAAGGCAGCACCTCAGCGGCGTACTGCACATAACTGAACGGAAGAAATGAGGCCCCCCTATAGCTCTATATATACAATCCATAGATCAGCGTTGCTACACACGTTAACGTATACATAATCTGTGCAGTAAGCAAGAAAAAAAAAGAAACCCGCCTGCACAAGTGAACTTTGTTCGGCGAAAACGCGCGAGTGACCCACTACGTGTACGGGCCATGAGCAACGCGCCGGTGAGTAACGGCTGTCACGTGACCAACTCGCCGGGGGTGCGCGACCTTTCAGTGCGACAGCGTACGCAGCGCGCGAAAAATACCGATATAGTTTTTTTTTGTTTTTTTTGGCCACTTTACGTGTGTTTCTGCACTTAAAGCTGAGCCCGACTGTGCTCTGTGTTGGTTAGGCTAACGATACGCGGAAACGTTTTACGGCCTCGGCTGGGCGGAGTGGATACAGATATACACAGCGTCGCTGACAAGCACCGATGCCAAACTTTATGCTCTAACACAGAGCACAGAGTACGAAGTGAGATTGCTACGCAAGCACTATCCCCAGGCGCTGCTATCTAAATACGCGGAAAAGGACAAATCGGTTTGCTTGGCACCCACTGCACCAATTTTGATGAGGTTCGTTGAACTTAAAACAACGGTTGAAATCTACCGATTGTAGCAATTTTTTTTTCTGTTAAGCCATGTGGGCACATATTCGCAAAGCTTTTGGTTTCTGAGTATTCTTTTCTTTTTGTGATTCGCCTTCAGGATCGTCTGTAGCCGATCCTGGTGCTCTATAGAATTGTTCTATAGAACGGTTCTACAACGTAAGAGGTTTTTGCGACTATAGCCCACGCTTTTTTTTTTTTCAGCGAAAATTTATAGAATATTTTTTAAAAGCATTTCTTTAAAAAAAGACCACTTAAGTTCACTGTGACAAGCAGGCCACGTAGACTGTTTACATGAGCATTTAGTAATGTTTAGCCAATATTTTTATAAACTACACAAACTGCACGTCTTGTTGAATGTCGCTTGCTTACGTTATGCCGTCGTGCTGCTGGCGACGAGGTCATGAATTCGATTCCCTGTCGGTGCGGCCGCATTGCTATTGGGCGCACAATTAGAAACTCCTCGTGTTAAAAGTTAGATTCACGTGCACGCTATAACAAAGCCCATGGGTATTTGAACCCAGTGTCCGGAGGCCTCCACCGTATTTACAGCGTCTCGGGTATATCCCGTGCGTTTCTACGGTATACACGTAACCCATGATTTCATCGGATTTCTATGTCTATACGGATTTATTTATTTCACTGTAGTAAAGTGTGTTGTATAAATTAAGTGCGCACCAGATGGCATGCACGAGAGAGACGTCTTTGTGCTGTTACACCGCGTTCGATGACCGGGCCGGCACTGGGGGCGCGGTAATGTCTTAATAATATAGTAAAGTGTGATTTTATTCAGAGGCTGCAGTAGACTTAATTACAGCCCCTACATTTAGACGGGAGTGGAGGAGTTGCTAACTTCCGGTGTTAAGCACCGCAGCTTCACTATATACCCTTGTGGGTTTTTTTTTTGCATTTTTGTGTGTTTTCACGTGAGAGGTGCTAGCTCACGCATCCTGCCAACGATGCGAAAGGAGCTAAGACTGTATTAAGATCGTAAACGTTCATTTTTTTTTCGTCGTCACTCATGCGTTACGATGAGGCTGCACGAAAGGTGTTAATTATCCTGTTTTAATTGCCGCATCCAAAGAGGTCATCGGTCAAACTTCGAAACACCCGGAGAAACAACTAAGCAAGAAAATTGACGAATACGCGTTTAGTTACATTAGGTGGATTGGTTGGTTTTGAAACCTCTTTCCGTGTTTTCTTTATGTGTTTACTTCACTTTACTTTTGTTTTATTACTTGATAGCGAGATTATCACGCATCCATGGGGCTATCAATTTATCTTTCGCTCCGCTGGCCCGCGCAACGTGGTATTTTGTAATCTTAGTCGTCGGATAGATGATACTATAGTAATCGGATAATTCCTTATTAGCGGCTAACGTATTTCGACTACAGGTCGGCAGTAATCACGTGATCAGAATTAGTGTGAGCGCAGTTTGTTCAATTTCTACACTCGATTGTGTACAGATTGTTTTCGCGTTCCAGTTACTATAGCCTTCAACGACGAAATGTTATCGACATTGATCTTGAAACGTGTTTGTCATGCAATGATATCGAGGAATGTCAGGATGCAAATTGCAAGACTGAGACGCCATGCGGAAAACAGAGACAGTTGATGCTTTCGCTGCTTCGTAAATCGTTACCGACATCAATTGCAGGCAGAACAGGAAACTGTATACATATAGTCCGTGACGACATCCGAATGCAGCGATGAATACGCCGCCGTCTAAATTGAACAGAATTTGTATAGATGCGATAGCCAAGTACGTTCGCTCGTTTGCAAAATTTGGGTGGAGAACTTCTTTCGATTTGACTACTTCTAAATATCTGTGTTTTTGGAGCGAGCAAGCACATCAGATGCAGAGAGGAATTGGGGGTGGAGCTGGAAGTCCGTTATTAGGCTTTGATTCAGTGTATAGAATGAGATATGTCTCGCTCCTTTCGTTCTCCAAAAAAGAGAGGATGGAAGGAAGAAAAAGAAATGAAATCAACATACCGGGGGGTCATTTCAAAGTTTTACGTTATCTTTAAAAAATCACCTGCGGCATAATTCAAATCCATGAGATGGAATTCCTTGAGCTGGAATATTTAAAGGGGCGGACATCATTACTTGCACGCTAAATCGGAAACATCTTCCACTAAATCAACAAAAATTAACTAATGAGCTTTACTATTACGTTACGGTACATATTGCAGTTTACCAATTATAGCCGGTGAATTTGCAAGTGCCAGTTAGAATTAATTTTACGGATGGCACCAGTTTCGAGATATTCATTGCCAAAGTATGGGACGAAATACATGGGCGTTCCAGTCACTTTGTACTTCCATGCATAAAAGAGTTATCTGTTAAAAAAAAGGTAAATGGAACAACAGTGCATTTTCCACCGCGAGTTTATTTGCTCATATCTCGAAACACGTGCCATTGTCAAAATTTGTTCCTAGCGGATATGCCCGGCAATCTAACCGTCTACATTTCGTAAATTGAAATATCTGCCGTAAGTTAATTCGAAAGTTAAGTAGTGAATTTTCGCCAATCAGTTAATTATGTGTTTCGATTTCTGATGCAAGTAACGTCAGCTATTTAATAATTCCAGCTCAAGGAATGTAATTGTGCTATCTGCCACAAGTGATCTTTAAAAAAATTATACAAAACCTAAAAAAAAGATTATCACCCCGTATTTACTCTTTAATTTGATATAGGTATGCACAGCCGCTCTACTACCATGATATAGGCTCAATTTCACTGCGATGAGGGGCGAAATGGAACCCGCACAGCCCACTATAAACTCACAAAACATACACAGTTGGACACATCGAACAGTGAACATGTTGCGCACCTGTATGAACAGAACCACTACACCCGACACGTGGTAACGGTAAATCAGGTCAAAGATATATGACACGATTAACGTCAAGCCCTACACCTATAATAACAGTACTGCAGTTTACGATCCATCCGATAACCTGTGCACGCGGAGGCGTCAATACAGCTCTGCGAATACAAAGTGTCTTTGGTGAAGCCGGAGCTTACCTGGCAGTATAAGCAATTTATCGCCTTGTGTGATTTAACAAAGCAAGCACACAAACAAACAAATAAATAAATAAATAAATAAATAAATAAATAAATAAATAAATAAATAAATAAATAAATAAATAAAAATATCAACAACACATATTGGTCACTTCTAAAGTCAAGACGGAAGCAGCAAAGCACGTCGCATTCCTTCTGAAAAGACACTTTTAATCTCGTTCTACATAAGTTACCCTAAACGAGTGGATTATTTGTGCAAATATGATTTTGTTATTTATTGGACTCTATGTGCAACAACATTAGGAGCAGGGTATAGCCCCGCTAAGGAGCTCCACCGAATTGAGGGCTGACGCTCAAGGGCTTTTTTTACATATATTTACCAATTACCAAGTAAAATATTTTTGCGAATGTGTTCCATTTATTAACGCAACATAAAATGCAACTAGAATAAGTGTACCATTGCACGGAAGGGCGTCTTGATGATGCAAGGCTGCCCGTATCACAGGTAATAAAGTATTCCTCCGCCAAAATATCAATGCCGATTTGTGAACTGTGTCCATGAAGAAAGCGAAACAACAGAAGTGTCAGAAACATTATTTTGTTCCACAAAAAGCGATATGCAAATGTCAATAAACTGAACGCTATATCATCTCCATTCCTCAACCAATGGATAGATGCTTCTACGAGTCATTTCTTATTGTATATTTTTTTTGTCTTTAGAAGAACAAATGTAGTTTCATAGCCGTTGTCTGATCTCGTCGAAAAACAGATCGTTTTTATCACGCTTTAAAACGTGCGGATTTGTGATTTTTAAGGTTTACTGGGGCTAATTCACACGGTCTCGTAAACATATGCTAGCATAGAAACAACTTTGAGGAGTGCGAATGGGATATCTGTTCTCTGAACAGTGGAGTAGTGATATCGCAGACTACGTAACTGCGCGCACTTTCAGGTTGATGTCACCGGCTATAGTTTACGAACGCTAGTGGCGAGCAGACGACAGTCAGTGGTTGGCGCGTACCAGACGACACGGGGGTGAGCAGACGACACAGGGGTCGCGTCTCCGCAGATGCGAGGGCAGCCCCCAAGACCCCGAGGGGGCGTGGCTGAAAGGAGGTCCCGCCCCCTTCACTCTCCCCAACTCCCTGGACGCTTATGCACGAACCAGCGGGAAATAGTCATTGTCGAAAGGAGGAAAAAACAAACAGTCAACGACGTGAGGAAAAGAGTAAGCGCGAAGTGTGCCACTCGGAAAACGACCATTCTGTTGCCCCTTTTTCCGTTGCTTTTCGTCTGTTCACGGCTTCAGCTTTTTTTTTTTTCTTTCTTTAAAAACAGAATGCCACCGCAGACTTTGTTGGCGTGTCGCCGTTTGTACTTCTGCAATTCCGTCTGGTTTGTCGTCTGCTGGTTCCCCGGCCTTTCGGTCTCGCCGTTTACTTCTGCGACAACCGTCTCGCTTGTTGTCTGCACCCTCTTTGTTCCAATACTCCAGTCGTCTGCCGAGAAGTTTGCATTTATCGCCACCTCCCGCTTACATCTATAGCTGCTTACTTTTGACACACGCGGCGTTTGTCAGAAAACGAAACGGGAAAATGATCATGACGCACCATCTTTTGCCGCGATTTGCCGAGTCAGCGATTTTCGCTCAGAAATAGTGCAGTTGTGGCGCTGGACAGCAACCAGCACAAAGGTCGGACCGCCACGCGGATGATAGCAAGATAAACGGGCTGGAATTATGTAAGGGTTGCTTTTGAGCGATTCTTTTACGTTCCTATATCATCCACCGTTCACGGTCATCCAGTCTCGGTGATAATGTTAGCATAGCCGGTGCCTGTTTCACTCACGAAGCGCGCAAAAGGAATAGGTGAGTATCATGCCGTGAGTATCTTTTTCCACTGGGAACCATAACGAGTTGAAGAGGCCGAGCATGAGCCAATAAAGCGTAGTTACATAAGCGACGTTAACGGCAGTCCCTGTCAATCCGATGGGGAATCATGTATACACTTCCATTAGCCAGTAAACAGTTGTGGTGCAGGAGCGCTCTCAAAAGTTTTCTTTCCCAATAATCCGAAGCCACATGTCGGCAACATGGTCCCACGGCGTGAGACTCAGACGTGGCCGGGAACGCGTTACGCCGGTTGGCAACACTGCGCTCGAAATCATTTCCCACGACACGCAGGAAGCAGCGTGTCGTGGCGTCTGGCGGGTTATGGGCGTTGCCGTTTATTAATGCTCAAAAGGCCGCTTTGTGTTCCGCGTTTGTTTTCGAAAGCCGCGGTCCATGGTTGGCCGACGCACTGTTTCGTGACGGCGCCGAAACCCGTTTCGACCGGGTGCGGTTCCACGTAACACGAAGCCGTGCGGTGCGTGTTTTAAGCGTCGCTGAAATACGACACCCGTCACGCTTAAAATAATTCAGAAGGCATGCATTGGTATACCCTGCAGGTTGCATAGAGTGCGTGGCCAGAGTTGACACTAGTTTCGTTTTTCTGGAACGACAGAAAAAGGAAATGCTGAATGAGGGATTAGTGCGGAAAACTGCAGCAACTGGCGCTGCATGCGGATGTCGTTCATTGAAGTGTACTTTTTTATGCTTGGAAACTAAGAGAATGGGAGCGCAGTCCAGGACGGCAGAAAACTAGGTGGGGTGATGAAGTTAGGCAATTTGCAGGCGCAAGTTGGAATCAGCTAGCGCAAGACAGGGGTAATTCGAGATCGCACGGAGAGATCGCCTTCGTCCTGCAGTGGACATAAATATAAGGCTGCTGCTGCTGCTGCTGATGATGATGATGATGATGATGATGATGATGATGACTTTTTTATCCTTACGATGTTGCGCGGCCATATGTATTCCCTTGTTACTCATATGAATAGAGCAGCAAGCACCGTTTGTGGTGCTTATTTATTCGTGTCAATAAAAGGGGGGCTGGGCGATTGTTAAATCACCGTACCAAGATATAACTATCGCTATTACTTTTTATGCCATTATTCGCTCGAATACACTCGGTCTACTTAAAATAAGCAAGCGATAAGATGCCGGCATGCACTTGTCGGTGGTCTGTTTTGAGATTAGCTGCCGTGTTGGGACGTCACAGGCATTTTCATGGTTTTTGACATTCATCTGTATCTTGATTTCCAAGGTTTCATGCATCTTCCCAGCTTGTAACGGCAGCATGGTGTGCGCTGCATATATGTACTGCCAGAGGATCTACCTATGGCGCCCATATTTCAGACAGTGTGGTTAGAAGAAGTGCTGTGAGAGAAAGATTTCTTAAAGATTTCGTTAAACTTGGAATGCAACCGCAGGCGAACACAGTCTGTGTTAGAATAATACGCAGACAAAACTGACATAATTATATAGGGTAAACATAATGAGCAAGGGCCATCCCAAATAGAAGGAACGAATATAAAACTGGAGCACTTTATCATGCGCCGACATAGCAGAGGCGATGTGTGGTTATCGCGTGATGTTGTGGATTTCCGGACATTCCTAGATATTATTACGGCAGGTATGTATATATATAAAGTCGAGCCCGGATCTATCTACCCAACATATAAGAAATTACTGTGTATAACGAACAGCAGTAAATTCCGCTGAACAATGTTTTGCATACAATTTTTATTTCATATATCGAAATACCTATCTATCGAACTTTCGTGATCCCCTTCAGGTTCGGTATGTCCGTGTTCGACTACACACACACACACACACACACACACACACACACACACACACACACACACACACACACACATATATATATATATATATATATATATATATATATATATATATATATATATATATATATATACACGCACACACACACACACATATATATACACACATATGTGTGTGTGTGTTATCAACGCAGTCGCGCGAACTTGTTCCGTTGAAATGGCGCTTGCTGGCTAGTAACGTGACCATTTTCTACGCATGCGCGTCCCGTACCCTTGAGGAACTCGTGGTCTGCTGAGAACCGGCAAAACGTTATAGCCGGGACATTCTCTTATAGTTTTTTTTTTTTCAGTCTCAACTTCTTGACGACGAAGTAGCGCAACGCCGTGGCTCCTACGTAACTAATTATGCGCAATTAAGTCAGCAGAATTGTGAAGTTGTTTTCCGCATCCTCCGGCGTTCTTCTGTGGCATTCCGAAGACTTGGGGGAACCTGTTGGGGGGAGCGCCTGTCGCGGTTCTCTTTGTAGTCTAACTCACATCTCGGCTTGCGGATGAGGTTGCGCGATCACGTTCTCGATTCTGCGGGGACGCCGTTTCATTTTCTCGCAATTGCTCCCCGTGGCTACGTCCTCGCCATTACTGACGTATAACTCGCGATGCTCCGCTATCATCGTTAATCTTATAACAGCGCATAGTTTAGAAGCGTTATACTGCAATGAAAACCATTAGCTCTAATCACGGACCCCATTGGTCACGCACGAATCTTTGCGACAACCGACATAGCCTGCAGCTCTGCAGAAAATTTATAGACCCAAGTAAAAAAAAAAAAAAAAAAAAAGACGGCACATACGAGGTTTCGCTCGAAGGTAAATGAGAAGTATGCCTTCAACGAGGACTGAAAATGACGACGACGGGAAGAGTCTATATAGCCCACTTCGAAGTAAACTTATATATATATATATATATATATATATATATATATATATATATATATATAAACGTTGTGGAGAGGCACACCGCGTGTGTGCATGCGTGCGTTTGAGTTGGCAGTAATTGTTTATTTTTTTATGAACAAGCATTATCTGGAGGCAGGCACTGTCTGCATTTTCAAATACGGGTGGAACGGCGAAATAATCTCGACATACAGTCGCTGGACCGATTCGAATGAAATTTATTGCATTTGAGAGAGGACGTTAAATTTCTTAGCAACTATAGTAATCAAAATTTCCATTTAATGACTTGTGCTTGTTTAAAAATGTCGCCACAAATTAGTTGAAAAACAGAAGCGCGAAGTTGGAAAATCCATAACTCTACCCCTAAAAGAGATACCCCAGTTCCAAGAACTACATCTGTGAGGACATCTAAAGTAAAATTGTCACGATGTTTACGAGCGATTTTCAAAGGTCCTACTCACACATTAAGAAGTATATTTGAATGCTGTGTTTAATACATCAAAATTGTCTGCTTTAAGGGCAGAATTCACAAAATTGTTTGTTCGTAAATGTATTTCCCATTATCCCGCCATCTTCGTTTCAATACGCCTAACATCAAGGTTGGTGGAAATTCTCTCTCGCGAAGAATTTTATCGTTAGAAACTTCTGTGAATGCGCTCCTAGATGTCTGAGTATAGGTGCGGTATATAGAATCGTGATATCGCTATTTATTACTAAATTGCAGACTTGGAAACAAAATACTTCAGTAAGTCTTGTTCAAGTTTGCAATTTTGACAACGTTTAAAGGTGTCCATGCACGTCCTAACTAATAAGTCTGCTTCCTACAGTCACTAGATCTTGCATTCCCTTTTTTTAATTGCAATAGACGTCATACAAGTACATGCAGTGGATGGTGAGTAGAATGATTTAGCCTTTCCCACGTACGCATATGTTGTTGTTGTTGTTGCCTCAAAACATTTAGATAGGATTTACCGAGGTAAACCTTCTTCATCGCAAGTTACCTTACTTCAAAACAACACATGATGTGCTGCCAGCGACGAAGGCTTCGGCGATGAGCCGATCGCACAATAACGTTCAGCTTGTTCTGTCTTATTGCATGGACCGCACAGCGCGAATTCCGACAGTTCAGGAAGATTACCTGAACACGAGGATATTATTTGAATGGCAGGTCACAACTCCCAGGTATAGAAACATAAAAGATCTCCAATTAACTTTTACTGATTGCTCACTTTTACTCGACTGATAAATTGAAGCCTAACACACACGCCACATGTCTGCTTCGCGGTAATCGTAAGATTATAGCACCACTTTCAAGATACCCGTCCTTAAAGAGTGCTACGAAATACTTTGGCGCTTCAGTTCGCAGTTTGCCGAAACCCCCTTTCTAGCAGTTCTGGACGACTTAAGCTGGAATAGCAATGGAAATTTGAAAGTTTTGGTGGCCGGATATATCCAGAATGACGCTAATCTTGCATTGTATGCATTTGAACATAGCGTGCGCAGCCATGAATATACATATAAATCTCCCTTAGAAGGCATGGCCTCACTAATCGCCAGCTTCAATTTTGCAATTCAAACATGTGCCCCAAGTGAACAATTGGACAGTTAGTAAACCCTTTTAATTATAGCTACTTTCACATTGCGATTTATCGTGCAAGTTATGCCCGCCTCTACAAACAATCCACATGAACAGGCTGAATGGCGCCATATCTCGGTCTATATGCCAGTTATATATATAGATATATATATATATATATATATATATATATATATATATATATATATATATATATATATATATATATATATATATATATATATATATAACAGAATGTCTGTTGGAACTATAAAAAAAGCCCCCGGTATACCCGATATATATAGTTATGACCGTTTAAATTTTGAAGTTGCGAGAGCCAAACGTTCTGCGCTTTTGTAGCGCGACTTACATTTTTCCTTGAAGTTTGAAGATGCGTTTTGGATGAGTTGAAACAGTGGGGATGACTCTGCCGGCGTGGATGATGACTTGGCTGCGAATAAACGAAAAGAAACAGAAAGGACACTTTTAAGACTCTGGCTTTCTGTAATTCTTGTGAACGTTCATGATGTATTCCTCAGCTATAACACTAGCGCTAAAGAACATACGATATTCAGGAAAATAAGTATTGTTGCTTATGCATTTGAACAGAGCGTACGCAGCCATGAATATACATATAAATAGTCTCGTTACAGTATCTGTATCATATTTGTAGATGCATAATACATGTTATCTAAACAAATACTTAATGCTGTGCGTCGGGTTATTTTAATTACTAATTACAAAGCTGCAAGCTTGCCTATCAGTGTTTGCACTAGTGTCTGGTGTCCACGCCATTTCAATGCCCGTATTCACAAGTAAACTGAATTGATCGTAAGAGCATTTTGCATCAAATGCTTCCATCAAATGCTGGACGTATTAATAGCGACGACGGTCAGTCATGACAAGGTGACGGAACGGTTACGAACGAGAACCTTTGTGAATTGGGCCCCGGCTCTTTTTGCCTGGTATTAAACCTATATACAAGTTTTTTAGGCTCAGCATATGCATAACATGGTAATCGCTTTCACAACCATCCTAAAATACATACTAGACGGTCAAATTTGACGCGAAACACTTTAGTTGTCAGCGGCGGAAACATTAGGCGGACGGTAAGACATTCGGGATGGCCACTATATATATAGCCTGGGAGTGCAGTGGGTAAATTGTAATCAAAACGAACCGAGTAGGATTGCTGCTTGCGAATTCCACCTTACCGAAATCGACGTCTTTCTTTGATTAGGTTTAGCTGCAAATCTATACTTTTAGGGTACCTGATATCTCTCTTTTATCTCGTCATGTGGCGCCTGTTCTTATTCTTATTTATTTATTTTCTTATTTATTTATTTATTTTGTAATTATTATAGAAGGCTTAGAGCGCCATACAGGTATTATTGCATGGAAGCAGAGAAGGTGCTAAATATAGAGGACCATCAGTTCTGCCTCAAAATGTAAAATACAATGGTGTGACTTAGGCTAAATATGTAATATTTTGGCCCTAAATTTTAGGATACAAGAATTCACACTGAGACGACCAAATATTCAATTTATTTCATTAGGTGTCTTCTAAGCCATACGCTGTATACTACACGTACAATGAAGATATCGACGGGCCGAGGGAAATAGCTCCCAGACCTTTGCGAATAACCAAAAACTTACGTTCTTGTCCTTGATAGCGCTGTAAATCCCATCCCGCACTTTTCTTTCCTTTAGTTATATATCTATATAGGAGAGTGTGTAATCATGTGTAGTGCCGGTCAGTGCTTCTCATCGAAGTCTGGCCAACTCAAACAAAACAACAAACAAACTAGCAAACAAAAAACAACGAGGGTCACGAAATTGACAGCCACGGTGCCTCAGACTCATTTCTTATCTCTCGGCGACGTTCAAGCCGGAGTTTCGATAACCAAAGTGGGGAAGAGAAAGCGCTAACTAAGCAGGCCTCTATGAAACACAGAGGCTGCTTTACCAGCACTGTTGATCGGTTTCCCATCGGTTACGAAGGAGCCCCGCACGCTTAACTATACGGTTACGCACGCTTGCCATGATTTACGCAGTGACCATAAGACGCACTCTTCCGTTGCAGAGCGGGAGTCCGCAAAATTGGTGCGGCCGTTTCGCGTTCGGACCATAAAACTGCTCCGTTTCGTATACCAGCACCTGGCTTGCATACTATAAAGCCTTATCTCCGCCGTCATTAAATCACCCACCAAAATCACCCTGTCTTCAACATGTACTTTCCCAGTCGCAACCCTTTCCCCAAGTCGAACGAGTGCCGGACGCTACATAATCGCCGAACACTGTTTCCCTAGCACGACGATGCCAAGAAAAACAAACACACAAACTTACAAAACCAACCAATCAAACAAACAAGTTTGCTTTCTCACGAACGTTTTCAAAGTGCTGAACTTTTCGAAACCCCGGCGGGGCCAGTTGTGAAACGTCGCCGGCTTCTGTGGGTGCCGATGGCGACGGAAGCGAAATAGCCCCGTGCGAAGGATTTACGTTCTCGCCATTATGTTAATCGCTTGTCGACTGTGTTGTTCGCCTTGTCGGGGCCGTTGATACACAGCAGCTTTGCCTGCGTGGCACACGTATAAGCAAGCACGACGAAGTCGGGCTATCTGCTGCGCGAGCATTGTTGCTTTCGCTGCAGTCTTCGTTGTTTTTCCCGTCGCCCTTTCTTCGAAGCCACTATTCGAGATTTACGTCGCCAGGTTGTTAGGCAAGATGGAGTGAGTAGCTCCATGGAACGTACCTCATGAATGTTTACTTAGCGACGCATATGAAATGGCTACGACCGCGTGTGTATCGTGCATAGACCACCCAAGTAGCTACGCGCACCGTAGGTGTGTTTAACACCACGCTTTCTCATAGTTCGTTGTGTACACACACACTACATCCGTAACCTACAAGCAAGCTGCTTTGTTGTTCAAGGCTGTGTATGAATGTGCCAGCGCGGATGATGACCGCGTTGAAAAGCAGGCCTTCCGTCATCCTGCACTCCCGGTTAGAACGAGCTAGCCCTCGAGTGCTACGTGTGCTGGTACACACAACGCGTTTCCTCGGACGCCGAGCAATTAAGCTGCGCACAATTGGCGCTCACTTAAGCTCGATCTGTCTTCGCTAAGTACATTCTCTCTTCGTGCGTGAATGAGGACATCGCTTGAAATGCCTCGGTGCGCATTTTTTTTTTACCACGTGGCACGCGCTGTGACGTTACAGTGGCATGCCAGGAAGGACGAGTCTGTGCGAACGCGACTAACAAATGTTTCGCAAAAGCATCGCCCGAAATCACGCGAGCGGTGGTGTATTATAGGGCCAGGCATGCATCACTACTCGGCATTTCGTGTTTCGCTACATTATTGCTACTAATATGCCCTCATTAGGTTATGGGTGCTTTTGAATCCAACCAAAATCTTTGTTCTGTACTCTTAAAGAAGGGCGACGCATACTTTCAAACCAAAGGGTAGAACCTTAGTATCGAATACATAGAGATTCTCAGTGACCAGCACATATTGCTAACAGTAAAGATTGTGTTCGTATAACGGTTTTCCAGCTACACCATAGCCCTGTCCGAAATTTCATGGGGCGCGCTAGTTTCTTACGCAGCGCCTTGTACCTTAAGAACGCAAATGGGGACCTCTTACGCCGCACGTTCTCCCCTATATAGTTCTCAGTAGGCCTCAGTAAGCGAAAGTCAGTCAGTCAGTCATTAACGCACCATATTGACTCAATGTCTATGACGCTCCATTCCTGCAGCGCCAGATCTCTGGTTAGGTTCTCGTCCGTGGCTACCGTATTCCGATGGGAACTTAATGCAGAATGATCGTGTGCGGTGTGCTGAGTTTTGGGTGTATGCTAAAGAACCTATTGGCTAGTGGTCAGAATTCACCCTGAGCCCCGCACTACAGCTTCTTGCTTAGCTGCACTGTGGTGTTTTTTAACGTGAAATCCTTTCAATGAACCGACTCACCGATTCTGTGATACTTTTTTTGTTTCTCACATGTGCAAACCATACGGCTCTCTGCGGGGGTCGTAAAAGGTTGGACGAATGACGAAAAGATCTGTACTGACTGTGCGTCACTTTATTCCTATGCTTTCTAGGGAGCCTTCACACGAACGTCTAGGATTGCGGCGTTTGAGCCCGTTTGCGGATTGGATAAGGCTCCGTAATATTTTCGCTTGTCTTCTTATGGTTCCTGTAACACGTGCGAATATGAAATATGAAAAGACGCCTATCAGGAGGACAACTTTTCATAAAGAGTTAATTCTTCCTGTGGTTCGCCTTGAATCCGCCATGACATTTTAAGCGATGATGTTTTAAAGAGAAGCTGGACACTTATATCCCGGCATTTGTGGTGGGACAAAACGCTTTAGTAAACTCGCATATCAGACGGTGGTCCTTAATGTCCCTGCGGGTAATATTATAAGAAAATTTGTGGGTCCGAGCACGTCATAACCCTTTCTCGTGAACGTGTAAATGCAACCTCATCAATGAAATCGGAAGTGAAATTATGGCCGTTCACCGATTCAACATGCTAGCAACAACCGCGCGAATGTGGTCTGCCCTCTTGTTTTCCAGCAGAGCTATTCTCTTCTGCTTCGAGTTGCGCGCGTCATATATCAGAAGAGCCGGTGACATCTCACTCCTGAAAAAATGATTTGAAATGAAATAACTGCTCGTATACAGAATGCGCGCGTTATTTGCATATCCCCCCCCCGGCTTGCATCAAGAGCTATCTCCCTGAAAACTTCGTTTCTATTCACAATCTCACAGACGCTTGAATAAAAACCAGGCACAGTTCTTTCCTGCTCAAAGCGGCTCTTAAAGTGCCGAATTCTGCCCTTCTGGTTTCTATCCGCTAATAATGTATTTCTTTCACGTGATGCTTCTCGTATAGTGGCAACGTTCTGCGCTCTTTTTCTTTGCTTACAGATATGCACCTAAACATAAAGGATTGTTCTTAACATGAATAGGAATAGGCTGTTATCTATACTATGGCGTTCAATTGTTTACTTCAATAAATACTCTTATTATCATTTGTCTCGTCGTGTGTCGCTGTTCCTCTCTTGTATTTATTAATTTAGTTATTTATTTATTTATTTACCTACTCATCACACAGTGTTCTGCTGGAAACCTGCGAGGAATGCGTACGAGTGAACAACATAAATATTCAAAGATTCATAGCATCCCTTAACGGGCGATTCCTGAAGCTTGTGCACAGGGCATGTCCTAAGGCAGTGAGGTTTTTTTTTTTTTTTTTTTTTTTTTTTTTTACAGACGCGCATGCACCATTACCAAGGAACGGTCGGATAGTAACAGTAAGTGGCTAACACTACAAAAAAATAATAAAAATTAAAAAAAAAACTAATAAAGACGACGAGCGACGTTAGTATAGGTGCGTACGTAACCAGAGAAGAACGAGCCGCATTTATGGGGAGAAATAAGCAACGCCCGCCTAATGGCTGCCGTTAGGCGCGAGGTGCCGACAGCGCCGTATCTGGTTCCGCGTTGTGCTCCTTCTCAGTGCGTCTATGTCTGGCAGTGCGAATACGCCTCGAGACGAGATCCGCAATAGACTAATGTGCGCACATTGCCCCCCTCCCTCGCAGTAGGCGACAAGGCCCGCTGACGAGACGGAGGAGCGTCACGCTTATTAGCACTTTCTGGGTGCGCGAGTTGACCATGGCAGCATGACGATGCCGTTAAAGCAACGGGTGCTAAAGATACACGTGCCTCTTCGGTAACGCATCATGTACTGCATCCACATCCCTACCTGCATCCCTACCTGTTGCTAGGCTATGAACGAGAAGGCAAATCGAGGGGCAATTTTTTTTTTTAGTCCAACCAGTATAGTTATGAACTGAAATATGGCCTTTGTAAATTCAGTTTCCCTTTCACGAACATGGCAACTACCGGGCTCGGTTGTGACAAACAAAAATTTGCCCTCTGGATTTGTGAATTACTTGTTGACCTCGTATAAATGAGGGCAACAAATACTTCAGTCATGGAAAACGTGGGGGAAATTATTTGTGGTTTTAATTGAAATGTTGAAAGGATACGGTAAAAGAAAATAAAACCATACGAAATACCCACCTACCGCCGGTGGGGAGCCGAACCCACATCCTGCGCATTACGCGTGCTTTGCACTGCCAATTGTGCTACAGTAGCTGCTGTTCCCACCTCCACATTCTTGGACCTTCATACGAGCGTTTATTGGTCAGCTAGGCAATGTAAATAAATCTGAACGTTCCTGCGCTGTCTCATCCAGCTGCCCTTGGAATTCGCCGCCTGTCCCGGGATCGCACGTTTTCTTTACTGAAGAATGCAGTGGCCGAAAGAGAAAACTGTAATAGTCAATATCCCGGAATTGATCACAAGTCTTCGACGCCGCGTGAGCGGTCACGCTGCATGTCATTATCAGCCATGTGATCATGCATCGTTCTCATCTTCTTCGCACCGTCATTTCTCAGTCAGTTACTTCTATCTCTTCCTAATAATATCGTTCCGTTGTCAGACTCACTTACAATCACTTACAACGCGCGAACAACTGGCAAAAACAAACTTTCACACAGCACTCACGACGGCAAGCTTCACCACGCGCTCGGTTCAACGCCCTCTCGCCGACGGGCTTCCCCTCGCGACGCTCTAGGAAACACGGCACCTCCGCTCCGTTCGCGTCAGCACGCACAACAACAAAGCCACCGGTATAACGCCAACAGCACCCAACACCACCCCGCTCGTTACGGCTTGTTTGCGCTTCGCCCGTCGACGCCACCTCCCTCTGGCGCCGACACTCGAAACAACGCGAGCG
This sequence comes from Dermacentor silvarum, assembly GCF_013339745.2. Taxonomy (NCBI): domain Eukaryota; kingdom Metazoa; phylum Arthropoda; class Arachnida; order Ixodida; family Ixodidae; genus Dermacentor; species Dermacentor silvarum. The sequence continues at coordinate 84,798,189 of NC_051158.1, forward strand.
CGCGCACGCCGTGCACTCAAGCACACCCGCGCAAGAAAGCGCACGTCGGATAAAAACACACGCATCAAAAACGAAAACCGAAAGAACAAACACCGAACGAGCAGGCTGTCGGGACGAGTGTGTGCATACGCGTTACGGAGTGCACATCCCTCCCTCCTATACAGAGAACGAGCGCGCCGAGTGGTGTCTGCACGCGCGTGCCTGATGGGTAATGCCGATGTCGATGGCGAAGAACGGCTGCGCGCACCCCCTTGGAGGTATAGCGCCCGCCCTCGGCTGTAGCGTGGCCGGGGAAATCGGCGGCGACCATCAAACAGGCCGTGAAGAACATCCCGGACCGCGCGAGCAGAGATGGCGCGTGCGGATTTATGGCCGAGCGCCAACCTCCATTCGACGCCTGTGTGAGCGCGTGCATAACCCGCATCGCTGCGCGCGTTACTCGCACCCGAGAGACTCAAAACAGGAGAAAACACGCTGGCGTTGGTGGTCAAGATACTGGAGACATCGGCAGGATTTATAGTACGCGCGTGCGTGCGTGCGTGCGTGTGTGTGTGTGTGTGCCTGTGTGTGTGTGTGTGCCTCTGAACAGCGCATGCGCACCACGTGCGAAGATCTTGGGCAAGGAATATCTAACATTCCAGGAGAAACTGTAAATTTAAGATTTCCTGTATAAAGTACATGGGAATTGAGAAATCTAGCTCGTCAAAAACTCATTCATTCTGTCATCTAATCACTCATATATACAGACGACGCAGAAGTGATCAGAGACGGTATTATTTTTTATTTCAATACACTGCAGACCTTCTCGGTCCAACCAGGAGTGCGTGGTACACAAGATATGCAGTACACTTGCAATGGTGTCGCATAGAGAAAGAGAAGAACACAAACCAAGAATTACCCCACAGAAAACACTTACACGCGATGGAAGCAAGAACACACACTAAACCTTCATCGTGATGTCTTAGGCTACAAGCACCGTTGCTCGCACTCTTTCTTTTTGTGTTCTGCTTGATGCCTACAGAGCTCCACGAAGAATCTGTACAACTACAGACAGAATTTCAGTTCTTCCACACATCTAAAGCTGTTCACAAAGTGGATACAGAAAGCTCGGCTAGTTGTAAACCGAACATACTCAAATATTTCCACACCGGACTGTGTGACAAATTCTGACTGACCACTGTGTGGCGTTGAATGCATTAACGTGACGTTGACACTGTGCATGAATGAGGTAATACACGTACAGTTAGGACGTGGGAGGTAAGGCACCAAGGCAACCAGTAGGTAAGCTCTCCCAAGTAACAAAGGACCTAATAAAGAAACGACAAAACATGAAAGTGTCAAACTCGAGAGATCAGATGGAATTCGCTGAACTGTCAAAACTGATCAACAACAAGAAGAAACTAAGGGACATTCGAAATTATAACGTGGAAAAGATTGAGGAAGCAGTAAAATATGGACGCAGCATGAAATCAGTGAGAAGAAAACTTTGCTTAGGACAAGGCAAGATGTATGCACTGAAAGATAAGCAGGGTAACATCATCAGCAATTTCGATGACATAGTAGAGCAGCGGAAGAATTCTGTACTGACCTGTACAGTTCCCAGAGCCGCCAAGCTACTTTCATTCGAAGTAGTGATGAACAGGATACAGAGGCTCCTTCTATAACTAGCGATTAAATTAGAAAGGCCTTGCAAGACATGATCAGGGGAACAGCTGCCGGAGAAGATGGAATAACAGTCGATTTAATAAAATATGGAGGAGATATCATGCTTGAAAAGATTGCGACCCATTATACGCAATGCCTCACGACTTCAAGTGTACCAGAGAGCTGGAAGAACGCAAACATAATACTAATCCATAAGAAGGGAGACGTTGAAGAATTGAAGAATTATAGACCCATTAGCTTGCTTTCAGTATTGTATAAAATATCCACCAAGATAATTTCTAATAGAATCAGGGCAACACTTGACTTCAGTCAACCAAGTGAACAGCAGGCTCACTTCAGGAAGGGATATTCTACGATGGATCATATCCATATCATCAATCAGGTAATAGAGAAATCTGCGGAGTACAATCAACCTCTCTATATGGCTTTCATAGATTATGAAAAAGCATTTGCTTCAGTAGAGATACCAGCAGTCATAGAGGCATTGCGTAATCAAGGAGTACAGGATGCATACGTGAATATATCGGCAAATATCTACAAGGATTCCACACCTATACCTTGGTTCTCCACAAGAAAATCAGAAAGTTACCTATCAAGAAAGGAGTCAGGCAAGGAGACACAATCTCTCCAATGGTATTCAATGCATGCTTAGAAGTATTCAAGCTCTTAGACTGGGGAGGGTTAGGAGTGAGGATCAACGGCGAATACGTCCGCAACCTTTGGTTTGCAGATGACATTGACCTATTCAGCAACAATGGAGACGAATTACAACAAATAATTTAGGACCTTAAACGACAAAATGTAAGAGTGGGGTTGAAGATCAATATGCAGAAGACAAAGATAATGTTCAATAGCCTGGCAAGGGAACAAGAATTCAGGATCGCCAGTTGGACGCTAGAGTCTGTAAAGAAGTACGTTTGTCTAGGTCAATTACTCACAGGGGACCCTAATCATGAAAAAGAAATTTACAGAAGAATAAAATTTGGTTGGAGTGCATGCAACAGGCATTGTCAAATCCTGACTGGAAGCTTACCGCTGTCGTTGAAAGGAAAAGTGTACAATCATTGCATTTTACCGGTGCTAACATATGGTGCAGAAGCTTGGAGGTTAACAAAGAATCTCGAAGCCAAGTTAAGGACCGCACAAAGAGTGATGGAAAGAAAAATGTTAGGCCTAACATTAAGAGACAGGAAGAGAGCGGTGTGGATCAGAGAGCAAACAGGGATAGCCGATATTCTAGTTGACATTAAGCGTAAAAATGGAGCTGGCCAGGCCATCTAATGAGAAGGGTGGATAACCGGTGGACCATTAGAGTTACAGAATGGATATCAAGAAGAGGGAAGCTCAGTCGATGACGGTAGAAAACTAGGTGGGGTGATGAAGTTAGTAGATCTGCATACGCAAGTTGGAATCAGCTAGCGCAAGGCAGGGGTAATTGGAGATCGCAGGGAGAGGCCTTCGTCCTGCAGTGGACATAATTATAGACTGATGAGGATGATCATGATTGAGATAGCGCCTTTGTAGACTGTGTGACAGCACGCCCACAAAGAAAGTTCTATATCCTTCTTTTTTTCTCTCACTCACGTTTCGCAAAACCTTCCCCTGTGCAGGGTAGCAAACCGGAAATATCATTCTTTAACGTCCCTTTGTTTGCTTTTCTTTTATCTCTCTCTCCAGTGCTTTGTGGAAAAAGGTAGGAAGGCAAAAAGATACACAGCAATAGCAGAGGAGGAACCCTCATTTAATGTCACTGTTCCCTAAGTCCACTTCAAAGGATACTGATTACAAAATCCGCACGAAATTTCAGAAGAGGCTCGGTAAATCAGCAATGGCGCAAAAAAGGAGACCAGAATAGCAACGCCGCCTCGAATTTCCCGAACCATCCAGCCATGACATCATCGATGCTTCGATGGCGTCGGCTCGGGCCTAAAGTAAAGTTTTTCTCCGAAATCATAGACCGTATTTATTCTAAATGAGACGAAGACTCAACTTGGAAAATTTTGAGAACTTTTCTGTGCCACAACGCCTGATATGCGAGAAAGCACTTCGCAATCCGTTACTTCACAGTGACGTAACGACGCCGGGCTGTCGAAAAAAACTACAGAACAAGTTCCGTGCTGCTGCCCGTCCATTGCAAAATAAGAGGTTTGACGTCGGCGCCGCCCTAAACCAGCTAGACAGAAGACCTCACTCGTTAGAAAAGATGGCGGGACCATGGTCTCGCATATCACAGTCGCAGAAGGCCACAAGAGCGCTGCGGCGGTTATTGAAGGCTACCAGATTGAGCGACCGTCTGTTATACCGATTGCAGATAAATTTTACTACAAGTTGGCGGCATCAACACTGGACCTTCTCTTCTTCTTTGAACCTTTCCTCCGATTTCCCCTTCTCCCTGTGCAGGGTACCCAACCGGACTCAGTCCTGTTTCTTTCATCTCTCTCACTCTCTCCTTGTCTGCCTTTCTAGTCTCTTCTCAAGATATCCATGTAGTATAGGGCGTATATTCTGCGGGAGTTGGTGTTCATTCGTGGCGTATTTTGGCTTTCTTCATGTTTTTTTTTTAAAAATAAATGTCACTTGAGAGTCAGCGACTGTCCTGTGTGTACTTCTTCGTCGTTGGTCAATTTGTCAGCGCTGCACAAAATATACACCATGATAGGGTGCATATACCCAAGTCAGTGCGGTAATTCTCTCTCTTCCAATGAAGCAGAGGACGAAACGGCATCGTTGTCCTGTGCAAACTTGTTGACGAGAGAGAGAGAGAGAAAGAATGAGAGGAGGTGGAGGATTAGGCGAGGAGAGAGGTGGCGCTGGAATCGCGCATCAGCCACCCGCCGTCTCCGGCGCCTAACCTAGAATTAAACTCGAGCATCCGAGGGTGCCGCCGATGCACGCAGAACGAGCCGGTCCCCACTCGGTGCTCGGGCGGACGGTTTGTTTGACTTGCCACGGCACGGCCCGCTCTGAATGCAGGCGCAACTATAGCTGTTGCTGTTGCTGATGTTGATGCTCGCCGAAGCCTGTTCCCCGCGCGAAGAATAACGCAGTTCTCTCTCTCTTTCTCTCTATACAGCCGAGGTCGAGGCCATTCGATGCGAAGTGTGTGTACAATTATAGGAAGAGAAATGCGGTGCTTGGTGTCAACGTGATTGCGGCGTACTTCTCGCGCACGACAGCTGGCTGTATCGAGCGCCAGATTGCGCCCGAGACAGCGACGAGAAATCTCGAGGTTATCGCGGAATTGCGGTCATCTAATACTGCTATAGTCGTTATACTGGATAAGGCTGTTTGGCTGTCACGTTTTGTGACTGATAACCGTAGATGTGTACTGATTGTTTCGCGCGGTGTATGAATGGCCGCTGAATAATGGCATCGCTCTTATCACTGTATTTGAATTGAGCCTGGGTATTGGTTGTTTATCGCCGGTAATTAGGCGTTACTGATGGAGTGCCATTTATCACTGTATATGAATGGACGTTTGTTTGCTAAGGGTTTGTTGGCACTGTTAAGCGTTTCTAGCACACTGCGTTTTTATCACTGTATGTAAGTCGTCACCAAGCTCAGCTTCTCCAATTGAAAAAGACCCATACGCCCCGTACTATTATCCTGTATATATGGTGATTTAGGTTTTTGTGGGAACATACTATTTTTTTATACAGAAATGTAAATGATCATATGAGAATATGAATTGAGGGTCATCGGCCATGCCATGCTTATTACGCTGGTTCTCGTTCGATTGATACAGAACACATGGAGCACACAAGTGCTTTCTTTTTTTTTTGAGATCGTTGTATAGCTGGTTATCATCATCGTCATTACCATCGTCATCTAAAGTACGGGGCCCCCCTGCCGACGATCTTCGATTTCGACAATTCCCATAGGTCGGCTGCGTTCTCGATGCCGCATATTTCCAAACTTTTCCTTTCACGCGTGGCAGGCATTCGATAACTCTGATATATCACCGGTTGCATCATCTATGCATTGCATGGCGCGTGCAGTTTCACCGCTTCCGTATAAGGCACATTCAACTTCATGCACGGTCACTTTCGAGAGCTCTAGAGACAGTGCTCTCGAGGGGCGATTGAGATTCAGCTGGTCGAAATCGAAACCTCGGGACGCATTCGCTAGGTTCATGAGCCCCGCACTAAGCTTAAGAGCGTTCGGAGGCGCTCTCACCTTAATTCGAGCGGGGGGCGCGACTGAACCCCGAGACAATTCTGATCACGTGGTTCATTCGAATTCTCTGGGAGCAGCTGAACCTTCGGCTCAGGCGTGATATGCCTGGATCCAATGTCCAGAGGCCTCCTCATTGGCGCAAACCGTGCTGTAGCGTGGAACCAGCTTAATGTACCAGTAATGTCAGCTAGAATATGAACACCTGTTTGCTCTCTAATCCATGCTAATTCTCTTGATGTTAGACCTCTCATTGTGCGTTCGGTATTGGTTTTGTAAACTTGTACGTGATGGGAGGGACCATCCTTTACTTGTTCTTATTATATATGAATGGCCTCAGCATGAAGGTTGTTCGTCATTGTATACCATGTACGGACTGTAACTGGTTGCATACATTATATACAAACAAACATCTCGTTAAAGGCTCTTTGTCATACGTCGTGACGTCTGTGTTGGAGAATAGCTATTATTGGCTGACTGCGACACTTCGGCGTTACCCCTTTTTTCCCTTCTATTTCGCGCCTGCCTTGAGCTTACTCGGATGTTGTATTATCTCTCCTACTCTACCTTATATGCTTCTCTTCTCGCTCTCTTTCAAGCAGGCTAGCAAACCGGATATTCCCGTCACTCTTAAGTTTGACGCCTTTCCATTTATTCCTCTTTCTCTCTCTTTCTCTCTTGGTTGCTTAGCATCGCACACGGCAACTCTGCGGGCAGTGGCGCTCGTCTTTGCTGCTCACAACTTGCTTCACAATGTCCGCAAAGTGATCCTCTGCGGCGTTCCTACACTCGCGGACAACTTTCTGTGGTCGCGAAGGGAAGGCTACGGAGGCAAAGCGCGCACAAGTGAAGCGCTTCTTAAAATATTCCCACGTTTTCATTCGCAATAGTTTATGCTGTGGAAAATAAAACTTAAAACACATTGTTTACAATAGGTTTACAAGGGAAAACACATCCCTAAGTGTTGAAGTTGAGATGCGTTGCGGCTTTTCTCTTCCGCGTCTGGGCAAACGCGAAACCGTCGCATGCCGTAGCTACATCTGTTCCGAGACACCACAGGCGCTGTCAAACGCTGCCGGACAACTTGGCGCAGTAACACATGTGCTGAATCTCCACCCCCACGTCGCTTTCCCTTCATTGCCAGACAAAGTAATCCGCGAGTTTAGTACATAACTCAATATGGTTTCCAGCATGTAGCATCAAATTGCCGTCCTTGCACCGTTGCCTATACCCGGTGACAACTTTTTGTGGCAGCGTATAGCCAAAGCTGCGGAACCGAGGCACTCATTTGATTACTGCGCTGCGCATCTGCATGTAGTCCGTGATTGCAAGCCACTGGAAGGTACTGCGAATTCAGCGATTCACACCAGCTATTATTAAAATTTTGTTTGTTCAAGATTTATTTAATAACAAATAAAAGGATTGCTTAGGAAAATCACTTCCTTTACTTGCTGTTACTAGTTTTGGCTTTATGGTGTTCATGTCTGGCTTTCTGGGTCCTGTAAAGCACACGCAAGATCTCGGCACTACTTGGCGTAGTAACACAAAAGCAGCAGCTCTGCAGTGCGAGGGCGCGCGCGAAGCTTTTTGGCTGTGCTGCTACGGTAAGTTGTCGTCGGGTATTGAAGACTGGCGACACTTTCTTCGAGCGTTCAGCCCCTGCTGTGCTTTGCACAGTCCCGCCTGAACTGCACGTGACCTACACATTTATAAGTAGTAATTCGTAACTTCCAATTTAGTTACATTATCGTACCATCACTTCAACTCTGCACGTGATAATGATTTCCTATGAAATTTTTTCATCACGTGTTATATTAGAAATGTTGTATTTCCAATGACAGTGTAGACTGGCTTATAACTGGGATGCGGCAGCAATCCTAACATTTACATTAAATTACAAAACTACGATTTGATTCATGACGCACGCCGTACTGGGAGACACTAGGAATCATCTTGACCAGTTAATGTTCTTAACGTGCATTCCATTCCCGGTACATGGCCGTTTCTTTTTTTTTCATTCAGCCACCATAGGAATGTTGTCTGCATTAGAACTGTCTGGCACTCTCAAGGTTTTAAGCGCTCCCTGGCTTTGCCTGGTGAATATATTTGGTGCGATGCGCGAAACTTGAAGTGCGCTTCAAAGATCTATTGATATCCAAAGCTGTCCTACGTCCTGCAACGACTCCTCTGAAAAAAAATATGACTGGGCAGTCCTTTCAAGACTTCGAGTACCATTGCGTTAACGAAACGATGCGAGAACTTCCATTTCCGATATGATAGAAAACTGGGGCACTTTGTACACCTGACACAAAAAACAATCATTTGGGCACTGCGTTCGATAGTCTGTGGCCGTTTCTCTGCGATATCTGTTGATTCTGCTCTTAGAACCTGCGGACTTTAAAGAAAACTAAAGCAAGAAGTCACGCTGAGCTTTGTTAGTAAATTACGCTTTTACAACAGCAAAAAAGCGCCACTCTTCTCTTAGGTAAACACATGGCAAGCTAGAAAAACGCAATTAAAGAGACTACAGAGCGAGATACATGTGACGACATCACTATGAAGTTTCCGCCCAAGGCCGCCGTCACGCCATGTATATTGCAGGCATCTGCTCGTGCCTAGTTAACTGTTTACTGGTAAGCATGGACTTCATTGAGCACTAAAAAAATTATGCATTCAAGATAGCTAGCTTCAATAACCATTTTTGCGCCGCCACAGCTGAAGTACGAGAAAATACCTTACAATTCAGGCCGTCGCACTGAGGCTCCGGCGTTGCTGCTACGGCGCGAACTTGAAAGAAAGGCAAGTATTGCTTTCATTTTGTCAAGTATCATTAACGTCTTTCCGCAGAATGAATGAAGATATAGTTTTGAAACAATATTTGGCAACAGTCTTATAACTGATTCAGTGTTGGTATTCAGCGTCGATTTGTGTATTGATAAAAAATGTGGACCTCTTGCGGAGTGCATAGCACACAAAATATAACTTGCGCATGGCGCGCTCTGACTTGAACGACTCCGAAGGTGATCGTACGCCAGCTGGAACTTTGAAATAATCTCGTCGAAGTCGTTTCCGCTATGTGCGGCTGTCACGTTCTTGTGGCGCTGTAAAATTATTGAGCCGCGATGATTCAGTTCCTGTGCTCTTTTAGGCATTGAAAGTCAAGCGTTTCAACTTTCCGCTTGTGCTCCGCAATTGAGCCAAAATGCTTTATGCGCGCGCAAAAAGAAATATACATCGAACTAAAGCGCACGAAAGTCTAAGGTGCGTCAGATCGACAGCGCTAGAAAAACAATGCGCTATATAAAGTTTTTTGCCCATCAACTTACGTTTCAAACTTCGTCCCGATTCTCTGAAAGTGGTCTTAACGATCTAAAAGCAACGACTGATTATTCGGATGTCCGGTTGGCAACATATATGCAACAAAAAAGATATATATATAATATTTCGTGCTGCGTTTTTTCACGTGACAGTGAGCAAAAGTAATTCGCTGACAGGACGCGATGAAAAACGGTACAATGAAATGAACGTGTTCAATCACACGATGACGACAGGATAACAGGATGCGGCAAGTTCACTAGAAAAAGTACAAATGGAGAAAGAACAAAAATATATTTTGTTTTGACGAATCAGGCTGCGCGAATATCTGCAAGCTTTGTGGGGTGCCCGTTCGAGTGTCTCACATTCAAATAACGATTCCTCTAGCGAACTTTTCTTTTATCGTTCTATTCACGGAGGTTAAATAAATGGCTATGAATACATTTCGTTCTTCAAATACATGAGATACACAGAACTTCAAATGCATGAAATATGCTGAGCGAATTCAAACCAAGCCGGTTCCGTAGTGTTCGTCATCTTATGCATAAGTGTGCCCTAGCTCAATATAATTACTATATATTGCATTCAATGCATATTGTGCACCTGTCTATGGGTTTCGAGGAACGCCACTGAGTAAATTGATGTACTCTTCAATTTTAACTAGGAATAACTGTTGAAAATAACTCACTTTCGAACCACTTTGCGGTAACCAGTACGTTAAATGTGATTCCTGCTAAAGGTCCATGTCGTGACATCCCTGTAGCGGCCAGCTTAACAGGACATTTTATCATTTAGTCCAGCACAACCTACTTATTATTCGTAATCTATGTTGAACGGGATATTGGTGCCACTTAGACGGCGCCTGCTACTCCTCTTAATTCATGGATGTGCCCGAAAAATGTACCAAACAAGAACAAACCGACATGTTCCAGTGCGTAAGAAAAATTAAAATGGGTGCAGCGACAGAAGAACCTTCTGCCTTCTGACATTGTGCCTACAATGCGAAACAAAAAATAGGGAAAAGACTGTAGTGACAACATCTATAAATGTCACATACGCACGCACAGCGCAAATTCCTGCTCAAAGTCAAATGTTTCTGACTGAGTTCATCAAATTCGAATGTTCATGTGAAAGAACAAATGACGTCCATCGTTGGTGACAAGCACAGCGCTCGCGAAATACATCCACAAGGGCCAGGGCAATACGTCAACAAAAGGAATTGCGGAAACACGAATATACATGTGCCAATGTTGGAAATGAACTATTTGCACTATTACAATTTTTCACACGCAACGAAAGTTACGATAATTCCCGTTAGTATACTAAATACCAAGCTAGAGATATTTGCGATTATCTAGGAAACTCTTGTACAATAACGAGCATCTGATACTTTCAGGTTTCTTTCAGTTATTCATCCTTTTCACTAATGCATATTTAGAAGCACCCATACCCTCTAAACATTGTAACTTTTATAAACCCGCATACTTTTATATCTAAGCGTCACCCGTTACAGTACATAATGGCAAAATGCGCACGCGCTTGGATGTTTTCTTTATATTTCTCTATATAGGTCTGAAGGCGCGCAGCATCCATTTTTTAAAATGGCTCGAGTTTTGGCTAGCGGCTCTTTGGTCATGCTGAACATCTTGCAGCGCGAAAATACGAGGGACCACGGAGAAGAAGGATTCAGATGCACGAACTGTGCTATTCTAATTCGATAAGAGAACGTGTGCATTTAACATCAGCGCCCGGCGTCCTGACATACTTTCACAACATCACACCTAACGCCTGAGTTACACAAGATTGTGTCGGCAAATTTCAGTCCGACAGGTACAAAGTTGTCGCCTCACGTTACTTTAACGCAATTAAATTGGGGCAAATAACCTCTACTTACGGAGTGTTACTATTTTTTAGGGGAAAATGTTATGGTTGCCCCTATAAAAATTTAAGAACGTGGCTATGATCGCTAGAATATCAAAATTGCAGTACAATAAAAGCACTTGCCATCCTGCTCATTGTCGTTATGCGTCGCGCAGGAAGGTGTTAAACAATAACAATAACTAAATAAGTATGTAAAACACACATGGGCGCACAACATCTGCTTCCAATTTAAAAATGTCCCGCACGGCATGCATTATTTCCCGTCCTTACATCGTGCCGTTTATACACAAGGAAAACAAAGCGCACACACGAAGCGAACAGTTTCGGCCGTTGAAAAATGGACGCCTTCGCGCACGTAAATAGAATTTTAGATCAAAAAGCGTTTCTGGCGGGCTCTTCTGGTGTTTTGGGCGCCCATCACGCAGATATAAGCAAGGATTTCGCGCCTGTATACATAGCGGGCCAAACATTTCGCTACCACTTCTTTTGTTGTTGTTGTTGTTGTTGTTGTTACGCACACTCGCTTATAGAAAGCGAGCGCCCGCTCTCTCGTAAAGTGGTTGGGCCTATACGTAACGCCAAAGCTAAGTGGTATAGATGGCGTCACGTGACAACTACATTTGCGAAGACCGCTGTTTTCGCGGCGGCATGGCGTCGCTTGCGTTCCCTGTGAGCAGGCGAAAAACGGCGGAGGCTTCAAATTGCATTTGGTCGCTTCTTCGATGTCAACGCTGTTTTTCGGGCAGAAACCAGGGCCAAGGGCCGTATTTCTTTTCACTTACGGGAGCAGCTGCGCGCGCCACTCAGCCCTTGAGCATTGCAGACGACACCTTTATGGTTGCTCTACGGCGATATCATTTATTCGCGTTTCTTTCTTCTTTAAACGGTACCTTATCTAGGGTCTGCGTGAGCGTGAACCCCTTTTCTCCACAAAAAGTTCAGCCCATGCGCTATTTTTTAGGCCCTTGCTTTAGATCAAGAATGATGACGCTGTGCATTTAGAACGTTGCATTACAGCTGCGGCAAAGCTTGGAGCATGCAATGGAAAGCAATTGTTGTCGTCTGCTAGGCAGACGGCTGAATGAAAAAGACCTCTAAAACTTACGGCACGGTACGACAGCTAAGAGAAAAAAAAGAGAAAGTCCGCACTCTCTTACGAAGCAAGCGGAACAAGCAGGACATCAGCGAGTGAGCAGATTTCAAGGCGGGCATATGCGATACGATTGCACAGTGAGTGTGCAGAATATATTGCGCCCAATAACGTTTTATATACTTTTCTGCGCACACAACTATTTCGGCCGAATAGAAGCTATACGCTCACGCTTGTCGCCGGACAGGCGCTCTAGCTCTACATTACGCAGGGTGATGAATATATCTGCAAGTCCCCGTTATGTTCTTAGCGTATACTGAGGCCTTCTGCGTTTTTGTTTTTCGTTTTTTGTACTTGTGCAGGATTTTAAGGTTTATTTATTTCAACGCGTCTTCTCTTGCTTAGTGCTCGTTTTCGGTCACGGCTCTGATAGCGGGAAATTTAATATCGAAGCGTTCCATTTTGTCGCATTTCATAAACGACAGCAACCTTCCGAGCGGTACGAAGGCTCTTCCTCGTGCAATGGGCGTTATATACGCTGGGCAGAAGTCAAAATGCGGGAATCTTATACCTGCAGCGTTCTAGAGCAATGGAAACAGCGGGCGGATGCGTCACAAACGTAGCTTTTCTTCTTTCTCTTTTATTCCAGCAAGCTATGCATTCTGCATACGTCGAAACGCCAGTATAACGAATACATCTACAGTCTAAGCACTGCGTGGCATCACCACAGTGGGAAGAGCAGCTGGGTGACAGACGACGTGCGCCATAACGCAGACAACGCGTGACGTGACAACAGACGATGCGAAACAGATGCCAAGGCATGCTAGACTGCAGCTCTCTGTCGCAAGAATGGTTGAATCGCTTTTTGCTTTTTTTTCCCCTCTTCTGCTTCTATACCTGGAATAGTTAGCGTCATGCCATAGTTTCATTTCCTGAAGAGAGCCAGTCTGTCGGCACGCATGTAGGAAACGTGATAGATGAGCGTTTTCTCGCAAAACACGCGTGACCAACTTATTCCCAACTCGGTTCCCGGCACAATTTCAAACTCACGCTAATTGAGAGAGGTAGAGCGGGTGTCTCACATCTAGGGCCGGAAAAGACAAAGACCTGAGCTGTGCGGTGCAGTTTATTTATTCGTTCTTATTCACTGTCTTCGTAGCGTTGCTCGATGTCTTCGAGATATTTATGACCCTCCATTAACGAGAACTGCTACTTTTCCAGCAATAGTAATAGTAAGCGGGATAAAAATTTGCAAGATTGGAAGAAACTACGTCAGACATTCGATAAATCTAGAGCAGAGCTTGCTAAAATGAGTAAGCGAGGTTGGCATACACTCTCAGAGACAGACGGACATAATGAGACAAAATGTAAGGACGAGTTGCACCACACACTAGGCTGGGTCCCGGCCTACACGCCTATACAGAGTTCCAAGTACAGTCGAACCCGGACATATCGAATGCGAAGATGATCACAACAAAGTTCAATATATCAAATGAAAGTTTTATACAGAAACTTTTAAGGGAATTTTACAGCTGTTCCATATACGCAACCATTCGTTATGTGCGAGTGCGATATATCCGGATTCGACTGTACGTACCCGAGGCCGCGACGCGTTCTGAGACGAGCATTGGCCGCACAGATGATGAAGACGCACGTCTGAAATAACGCACGCAGAGAGAAGATATACGGCAGCGAAAAGCGGACTTCATCACGCAAAACGCACAAAAAAAAATGAGTGCGCTCTTTGTCAACAATCTTGCTCTTGCGACACAAGTGCCACATGGTATAGTCCGATCGCTCAAAGCATGCCGCCGCTGTAGACACCTGGAAGAGCAAATTGGTCGAATTTTTCGTATCGGCGGACTTAATAGACAGTAGTGAGTTGTATATTGTCATGTTGCCATCACGGACTTCTCGTGCAAAGCAAACATAGCGAGAAGTTACATGTTTCCTTCTCGTTTCATGCGTCGTCATTTGTTTCCCGGAATTTCCGTCGTTATATAGCGTTAATTAGTTCTGCGCAATTAGGTCGAAGGTAGTTACACCATGGTGTCGCGTAGCCGCGGGCGCCGCTGCGTTGGAACACGAGAAGAGATTGAGAAATATATACAGAGTGCCTCTGGAGTGGGTTCGACAAGATGGAAGTTGTTGGAAATCACCGTGATGGATCATTTAGCGTGCAGCGGATTTATATATCATTATGACGATGATGACTGGAAGAACGACAGTGTTGATGATAGTGACGATGATGATCGCAGAACCGGGTCACGTGACGAGACGGTCGCTAAAGCTTGTTGATTTAGCTGACCCTTACAGGAAAGACTATAAGGCGATGACGAAGAAACTTAGACAATTTGGCGGTCCTCTACGATTGAAATGTAAAAAAAGGGCGCTGCGTGGAGCTTAATAGCCTCGTTCTATGTGCATTAAAACTACGGTGTCGTTAGGTTATACGGCTGTCGGCGTGCTGTTCCTAAGTATGGCCGAAACGAAAGTACTTTCTCCGAGAGAACCATTAGGGAGGATATATACTGTGCTTAACGGCTTTGCCATCATGCATGCAAAGCTTAGCAAAAGAAAGAAAATAATAACTTAACACTCATCTACAGAGACAGAAAACTGGCGCTTAATGGTCTGTTCTCAGTCACGAAGCTGAACCGTCAACTCATTTAGTGCGAAATCACCAGCTTAACCAGATTGCCTACGCATTCTGCAATAGCAACAGACCGACCGGCTATTTTCTGCAGGACTTTCAGAAGCGACAAAAAGAAGTGAACTCATAGGCAATCCAGATTACCATGGCACAAGCCAAACTGTTCGCTGCGCAGGACAGAAATATAATTATTTATGAAGCGCGCAGAATGGATCGGGAATAGAGAATAACTATAAAGGCGAATAGGCTGAACAAGCGTCAGCCGTCTAGGTCTTTGTTTTCGCACCTTGCAATCGTCGTATACCGAGGGAGACGGCGAGACATTGTCAGCTGACTCACACAGCGGCTAACGACACAAATGGAAATATATAATATAAAGCAGAGAAGGCAAACAGTGTATACCATTACGAATTCTTTGCCAAGGTGCGCAGAAAAAAGTCGCGTATAGGTTGCTAACGCTCTTCCGTGCCAAGAGGTTATTAGCAGGCTGTAGTTTTCCATCTGTAAGTCGGCGCTATACGGACAGGCAGCTGAGTGTATGTGCTTACTGAACGGCCTTCAGTCCAGACTCCACATTCGGACCACGTTTCGAAACCCCGACATGACGACTGGCGGACAAAAGTGGTTGGCATCCGACTGTCGCGCCACCTATACGGACAGCAAAAGTCCCTATGAAGCGCCGTTCATTTTAACGCAACAGCACATTTAATGTGCACTCGCGCTGGAAGCATAGCCATATAAACGGTATAATTCAACTAACAGTGTGTCAGTTGGTCAGATGGGAATAGGACGATGGGTGACCATCTGCAGTTGCAGCTTGTCATTCACTGGTGGCGTTTCACTCAGTCAGAGAAGTATGAACTGGCATGACTTTTGAAGCATTGTATTCTTTGCGTTAAACGAAGGACCTGCACCTAGAAACCACTGAAAAAAAAAGTTACTCGCAAGCCTCTCAACAACCTAAATTAGTTACTATACCAGCTTTTTTACAGACCGGGGACCTTATTTATAAAGCTTCTCATTCGTCCCACCTCTCTACTCCAATCAATAAACTACTTCTTCTTTTCATTCGTAAGTGCTCTTTGCCAGTGGCTGGCCGCCTACGCTAATAACATGTCCGGCTTCCCGATTGGTTGGAATTTACACTTACGAGCACTTCCAGCCTAAGAGCTTTGTGAATGCGGGCTTAGTTTCGGTTTCCTTTCCTGGGAACTCTGTGTGGCGTGAGGTCATGCCACTGAAGGTAGTCACGCGGGAGCAGAGCATCGTGAAGTTTTGGCACACGCTCGGGCTCACTCGATGGCCTGCTATCATCATAATCATCATCGGCCTATTTTTATGTCCACTGCAGGACGAAGGCCTCTCCCTACGACCTCCAATTACCCCTGTCTTGCGCTAGCCGATTCCAACTTGCCTCTCGAAATTTCCCAGCTTATGGTCTCCTATGTGGTGCTACTAATTTCGCGGCCCCGATTTACACCCTCCTTGCAATGTCTGGAGATGTCCAAGGTCCCAGATTAGTTCCTAAAGAGAACGCATGAACGCTCATATTGCTCTGAACTTGACGCACAATTCGCGTCTGTACGCTGGCTGGACAAATGCGCATATATCTCCTCTCTCTACGGCTCAATCGCGCCGCTCGTTGCAGTAGTGTGTCATCGAGCGAGAACAGGTGTAAACGTTATTCGCAACAGCCGCGGCAGCGCTTATAGAGTATACCGCGTCCCTCTTGTACTGGCGAGGTGCCGGCGCATACAGATGATCGACGCGCTCATGCATCTGCATGGTGGAGGGGGTTATCGAGGGAGTGTGTGCGTTTCATGCACGTACCAACAAGCTATAGTGTATGCCATTTCACTATGCAGGGGTGCAAGCGCGTGCCCGGCGTTCGCAATCGACTCAGCAATTCAAGGCCTCGGTGAATCGGCCGCCGCGAATTAAGTACCGCCCGGCACGCAAGAGCGACACGACGAACAACGAAGGCCTCGTGAAGCTGCATTCGGGGTTATACACATCGCTATTCTTTATCTCCTTCGCAGTACGTCAACGCAACGGTGAGGAGCTGCGAGTCTCCAAAAATATACACGACATGTCTTGTGTTCGATGTTAGTGGAGATTCGTTCCAGCCTCGGTGTTTTATCTGTGTCTAACGCCACGGCGAGTTTGCGTTCGGTTAGGATACGCATCTTTAATGGCACTGTTTGGGCTGGAAGTCGCTGCCAAACGCCGTCGTCCGTTTTTTTTTTCTGCTAGACGCTAATGAACTCGTCAAGCTCGACAGCGTATGTATAGACAAGATACGTATCTTATCAGTCGAGCTTGGACATCTTGACGTGCGCTTTATCTTCCGGCTGCCAGCGTTTAGGAGGACATATAGCCAATCGTCACTGTTCTCCGCGGAGGAGGCATTATAATTACTTCCTCCATGCTTAACGATTTGCCACGCCTGATTTTAGGGCGGCGTTATTGAGCCGGCAGCGTAGATGTTTCTCGGCTCCTTGGTGCAGTTGATCTGCGAATATATCGGTCTTTCTAACATGCCACGTCCACAAGGGCTTCAAGCCAGTCTCAGCAATTAACGAGCAAGCCTTTACGGGTTCAGTGACCGCGGTAGGTAAAGCTGCTTGTGCCACTGACGTGGTTAAATCAACGATAATTGAACAATATAGCTGAAGGTGTGCTGACGGTATACCTTTATGCCGTTACCTTCTCTGTGCAGACGGCAAGGCGAGGAGCCAAATCGACGCCGTTTTTTATAGTGTTGGATGCCACGGGCCTGCCATCTCCGCTAATATGCCCAACTTCACGATTGATTAGCGTCTGTTCTTACGAACTGTAGTACTATCGTAAGAAAGTTTTTGTGAGTATGGGCTCTGAAGCTTTCCCCGGCGCAGCCAACGCGCCCTGCCAACGTCAAGTCAACCTCAATAATCTCGAGCCTCTGCGAAGCTTTGCTGTGTCCTTGAAACAATTCCTATAAAGCACACAGAAACTTGCGTTAAAGCCGTTCCGAATAGTCGGTGGGACCACCAGCTGCTCACAGCCTGATATGATCCCTCGTGGACCGAAATATGACTCTAATGACACACTTCCTTTGCCATTCGCAAGGATGACTCGGTGGCGAGAAAACATAAACCTAAACCTGCGCACCTAAGCCTAAACACTTTATAAATGTCGTTTCCTTGATGGCAATTATTTGACGAATATTCCCAGAATATAGTCTGACCGTGAGCTGGTCGGTTTCCACGTAACCGTTGAAGTGGACTAGTTGGAGCTGATCAGGTAATACGCAGTGTAAAGACCACAGGAACCACGACAGAAACAGGCCGACGAGGGACTGTCCGCAAAACGCATGCGGATACACCCTCCTGAAACCCTTTTCTTATAATACGATTCGCACATCACATCGAATTCATATTATAATTACCTGGGATGCAATAGCGCAATATGTTGAACGAGCATATGAAGTGATGGAATACGAAGCGCTGAGGAACTTCGAACAAACAGTTTAATCATATTCTTGGCGTCCGAGCTTGTAAACATTGCGAGTAAATTGTACCCTGATGAATGATAAGAAGCACGCCCGTGAAATCCGTTTTGAATACTGCGACTTGGGATGAAAATCCAGGAGGTAGCATAACTATGCGAAATCAGTCTATGCGAAAACACAGTCGCATCTGTGCTTCCGCCAAGAAAAGCAGTGTTTACGGCGAGGATTAGTGAGGAAATGGTCACCTTACGCAGGCACATGGAGATGCTGCCTTCACCTTCAGCATGAATATATCTATAATATAGTATATACTAAAGAAACACGGTGCGTGTGAAGACGTCGTACTGGCGTTTCAACCGTACCCCGGTCGAAACGTTACTATTAAGTGATTGCACGCACTGTCTTCTTTGTCCGTCACATTTTACCCCGTGTCCATGCATGCTCCATCTCATGTCATCAGCATGCGCAGTTTCTACTACCGTGCGTATCCCTAAGTTTGTCTCCATGTTTAGTTCTTCAACCTGGCGACGTTATGCTTGAACTGTTCTTACGAGGTGTCAGGCCGCCGTGATGCCGGACATGCTGTTGGCGAATGCGGCTCGCAAATGAGGAGGTAATATTTACGGACGAAAAACTCGCTGAATTCCTTCCTGGTCCCTTAATTCGCGAGAGATGTTCTCAGAATAAACCTGTTCCACAAGGCCGGGTGCCAACGAGCCAGGTGTCAGGAACGCGTATATCGGCAAACCACGTGCCGTATACAGGCACTTCCTGTAGAGACGGTAGCAACAGTGATTTTATTGGCCGATAAAACTGCGAAGGCAGCGCGCGACTTGCGCGACTCTCACGCTTGGAGCTGCGGCACGTTCTCGGCCCACGTGGAAGCACCACCTGCGTGTTGGGCGCTACGAGGGCGGTTATGGATATTTTCTATTTGTTATTTAAAGAGAGAGGGCTTTAAATTACTGCTGCTGGTGCTCTCTAGTCTACATTCTGCACTGGACAAGAGGGAAGGGGAGTGAAATAATTGGGATCGATCATGATGAGAAGACAAGGAGCGATTGCTTGTATATACATTAGATATAGTGGGCCTACCAAGGCCGCTCGCCTGGCGCCGTGTTTAGCAGGAATTCAAACGGCGCTTTCGCTTGCTGACTCGCAGTTGCAGTATCAAGCCATGGGCCGAGGAATAACATCCTCTGACACCGGTTGCCTGCCCACGCTGGCTTATCGGAAACGATCCAGCGTCACTCTTTCCAGCACATATACTGGGCAATCACATAATATATGCGTTCTCCAGTGTTTCAGTGTTTCCTTAAAGATCGACAGGGTCTCTACTAGGGTTTGCGAAGAGCTTTAGTGTGTATGCGCTTATTCGTTGGTGTGCGTGGCGTTTGTGCGATAACTGCCTACACCACGAAGGTAGCCAAGATGACGAGAGAAGGAGAACTGTGCAATAGACACTGACCAAGTTTAATATAGGACACTGGCCTTCAACTTCAGCTGTAACCAAGTCTTGAGGCCCAGAAGAACGACTCCACGTGTGTCTTCTTATCCGTTCTTGTATTGCCCTGCTGAACAGTGTGTTTATTGTATCCAATCAGTGAGCACATATCATCACTCCAGGCCTCTAGTATATATCAGTGAACGCCTGGAGTACCGTGCCATGCGGCCAGCCAGTCCGTCATCACCATCTTCTCATTAAAGTCAGCATCCCTCTCCCTCCCTACTCGCGTTACACGAAAATAAAAGCGGCAACGCCGCCATATCTACCTTGAGCGGCTACCATTAGTATATGCTTGGAATATTATCTCGCATGGGCCCGTTTCAAGTAATCGTTAAAGAGTCAATTAAAATTCAAGAACCAAATAAAAGTTTAAACGACGATACTGATTTGCAGCGACGATCGCGGGACGTATAAATAGAGTCATTCGAAATGGTGCGACGCGTAGCTCCATGGGTGCTGCGTTCACACGGCAGCCACTCGGCCAATCTGCGGGCGTCGCCAGAGGGGCCTCTGCCAGTTTCCCATGCCACCGTTTCGATGTCCTTCTTGTAGGGGCCGCGTGGAAGATAGACGCCCACGTAGTAGCAGTGGTATTTGCCTTTCTGCTTTCGCACGGCTGCGTTCCTGGGTCCCCAAGAGGCCCCTCGCTTAATTGGCAACGAAGGCCCGATCAGCTTTATTTGCGCTCACCGCTCGATAAAAGCGTGCAACGCCGTCGAAGTCGCAGCAGGCATTAGTCAGCGTTCGCGACTGTTTATTTCGCCAGCCCACGGAATATCAATTGAACGTTTAGCGATAATGTGCACACGGGCTGCCAATCGAGAAGTCCTGTGAGCTACGCAAGGCCCAGCTTTGTTTACAGGCTATTTTAGGGAGGAGATTGAGTGACGTCGTCTTGGCCGGTTAACGCCGCCCATTTCTAACCGTATACTAGTGCATAGTCGAGTCTTAGGCATTAAAATGGCTGTACAGGTGCATCCGATGTTTCGTGGCCCCGTTAGCTTTTTACCACTTTGTACAACACATAGAAAAGTCGTCATTATATGTAAGGAGGGTACAGCTCATGACCATGAAATCTTGGGGAATTTTTACGTTTAGGATAGGTGTAGGTTAAGCGCAGATAAATGAAAACATACAGCGCGGCGTAGTCTATAAGACTTCTACGAATAGATCATCGCCTGCCTTGCCGGGTATGCAAAATAGCACTGCGGCGAATACACAGGGTTCGGTCCTTCGCCAGCGTATTAATGCGCGCCTACTTCATCTGTGTTCCCTAAGCTGCAAAGCAGATGACGTTACCAAAATGGTGCGTTTGAGAACGGGAAACAAGAGGAATGCACGGAGGACAATAGCCGAACTCGTTGATGTTCGGCGATTATCCTCCGTGAATTCTTTCTTTCTGTCCTGTCTTAATATAATAAATAAATAAATTGCGTCCTTATAACCATGCTCCATCAAGCCAGCACCCAATTAGCCCCTAGAAGTATCTTAGAGAGAGAGAGAGAGCAAGGAGAGGAAAGGCAGGGAGGTCAACCAGAAGAGCGTCCGGTTTGCTACCCTGCACTAGGGGTGAGGGAAAGGGGGAATAGAAAGAGTAAAATAGGGAGAAAATGGGCGCTGAGTACACGTGGGACGATGTACAGGGACACTTAGGCGGTCTCTTAAACCGGTGCACTTCAAATACTGTACCAATGCACGCAACGCTTTTGGTGCCAATGACGAGAAGAAGTCTCTTAAACATTACCAAAAAGCGTGGCACCTGCTGGAATCGGCGTATTGCCTCCTGACTTTATACCGGGGGGGGGGGGGGGGATGATTATCGTTAGCAAGCCGCACAGTGTCAACTTTCAAAAATGACCGATATGCCTCCTTGAACTCGATCGTGTGTGAACACGTACCGTCTTCTGAAAGTGAACGTTTCCTGAAAGAGAAGAGGGCGTGCAAGCGCCTCAGCTGAATCTGTGACAGATTTTTGTTCTATCTCGCGTAATGTTGGTCACAAATGTCAACATTATGTATATATACAGGAGCCTCCGAACGGCGATTATAACAGTACGAAAATTCACTACGCGTACCACAGAAATCAAATGGACACGCTAAAAATACTTCCGAACTATCCTGCTGACGTCGATAACGGCGTTTGATGGCGGTGCTACCCATTATCGCCGACATGTCTCGGTATAGACGTTGACAGAGCCTGACGACGATAAACTGACGTTGATGGAGAAGCCGATGGCGCGACTAAGATGCCAGCACGCCTAAAACGCCACGATGACAAGGGAATCGCGACAGTGTGACGAAGACGGCACGACGACGGCTGCGCACCTTCACTCCACGCGGAGGCCGGACGCTCCTCCGACCACTCGCTTCAATATCGTGCCCAACCCGCGCACTGTAGTATAAAGTCGGTCTAAGCGAAGCTGTGACGGTGAGCCGGAGAGAAGAAACGGCGCATATGGACCAACAGAAACGCCGCCGACTTCGGCAAGCAACGCGCCCCGCAACCATCAGCCGAGGTGGCGGAGAAACGTGACAGAACGCGATTATATACTGACCACCGCACGTAATCCTTCAGACGCCACAAAGGTCTCGCGCGACTGCACGTGCGTATCGAAGAGCAGGCGCACCTCAAAGGACCGCGTGTGTCTCTGCAAGCGGTCCGCGACTGGGTTAGATATGTCTTCTCGTGGCCACTTTTCTCTCACCAAGATCCAGCGCCCAAGACAGGCGGTAGAGATAGGCAGCTATTCGCTTTAAGAATTGGCTAATCGCCTTACGAGCGAACTGCTCACAACGAGAATATGAAGCGTGCATGCATTTAAATATTACTGGTTCTCTATAAGAACCAGTAATGGTTCAACGAAGGAATAGAGAAGGGATCAACGAAGGAATAGAGAAGAACTAAATCAGTACGAGCTCACGTAGCCGTACTGATACTCTCCCTGATATAGCTCAGGTTCCGTGCGTTTTAAAAGTGCAAATACTTTCTTCGAACAGTACAGGTAACCAGGGGCATGCTTGCAACACTTACGGAAGGTTTGACGTCTGTGTATACGCTTTAACGGGGCTTTTGTCATACTGGGCACGAAGGGCTACAGAATGGTTTTCTATACTGAAAAATATTATACGCTCGAACCATTTCTTTTTTTAAGCAAATTTTTGTTGGAAAGCGATCACCCACTCTAGAATTGAAGCACCTGCCGCGGTGGTGTTCTGCTGCTGAGCACAACGTCGCTAGTTCGATTCCCGGCCTCGGCGACGTCACTTCGACGAGTCCGAAACGAAAAAAAGAGAGAGAAAAAAAGAAAGAGAACGAACGTGACCTAGATTTAGGCGCACGTTAAAGAACGGCCACGCGGTCGAAATTAATCCGGATCCAGCCACTATGACATTTTTGAGGTTGTTAAACCCTACGAATCAATCAATCAATCAATCAATCAAAAAATCAGTCAACCTATCTCTTTTTGAAGGAACACATCGTCAATCTTGATGGTTATCTGATCTCAATATTGGATCCAATTAAGAAAAAAGTTCAGTGGCGATCTCGCGGAAAATGCGAGAGAAATGCGGTATTGCACCTGTTTGAGGTCCCGCATCCATGATGTCATAGAGTTTCCTACAACAATTACTAGAGTGAACTCTGGCCGCTGCAATCGTTGAACCACGGTGGAAATGACGGTTATAGCACATGGATTTGTCTGATCTTTGTGCTTGTGGCCTGAAACGTTCTTCTGGCTTTGCGTATTGCTATTTATTGGCCTTCATTTCTAAATTTTAAAGCAATCTATACTTGTATAAATGGAGACTACCCTATGAAGACCGATAATCGCTACTAATTGCAGCGGTTCAGCCTGTCGAATACACGCAATACTGGCACGCGACTGGCCGTTCGAGGCACTTTGCGTGTATTCGCGTGCTTCTTTCACGCTCGGAAAAACGCCTTTATGCAGCGCGTATTGCGCAACAGAAAGCTGTATCGGGAGTATTGCACGGTGCTCTACAGTTTTCTCACTGACACTTTTCGTTTAATTGTAATATTTGCGAAGTTGATTCATTAATTTATTAATAATTATGTAATTAGGCGGAACGCAAGAATATAATCAGAGCATCTCCAAGCGACGGCAAACAACATTCCTTTGTTCCGTCCAGGTACGTGCCATTTGCATATCTTTAAATATTTGTGCACGATAGTTGAGACGCCCTGTATATGCTAAGATGAAGCCATCTATATATGTATACGGACGGTGGGCGTTGACACCTGCGACAGATTACGTCTCTGGCACTCGTGTTGTGAACATTATACATAGCCGCCGCGGTTTCCACAATGCTGCATGCTTTTTCGCGTGACAGAGTGTGCATGTACTACGCCATTGCGCTAACGAGCCTGCCACAGCCGCGATGACAAGTTATCTTTTGAAATCAGAAACTATAGGGTATCGGACGCAGCGGCAATACCACGGGACCCGCCCCGTCGGTACTAAATAAGAGGCAGCGATTACGGCGAGACCGTTTATACTTCTGCCGATCGATAGCCAATCGACGACCATTCGTTGCGGTCTGCGCTTCGCGGACACTTGGCCGCAGGGTTGGTTTCTTCTGCGAGCCGGGGATTATCCCAAGCAGGTGTGTGTGGACGATGAAGAAATCATAGAAATTGAAGGACAGAAGGAAGGAGCCGGGGTAAAATCGCGAACGCGTTGGCCTTTTCCTCGCCGACAGCAGCGCTTTAACGAGCAATATTTATGATGTGCGGGAGGGGGGGGGGGACGTTTCCAATCGCCGAATCTTCGATCCGGCCGTGTACACACAACAGTTGTGTTGAAGTTGACCTGAACGTGTCGCGATTGCAAATGCCAGGGGGAAAATATGTGCCGGTGAACCAATTAAGTTGTGTGACGCGAGGCGGAAAGGGGACGAGAGGGGAGTGGGTATTGGTTCCAGACCACCTCGAGAAATTGCGATAAACGTGAAAATAACGAGACAAGACTTACATGTAGGCAAAGTAGTCATTTCGCTGTTAAGAGAAGGATGTAAACACATTTGAACATTATGCAACAAACGTATTCATGAAAACCTATTGAGTTCATGTTGACTTTCCGTTGTATTCAATACAGATTCCGTTGAAATTCAATTGAATATAACGCCTTGCTTTTCGAATGCATGTAGCTCAACATTGCTGCCAGAGGAAATCGAGATTACCTTAGCCTGTATTGGGCAATCGTAAAAAAATGCGGACTTCTTTCTCAGATAAGTTGAACCAGTGAAAATTACGAAAAGATGTGGGAATCAAAGGTTGATCTTGGTGTCCTACTTGGAGGGAGCACGGAGACAGTGTACGACGTAGGTGCTGGCCCCTTCTTTATAGGCCGCGCGGCTGTACCGAGGGCCGAAGTGTTTTAGGAAGTGTACCCAATGTTCTGCACTCACAACAGGTTTACATAGCTTCTCAGCTGTTTGCCATTGGTAGGATGTCTTGGCGAATAACAGTCCGATATAACTATTGGCTGAGATCTCCCCTTACGAACTGTTCTATCGCGTACGAACCTGTTCGGTGAATGCAGGTCAGAGATTCTAAAATTACGCATTAACGTTTTGGTTCATTTGTAGGGTTTAGTAAGGTGAAACAAGAAAAATTGCAGGAGAGGGAGGGATATACGTCAGACGGAAAAGCTTCTGACGGGTATGTGGAAGTTAATTGCAAAAATAAAACAAAACAAGAAAATGTGGCTGCGATACACACAGTATAGTCGAATGAACAAGAATAAATCATAAGGGGCTTGATTTTTCCTTCCTTTCGGTTTGATTTGTTTTCGTAGCGAGCGTTTTTACACTCCACCGACATCGGAATGCGGCCGCGCCGCGCCACGGGAATCGAACTTCTAAACCTGGTGGACCAATGCCGAACGTCACAGCCACTGTCGACGTTTCGAAATTACACGCTGTTGTTCTCGCGAGTCCGTGTCAGCAACGAACGATTACCTTTCATCTAACTCATTCTGAAGATGATGTAGCTTGTAAAAGACGAGCTTATCTGGAACTTAGTAGAATCACGGAAATATTTATGTACGCTCGTAAAGCTCTAACCTCACAGCCTGTTTTCTCCGCCCTCGTTTCACGCTGCCTCTTTTTTTTTCTACTTTCCTTTTCTCGTTTTCTTTTTTTAAACTCTGGCTGCTGTTCCATCGTTCTCTATAATGTCGTTTCATACTAGAACACTTAAATCTGGCCTGTATATCGTCCGACATTTTGTTACCTGCACCCTGCAATTTTGTGGCATTAAGATGTAACACCTACCGATATCTCAATCGGGCGCCCGAAGAAAAGATATAGAATGAATCACATCAGCAAAAAGAAATAGAGAAATAAAGGCGCGATGGGGTTGTGGCGAGGTGTTTATAACCTTGTGCAACACGCCACATTTTGCACAGCGAGAGCCTATAAACGACAACACCTTAACATCTCAATTGCTGGCGCTTCGAGTGACTGGATATAATGAGAGAGCTTTACGATCGTTCCCCCGCCCAGCGTTTACGCCTTTTTTTTTCTGGACGTGTAATTTTAGATTGTTTCGCTCCTGGAATAGCGTCCAAAGAAACCGCAGCTTTGGTGCCAGTGCAGGCAAAGTAAACGCAAACTTCGAGGCGCTCGAAATTTTTCGTAGCGAAATGGCGGCCATCTCGGAAGCAGTTCCTTGCTTCGTTGTATGCTAACATCTTCGATGTCGTTATTTATTTATTATTGAGCCGTCTAGCGGTTCTGGAGGGTGCGAATCCTTTCAAGTCTCCGCCACGAATCTAGTGCCACTACGATTTTTTTTCACCAATTGCCTGTAATTGGTGGGCGTTGGGAATCTGGGTCCAGCGAGTGTCAGTGCGAATTCGTCTTTATAACGTTACGACGAGCGCCGTGTAGCAATTTAGGCACTGTAACAGTATATATCCTCACCTGCGTTATGGGCCATGATGACTTAATATGTGTTCAGTTAATTTTAGTCACGGGCTGTTCGATGTTAACTTCGACGTAAAAGGTCAGGTCACACACGTAGTATTGCGTGCTAGACTTTCTGACCTCAAATCCACGTAGCAGGATTTATGCGTACCAATCTACGTGATCGCAAAGTGAGAAAATAGGCTACCGTCTTTCAGGCATAGGAATGGAACGCATTCACATTGAGACTACCAATTTTCTCAATTCGAAGAGCGCCAGGAACGCCTGTAATCGTTCACTGTGTTGCGAAACCTTTGGCCGGAGTATATATCTTATAGTTGGAGAGGCGTACTATACGCATTTACTATAAACGGCGTGCCACTTTTGAAATGTGGAAGCAACTCTTATGCTCTATGCGGAAGTAGCTGCATTCTTGATTTACTTCTTCGTAACATCGCTGACCTGATTTATCACAGAAACGTCCGTGATTTAGTTTGTAAAATGATCCAGACAGCTGAAATTAGCTTTTAATTTAGGGCCTTAAAATTAACAACAACAAAAAAAAAAACATACTACCGCAAACCTCATTTAAAAAATCTCGGGAAAAAAGAAAAATCTAGAGTGGATATAAATCGAACAGACTTGCAGTTTAGGTGAAACGTTTTGTATGTACATGTACGTGAGTAATAAATTAAACTTGTTTGGTTCCTTCGCTTAACAATGACTGCATAAAAACATGGTTTTCTATAGTAGCTTCCAGCGTGGCCGCAGAAGGGACACAGTCAAGCGCTGGCATCATCTTAAGATGTCTTGATATTTTGAGATTGTGCGAGTAAATATAAAATATCTATTATATTCCCATTTATTAAAACATTGTTAAAGAATTCTTTAAATGGCATCTGTGAGATTATAGTAATCAGCCTAAAGAGGCTTTTGCAGGTTTTTTTTTTCGGTTTGACTCGTTGTGAAGAGATTCTGCTATTAGATTGTATATATTGCAATGACATTAAGTGGAATGCATAAAGTGATGTCACTTGACAGATTTAGATCAGCAAGTGTTACGGATTTTGACACGTTCTTCTAGAGCAAAATTTCTACAACGTTATCAGGCAGGGTTTCCTATATCATGTACGAGTATGAATGCGGATTTCGTTTTCATAACGAACAATTAGTTCGCTACAGGCACAATTCGCAGCAGGGGATAGACGCGGTGACTTATTTGGTTACATCGATAGGGTTAGCAAACATACCAGTCGTTGTGGCCGTTTTCCGTTGAGGTAATGCAAAATACGGTCTAGAAATGCTCTACCGAAAGTGAACGGAATATTTGACGATACAACTTGGCAAGATCTACACTACCATACATACAACGGGAAAATGAATGAATAAATTGACCTACGAATAATTGAGTCTTATAATCGATCAGTATCGAGATTGATCAGTCACCCTGCCCCCCCCCCCCCCCCATCACTCCCTTCCAGCGAGATTCGGAAAATGCGTGCGCTTGCCTTTTTAACGCGCTTATGTTCAAATTTCGGATGAATCCTAATATATTCAAATTTCTCAGCTTTTATGACCGTCAACCAAAGCGAAAATATACCTACAGACCCCGAAGTTTCAATTGAACGCGAGAGATGCCGTGCGTGGAGAGGATCTACGCAGTCTTCCTTTGGGAGCCGCGTTCGAGCCAATCCAATCCGTCTGGCACGCCGCGAGCAGACGCACGCGTATAGATTCAGAGCTGCGGCGCGCAGCAGAAGGCGTCGCACATGCGTGCCCGAACCCGATCGATACGTCTGCACCACTCACTCAAACGCCAATAAGAGAAGATATACGGAAGGATACATAAACGGAACAGAAGACGAAACGGTACGGAGACGATAACGAAAAGAAAAACAGCAACCGCGTCACCGAAAAAAAAAAAAAAAGAGAACGTTGCGACAGAAGGTGAGCACGCAGCGGGCTGCCATGCAGAAGCGTGTGCGTGCGCCGATCGATTCAATCGGGCGTCCTGATGAATGTGTCTACCGTGACGTCTCCATTGACAGCAAGCGCCGCTTCGGCGAGCGGCTGACGCCGGCGAGGGTGTATTCCAGCCCTGAACTCGCGAAGGGCGTTGGGACGCTGAGCGTGCCCGGCGTGTCGGGCACTGTGCGCAGCCGATGCGATGCGATGCATATAGTGTAGGCGATAGGATGCGTTGGGCATGCCCCGGCCGCCCTTGTATCGTATAGTTTGGCGGATGCACCTATGCGTATATGATGCGACGCAGCTTTTTTTATTGCTTTGATGGTTGGCGCTGGTTGCAACGAGATCATTGACATGGAATCAGTATCGAGAGAAATATGTAGCCTATACTCGTTCCGCCCGAGCGACGGACAACTCCTCGAAAACTTTTAGTTGCTGTTATTACCTAAATATGTTATTTATATGAAACGCGTTATTACTTAAATGTGTTATGTTGCTTAATTGACTTCATTTCTCAGCAGTCTCTCCATGTAGTTCACCACGCTACATTTAAGTGCAGTGTGCAATGGATAGAATCACGACGTCTTCCCGAAGAAGTTTCAGTTGAACGCGAGAGATACCGTGCGTGGAGAGGACCCACGCAGTTTTCTTCTGGGAGCCGCGTTCGAGCCAACACAATCCGTCTGGCACGCCCGGAGCAGACGCACGCGTATAGACACGACTATCTATCGACAGTCGCGAGTCTTCACCTTCTGCATGATAATGTGTGAGTTAGTTTGATGTTATGGTATGATGTTGCTGTCTAAGAGTCTACAACGTCACCTTTCGCCCCCGAAACACAGCAGTACGGCTGCTTCTTGCTCGATGCCCGTAAACACGGTAACACATGCACTACAGCTATCGCCATTTATATAGCAGAATGCAGCTTTAGCTGCACAACTCACAACACACACCATGCCTATATCGCCATATATTTGAGCATGCACACGTGTATGCATTCATGCGAGCTGTAGTTATCGACTTATGACAAGCACATCCTTACAAAGAAGTGCCTGGAGAGCATCGCACCATAATCCAACGTGGTCGCCGCGCTCCCGCGCAAGAGCCACTGCTCCCCCCTGTCACGTGTCTCTCTACGTCACAGCGCTCCGCTACTACTCCTGCCTCCTCGCGCCGTCGCTCTCACCATGCCAGTTGCTCTGCCGTTGACACACTTCCATGTAAATCGCCGAGGACACGTCTCTTGCAGTGCTATACAAATGAGCCCATCCACGCCTTTGATTACTCTGCCGCCAGGATCGGCAAGAGCCACAAACGCTGGTATAACGCCGACGGCTCAGTTTTTATCAGTAAAATGGTATCGCAATAAAACTCAGTTGAGGAGGACGCTGGACAGAATTCGCAAAGCTCTCCAGTTCGAATGTTCTCCTTGCCATTGGCCGGTAATCTTCGCTAATAATATGTCTATCATAAGGATTGGCTGAAATATTCTCTCAACAATTGTAGCCTAAGAAGCTTTTTGTGAATATACGCGGGCCAATGTGAACAGCCGAAAAATATATCCGAGAGGACGTAACCCAAGCGTGACGAAACACTCAGCCTGCCTCGGTGTGACGACTTCATGCTTTGTTTCGAGGAAATGTTCACGGGTTCTTTTAGACGAAAGAAAGCGCGGTATCAATAAAAATTAAACAGAAAGAAATGACCCGGGAGGGAAATTCATCGTCCGTTTAAAGGGGCTTGAGTATATCTAGACGCTATTGCCTGACATCGTTTTAAAGGAACTCTAGTGCCAAACAAAAATGATTTATTTTCTGTGAGTTTCACTCATACCATGTGAACTAACCAATGCTCACTAGCTCAGGCCAAATCGATGGAAAACCGGAAAACATGCCTGACTACGCCGTGCAAGCTACCTGGCTCTCATAATTTGCTTGAACGAGCGATTCAAGCTGCTAGTTCACTGTTAAAACAATTGATTTCACTAGATTTAAAGAACTGAAAGATATTCCACCTGGCAAATTTCGCAGTGCATTTTTGCAGGCCCAACGATCAAAATTCGTAAAAATATTAAGTCAAGTGTTCGGCATCAAGCAATCACACCATCGCTGCTTTTTTGATGTTAGGCAGTTTTAGAAATCGTGCACCCTAGCGCCCTTGCGTATCCAAAACCCCGCGCATTGCTTGCGCTCTTTCCTAATCCTTTTGCAATCTTTTGTAGAGTCGGCTGTTTGCGTCCCATAACTTTGGGTGGACAAAACCTAAAACTCACTGTAGTGAGTATAACAGCGATTGAGAAAGAATTCTTCAGCCTTCAAGAGTTGCTTCCTTCGCTGGTAAATCGTGGTTTTATTTTTATACCACGAAAGACCTGCATGCTGTAGGTACTGTGAACCATATATTTCATCGTATCCTCACTTATCATTCATGATGGCGATCATGCTTGTCATGCGTTTCCTTGCTTATCATGTACTTTCCTGTTGTCTTGGTGTTTTGAGAGAAGTTTGCAATGAAATGAAGACCAGGGGCAATATTTGGTCGTCTCAGTTAGGAAATAAAAGAAAACTGCAGTGAAGTGTATACTGAGTAAACATACTGACTTCGCAGCAGGCTTAGTACAGCAACGGCTCGCAGGATTTTTTTTTTCGCACGAACGAAGGTTAGAGTTCTTCCAGGAGCAAAAATGGGGTGCATTAATTATAAGCTCATCTTAAATGTACATACTTCAAAAGTCTTTACCTCATTAACTCTTAGAACTCCAATGTTTACTGTATTCTCGCTAAAAAGCGAGCTGCGCAGAGGGGTACAACAATGCCGGTTGTGCAAATTTTAAAAGCTCCGTGCACGCTTTCGTGTTTGTAGGCATCTAATAAGGCCTCTCAACATGCGAAAACTATAGAGCACACGAAACGATGTTGCGGGCACAGCGATAAGAAATGATGTGTTCTCTTTACGCATACACGTATGCGCTTTGTAATGTATTCGTCACCGTCAAAACAATAGGCCCATCGCGTGCCAAGCCAAACGGTGATGAGACGGTGGAGGTGATGGAACGGTGTCGTGCTTGTTTCGCGCCCAGAAATATGGCGGTGATGTCTTGAATCACCCAGGAGAACAAACAATGCAACAACGCCATCTTGTTTTGTTTTGTTTCTCTCACGCCTGTTTTACTGTTTCTGTTTTTTGCGCGTAGCAAGCGTTGTACTTCTTCAGGCTGAAGTATGCTATTATGTTGCTCATTGCTAGAGAGCAGTCGTCACCTTTCGCATAGCAGTGTGTCTTACGTATCCCTTCAGTCCTTGTCTTTCGCGCTGTTTTACTATTCCAAACAAAACAGGAACTCAGCCGCCAGCCGTGTACATTCAGCGACGTCTCTTCCAGGATGTTTTCGGCTGTATGTATAAAATTATTATCGCCAGATATAGCCTCGTAAGCAGAGAAATAAAACAGCACTAAGCTATCGAGCGTGCCAACGTCTGGTATAGTGCCAGTTTAAAGAGGGATGCGCCGACAGAACTCGCTCGGCCATTCACTCGCCACTAACTAGGAAGACGCGGCTCGCCGATTTATGACTTTTCGATCAACAGTGTCATACGATCGCGCCCCCGTGGACGAACCACGTTAGCTCTAACACTGAAGTACACACAACACAAATTCCGCACCGCCTGTGACGAGATCCTACAGATGACGTCAGGCCACGTGACACAGGCGTCTCAAAGAAGCAGCACGCTCATCCGACCCCACCTCCTTTCCGCAGACAGTCCAGCTTTGCCCGCGTCAGTTGTAAAAGAGCAAAGCGAGCGGCAACGCGAATAAATGCCAATGATGGGAGAGGGGGTGAGAGAGAAGGGACGCATAAATGGCGGTGCAGGGGAGGAAGGCAAGGAGGAAGGAGAAGCAAAAGAAACGTTGCCACCCGTCACGTGGTTTGGGGGGGGGGGGGGGGGAGGTATGATACGCTTTAACGCTGGGTAAACAACCGCCCGCGGCGAACGGACAAACGGCAGCGCGAGCCCCCAACCGACGGCAGGGCCGGATCGCGCACACGTTTTTTTTTCTGAGCCTCGGCCAACAACATTATAATAAGGCATGCATGCGCCGCGCCTTGCGCGCGCGGCTCCTAATAGCGCCTCCAATTTTTTTCCTCCTCCACTTCCTCTTGGAGTGGAAGAAGAGAGAGAGAGAGAATCGATTCCCTATCCGTGCGCGTCTCTGTGCGGGAATACGGTATGTATACGTGCGTTAGTTTTGTGTGTTGTGTCTGTATATGTGAGCGCGCTTCTGCTGTTCGCTTGCCGCGCATGCGCAGAGAGAGAGCCTTATTCCTCGCTGTATATGCAATCGAGGTGCTCGCGCACCGATTGAGCCTTTCGGGCGAGTTCGCGGTCTTCCCAAGAGTGCTACTTAGTTGCAGAACTATCCAGGTCAACAGCGTGCGCGGTTCAAGTACAGCTGTAAGCCGTGTACGTGGTGGCGTTATGGCTGTAGTGCTGCTGATAGCTATAGAACGCAACATTGTATACACTCTTTGCTCGTTCTCTTGTGTAGCTTTTCCCCTGAATGTTCTTTTGTGTTAAGTAAAATTGTTCTTGTCCTATGGTGTTCTCATTATATCACTAACTCCCTTCCCTCCCCCCTGCACAATAAAATAAATAATAAATAAATAAATAAATACATAGATAGATAAATAAATAAATAAAGAACTTAATCAAATAATAAAAGGACAGTTGGAGGTTTGATGGCGTAAATGTAGGAAGCAGACAGAAAGAAAAAAAATTATCCAGCCGACTTTAACCACGAAGCTATAGAAAAGAAACACACGCGGATTCTTGAGGGCGAAAAAAGGGAAGGGGAAACAAAACGGCGGGTAGGCTGATTTCGGGGCGCCGCCGCTGTGGGCTACTTGAAATGTCTTGCGCATGCGTGATGCAGAAGGTGCATGAGTGCTAGGATACACAAATGACGCAACCAAATGCAGAAGTTGCATTCATTGAAACATTAGAAAACTTACACGCCTAACTTGCGTGACAGCTAAAGCAGGCGCATTACGGCCTAATTTTGCACTCGTACTCGCTTCCTAACCGTAGTGGGCCCGTTTGTTTTGCAGAGAGCGTTTGTGGGCTATAGGATGAAGAAACGAACCCCTCTACTGGGATGGCTACGAGTTGAAAGGCAGAGAGGTTAACCAGTTCACCAGATTAAGTGTCCAGTTGGCCACTCAGTACCGTGAGCACATAGCTCATGCGAGCAGCGGGAGATCACAACGTTGCTGTGGTAGAGCAGATCGGCTGGAACGTCGCTCTGCGTCCGATTGGCGTCCTTGCTTTTGCAGCCAAACGCACTGCGCCCCTGTGCATACCTTTTCACCCTCTCACGCACGGGGTGCGCATGAGTGTCGATACCATGACAAGCACGACGACAACCTCTATGGCGTCGCACACGGCTTTATCGCGCCTAGGGCGTCCGCGTGATCGGCATCGCAGTAAAATGAATTGCAGCGTACATGACCCATATTCTCCAGTCACGGACGGAACTTACCAATGTCCTTAAAGTTTGAGGTATATATAATCAGTATTTACTCGCCAATACTATAACCAAACTTGTATGTGACAGCAAAGAAGGTGAGGACTACGCAACAAGCCACGGAAAGGAAAATTAGAGGCTCAAAATTAAGGGAAATGGCAAAATGGATTGGAAAGCAATCAGGAGAGGGAGTGGGTGTACGCGATATATATTCTATCTGGGCTGGTCACGTGACGCCTAGAGTAGGTGGTGTATTTCAGCAGCAGCGGACTGGGTGTCACGAGACGTGGAACGCTTTGAGAGGCAGCAGTGACATTAGGTGGCGTCAAGAGATTATAAAAACAGAGATTGCGAGAGACAGCTAGGCTTGGAATAGAAATACTATCTATACTGACTCGTCATTTCTACAGTATACATCTAGATGCTATCATGAAAATCCCCCGTTGTCGCTCGCGCATACATTTTTACCAGTTGTAAAATAAATTTTACCTGCTTCAAAGAGGTTCAGGGCTGAATGGAAGGAAGTACATTCTTCGGAAAAAACACACCAGCTCTTTAAGTTCATCTACGCCTACTACAAGAAAAAACGCAGCAAACCCGTAAAATGTAACGTGCATGCGAAGTATCACGGGGGAATTAGTCTTGAAAAAAAAAATGCCTCGCCGGATACCAGCGGATTACAACTGTATGTCATTCCATGAAATGACTGTCGTTGAAGTACGTCTTAACATGCACATCCCCAAGATGAGCGTTGATGAGACCGAACCACAGCGCTCTTCACAGATTTGGTCAGTGCTACTTGATATTGTTACCATATGTAAAATGACTTTTAAGAAATTCAAAGAAAAATATTTGAATGTTACATTGCCCTCCATGCTTACAGATAATTCAAACAAGTTCTGGAGCGTTGCAAATAACACCCGAAAAGAAAATTATGTTGTTGATTGTGAGTCAAATAATCCAGTGCGCAGTCATGAGTACGCTGACGTAAAGTCCCTAGATATAGCAGAACATCTAGGGACTTTACGCTGACGTGCTTAACGAAACATTTAGTCGTTCATTATCACGTCCCTCTGACACGGTTGTTGCGTTGTTGCAACTATACAGTATTTCCCTTAAGTGTCTCACAGATCCGATTACGTTTGATTATGACAAGGAATAAAATAATTATTCACCCGAAGTTGTATTCTTGTTACCGGATAGTATAATAGTAGTAAAGTGGTTAAACGTACAAACGCTTACTCTGGTATTATTCAGTTGAAACTATCTTGACAATAATTCCAAGTTGGCAGCTTCTTAATGACTGGAAAAAAGGTTGCGTGCTGCAACTGCATAGATTGGGTGACAAACATTCCCTAGAGTACTATCGCCCTGCACTCTCAGAAAAGAATTTTAGTAAAAAGGTATTGCAAAAGGTAAAAAGGAAACCATTCTAGTTGCTCGCTTCACCACTCATTACAACCTGTTGACTAGCTGTTTACTACGTTCGAGAATTCGACTTAATAGGTTCTGTCTTTATAAGTAAGTACTACGTTTCACAGATCAGTTAGTAAAAGGTACTACCCCGCCAAACCTACGGTGTGAGATGCCGTGTGGTGGCTGCCCTAATTCGGTGCTTAGATAAACTATAGTCCCTGTCATTACGTCGTAATAATGGTTATGTGCTGCGTTTTGGCGCACATGTGTGCAGGTTGTACGTTATACAAATATAGGTTCCTAAATTTGTTTATGTATACAAATACCTAAGTGTCCACCAGTGCAACCTGTGCGCATCAGATTGTTCTTAGGAACGTGTTGCATGTTGCATGTCGATCATTGTATTGTGCGATGCGTTGTTCATTTTCGTCGTTTGTTCATTTTTGAACAGTGAAGTTTATTACATGCAACTTATTGATACTGCCACGCATGACTCTTTGGTGGCATCATTTGACTGGTGTCAAATATACCGAAACAAGCAATGTGGTTCTCGTTTTTTTTTTTTTGTCTTTACCAACGCGATTGTAATGTTGTAGTTTGAAAACAGAAGTTACTCAGTTCTTTGCAATGAAAGTGCCACTTTGTAAACAATACAGGTCCCACTAACTCAATTGGGTAGCAAATGCCACTATATCGCTGCCATTATTATATATAGTTGGTTACCTTACAATCTGTGCTAGTTATATAAACCAGCTCCTTTGGGTAGTAAATGCTACCACCTGTACCATTACTACCTGTGGTTAATAAGATCTTAGTTAACTTGAGGACAGTCCCTTACTACTTTTCAGTTAGTATACCTTCACGACCTTTTTTTTAAAAGAAATTATATCATGAATAAGCATTTCGTCTGAAACCATGGAGCGTGTCATCTTTTCTCAGGTTGCAAGTTTTCTTCAATCCGCTTCAATCTTCACGAATGTTCAACGTGGCTTTAGAAAGGTCTATTTTTTTGCGAAACGCGACATGCTGCTTTCAAAAATGGCATAATATTCATTGCTTTCTTGATAGTGGCTTAGAAGTTGACTCTTCCACGTGGCCTTTGATAAGGTTGCGCATAACTTGTTTAAAGATTAGGTAATCTTGACATTGGCCACATTGTGTAGAACTGGATACGGAATTTTTTGGAGAAATCGTTCGCAGTACGTGCATGCAATAGGTGTGGCTCCTTTTCATTTCCAGTAACGTCTAATATTCCACAAGTATCGGCGCTTGATCCATAACTTTTTCATATCTTTATCAACGATCCGGCTAGGAAGCTAGTTTAGCCTATCAAGCTTCTTGGGCACGATTGTGTCCTGCCCCATGCTATAAAAAAGCGATAACAATATAATCGCTTGCCGAACATATCGTAAAACAACAATCTATAATTGGTGCTCGTAATGGTAAACGGCGCTCAATATAAGAAATGCAAAACAGTAGGCTTCTCCAGTCGCATTGAGTCATGCTGATATAGTTAATATAGCACTAATGATGGACATTTGATTGCTAATACATTGTCTTATAATGTCCTTATCATGTTACTTATAATATAATCTAGGCGTTTATCCAACACTCGATCATTCCTGGAATAGGCTTGTCAATTTCGTCATTGCTAACCCTAATCGCGTGCTCGGTTAATGTTATGAATTTATTTTTCCACGGTGCCGTTACGTTAAGCGATATTACAAATCCCTTGTATGCTAGGCAAAATGAGGTATATTTGTTCCAATTTTATTACGTTGTTTCTTTTACCGCTGTTGTAAAAACCTGTCTAATAACACCATCCACAGCTTCTATATAATTACGGAATTTGGCTTGGTAACGGCTGTTTGCTCAGATGAGACGCTGAGCGCTGACGTGAACTAACGCTTCTGCCGTACTATAGAAATTCAGAAGTTCTTAAAGCAAGAGCTTTTTTTTTGCCAAGTGCCCCGTGTTTGCCGTTACTGCTTGTCTGCTGCTGTGTCGGTCTGTGTCTCGGGAAGTATATTTGTAGATACATACAGGAAAGTGATATGTGCGCCGAATGATATATAGTACACATGCGAACGGGCATAAATAAACCTTATATGCTGAACGAATAGCAGCAGCTCTGTTCTTCTCAAAAAGAAAACAAATTCGTTCATAAAGCCTGATCATATGACGTCGGCTTACAGATACATCAAAAGCGTACACAACCTCTTATGCAATAGCGCATCCTTTTCAACTGATTCTTTGATTTACTTGGCGTTAGCCATTCGAAATATTTAACCGTGCAATCAGAGAGTGGAACCAACTTCAGTCACGAGCACTCAGACTTTAGGAAATTTTCTAGCATTGGTCGAGGAAATAATACATGCATAGCTGTTCATCACTAATCTTACACCTCATTGTGTACATTTTTGAACTGTATTACGTTCTATGTATTCTGATTGCGCACTTGCGTCACAAGTTGTGCTCCCTTTCTATTTGTTGACTTAGTTTTGTTTTACTTACTTTTACTGTGTTCCAAGTACTTTCGTCCTTTATATTGTTACAGTTGACTTGATGAATAATTATTGTAACACTGTATTGCACTGTGTTTTACATACCTGTCTTGTGTATCTTTTACACCGTACTCATGTATGTGCCCTCCCTGCTATGATCTCGTGTGAGGTCGGCAGTATTGTTAAATAAATAAATAAATGTGTCTCTGGGTGGGTGCCTATTCTTGGACAATCCTCCAATAACGGGTAAGCGCCACCGGGACGCAGGAAATTCACAATACTTAAGTTTAGCAAGATATGTGCGGTACTTCTTCGGGCCTACAACTACTATCAGCATTCCTGCCACAAGCGTCATACATTGTCTTGGTCTTCGTCACATCGCTGCGTATTCGTCTCACACTGTGCACGGCGTCCACCTGATCCGGTGTTTCGATTTCGGCATATATCTTGTGAACTTGTGAACTGCGTGAATTTAAAGTTATGACCTTCTACAGTGGGCGAACGAAGACATCGCACGGGGTTGCACGCTGCACACCGTGAACGTAGACACTCAATTGTAGTTTTGTATAGAAATTACTACATACAACATCTCCCGGAAGCTTCGCAT
The DNA here is from genome assembly GCF_013339745.2 of Dermacentor silvarum. Lineage (NCBI taxonomy): Eukaryota > Metazoa > Arthropoda > Arachnida > Ixodida > Ixodidae > Dermacentor > Dermacentor silvarum. The sequence goes on from NC_051158.1 coordinate 84,836,908, forward strand.
CACCTGGATTCATACATGTGCTTTGGATCTGCATAGTTATTTTTTGTTTGTTTGTTATCTTTGTGTGGCTGTTTCATAGCCTCTCTCTAAGTGCCCCCCCCCTCATTGTAACCTCGAAATATAGAAGCCTAGAAGGTTTATATTCAGGAAGCTAGGACGCCACATCGAGGGTAAGCTGGCTGCAGGAGTTCTCACTCAGGCAGCCACACTTAGGTCCTGCATACCGATTGGAAGCAAACAAATCCGTGACTCATAGAAATAGCGCCTAATGTTTTTTTTTTGTTTTTTTTTTTACGGATAACTACTGACTGTTGTCACGACCACATAAAGCTGCTTAGCAATGAAGGCTTCATTCGCTTGTGAGGGTTCTCACTCATGATGGTGACCACCTGCTGGAGATACTCGACCGCCTGCCTCACCTCTGGCATGCGCTCATTTTCATTGTCCACGTATTCATGAGTATTTTTATCACCCCTGAAAGACGAAAAGACTTTGTGACATCCTATAAAGTGGCCATCACCTCCAAGTTGCTACGGACTTGAAGGCATCTGGGTTTCATCTCCGGTGTCGCAATGGAAGCTACTATAGCTTGAAAACGAGAATGTGCTAAATAGGTGACAGAAGGGTGACAAAGAAGCCAAGCGCATACACAGCTACAATGGAAGCGTTTATGTCAATGGCGATCCGACACCTCAAATTTCTCTCACGCGCCTAAAGAGCTGCAGAATTAATTTCTCAGATTGCACAAGGCCAATTGACAAGCGTCATAGAATCACTTGAGGGGCTGAATTCAGAAACCTTCTCGTTCGGAAAGGAGCTTTCGTGGTTATTGGCACGTAACACCACAGAATGTTTCAGCTGAACTTTGCCATTGGTCGGCCGCTTTCACTAAAAGCATATGGGGTATCAGGATTTGCTCTGATTTTTTTTTCTCATGAAATATTGCAGCGTACGTGATTTTTGTGAATGCGGGTCCAGGAAGTGAACGGCACAAAAGTGACCCGGGCAAAGAGCACATATACGACAGGACAAGCGTCAACTTCCGATACACGACAGGACCATGCACGTGCAGCTTGTGTCAGCTTGCCGTCTGTCTTCTTTTTTTCCTGGGGGTGGGGGGGCAACAGCTCTCCCAGGATAAATACTGTCCTCGCGCATGTATATTGTGTACTATACGTGCAATTCACACTTCATTTAGTATTCACGCGCTGTTGTGTGCGCAGTCTTTGTTTTCTAGTATAGCGAGCGTATGTTCTCCGCGACCACGTGATTTTCAGCTCACCTGAAAAGCAACGTTTCTTTTTTTCTTAATAAACTCAAGGTTGGAGTTTGTGCCCTGTCCTGTTGTATATATATGTGTTCTTTGCATATGTATCTGTTATGCGCCAATGACTTTCCGATGCACGACTCACCACCTGTAGCTCAAAACAACCAATTGTGCCTGTAGAAAGGCCAGTGCAGCTGCTTCGCGATGCGCGGCACACTAATTTTATTCCCATGCTTGCCTTCGACGATACGTGGCGTCCTACGAAAGTAATGACACTCATCTCGTGTTGTGTGCGTACAGTTGTCGCCAACTGTGCTCCCTCTGCAAACGAGTGTCGATCGGGCATTTTTTCCGAAACGTATAGTATATACATCCAGACTACATGAAGTAGCATAATCTAACAGATAGAAAAGCCGTGCGCGAATGTGTGCAGCTTCATGGTGTCAGCTTGGCTAGAAACACAAAAATAAACAACGTAAACACAGGACAGAAGACGAAGTGCCCAAACAAATTCACATTCCAAACTAAAGTACAGTTCCAGGTGAGCATGCGAAGATCGCGTATAATTTTGATCACCTATAGCCGTATCGGGTGCATTTTTATTTACGGTGGTTATTTGGCTGTCCTGCTGCGTGGCGATAATGAAATGATGGTGAAGTGATATATTACGCTAATCTTGCATTTTGCATTAGCAAAGTGGCTACTGCCGTCTTACTATACTGTTTGACATATATGTATGTTCCAATAAGTAAGAGACGCTTACTAAAGGTCCCATTTGGCGATCCTATGTAGAAGAAAGTTTCTTGAGCGTCAGCTCTTCCTTCGGTGGAGCTTCCTGCGACATTTACTGTAAATTAGTCTTTTATCGCCCACAAAGGTCCCACCAACGAATTGAAACAACTCTGCAAAAATGTTACATTTACTTGGTGGAGTGTATTACCACAGGAGGTCACTTGGAAAGTCAGAAAAAGAAACGGAACAAAAAAAAGGAAAAAAGCACGCAGGAAAAACACGCGTGGCCCTAAGCACCCGCACCGCATTTCGACATCGTCTATAATGGCTTGTATTGTTAAATGTTTATCGGTAAAGGTGGAATACATTTCGTTCTAAAAAGAAGAAAAAACATTCTAATACTTCTTTCCTTAGCCAAATCATACCCTTTTTCCTTCACCAAAACAGCTCAGATGCAAGACGACAAATTGAAATCCCTGACGCCACAATTACAGATATAATGGCGCGAAATTCGAACAGAGATAGCTTGCCTTACAATTTCTCCACTGTTCATTTAAGCGCCAGAAGAATTAAAAGAGAGATATGAGAGAATTGTGCACACGTGTAAGCAGAAGCGTCATTCTTTACTGTTGTCTTGAACTAAAATGGCACCATTCTGCTTGGGCAGCGGTCACGTGCTAACTTTGGACTGCAGCGCCCAAGATTTACGACACTATTCATAATTCATAAAAACAGCTTGCGCTACAATTCTTCGTAAGGGAAAATTTGAGCCAATACTGATGCAAAACATATTATTAGCAAATGCAGTGAACGAATCGAAAATAATATTTTCGAAAAATCAGCTTTGTGAATTCGGCCCCAGCTCTGTCGTAGTGCATGAAGATTTACGCAATTATGAGCTGTTCTCATTGGTTTCTATGCTTCTATCTCGTCTTCGCCAAGTTTTAAAGTACCACCCCAAAAAAAGCTACATTGATAGTCGACGCTCAGGAGAGTATATCTGCAATTCACGCTCCTCCTCCTCGTGTATTAGTTATATCATTTGAACTGGTTAACTTTGATAACGCAGAAAAAGAAAGTTCACAGACTCCTGCTAAGTCAAACCACACATGACTGGCGATAAAAACTTGGAATACACGCTTACCGCACGCAAGCCTGGCCTTTATGCGATGAGCGTGTTGGAAAAGCGCCCATGTTCATTGCTGTGTTGAGCTTCAAAGTTTCATTACCCTGAGGAACACCGTGAGGATCACATCAACACCTCTTTGGTACCAGACTGTCTTTCTTAAAACTGAAGCCTGGTGCACCTCAACCATCGTGACACCAAGAAGCTTTCCATTAGATTCGAATGCAACGCGGATTTATTCATGCTTGGCCCTGTTACTGACACTGCAACATGAATTATGGCTATGAATAACTCAAGTGCTTTGTTTGTGAAAATAAATGCGTATATGTGAGAGCCTGACCAACACACTGGGTCCACCACATCCATAAAGCAATGGTTACGAATGAGCGATTCGTAAAAAAAAGCAGTGAGGAATATGGCAATCATCGTGGCCCGGCCCCCAATGATTAGAGAACGTGGCCACCCAATCAGGGAATTCTTTCTGATCTTTCCGGAATAGTATGGCACCTTTGCCTGCTGATATGTCGAACTCGAATTTAACAAGCACGTGATAATGGACATAAGCCTATATTTTAAAATCGAGATTGATTGAAAGAAGTGTAATGTAATGAGGAGAGCCAATAAACGGTGGTCTATTAAGAGTACATAATGATGGGCGCTTGCCAGGGAAGCTCAAGTGGTATAGCTTCTGAGGAAGGCTGACAATTAGGTAGTGTAAGGAGGTTGGGGGGATTGGGAAATGTCATGGGTTATAAGAGGGACACGGCTAACGCCAGATATGAATCGCTGGAGATTGTTGAGAGGGTCCTTCGTTCATTTTCCCCATTTCATGGGATTCATTACAACGAGCATAATGATGTATGTATAGAAACTACACACAGTATATATTGCGAGCATGAGATGGTGATATCCAGTGGCAAGAAGGCGAGCAGTATCACAAGATGGAAAATTAACATCATACACAGCAATCATTTATCGTACTGAAATTTAGAAATCAGGTAAACACCTCATGAGACGTAGATACATATCCGGCTTACAACCATCGATATATCGAAGATGACTTCGAAGTGCATAATCATCTGACTAAAATCTACTTTTGAGGAAGCTATTATTTCTGCAGTCAGTCTTGGACATGAAACCGGCTGATGATGATGACGATTGTGATGATGCGCATACTACAGAGAGGCTAGTTCGCCAATCAGGATGGCAATCTAGATGAGAATGATGACCCTGGTCATGGAGAGAGAGAGAATAACTTTATTGTGTGCCCTGGACATGGACAAAACCCGCGAAGTTTTGATTTCCTTGTTACATCACATATATTGCATACGACACATAATGTTGTGAAGATATTGGATCAATCAAGTTAATACGTTGGCAGCTCTGCGACTGTCAGTGGATGCTAAACAAGGTGCCTGCCGATCAATATCTACACAGGAAAGAGTATAGCTTAAGATGTCAGGCTAACTGCGACGGTGCCATGTCATATCAGGTCTCATTGGTGACGTCACTGTATGAAGCCATCAGCATAATTATGCGGTGAAAAAAAAGTAATTGCAGCGTTGTATGTGGGTATGACATGTAAAACTGACATTAATCTGGTACGACGGTAAAAGGAAACAGCCAGCTTTATTAGAAAAGAACTTCGCTGTTGAGGAAAACTTTGTCTTCGTCTGTGGGTAGATCCCGGTTCCAGAGCCTATCCAAGCATTCGCTTAATAACTTTAAACTAACCACTGAGGACGATAGGACGTGAGCGAATTAATCATCTAATGGAAGTGTAGAAACATCCAATGGCTTAGGATAAGTGTACTAACTCCTATAACTGTACACATCCAATATGAGTATGAATATGCTAAAGAAGGCGCTTTCCCTATGGACATGCTTTATGCGAAATGTGTGTAAGCGCCTACAGAAACAACACGATGTGAATCTTGTGTTCGTGCACGCTAGAAATCGTGCTTGCATATTGCGACAGCCATCCGAATCTTGCCTCCGTGTATGCGAGAGACGTATTTATGGTTTTGTGCTAATTGTGGTGAACGATTACGCAGTAACATATGAGAAATTCGGCTCTTGCTATGTTTTAACAATTCTCGGTTCTGTGATTTGGTTCGATAATTTGCATGTTTACTTTGTCAGGGACAAGTGGTACAGCTAGCGCTGCCTACAGGCAACAGCGTGTTGCTAAATGCTTGTAATTTGAAAGAAACCACAACGAAATTAAACGAAAATTCATTTTTTTTTTGTCAGGAAAGATCGTTCCTTCGTGTAGACATTGCAATCGGTAGACTGCGCAGCATATAGGCACTTTAACGAAAGGGTTCACTGTGACTTAGAACTTCAAGCCACATCTCGACAGACATGGAGTTTCAATTTGAGTTGGTTCTTTCAGGGGTTCTGTAGTTTATACAAAGATCACGGGTGGCAGACAGCATTCGAAATGAATGTATAGAGGACGAGAGCACTCCTGACACTTTCTGTCAGGCTTTCTTCTTCTCCACCGAACGCAGCAGATGCCTGCAGTTGAGCCGAATTGTTGCCTTACCGGCGTGAACAGAAACGGCCATTCGAAGACGGACCGACAGCCTATATATCAGTGCCGGTACTTACCCTTCGATCGGTGCGAAGAAGCCCTGGCGGCCGGGTGATGCTGATGTTGTTGCTGCTGCTGCTGTTGTTGCTGGGCCTCCTGATGATGATGAGCGGCCGCGGCCGCAATCCTATGGCTCAGAACGGCGGCCCGAGAACCCACCAGGGCCGCGTGGCCCGGACTAGAGGCCATCACGAGACCCAACGGTCCGCCGTGGTGCGAGGCTGCCGCCGCGGCGGCGTGCGAGCCGTGCAGTATGCCGTCGATGGAGTAGGGCACGTGGTGGGGCGGGTAGGCGGCCATGCTATACGGCGCCATGGGAGTGCCGAACGGCGCGTACGGTCCTGGCAGCGGTCGCCCCAGGCGTCCTAGGCAGCCGGCGTCCAGCAGTCGAGTCGCTTCCATCAGAGGCGATGACGAGGTTGGCATCAGCGTCGCATCGCCGGCAGCGAGGCATCGACGTCTGCCCGCAGTGCCATAACCCTTTTCAGCACTTTTCTGTATACCGGATGCCTGACGTCACAGCAGTTAGTCGCGTCGTGATGGATCGGAGTGCTTTGTGCAGCCCGCTTAAACAGTTTCGTGCGCTGAGTCTAGTCAGACGTAAAAAAATGGTTACGAGCAGATTTCTTTTAAAACGATGCACTGTTTCTAGTTGGATACACCGAAATGAAGAGAAAGAGAGGGGAATCTTCCTATCCAACCAGACGCTTTGCTCCGGTGAAAAAGTTAGTGCCGGCAATTTGGCTGCATTAGTAACGGCGGTTGGTTCATTTGGCACATGACACTCCACGAATCAAAATCCAAAGCCTGCTACTCTGTGTGAAGCGAAACGTCTCGCAGGTCAGGGGCGGAGTTAATTGATATCCACCAAACGCAACGAAACACGATGGGGCTCCGCCCAGTTAGCACACACTTTCTGGCATCCGCGACAGGGCTTCTGGTTTCCTGGCAATCAAGCCAGCAGACAACGTTGCGTGGCTCACAGGGCTGCTGAAAGTGAGAACGACCACCTGATTGTGTCACGTGTCTCCGCAACGTAGCCGTGTCGAACGAAAACAGACGTTCAGCGGGAGCCGGTATAGTTTACACGCCGAGCTAATCGTTCACCTTGATCATGCACCGAGAAAGAAATGCAGCATGGAGGTCACGAACAAAGCAGACGGCGGGGAAACCTCGGAGCAGACGTTTTTCAGTACGGCCGAACACACGTCCTCCGTAGAGACAGTAGCAGACGACGTTGGTCCGTGGGTCTCCGCACGCGAACACACACCGGGTCGGTCCGTCGACGTTTCACAGCTGGAACACTGCCAAAGCGGGCGAAATCACACGGGCGCCATTTTATGCGCTTTCGCCACAAACAGCACACAACGCCGCCGCGAAAGAAACGATCAAGAGCACCGCCACAACACCGACACCGCAAGCCCTCGTTTCCTGTCGTTAACACACGTTGTACACGTCGCGTCCCTCCACTTCTTTTTGTAGCAGACGACGCGTTTTGGAGAAGCCGGGCGTCTGCTTCGGTCAAAAAAATACGACCCGCGGACCAACGAACCGGCGCGCGGCCACGAGCGCCCCGTCTGCTTACTTCCACGTTCGTCTAGTGCCCGCGGGGGGCGTGGACTATCGAGGGGCGGGGACACCGGATGTGCCTCTCGACCAACCAGAGGGAGCGAAGGCGGAGTCTGCTTTCGAAACACACTGTGTTGAACGAGGGAGGAGGAATGTGCCGGCGTTTCGGCGCAACGCCGGCGCGAGTGTTTTCTGGCTGCTTTTTATCTCTCCAAGTTGCCCTCCTCCTTTTTTTTTTGTCTTGGCGGGTGCGCGCGCGCGTGTGCACTCGCTAAAGCGCGCGAAGTTTGCGGGGGCAAGGAGATAAAAAAGCGCGCGTAAAGAAGGCGCGTGCTCTCTCGGTGGCGGGGTGTAACCGTACGTGCGTGCGTGTTTATTCAACGGTGGTTTCGGGGTCGGAATTACAGGCAGGGGGAGTCGGCGCCGCTGCGAACGGCTTGAAGGTGGAGGGGGTTGCAGGAGGAAGGGAAGCGCTGAGTAAAAGGAGGAAAGAGAAGTGGGTGAGGAGTGTTGCGTTTCTGGCTTTGTTATTTGCTCGATAACGCCATTGGAAACGGCGGCTGCGTAGACGTATAGGCCAGAGAGAAATCTGCGCCCGGCTAATTCAATGTCCTCGCGGCGATGGAGCGACGGACGAAGCACGCCTGATCGCGTTTCGTCCGTTACCCTCTCCTCACCCCCCGGCCCCGATTTAAGTAAAAATAGACTGGACGAGCCTCGCGACAAATGGAAGCTGGAGAGTTCGACGACATGGAGCTGCTTGTGAAATGTTTGGCTGCAACCACAAAAAGACGCATCTGAGACGAGTGTTTCTGGCTTCGTTGGTGTGTCGGACCGGCGAGTTTGTGGAGGTATAGTGGGACCATGAAATTCGCCAATGGTTCGCTATTTTAGTCTGAAACCGACTGCCTTATTGCTCGAATATAATTTTGTAACTGGAGTCGCGAAGCTTCCCAACCAATCCGTGAAAGTATAGGAGGCGTTTTGAAGTGCCACTCCCGCATTATTGTTCACTATTGTTCAAGGGCTTTCCTGGCAGAACTGGTAATACCGCTCTACGAGTCAAGGCGCTTATAACAAGTTTTTGAAGGAAGTAACGCTCAGGAGACGTAACCTCGATAGATGATTACTGTCGATGCGTAATGCAGCAGGAAGCGTGAAAATACACTTATGTCAGCTTGAACACTAACTTATTCTAGATGTAACCTGATGCGAGACCTCGTGCTGAAATTAATATAGAGCAGGGATTTCTACGCCATGTAACGTGGAACATGACCACGTGCTTATTTAAGCGTGAAATGTGATTTAGCCTTAATTTACACGTAATAACATTCACCACCGTGAATCCTCTGTGTACAGGCGTCAGTTTGGACTACCGCGCTTCGATCATCAGTATACAGGCCATATGCAAACCATATACATGACGTGGTTGAGACGATATAAAATGCCCCAACGCGTAAGTCTTTCTCTGCCCTCGCGAATTATTTCTCTGTTCAGTTTCCATGGTTATGATCATTATATACATAGCGGGTGTTTGGGCAGTTCTGTGGGCAGACATGATGGACTAGAAAAAACAAAATGCGGGAAACAAACAAAGATAAATGTCATGCAGGTCCAAACCACATGCTGGAATCTATGCGAAACGAAATTTCAGCGATAAAGTCATTAAATGTACAACTTGAGGCGATGCGTACAAGTGCGTTCACTTTCATTCGGTATATGCAACGTACAATATCATGCATCGCAGTTATGCACTATAAATCTATATACCTCTCAAAAGCAAGTGACAAAATTGAAACACCCAATCAGGTGTTTGAGACACTGAGCCGTCGATGCAACAATGCGACGACGACGAATGCAATGTGTCACATTTCTCGAGGGCAGAATATGGTGAGGTGGATGCAGACAGAACTACGACACATGTCGCAATAAATTTGAGCACTTTTATATATTCTTTTTTTTTTGTCACACAGAGAGAGAGAGAGAACACGTTGATTGTGAGTTCATGGTGGCGAGCCACTCAACAATAGGGTCTCCGTGACGGCGTATTACCACAGCGCTGTGATGAGGAAATCCAGCAGGTACAGTTAATCTTGTATATAGACTGGCTGCTTGAGGCAGCCACTCGGCGGTCGGATTGGGGGCGAGTTCACTGGGAAGGGGGTGGGTTAATTGGACGACCGGCTCTGACAGCTTTAGAGGCCACAAGTCTGCACGTACAACAATGTTGAAAAAAAGGTATTGAGTCCTACTATGTGGCGATTTAAAGCAAGAAAGGTTCAGTATTTGATAGAATGGCTATCACGGGTACCGATACAGAGAGGGGTATACACTGTAAACGGTTAGAGCCCAGAACTAAACTATGAGAAAAAAAGTAAAAGAGAAACGAAAGCGCGTTTTGTTTCAGTTTATAGTACTGCAAAAAAAAATACACACAAAAAGGAGACGCTACAAAGCTGTCAGAATTTATAAAAAGGAAATCCGGTTTACTAATTATTCAGTAGAAAAAAAAAAGAAGTGGGAACTTCTGACATTCACGACAAGGTCATGTAGAGGCGCCGCACATCAAAATTAGGCACTGCTCCGCTAAATGCGAGACGGTTTGCAGCCCTAATCCCACTCGGGTAGAGTAGGGTACCGGTGTTAGAATTAGGGAATAAGAACGCTTACTAAAATCTACAAGGAAAAAGACATGCAAAACATGACTATTCCGAGAAAGACAGCTATGGGAGAGCTATATATATATATATATATATATATATATATATATATATATATATATATAGCTGGGCTGAGCACCAGATTGTGATCACTCGCTCGGAGCAAATAGCCTCTCAATAATTCAAGTCATTACAAGAGAGCCGCCTAACTTATCTTCTAGATTTAGACAATGCAGTTCATTTTTCGTGGGGCTAACCACGTTTGCTCCCCTTAAACTGGTATGGCGTGCGGTAGTATGACACGTAGCTCCTTCAACGAACACAACACTAAATTTGTGCATGGTGGCAGGCAGTTCATTTTTTTTTTCATTACACAGCCATTGGCACGATGCACGGTATCATGTGCAAGCTTCTCAGCTGAGCGGACATCGATATTTGTGAATTACGTGACTAAAATAATCTAAATAACTATTTTATAGCAAATAGCTTTTTTTAGATCTTTCGCCCGTTTTCGTGGTCGGTGATGGTCCATCTTTCACCGCCAATACAAATGTGTGTGCTGCCATGCAACTGAATGGTCGTCGCCGAACGCCCACATCACAAAAAAAAAAAAAGAGTACCCCTTACAACACTAACCGAGTGGAACTCGCCAAACTTAAGACTTACACGACTGCATCGATTAAACCCCTCACTGCAATTCCGACCTCCATTCGGACTTCCTCGACGTGAAGCTTCACTTCTCTGTCGCCTTTGGTTAGGAGTTGCCTTCACAAAGGCATACTCTACATTAATTGGAGTGACCGACAGTGCAGCATGCGAGGTCTGCGGCACCGACGAAACTATCGACCACCTGCTAACGCGTTAAAAAAAGCTGGACAATCGGACGCTTTCCGTGCAGGTGCTGCTGGAACACCGCCTCCATCGCTCGTCGGCCCATAAAGCGGTGAAGGCACTTATGTGCTTCTTGAGGACGACGGGCTTGTGTTGACGTCTGCGACTATTAGTGCAATAACACACGCGTCAGCGAACTAACCGCTCATTTCCCTTCTTTCCTTCCCTCCTCTTTCTGCCTGTCATCTTTGTGTTCCCTCTTCTCATTCCCCTGGTGTAGGGTAGCCAACCGGACGTTATTGTGGTTAAGCTCCCTGCGTTATGCATTTCTCTTCCTCCCCTTCCCTGGACCCGTCACGTATACGACACACTTTGGGGGAGGCACCCGGAATCTCTTTCGGCAGACAGTCTCAAGACTATGTGCGCTGTATACAAGGTCGTTACTGAACTCCTCACACAATAGTCATGCACATTCCGTTCTCGTCTCCTTGACCTTCTCGAGAGGGTTGCAAGACTACTCGTCAGGGAGTCCGTTAACTACAGTGCACTATTATAGCTTTTTGAGACGCACGGGCTGTCACTCGAGAGCTGTGGGTCATCCGAATGTTTAGACGCTGCAGTCGTTAAAAAACTATGGGTTTTACGTGCCAAAACCACGATCTGAATATGAGGCACACGGTAGTCGCCGGGGGACTCCGGAAATTTGCATCACCTGGGGTTCTTTAACGTTCACCTAAATCTAAGTCCACGGGTGTTTTCGCATTTCGCCCCCATCGAAATGCGGCCGCCGTGGCCGGAATTCGATCCCGCGACCTCGTGCTCAGCAGCCCGACACCATAGCCACTGAGCAAACACGGCGGGTAGACGCTGCAGTCGTAACACTCGAGAAGGACAGTCTTCTTCGCCCGTAGCCCTCTTCCCCTATAGCGGCTGCAGGAGAGGGCTCCGGCGGCGGGAGAGGGGTATGGCGTGTTGCCTTCCAATACGGCGCTCACGCCGCTTCCCACATGGCACGTATGACGAACCGGCCTTTATGTGTAAAGCCACCTACACAACCGCTACATATATGCTGGTGAACGGATTTGTTCTCTATTGAATTTCGCGATGAAACCACATACGCACCTAAATATCCTCACAGCAACAAATATATGCATGACCAGGATTTCAGTGATGATGATGATGATTTTTGACATCCGTGTTGAAACGGGGTGGTGATTTAATCAGGTGTAAATGTACATACTGTACATGTTTTTCATTCTTCCATATTTGCATACATCTCCCTCATGTTTTTTTTTCTTGTCTATTCTCAAATCTTACCTATCTACCTTGTACCACTACACATGCCTGTGACGGATCCTGTCTTATCAATCTCTTCCCTGCTTTTTCTCCACCAATACTCAAACGTCTCTTGCTTATCTCCACTGCTGACCGGTTGATGTTTCCGTCTACTTTTAAATCCAAGCGCTTCTGAAAGGTGTACGTTGCCTATACGGGTCTAACTGTGTGATTATCTTCACATTCCATTAGGATGTGCTTAGTGTCTCCGACTTTTTGCTGCAGCACACTCAAGCCTGATCTTGTTGCGAATATTTGCTCTGATATGTTTTGGTCTTTAGGCGACCGGCTCGAATCTAAAATAGCAAGGCACTGCATTTGTGTTATCGTACAGATTTTCCCTTCTAATTTATTTCTTCCCATTCTTGAAAATCGCCGTGGTCCTTTCTGTTTCCATTCCTTGTATTCAATTCATTGTCTCTATTTCTCTCACTTTCTTTCTGATGAATCCTGGTTCTCTATCTACAGTTTCAATTAACCTGCACTTGGTTGCCAACTTCCTTGACCTTTTCCTCCATTCGGTGTCCACGCTTTTCAGGAACAGATACTTGTGCCCTTTAGTCGTCCATTTATTTTGATCCATGTTCCTGACGCTTTCTTCAAAAAATAATGTTGCTCTGCTCTTCTCCGACTTCAAACGAGGCCCAACCCATTTCATCCCGCACAGCCTCATTTGTGACAGTGCAGGATGACACGTCACGCATCCTTTTGGCGGCGGCCACTTTCAACTGGGGCCAAGCATTGAAACATTTACCTGTGCGCTGCGAGAAGGCAACACACTTTATATTTATTGTTCACTGTCCTTGAAAACAACTCAAGGTATTCATTATTATGAGTTAATTGTAACTAACTTGTAATTAATCATCCATGATTGACCTTACCACCTTCTCAAGTATTGCACTACACGAAAAATCTTCATTGGAAGAGTTGTAGAGCCCCCCCTCCCCCCCCCCCTTTCCATTGACAAATATAAAACTAATTTATGGCCTTGATGGCTGCTGCTGTCGTTTTAATTTTACCGCACTGCAAAGAGAATGCGCGAGATTGCAAAAAAATTATGTCACGTGTCTAGGCACCTTGCGCACCGCGACATCAGGGCCTGCAAGCATGTTGCCAATGCATGATCGATTCTGCTCGCAGACCGAAGGCATAAGTAGGCCGGAAGCAAAAATAGGCGATGGCCGCACCCATTGCCTTGGATACATCGCGAAAACCTACTTGCCCTTTAGACTTCCTGTAAACGGCAAAAACGCTGGCAGAGCTTCAAACGTCGCCATGGGTTATTCCCCAGTGCTCCATTTGCTTAGCTGCTTCAGGAGACAAGATATCTGAACGATGAAGTGGAAATCAAGATCTTTGTATTCGATATATCTCCTTTGCTCGAGGCCTGTCCGTGCTTTTGTACTGCGTGCAACATTGATAATTGGTTAGTATGGAATATTCCAAGAGCACTAACTTCGTTGCGCGCCTTAATGACGTACTTTTTCAAAACTCGCGTACTTCTTTTGCAGCCATGGAGGAGAAATTAAGACCATATCAGCTGTCTTCACGGAAAGAAGTAATTTCATATATCTCAGCGTTTAAAGCAATAATGTTAAGGTTGAATTAATTATTGCTAAATAATTACTCAGGCTGACAGTAAAAATACTCTGAATAGCTCAAGAGGACAGCAAACAATGACTTGGTTGCACTCTCATAAGGCATGCGTGCATTTTTTAAAGCATGGTACGAGTTGGTTAAACACATTGTATATATAGTATATGTTATGCGTTTCTACCACAACTGTCATCGACATCAAAAAGTTAAAGAGTTAGCGACAGAATTATAATTTTTGGGGACCACGTTTCGAGTAGGTGTGGAGGAAATCGCAATTCGCGCAATAATTGCCGGTACACCTACATTTACCGAATATTTTATCACATATTTTAATTGTTGCATTTACAAGGAATATACTGTAACCACATATTTGAAGTGAGCCATTATTCTAACCATAAGCTTTTGCAGAGTGTGTATTTTTACCCAATGTTGAAACAATGCCGGGAGCCACAATGCATTTTGCTACGGATTTTAAGACACTAGTTCTCGAAAGGGCCTCTATCAGAGGCACACAATTTATTCGAAAAAATTATGCATTGAGTATTGTTAGAAAGCTATGTAGTGCAAACTTCTGCAAGAATAAATGACTTCGTTATTATAAGGCATTTGTGACGTTCTTCGGGGCTGGAAAGCTTGGAGTCATGTTGCATCGAATCCCATATTGTAACAATCGTAGATGGTAATCACCAAAACGCACTGTACCTGCTTTTTTGACAATAGAGATTAAATATACATTGCTTTAGTCGATCGCACAATTTGATTCCTTGAGATATATTGCTCAAAGAGGCAGACACCACTTGCACGATGAATCAAGACGCTTAATTTGCAAATAAAATATGTGTAATTAGGAATATATGTAATTAGATTGGCGTACACACTGTATTGGACAATTGGAGCTTGTGAGTTCGCAAGGCGTTTTGACTGTGAACGGATTTTCAACACCACTTTCAAGATATCATCATTCCCAAATTGTGTTCCACAGAAACATTAGCATTTTATTATTTTAGTGCTTCAATGCAAAAATAGTGGTTCCTTAAAAAGGGGAGCAACAGTGCATATTATTGCGTTTGATGGCGCATTTCTCAAAACTGGCGGCATTTTCAGAATGCGTCCTAAGTGTACGTGCCTCGCAAACTCACCGGCTACAACTCCTATAGATTGCAATATGTGCCGCAGAGTATTGAGTTATAAGCAAACAAGTTAAATCATGGTAATTAGTCAGTTATGTATTTCGGCTCATTGCACAAGTAATGTCCGCTTCCTCCAGAAGTCGAATTCGAGAATTAGAATCGTGCCGTCTGTCACAGGCATTTTTTAAAAAGGGCTGTATACTCTAAAAAAACAAACAACAACAAAAAAAAAGAACAACAACATATTCTTTGTAGAAGGGCAGTGCCTTTCGAAAGTTCGTTGTTGCCTGCTGACTGTCGATAAAGTAAGCGCGCAGTTCATACCGCGAACCGCTTCCCAATAATTTCCAATCAACATTCACCAACTCTGTCCTCTTGTCTTCCCATTAGCGGTTGCGACCCGAAAGCGCGGGCAAATGACAGCCAATTTTCTGTTCACAACGGGCTTTCGTTCAAGTTCTCCAATCGTACCCGGAAGAACACCTTCCTTCCCGGCAGAATAGAAATTGGCTCCAAATTAGTCACTATACAGCATTGGCAAGGGTCGTCCCAACACAAATCTTGCGCTTCTGCGCGAAACCCGCGTACTCCGCTCGATGAGTGCATGCAAGTTTGATACTTTGATGGAGCAAATTGCGGCACCTGTCATGGCGGTGCCGTTGCAAATACGTCATAAACGGTTACTTTGTTTACGCGTCACGGAGCGTATAATTCATTTCGCGCGAACAACGTGTCGGGAAATCACGCTCGATGCGCGCCCCTCGTTGAATGCTTGTCAGCCGTTTCCCCTAGTCGCTGTCGTCCCCAACGTAAACAACGTGATTTCGGTCCGCAGGTGTAAACAACGTTATCTGCGTTACCTGCGATGATTGCTCACGGAGGTACATAGTTTATTGTCTCGTGTTGTGCGTGCTCGCTATAGTTATATGCGTCGCTATGCCATATAGACGCGGGCGATTTTGGATCGAGCAACGCTGGCGCGTTATTTCGTTGACAGAGTTGGTTTATAGTTGTATACACGCGGTTGCCGCATGTATACAGTATTTAGAACACTTTCATTTTCATTATTCCTAATATTTCTTCATTTCAATGAAACTGAGAGAGAGAGAGAGAGAGAGAATACATTTTATTCAAGAATTCGAGCCGGTTATTCGTGGGTGGCCTCCCTTGTGTACGAAGCAGTATACGCCTGCGCTGACAGCTTGGCCCTGTTCACCATGCGTTGCTGGTTCCAAGGTCCACGCACGTCAGGAGATCCTCCCACTGCTCTTCCGTCGATGTTGTAATGTCGCTCATTCTTGGGTTTCGCCCACGCTCATATTGCACGTGGTATAAAATGTTGGAGATGCTGCGAAGACTGCAGTTGCGAATAATGCATCCGCAATTTAACCGTGGAGGAAGAAGGGACGGGATAGAAGCCCTGCGGAAGACATATACGAGACAGCGCGAATAAGAGGGGACGAAGCAAACAGGTAGACAGACGCGTCAACCTGTATACGGGGAGAGAATAGCACTTGGGTCAGCCATAGTCGACTGGAACGGAGAATTAACTTTATTAAATGTCCTGAAGGGGCCTGGGCACCCTTACGGAGGCCGGCCCGGTGGCTCCGCCCATGTGGGGACTGGGAGTCGGAGCTCGCCAGCCACCTGTTGGGCCTTCTGGACGGCCTGGTGTTGAAGGGCCCTGTCGGGGCTCCTGAGGTGGTTGGTCCAGTCGTCCTCGGTGGCAGGAGACCCGAAGCAAGCGTTTAGCGCGGGACACTGCCACAGCATCTGATCTAAGTCGCACTTTGGATTTTTGCATTTAGGGCATTCTGGCCTTATATCTGGGAGGTATTTGCTGCATATATAGAGGTTGGGGTAACTGTGCGTTTGCAGCAATCTAAGCGTTAATTGTTCTGCTTTATTTAGTGTTGGGTTAGGTGAGGGGAATTCCTTTCTCGATAACTTATAGGCCGAGCAAATCTCGTGATAGGAGAGGAGTGGCTCCGGGTGCGTGTTGGGGCTCCCGGTCGGTGAGCCGGCCCGCGTCCCCGCGCGGCGCGTAAGATCTCGCGCGAGGTTATGGGCTAGCTCATTACCGTTGGGGACCCCTGGTTGAACGTTGAGGCCTTCATGCCCCGGGAACCAGTGGATGTGCTTGTTTTCGTTTATTTGAGCGGATGCTAGAATGCGTAAGGCCGCCTGGCATAGTGTACCGCGGCGGTATGCCAGTGCAGCGGGTTTGGAGTCGGTAAATATTGTCTCGCGCTGAGGGAGGGCTAGAGCAAGGGCAATGACCACTTGTTCGGCCTCGCAGGCTCTCTTTGTTGTATAGTAAGAGCATTGAGGGCTGTCCCGTCTCGTAGGGTTTGTCGGCGTATTTAGCGGCATCTACAAAAGCCACGTCTGTCGCGTGTCTTTTAGTCTTGAGCACGGTCTTCGCCCACGCTGTGATTTTAGGTGTTGCATCGTGAGTATAAAATGTGTGAGAGGATGCTGTCGAATGAGCTGACAGTTGAACCGAATAATGCATTCGTTTCGTCATTTCGGATGAGGTTGTCCACAGTTTCATTTGAGCGCAGGCAACCGTGCACATTAAGACGCGTGAAAGATGCGTAGTAAGCTCTCTTCTGGAGTCCCGCGTCTATTAGCGACGCGTCGGGCGAGAATGACTGCCTCAGCTTTTTTGGTGAGATGTGTGAGTTAAGTCGTTTTTTGCCATTCTCCTGCAGGGTAACGCCCAGAATTCGAACCGACGACAGCGGGAATAGGTGTATAGAGAAGCAGGGACTTACGCCGATAAGCAAAAATGTTGGAGATGCTGCGAAGACTGCAGTTGCGAATAATGCATCCGCAATTTAACCGTGGAGGAAGAAGGGACGGGATAGAAGCCCTGCGGAAGACATATACGAGACAGCGCAAATAAGAGGGGACGAAGCAAACAGGTAGACAGACGCGTCAACCTGTATACGGGGAGAGAATAGCACTTGTGGCAAGCCTAGTCGACGTGGACGACAGCGAGGTGACATCGGTCTCGGTGTCTGCCAGAGAAATGGTGGACGTGGTGCCAGGACATGGTGGAAGAGACGGCGATAGCAGCCACGGCATTCACGTGCGCAGCTCAAGCAGTGGTCGTAACAGATTCGCAAGTGGCATGCGGAAATTCCCCTGAAATTATTCTAAACAGATTTTTTTAATGAAATGTGTGCGTAGGAGATGTTGGAATCATGAGTGATGCCCACTACTCATTCTCGCTTAGGCAAACGGTACGTAGCACAGATGGGCCGGCTCAAAATTGCACACAAACGAAGGATAAATTGATTCAAATAGAAATAAGTGTCGGAACGCGCTAACGCAGAGTTCGCTTAATGTTTAAAATAGTTTATTATACGTCGAAACACGCCGAAGTTGCACACCAACGAATACCAATTATTTCTGCATTTCAAGGAGAGAAGGAGATAGCACTTCATATAAATGATAGCTCTAGGCTTACTTGAGAAAGTGGGTAAGGGGAATGAAGCTAAATATGGCTCACTATATATGAAAGCTTAGCACGCGAAGCTCCAGAGTGAATTGTGCGTGTCTTAGACGTTGTCCCGTGGACGGACCCAATCCTCAAACGATGTCACTTCCTTGGGCCGGCAGATATCCTGAAATGTCTTTAGTACTTCAGATTTGAACACGACGTGATAGACATTTGGAATTACCTCCCTCGAGCAAGCATAACATTCCTCTTGCGCAGGTGATTGCGGTCGGTCGGGGTTATTGAACGGTTGCCGCCAGGGCCATAAGGCGATGATAAAAAAAGAAGCACAGCGTACAACGCAACATGCACAAGGTTACACCACATTGTACAAGAAGATGAAGATCAAGGAATATTTCGCAGAAACCTTACACTGCAACACAATGATAATTCCGCAAAGCATAAATCATGCAGAAGATGTTATAGCGGTTTAGCAATTATCCACAATTCCCGACACTCCGAACATTCCTTTAAGACGCTCACTGCTCACCTTTGATGTTGAATTGCTGAAAACATATTGTGTCCCTAACCTATTGAAAGGCAAATTTTCCACATGCTTTCCCTCTATGGCGTCGATATCTGGGCTCAATTCAGGACACACTGCAAAAGGCGATTGATGCGGTAGAAGCATACGTTGGGCCGAGAGGTCTGGGATGCTCCCCGCAGAAATCCGAGCTCCTGCTATACCAGCCAACGTCAAGAGGGAAAAAGAAAACCGAAGTCCCCAATATACAGCTCTTCGCAAACCAAGGACAACCCATACCGCTGATTACAAGTATAAAGATCCTCGGTATGCGGATTCAGAACAACGGCTAGAATATTGAAACCATCAGACAGTTAGAAAGCAATACATATCAGACAACGCGTCTTATTTCGCGCATAGCAAATAAACACCAGGGTATGGAAGAAAATAGCTTGATCAGACTAATTCAAACCTTTGTTCTCAGCCGGATCGTCTACGTAGCGCCATTATTAGACCTTAAAACTGAAGAAAAGAATCAACGTCATGATCAGGAAAACCTACAAGCAAGCACTGGGGATCCCGGTCTCCACTTCGAATGAGCGTTTTGAAGCGCTGGGGCTCCATAACACCATAGAAGAATTGATAGAAGCTCACAGAACTGCCCAGATGGAGAGGCTCTCCAAAAGTCAAACCGGGAGACATATTCTGGAATCACTGCGCATCAACTATGAACCCAGAACTGACATCAAAACAGATATACCTGCGGACATTAGGAGACATCTATATATCCCCCCGTTACCCAAACACATGTATCCTTCGCACAACGAAGAACGAAGAAAAGAAACAGCCAAAGCAATAGAAAGAAGGTTTGATAATTCTAAAGATGTGCTCTATGTAGATGCAGCCGACTACGAACATCAAGATGCCATGGCAGTGGCAGTAGTCAATAATCAAGGACTTGCAATTGCGTCAGCCACAATCCTAACAACAACGCCAGAGGTAGGAGAAGAGGTCGTCATTGCACTAGCAATGACATCTTCTCCCAAATATAAAATTATAATAAGTGATTCCAAGACCGCCATATTAAATTACGCTAAAGGACGCATCTCGCCAAATGCGCAAAAAATCCTCCAGGCTGGTTTCCACGGAGACCGAGCTAGGGGTATACAAATCATCTGGGCACCAGCCCACTCTGGCCTGCCAGGCAACGTGAATGCGCATGACGCGGCTCGAGGTTTCGCAGACCGAGACGACGTCACCAACACCAACACGGACGCATTCGCAATCCACCGGTCGGGCAGAGATAGGCTGGCTTCTTTTAGGGAAATCATTGATCATTTCAGACTAGCCAGGGATAGATATCCGGCAGCACATTGTTCATTAAACTAGTGGCAATCAGTGGCTTGGCGGCTAATACAAACCAACACTTTCCCCAACCCCATTGCCTTCAGTCACTATCACCCAGATGTATACACAGACATATGTAAGCATTGTAAGAACCGAGCAGATCTTCAACACATAATCTGGGCATGCCCAAAGAAACAATATAACAATAACTGTTCAAAACCACAACAACCCAGTTTAATAATAAGAAATGAGGAGCAATGGGAGACCGTGCTGCTCAGCTCGGACCCGGATGTTCAAGCAAGAGTAGTCCAAATGGCTGAAGACGCCGCCGCGGCTCAGGGGCTGCCGGCCGCCGTCTAAAGGGGGGACGGGGGCGGCTTCTAGTCCTTACCCCCTCCTCTAACCACATTTCGGGCTAGATAAAGTTATTTCTCTCTCTCTCTCTCTCAATTGGTTGTAACTAGCAAAACAGCGAGCACCTCTGTTTCCCTATTCTTCGCGCTCCAACAGCAGCATATTATTATTCAATTGCTCAGATAGCTTTATTTTGAAATCAAAAACAGCAAATAATTTTTAAAAGAAACAACTGCTGGCCTTGAGCCAGTGACCCGTGAGGGCGAGGCGATTGTATCGGTTTCGATGGCTGTATCAGGAAGAATGTTTCTTCATTTGCGAAGATTTCATTTTCAGGATACCGCGCATGGCTTTGCTTCAAGCAAAATCTGTGCTATATTTTAGCGTCTCACAAGGTTTCCCTTTCATGATACTTCAGCCACCTAAAAATTTACGCAGAACTTATTGGCTTAACAAGCCCGTAGATGAAGTTGGATTTATTTGAAGGGCCAGTGTACCGATCTTGTCTTGCCCCTCTAGGGAGAGGAACCTGTAATCATAAATTTTTCATTCATTTATTTTTTCTTTATTCATTCTTTACTCAGATAATTGCTAAAAGTAATTAAAAGGCACGTGCCTCGTCTAGGAGGCTGATGAAAAGGCACGAATGGCTAAGAGTGTATCAGATCCTTTTCCTATGCGCACATCATTTAGTGAAAAGAAACGGTTGCCTGTGTTCACTAAGGAATGTAATTTTTACCCTGATAAACCGATGTGAACACTTTGGCCCTCTGATGAAGCTTGCACAATTCCCCCACAGGTCATCACTACGGAAAAATAGATTCGCGTTTTCTATCTCTTTCCAGGCTTTTCTTGAATTTTGCCTAAAGGTCCGTGCAGCATCACATGGGAGTTGCGGTGTCACTTTGTTGCAGTGAACACCAAAACGTCACAACTCTTACGATGGCGCTAGTAATTGTAATTCTTATAGTACAAAACACTGCATCTTAAGATGAAGTACGAGATAAGAGCGAACTTCGTCATTTCGAAGAGGTAGAAAACAGCATAGAAAATAGTTTATAAAAAATACAGATACAATCTGAAAGAAGCATAAAATAAGTGCATGTAAGCAGCAAAAAAAGTTAGAAAAGACGATGACGTTTAGAATACTACATGCTTACACAGAGTTGTAAAAGTTAACGGCCCCGAAAATTTCCGCGTTCATGTTTATTGTCTAATTCGTCAACCATATATATTAGTGGAATACTTCTGGAGGTTTACTTGCATTAACTATATCAGCTACTGACCATGGCAGATGAATCCACTCCGAAATCGCCAAGTGAATGAACAAAACACTGAGTAGATGGGTGTTAGCAATTATTTTGTTATAATAAAAAGAATTTGCCCTTGACAAATGTTTCTATGCAAAAGTCGTCTATGTTTCGTGCAACTAACACAATAAGTATCGCTATGTTATCAAGTCTGCGAAAATTACGCGATAAAATGCATTAGATTTAAGAGTAGAAGAAAATCAAATGCTTTCGTTAGACTTCTTTAGACTGAAGAGTAGAAGAAAATCAAATGCTTTCGTTAGACTTCTTTAGACTGAAATGCTGCTGGGATAGCACACAGCGCTGTGCACTTTTCATGGCGAACAACAATGAAATAATAATTTCAGCTATTGCGAAGTCACAGAAAAATACACGTAGTACCTATGATTCCCATGGCCAGTCGAACCTTTTAGGCGTCCGAATTCCCTCTAGTAACCTGTGCACGAAACAGCCTGAATTAATTTTTCTGTATGTTTTTCCAGCATGACTGCACGGTGTTCTATAAACAATTGCTGTCATATGGGCTAATTGTTGCCGAATTCATGATACAAGTTACCATAGCTAACTCAAAGTTGGCACACTATAGAAGACAGAGACATAAAAAAAAAACCAGGTTCTTTTTTCTATGTCTTCTACTCGTGTTTGAGTTTGCGGCGGCATGACAGGCATCAAAATAGGTTCCTCATAAGTTACAGGGCGTGACATCATGAACGTGCGCTGGCGCTGTCGTCACATTTGAGTTTGGTACGAAATCATTGAAAAACTCTACTGGCGAGAATTTTATAGGTAGACAAGAATAATCGTCCCGGTCCAATTTACAGAACAGAGCTATAGAAGCAGTGAAATCGGTCGGGATATTCACCATATGAGAGTTTGCGGTTTGCTAACCTGAGCTGGGGTGGGTTAGAAGTCAGTCTGCTTTCTAGTCAGGCTTGAAAGTGCACCACCACGAAGGTGTTCGGGGTAGCCCACGTACTACCGCTGTCACATGGCGTGTATCCTGTTCTTCCCTTGCGTCTACGCACAAGTTCAGCTGCACTAAACACCTTCGTGTCTTTTACAAACATTCATTTACAATGAATGTCATTCGACGCACTTTAGACAAGTGCCGACGTAGTTTGTCTGCTATGTTGGCCTGTACTACCTGTTTGATTCAAAACAAGCAGCTTCAGCATCTACACTTCTCATGAAAAAGCCGTGGAGACAGTTCGGATTGCTAGGAGTGCGATATACCAGATACTATACAGAACACGTATTGCGAATCTGCCCGCGCAATGGTGCGGGAGGAGAATCACTGGCAGAATATTTGTGCAGATTGATCATTCAACTTTAGTCTGAAAAGGTTCTGTTGAGACCCCTGCAGGACCCTTGTCACCGGCATGATGTTCTAAAGATTGTCATTAAATTCTTGCACAAGAAATGTCTGGACAGGAGATTTCCAAGAGCCGTCACTCTCATAGTTCATTCACAGATATTTTGGTGGTCCTAATCAACCCTTCACTGTTTTCATTCCTATTTCCTCTTCTCCAATGCCGAGTAGTAGGTGAGAACTTTGATTCAGGCTGACGTCTCCGCTTTTCTATCATAATAAATGTATTTCTCTGTCTATCGAGAAAAAACAAAAAAAACAAAAAAAAAAGCGACGACTCGTTCCAAAACCAGCCTGCATTTAACCACGCGACCTAGATGCAAGCCTGACACGTCATGCAAGCCTGTCTGAGTATAACGTTTCCATCGTCTCTCTGACTGTCGTGATGGCTCCGTTTCCGCCTACGTACACGTTTGCATGTGCCGGAGGCTCAGTGCAAGAAGGCACGTGTCAGGCGTTCGTGCCTCAGTGGCATAACGCGGTCGTCACGAACCCCGTCATTAACTCCCAGAGATCCAGCCAAGGCCCGGCTGTCTCGTGTCGCCCCGTGGCATCGCCAGAGTCTAAAACAGCGGGCACAGAATCGAGGCCTTCGCTGAGCTGCTTGCCATGGACGTGCGTCGGTTGCCGGTCGTTACGTTAATATTAGAAAGATAGCAATAAGCCATCGGCATTCAAGAAAAAAAAATGAATAACTGCCACCGAGTGTATCTATACGCAGCGTGCGAGGTGTGAAAACGAGTCAGAAAGCGCACGCATCGAGAGATTATCGGCGATCAATCATAGATTACTTCAGGGTGGTCTCCCGATATCGGTAGCCCAGATCGCGAGACGGTGTTGGCGAGGATCCACGGGACACATTTCCTGAGATAAGACAGCCATTGTGTGTGTTAGTGTGTGTGTCTGTGGGGGATAGGGGGATAACAATTCAGCGATGCAGTTTTTTTGCGACTGTGTGCACGTGGATTACAGCGTAATGTCACTGTGATCACGGACACCCATAATGTGAAGGCCCAGGTTGCTTTCCGAACGCTGGAAGAGAGCAAGAAATCCTATTATTGTACAGTGTCATTGCATTCCCAGACGACATTAATTTGAAGGCTCGCGCCGTGCATGAAACCTGTTTGAGGCCATCACCCAGAATCGCCTTACGACGAGGCCAAAAGGTCCGCGTTTGGATACGTTAGGCGTGTTTTCTGAGGAAGCAAATTTATTGCTCATAATTATTCTAAGTACGTATGGTACAATTACTGCACGATAACAAACCCGCTTTGCCTATTTCTGTCTTTATACGAAATGCACATTTGCGCTTCGGCGCTTGTAACCTTGTATGTGATGCGTGGCTCAGTTGAAGTACACTAAGATTATATTCGAGGAGTTGCAAGTGTCCGTTGAATTCTTGAACCAATAAATATAAGAAAATCGTCTGGTACATGTTTGCATTTGTCGAAGGTTCCTTTGAGCACGCCGATATTTTGTTGAATATTGCTGTGGGAGTGAGTGGGAGCTTTATATTGAAGGGCATGCGTTTAGTGTAATAGATGCTATACGAAGTAGGTGAGGAAACACTTGACCTAGCTAGCCTTGTGGGAAACTTCTAAATCCTGGAAATACCTTTTGGCATATCAGCTTCTCGGTATCCAACGTTTTGATTTGTGAATGCTACGGAGCATGGATATTACGTATAGCTGAGTGTTCCATACTTCCGACTGGCGGTGAGACTTTGCTAGACTCGCCGCTTTGGAGGAGCCAGTTGTTACTTGAGTATTGTATAAAATTACACGCACACCTTCTTTCCCGTCCTACTTGTTACCCTCATGCTTCATAATATTTTAATGTCCCATTTCCTCCTCCATGTGAAGAATAGCAGGTTCGAGCATAGTCAATTCGGCTATTCACTTTCCGTGTTGGCTATTATCATCAGGGACTAATGGAGCAGGACTGGTCGCTGGCACTTTGGAATTCAGGGGTGAGGCCCGTTGGCCAAGGGTAATCCTAAGCAGTATCGAGCATCCACTTTAGCTGGAGCTACTCTCCAACAAGTCGTGCTCCCTTTTCGAATTCAGGGGGTATGCAGGTGAGTGAAGCTTTAAGATTTTGTGTAACTTTTTGAGGAAAACGCTGTTTTATGCATTGAAGCACAACGTTAACTGGAACGCCCACGCATTTCGTCGGAAAATTCGAAAATTAATATCTCTAAGCCGATTCAGTCCTGCGAATTCGTTCCAAGTGGATACGCTTTGCAAACTCAGCGGCTATAATTCGTAGATTGAAAGATGTGCAACAAAATAAATAATTAAAGAGTGAATTAGCGTAATTATCTTCATTATTCAATTAGGCGTTTTGATTTCTCGTGGAAGTAATGGCCGCCTCATCCAGTAGTTTAGATCAAGGATTATAATTGTGCTATCTGCCACAGACAATTTTTTTAAAAATTTAGTGCAGCTGAAATGAAACACCCTGTATAACGTTCGTGCAATGTGCCATGTATCGTAAATGTCATTCTCATAACGGCGACATTAAACCTTGTTGCCTCATGCTTTAGTTCTTCAGTTCCAGATATATGGGCGCCCATACCTTCGGCTCAAGTTCCTTTGTTATTGTTGCTTTTACGCTCACACATTTGCTCGCACATCTTGCGCGTCTTATAAATATTCTAAGTTTTATCTGGAACACGTGACAACCATCATAGGACTGTGCATGGCGCTCAACAAGGTCCCTATGGTCCTATGCTCCCTATGGGCATTGTCTGCGCGATCATGTGCGCCAGGCTAACGCAGATACAAAACACGGATGTAAATAAAATTAAAATATGCCACTAACGTTTCGAAACACTTCTGATAGAAACTGTGATGCAAGGGTGACTCATTCAATGTGTACGGTGTTTTTTTTTCAAAAATAGTTGCAAGGTGGACGTCTTGCCATTTACTCTAGATATCACAATGTAATCATGTCGCGGGTTCACCGCTTTCATTGTGTTTCCCAATGTTTTATACCCAGCATAGTTTTTTAAGTAGATGGATGGGAGCTCTCTAAGTATGCTAGACATGAAATTGTGGATGTTCTCATATGGGACGTTCCTATAGATGATTCTCACATGGAGGTCACATTCTGTAAACTTGACAAGACACGCTTGAGAATTTAAAAGTCCTAATGTTCTAGAGCAGTTTGGTTATGATGATTCTCAAGATGAGGGCACGAAATGTGATGGAAAAGAATTTTAAATGAACCGAATGTAATCACGCAAACCACGCTCTGATTATGACATACGCCAAATTGTGCGCTCCGGAATAATTCTGACCGCATGGGGTTCTTTAAAGTGCACCGAATGAAATATACACGGGCGTTTTTGTATTCATCAAAATCCGGCCGCCGTGGCCCGGATATGATCCCGCCATCTCGTGCTTAGCAGCGCAATTGCATAGCGGCTAAGCCACCACGACGGGTATGAAGGGGATAGCTACACAGGGCTTTAGTCAGCACACGAAAGATGAAACACAGTATTGTTGCTTAACACGTAGTGGACGTTGCTTTCTATACACAAGTGACTTCCCGAGTCGGCCGAAAGTACGTAGCTGACCGCGCTACCGGCTTCCTGAAAGTCGCAGCCGAAACTGGTTAGTTTGGATGCCAGTTCTTGCTGCAGGTGGTGGAGCGGTTGAATAATGCTATTACAACAAGAGTGCTTTTCTTGGCGGCCTGCTGCGTGTATACAATCCTCGGTACGAGCGCGCTAATGGTGGTGTTTTTCTCCTCCGAGGTCATCATTATGCCTGGTCCTGTTTCAATTTGCGTGCTCTACTGCTCTTGACCTTCTGTTGCGGCGGCTTCAAAACGTGACTAATACCGACGAGGGCGATTGCCAACACAGAAGGAGTTAATGAACACATACACACCTAGAAAGAATGACGGAAACAAAAAATTAAAAAGGAATTATTTGGCGATACAGTGACCATGGAATACCATTTAGTATGACACTTCTTCTTTCTGGGGATTTACGTGGCAAAACCAGTTCTGATTATGAGGCACGCACGCACGCACGCACACACACACACACGCACTAAAATGCACCCCAACCGGATCCCCTACCAGCGCAAGCGTTAGAGCGCATTTGACACAGAACTGCCGGATAACAAAGCGGTGCCTTGCACCCAATTGCTGCGATCCATACGGCTCCTTATTTGAGGCCAAAAATTAAACTCGATGGCTTGTCTGAAATCTGAGGAACATTCGCAGAGGGAGATGTGGCAAAAGGAAAGTAGAAAATGTTCACTCAAATAATCAATCAATCAATTAGTCAATGAATAAAATACACACAGAAAAAAAGAAACCAAAGGTTAGAATAAAAAAAAACGAGATGGAGAATGTTAAAAATTTGTGCACATAACTCAAGAACCGCGGCTTCATAAGGTCACCCTGCATTGTAAGGAAAGCATGGGCCCGTGTTCTAGAAAATGGGAGGTGTAGAATATCGGAGAAATGCAAGGATGGCCGGTTCAGTGCACTTGGGAAACAAAGCCGCTTCACTTGAGCAGCGGACATAAATAGAAATGAACCACAAACATGTAAAATCGGACCACAGGGCAAAAACAAAATGACAGAGTCTGCGGACTCATTTATTCCCATTCCAGTGAGCCTGGATGCCCAGACAAAGCGGCCCTTACACAATCTGTAAGGCGCAAGATGTGAAAACTCACGGATCGCAAGAGATGGCTTCGAGCAAATTAACACTAACAGTGATGACATTGGTAACAATTATTATATTATATTGTTGAGGACAATAAGTCCAGAAGCTCTGCGAACAACAGGAATGTAATGAAGCAGACATGAGCGCAAAAGACCAGCTAGGCTACATATGTTAAAAAGATGCCAACTCGTGGCGTTATCTATCCTTTTAGCTACATTCGTAGCTCATACAACCTGCCCGAAAAAAATTCAGGAAGTTTGTATCAAGGACGCAGTGGAGTACGTAAAACATCTTGTGCTTGTGGCAGATACTGTATGGCCACTAGGGTACAGAAATGACGTGACAGAAAACACAAATACCAGTTATTTTAGCATGGATTATATGCTTATATCCCTAGCTTGTGCTACGCATTGGGGAGATCGTATGGTGCAATTTTGCAACCGTGCTCGCTACCTATTCGAAGTGGGCCCCTTTGGCTTGCAGAGGTTGTTTGGGCACTAGGGTAAGAAATGACCATCCTATTACTGGCTCCCTAGACTGCCCCGCATGCACCACCCGAGCCCGCAGCACTCGTAGATGGCTGGGGCTCCAGCGCTCGCGCTCCCTATGACGACGTAAACTTTCCGTCCTGGTCGAAGGGGTTGGATATTTGTCTGTCTTGCTGCCCGACTCTCTTGACGCCATTTCTAGACATATACGCGTCAAACGCAAGGCGGTCGTAGCGGAGCAAACGCGAAACTTCTGGAGGAAATTGGGCACTTGTAGGCCCAATAACTCCTGATGAGCACCAGTTTTGAGTTAACAGTCTTAAACGTCTTAAGCAGTCTTAAACCGTCTTAAACGCGACCATTTCTTCTCAGATGGGCAGACGTATTGCTGAGCTACGTCTCTGTTAAACACGTGCGCGAGGCTGCATTTCGCTCCGATTGCGTCATCCATGGCGCAACAATGGTTACATTTGTACACGCGACTTATGCTTCATCCTGTCAATAAACGGTCGATTCATTAATCCATGCTGGCAGTTCCCGTTGGCCAGGTTTCCTTAATCCGCCTCTCGCGCGTACCTCCACACAGAAGCGAATGCGTCACAGTCGCACATTTTCTCGTTCAGGGAAGCCAGCAGGAAGTTGAGATTACGACACGTAGCTGGGGATGACTTGCAGTAAACGTGCTTGCTTCCCATCACTCTCGCTTCTTCCCCTGCTCGTCATTTAGCACTCTAATACCTATCGTGTCATGTAAACTAAGCTGAGTGTTGTACCTCAAAATTCTGATTTAGGCGCGGAAAACTTAGCAGTGTTATTGGCATGCAGGAACAAGTTTTAAGCGTAGACAACTGAGCCCACCCTTGACTAATTATTCAGCCACTACACTAATTAAGTTGCGAAACCGACATTTCGTTTATTTTTGTATACTAACGATGGTCAGCACTAAAGTTAAACATCTAATTTCTTTAACGTTAACTGTGTTTCGGCGTTACAGGATTAAGCGCTTAAAGCTCTTTCGATTAAATATCGAACGGAGACTTCGCTTGCTTTCACCAGAGGTGCGCTTTCCTGGATCGTGTTTCTAGTGGGAGACTACAGCTGTGGAAACTTGGTAAATAGCATCGGGTGTTGTGAATGTAGCACTTTACACAGAATTATATGTGGTTATATAGGTGCAAATAAATATTTCCAGAGGAGAGACTTGGAACTGTGTAATACCGGGAACTTTTCACATACGGCGGAGACGAAGGTGCATAGCACCTGACCTTGCACTCGAACACCAGGCAATGGCTCTGGGACACAAACTAAAGGTGCAGAAGTTCAGGTCAGAACTTAAAACCAAGTAATCGTAACGTAGAGTTACGATTCATCTTCATCATCATCCGCCTGTATTTTGTCCTGCAGTGGATATAAATATACGCTGATGATGATGATGATGATGATGAATCGTTACTCTGATGCAAGACGCTTTGCTGAGTTGAAAGTCATAATGGACATAATTCTCTTATGACTTTCAACTTAGCAAATCGTCTGACAGCAAAGTAACGCTTACTTGGTCAATGACGCCACGTCAAGTCAGCATCGACACTGTCACAATTCAACTCGCTCTTTTAGAAACGCTCTGAAGCGATTAAAGACGAGTCTCTCCCGTTGTACAAGCCTCGCATGCACATGGCAACATGAAGACGCTCAAAGCAAAACTTATGGGTTTACCTGCCTGCTGCCATACATACAGCGTCGTTTAAAGGAGGCGCCTGCACGGATCAAGAACTGCAAACTAGACACACGCCGAACGGAACCCCCCTCGCGCTGCCAATCCACCACGCAACCCCTTCGACAACGAACTCCTCTCTCTGTTTTAGTACCAAGTCCGACAGGTTTGGAAAGACAGCCAACCCAATGGCCCTGGAGGCAATATTCCTTCTACTTGTGCTCGTCCCAGTAATTTCTACTAATTGTCGACGGGGCGCCGCGTCTCGGCAGAGCGACACCTAAGCAGGTGGCGGCCACGGACTCGCACATTGTCCCAACTTGGCTCCGTATACAGAGAGGAAGCTTGAAGCGGCTCGACCCAGATGCGCCATGCGATTTCCCGCCTGCCGTTTCTGAATGCCCCCCGAACTTGTGCCTCCCGGAGGCGTCCGAGTCAGTACAAGCGGGCATTGTCCTCGCATGAACGCGCTCTACGAGAGGCACTTAGACCGAAAGCACCCTCGACACATGAACCATGAGGTGCTGCTCAAGTGCGGTCTCCGCGCCTTTCATCGTGCTTTCCATTAGCGGCATCAAAGAGAGAGAGAGAGAGAGCAAGGAGAGGCAAGGGAGAGAGATCAATAGGATGAGCGTCCGGTTTGCTACCCTACACACGGGGTAAGGGAAATGGGGAATAGAAAGAGGAAAAGAGGAAGAGAGTGAGCATCATCACATATACGGGAAAGTCGGGGGCACCTCGAAATACTTGCCCCATTGTTCATGTAGCTGGTGTTCTTACTTCGATCCGTTAAGCTTAATGACCGTCAGGACTTGAGCTCTGTCAGAGGGCAATCTGGTTGGTAGGTTCTTCATTCATGCATTACCAGTTCAATGTAACGTGACGCGGAGTGAAGACGCAGACACCGCAGACACTGGAGACACAAGGGGCCGGAGTAAACAAAATATGTAGAGAAAAGAGCACTATTACATGTATGTTACTGCACTAAGCACTAAAATTTAGGCATAGCGAAAAGGCGAGTGTTCAGAAGGTCCGATGGTGAGTAATTAGGCACGAAGTTAAAGACCTCATTCTCGTAGTGCAATTTTTTCAGCCTCCAGCAGCATCGTAGGAAATGATGAAATTTAATTAAATGGTGTTAGGTTGGAATTAGTTTCTGGAGACAAGCTCCACTTTCACAACAGTTTCCTTAGTGTACAGTCCCACTGACTGAGCACTCCATTCGAGACACCCGCAGTCAGGAACCCAAGAAAAGCAAGAAAGAACAAAAATATTACAAGGAATCCCCGGTTGCTGTACAAGAATGCGCTTATCGTGCTTTGCGAGGTGGTTATTCGTGGCAATATGGTCCACTATGCATGCAACATAGTGCAACATATGTTGCACTGTGCTACACACATACGCGTCTGTGCCTCCGGTTTAATGAAAAAAAAAAAGGCCGGGCAAAACCAACTCAGTTCATGTCTTGTAAGCACGGCACTCCCCCTACCACCGTGTGGTACGCGGCAGCCATATACGGTACTTCGAGTGCTAGTTCCTCAAGGACTGCTTCGGCATCCCGTGCAGTGTCTGCGACCAGAGGCCGTACCATCCCAAACGACACTGTCTGCGTCCTCAAAGTGCTGACAGCATCTCAGTGTGCTGTCAGGAGGGAAGAATATGAGAACGCTCGGACTGTGGCTACACCCGTCACTGGCACAAAAGGCGATGCGTGCATTAGTACAGTATTTGAAGTGCACCGGTTTAAGAGACCGCCTATAGTGTGCCTGTACATCGTCCCACGTGTACTCAGTGCTCATTCTCTCCCTATTTTACTCTTTCCATTCCCCCTTTCCCTCACCCCTAGTGCAGGTTAGCAAACCGGATGCTCTTCTGGTCGACCTCCCTGCCTTTCCTCTCCTTGCTCTTTCTCTCTCCCCTTACCACACCAGTGCCACTAGTACCACCGTATGGTGGTGCCGTACCACCTTGCGGATTTTACCGCTCTGTCAGACTTCACAATCTTCGGGATCGGCCCATGAAAACGGTTAGACAGTCATGATAAAAGCGTGGTAACTACCCAAAGAGAGCCAAACGCTTGAAACAAGTTCGCCTACTCAACGATCAACTCGTGCAAAAAACGAAATGCTCCCAAACGCATTGCCTTCAAAACTACGCCTGAGCTGAAGCGTTTTCCCGAGAAGGTCTCCTAAGGCCGCTAGACTAGTAACCCCCGATTCTTAATAATTGCCGCAGGCATAGCGATAAAAAAATATCGATAGAAAACCATGG
The DNA here is from genome assembly GCF_013339745.2 of Dermacentor silvarum. Taxonomy (NCBI): domain Eukaryota; kingdom Metazoa; phylum Arthropoda; class Arachnida; order Ixodida; family Ixodidae; genus Dermacentor; species Dermacentor silvarum. The sequence continues at coordinate 84,869,255 of NC_051158.1, forward strand.
CTGAAGAAACGTTATACGCAAGAACTAGTTTAGTAATTTCCTGCATCTCTATCACCAGCCATTAGTGCAAGGTAATCCCGGTACACCGTTCGTGGATTTTATCCTGTATTTTTTTCTTGTATTCGAATCCTTCTTCCTCCTCCTTTATATCATTATACTTCGCAGAGACAGTTATCGCAGATCAGCGATATTCAGCGCATACAATTTAACAAACCAGGCATACTTCCTCATTGACTCAGTGGGAGCGAACAACACGCTAACTGCACCACGAAGGAATCGCTCCATCTGCATTAAGCCGCTATAAGGGCACGCGTGCTTGCGTGTATTCGAAGCGTGCTTGACGCTCGCGAGAGGGTACGATCATCTCAGCGGACGATTTCGGTCAAAACTGTGCTTTTGCTGGCAAGTTTTCTTCGACGAGGGGGTGTTACTCGTTCGCAGTATCACAACAAAAGAAGTTCTATATCTATCTCCAGATCCGTGATCTTTATCTCGCACTGGCGTTGCTTCATTTCTTTTTTCTTTGCTACGCTAAGCATCCCAATTATCGACAGGCTCTCTTCGGTGCATCTTTGCCTTCGGGTAACAGAATGGGTCTTCTCAATGCGACTGCTGCTCTAAAAAAATAATGGTTCGTGCGTTTGGCTGAGGCGAGAAATGAGGGCAGTAAGAAAAGAAGCTACGTTTGATTGCAGCGGTACTCTCCATGTTACTCTTTACTCGTGCAATCGCGAATGAAGTTTGGCGTGCATCTATAGTTCAAACCTGCAATTTGGACACCCAGTGCATTGTCCTCTTGACGAACCTATATGTTGCTATACCTCGAAGACAAGAAAACAGGTTACTCATTCTTTTATGCATTAATATACTCCTTAGCAGGTCTGGAGGATGCTTTTTTAATTTCGCAAGTTAGTCATTTACTTAAGTATAGTTCAAATTAGTATTAGTATAGGTCACGTAGTAGAGCTACATATTACCACTTTTCTCATGCTAGGAGATATATTGCGTTCCGTTGCTCATTACATTCACATTACAAGTAGTAACTATAGTTGCCTTTACTCCAATCTGATCGTATTAATTATTTGCGAAAAAAATGGTGTAGGTGAGAGATAATTCATCCCCTCTTTTCCAGAGACACGAAAAGCGCAATAGCAGTCATAAAGCTATACAGGGTGCATTCTACAATAATGAACTGAATCAATACACTTTAAAAATAAATCAGTGCTGCCAACCCTTCAATTCCAGAGAAATTCTAATTTCGTGTTTGACTCTCTCTCTCTCTCTCTCGCTAAGAGTTGTTGCATTCCCTGACAGAGTATGCTGACTTTGCCTGCGCCCAATTGGATTGTGAGTACTACATTGACAGATGCTACAAGTCTAGGAGATGCCGCATAATATTCAGCAAGCACTCCCCATTAAACTCCCACAAAAATAGTAACCCACACTTTCGTTGACTTAAAAGTGTAGACACACTGCGGGAGTTTCTGAGATAGGGCGTCGCAGCATATAAAGTGACATTGCAACTGTTGTGAGCGATCTACATGCAACACAAGGCTACAACCTTCCGTTGATTTCATTAGCTTACCATTCAAGAACAATTCCCGAGGCCCCCCACAGAGATGGACATAAAGGGAAGGAAAGAATTGCGTTCTCAAAATTTTGAGGGAGAACTGGAAAGTATGTTTGAAACGATTCCGAGAGAGCTGAGCAGTTATGGCAGTGATATCTGCAATGGATTTAAAGTATCGTTATTATTCTTTAGCATACCAATGCAATCCAATTTCGAAGGGATGCATGAGTGCACTAGCCACTTCCACAGATTTGGTATTCATGTTTGTGTCGTCTCAGAAGGGATGGACACAGTTTATTGTGACGACACACCATTCCGAAGCCGTGAATTCTTCAGCCGCCATTGGGTGCTGTCTGAAGCTCGACCATAAGGCTACTGAACACCAAGCGTTCGTAGATGATTATCATGGGACGTCTAGCAATTCCAGATGGTATTTCAGGTTTTATGGTAGTAATAACTACTCAAATACCGAAGATACAATTAATTATATGCGTTTATTAGAACGAAAGCGAATAATCCAGGCTACTACCCGTAGAATTAAAGTGCACCAAGACTAATTGACGCGTGTACGCATGGCCTTACTTAGAGGGCCAGATATATAGCCCTTTTTTCGTGGCAGAGTCGTGAATTGACGGTTTCATTACCGGAGAGTAGTCATGCAATTACTGATAGTGCATCTTGCCGTGTAAAAGTTAATATTTATTGCGCAGAATATTTATATCCACTTAGCGTCTAATATTGTCTTATATAAGTAGATCTAACAAGTTCATTACGCTAAATGAAAACAAATGTTTCGATTCCTCAGGTACATAAGTGTGAAAACCATGTCTAAGCTTGTTTAATCAAAGGTGCGCCTCACTACACTGTCACGTTCTGAACGACAGCTCCTCCTTTCGTATGTTCGCATGCCACTAAGCGAAATCATAGGTCATTATATATCCGACAGGAAGTCACATACAGGGGATTTTTAGATATAGGCACTATTGACTAATGCAGGCGCCCGGGGCACTCATTTCTTTCCTGTACCGTGGAGCATAATTCAACTAATGCACGTTGAACCATTAATAGCTCCATGCACGTACCATCGCATAACACCGATCATGTTCAGCTTTCTGGACAACCGAATTAGCTTTCCTTACAGCATTCCTATGTTCGCAGGGAGAACGTTCCGACCTGTACGCTTTAGAGGTTTATAGCACGAAGGATATATAAATGAGCCAATCTGAAGCGAAGGTGGCTGCCTATTAATGAAATAAATTATGTTTGAGGTACCTTTCTCAGAGGGTGTTCTCATTCCCTTTTCTTTTCCTTATTCCGTAAAGACTATGTGAGAAGAACAACACGTTCCCACTAGCATAGTTGCTTTAAAGTTTTCGAAGCTAATATATTGATCTTCCTGATTTACCTGCACTAAGGGATAAGGCATCATACAGCGATCTCGAATTTCTTCTCTCGGGTCAGCTCACTCTACTGTATGAGTGTAGACATTGTTATTTCATCACACTCTATAATTCACCATCGTCCTCGTATATCGCATAGAGCTATCATGCAGGAGCACAAGCTTCAAACAACAACTTAAAAAGCAAATGCTTTCGTTTACCGCGAGACAATTTCGACTTAGTTATGGTATATTGCATGCTCAACTAGTTCCTTTTTATGGCTGTCTTTGTAAAACCAGCATTCTATTCCTAGTGTTCATATAGTAGTCAAACCCTTTTCTAAACATTTTAAGATATTAAGTATCAGATTTTCGAGTATTTTTATGTGCCCATCGCATAGACTATATAGAGCAATAAGTCACGAGATTTTCAAGGAAGCGCAAAATTTATTTCCCGCCGGGGGTTCATTGCAAGTTCACGATGGTTAAGACTGAAATATTTTCGCGGATGTTGTAGTTAGATTAGCAAAGTGAGACGACGCCGTAATTTTAAGATGGCACTGGTTTTGTTAGTTTTAACAGCGCCAGACACAGAGCAAAAGAAAAGAAAAAAACGTTTGATGTGATTGTAATTCTTATTATTTTAGATACTGAAAACGATAATTTAATTTAAGAGCTGTCGAAGAAGATGGGCAATAGTAACCGATAATATCGTCTTTAACTGAGCGAAAAGGTATGCAATATCTACAATTGCGTGGGTAATCAGCATATCGCGTTGGTAAATACTATGAATCTCTCACAGCTAGCGCAAATGGACATGTATGTGAATTCAGTTTTTCCAGCACAACAGCGAAGACGGGGAGGTAGGTGGGTAAAAACTAAATTTCTTTTCTGGCAAGTTAATAGGGTTGGCTTCAGTTAGCGTTCATTTTTTGCGAACTGTCTTTTCAACGATAATAAGGTATATGTGCACCTGAACACGGCTTACACACACATGCGTCACTACCAGTTGTCTGACGAAAAAAAAATAATAAAGAAACTGCCAGCCTTTCCACTGGGGTGGAGATGGAAGACCAGCGAAGCTCTACTATGGTGGGAATGATGTATTTGCAATTATGACTGTTAATATGTGATGGCGCAATTGGTTATTTGAACTATTAAAGAATGAGAAATATATATGATCCGGTGGGTTTGATTTATTTAGTGAACACAGGGACCATGACCTTATGGTCGCTATGATACACCGCCATAGGGTGTACGGCAAAGGTTGGAACGTTCTTCATAAACACGTCACCAACGCCGCACGCGTTCTGTGCGAACGCGGGCAAAACGCCACCGCCGTCGGCAACAGTTCTGCGCGTTGTTTGCGTGACCGCACACAATCGCTGTCAAAACGCTGGCGTGAGCAAGCGCGCCAGCAGCAGAGAGCGAAGGTTTATGCGGTCTATCGCTCCAATGGAAACTGAGCGGCGAAAGCACAGCGCATAGAAAGGTAGGAGACGTATTGCAAATCGCTTTCAAGATACGGTGCGCGCGTCCGCCCGGCGCCGCGCAAAGTACAAGTTGCTCGCAGAGCAGAAGCCGCAACGTCTCCCTCCCGCGCTGCCTTCCCGCTGTCCTCCTTTCGCGTGGGAGATTGAGTCGCCAGTTCCCCTTGCGCCAGGTCGCAAGATAGGCATTTGGTGCCGCAGCTAAACGTTGCCTCCCCTCCCTCCCTCCCGTCCGAGCACGGCCTTTCGCACGACGGAAGAAGTGGCGTTTGCTCCCCGCCGTGCGTTCGCTCCCCGTGCAAGCGCGCGTCCCTCGCGCGCTTTCACTCGCACATGCAGCATACGGCCAATGAAAGTTTTACAGCGAAATCTGTATATGGCTAGGCGAAACGAAAAACCGTTCGCCACATGCTTCGATAAAGGTCTCCATTGGCTGCGCCATCAGTTACGTCATTCTCTACGTCGCACCCAAGCGCGCGCGCCATTGACAGCGCCGTTAGTGACGTCGTTAGCGAACGCGTTCCCGCCATTTCCACGTTGACGCTGCACTGCCTGCAACGCCGGCTTCTCGGCTCGCCGTTGTCGCATGCGTTCAATATCTCGAGTTAGGTCGACGTCGTGGTTAGCAGCATCCGCCCACCATTGGCGCTTGCGTTCCACTAGAAACACAAACATGTAGCCAATAATTGATAAATGCTTCAATACAGCGTCGGGATTAAGCTAAACATCGGGGCCGCACGTTTCAGCTTCGTACAGCTCCGTACAGATAGTTAACCAGCGAAGCTCAAACGTGCGGCAGCGCTGAAACGTGCCTTGGCAGCGCCGTCACTAACGGCGCTGCCAACAGCGCGCGCGCTTGGGCGCGACGTAGAGAACGACGTAACTGACGGCGCAGCCAATGGAGACCTTTATCTAATCTCGTGGTGAACGGTTTTTCGTTTCACCTAGCCCTATACAGCTTTCGCTATAAAAGACTGATAAAGTTAACATGACAGTCTATTTGATTCACTTACATACCTAAATATATACGTTCGTATTGCAGTATCCTAGTGCCGACGCCATAAGCTATAATACATCGCCCACCTCGGGACATGCAACGACAAATTCAAGCTGCAGCACCAAAAACTACGGAGGTTTTCTGGAGTGACTTCAAGAGATCGCCTGGCATTGGACGGAGAATATATCAGGCAACACAGACGCCAGTTTGTTGTATCTCAATTCTTCTTTATTGTCTTCACTCCCCCTGTCCCTTGTATTGTTTCAAGTTGTTCTATCTGCAGGCAGCCATAGGATTGCTTCACATATCATAGGAACCCGCCGTGGTAGCTCAGTGGCTATGGTGTTGGGCTGCTGAGCACGAGGTCGCGGGATCGAATCCCGGCCACGGCGGCCGCATTTCGATGGGGGCGAAATGCGAAAACACCCGTGTACTTATATTTAGGTGCACGTTAAAGAACCCCAGGTGGTCCAAATTTCCGGAGTCCCCTACTACGGCGTGCCTCATAATCAGATCGTGGTTTTGGCACGTAAAACCCCATAATCTATCTATCACATATCATAGGAAGCGTTATGACCGATCCAAGCACAACAGTATTATGTGAGACAGGCAGCGAATTTTTTGTCGTTGCCAAAGAATGGCTCATACCCACTACAGGCAGGCGGTTTTATAGAAGCAGGCGGTTTTACAAAGGTTCTCAATAAGATTACAACCAAATAAAACTTAGCTTACCAGAGCGTAATTTCGGAGACGAACGTGTCCTGTAAAAGTCGTGTAAAAGATGTGCGCACTCACTTGTTATTAGCGAATTGTTGCTATGCGACGCAGCTAGCACACCAAGCATCTCAAGCGTTGGCTTTGCACGAGTTCATACCGGCATTTCAGGCATGCATCCGTGGTCTAATGGTTAGAGCACTGAGCTTCTGTGCTGGTGGGCCAGGGTTCCAAACCGATCACAGGACATTTTTCGCTGATTTCGTTGATTTATTTCTTAAACGGCCATAAACTGACCAACCTTGAAGAAGGGTGAAGATCCAAAGAAACCTATCGCCCTACAAAAAAGGGCAACTTCACATTTAGCATTCTTCAAGCATTCGTATTACAACTGCCGTTCAATGCGTGATGTTTTGTTACCCATTTTTTTCTAACATGCTTTGCAGTGTTTCTTGCTGCAACTTAGAGCAGAAATGTAGAGGTTATCGGTCCCTGTATAAGTGAGAAAAGCATGAAACGTTGTTTCCACAGTGGTTATCAAGGGGGTGAGTGTGGTCATGAAAGACGACTCTCGGCGCTTTAGAAGAAAAGAAGAAACGTGGAAAGTGGCCGAATGAACTAATGCTGCAAGACGGGCTTCAGAATACTACTATACAGCGCACTGTGACGAAGACGCAAGAAGGCACAAGAACACACCGACACGTGTTCATGGGGTGTTTAGGGTGTTTTCGGCGCCGAACAATGTAGCGCTAACCATTGCCGGAAAACAAATTCAGTCACAGTCGCAAAAGCAGTCTGTGAAAAAAGTACCGAGTAACAAGTATGTCGAAAACCATGCAGACGTTATTTACGGCATTTCATTAAGCTGCGCAAAATCTACATAACCCAGAGAGACTACGTGAACACCGCAACAAAGTTGAAAACAAACCAACAATAAACGACACGAGCTGGTTGTCCGTCACTTCCTTGCCTAAAATGTAGCTGCAGTCCCCATTTTGAAGCTGCGGTTGTTCTAGGTAGAAATGGGTGCAGGTTAGCTCGCTGGCCTACAGATGCAGAGTGGATCGCCAGGGTTGGTGATGCATGCGTCAGCAAACCGTCCATTGCATCGGCAAATAAACAATTCGAATGCCTCCGTGTGCGCTGAAATTATCTGAATGCCAGCATTGTCCTTTTTCTGCAAGTGCTGCTTGATGTGTATATATATATATATCATGCATGTTGTCGGAGACATGGTGACGTTAAAGTTGCTATATAACAACGCATTGGTTTCTGAAAATGGCAGGATGCAACATGTGCAGGTTTATAGGTGAAGCCATGTCGTATGCGACATTTCTGAATACGAAATTAGTAATACTCTGCTTCTTCGAAGTGCCCTTGTGGCTGCGTTTTATTCTTGCAAGTTCTGATCAATACACTGACGTATATATAAGAAAGGAATATTTTACGCAACTCTTGTCATTATGAACACTGCGTTCAGTTTTGGGGTATAATATTAAAGGTGATTTCAGTGTGCGGTCATGTCGAGCATAGCCGAGAGCGTAATTTTTTTTCAAGAGGAAAATAAATACACTGATATCAAAGGCTACTTTATATGCGATCGTAATTTCATTCCTCCCTCGTCAGCGCCGACCTCTATAGGCGTGGTCTCATCTTGTTACACAAGATGTATCGTACCATGGCATGCAAGAACGGGCATAAATCTATCGAAAAGAATAAAAGGCAGTGGTACACGCGAAGTATCCCAGATCTGCGTGAGTAAATTTATTCGCGACTCACTCGGGGGCACATTTTTTAAAAGCATGTACACGTATGTCACAGAAACACGCGCCTGTGAGGGATGAATAAAATATTCCGGTTCGAAAGCATGCAACCTAAAAACGCGCTTATTTTTTTCCTTGTTAGGGACGTCGTCTGCTTGATTCTAATTAAGGGAGCTTTTGAGTCCCCATACTGCATACATTATTTCTACTTCTTGACTGTGGATGTCGATTCTATTATCATTTTCCGTCTTGGGTGTGTCCTCGTGTCAAACCGGAGAAAAAAAATGTAGGCGCTTCTGATTACGCGTATTTCTTTTTTCTTTTCTCTAGTTCGCTCGTGCCGTATTTCTGGTTTCTTTTGGCACTTGGAGGAGGCTAAAACCCGGGTCTCTCGAAATTTAATTCTTGCCAAACACGTCCGCCAGCCTCCCTCCCCTCCTTCGCCCCCCCCCCCCCCCTTTACCATAGTAAGATTGCTGCGCAATTCTTCATAAGCATAAAAAAACTATAGATAAGGGTTGAAGTAGAGACGCCTGAAAACTGATTTTTATTTTATCAACCCTCTTGGCTAAAGCAGAACACATTACCATTGTCATTCACGGGGGTGCCGGTGTTGGAATTCTATCATTTCTGTAAATTAAGTCGTCCCACTTTCAAGTAATAATTTAGGTGTTGGCCTGGTGTTGGTCCGTGTTGGTGATCAATGCGAATACGGTGCTGCTCATGACTTTACTCCACATTGCGGACTCACTAACACGTTCCCAAAACTCACGCCACTCCAACTGCAGATAGACAGAGTTTTTATTAATGCCATTTTTGTCCTGGATAACACAACCGGCTGCACAGATAGTATTTTCGAACATGACAGTTTTCAATTCGCTCAAGGCGAGTGCCGCGACGAATAATAAAATAAACTAGCCCGCTCAGTCTTACACGTGGAGAACGCATATATATAGCTAAAAGTGATGCCGCATAAATTATATATAGGCACTCACTTTTCGAGCTTGGCGCCCCACATCTGCACTGTTGGCAGTGAAGGGCACGGTAACGGAGGAGTTAAGATTTATTTCGTGAACCTATCTTTCTGTGAACATGAATGATTACGATGTTCGGACCAAAATAGTACCACAGATTCAGTTTTACAATGAGATGTTGCCATGTTTACACACACACACACACACACACACACACACACACACACACACACACACACACACACACACACAAACAGACCCGCGCATCGCGTATATATATATATATATATATATATATATATATATTTATATATATGCTAGGCTTCACAGATTATCACAAAGGTATGCAAGAACCATATCACAAGATGACACACACAATAGACAATCAGAGCACGTCAGTCACAAGGGAAACACTGTTTAAACTATCGGAATAACTATCCTTCCTTCGAACACGCAATGTCGAAAGAGAGCAGACTTCAGACGCATCAAATGCCTCCAAAAATAAAACGAACATATATACAAGGTCATAAGCGCCGAGCAATAACCTTAGATGCACTTATCCCAGTGTTCTCGTTTACATACTAGTTGTCTCCAAAAAAGCGAGCAAAGATATCAAGTTTATAAGGTGAGCTGTCCGACACGGGCCCAGCCGTGTTTTTAAGCTCATTGGTATTTGATCATAATCATCATCTTCAGCCTATATTTATGTCCACTGCAGGACGAAGGCCTCTCACTGCGATCCCCAGTTACCACTGTCTCGCGCTAGCTGATTCCAACTTGCACCTGCAAATTTCCTAACTTCATCACCCCACCTAGTTTTATGCCGTCTTCGACTGCGCTTCCCTTCTCTTGGTATCCATTCTGTAACTATAATGGTCCACCGGTTATCCATCCAACGCCTTACATGGCCTGTCCAGCTCCATTTCTTCCGCTGAATGTCAACTAGAATATCGGCTATCCCCGTTTGTTCTCTGATCCACACCGCTCTCTTCCTATCTCTTAACGTTAGTCCTAAGATTTTTCGTTCCATCGCTCTTTGTGCGGTCCTTAACTTGTTCTCGAGCTTCTTTGTTAACCTCCAAGTTTCGGCCCCATATGTTAGCCCCGGTAGAATGCAATAATTGTACACTTTTATTTTCAACCACACTGGTAATCTCCTAATCAGGATTTGGTAATGCCTGCCGCATGCACTCCAGCCCAAGTTTAGTCTTCTATAAATTTATTTCTCATGATCAGGGTCCCCTGTGAGTAATGGACCTAGATAAACGTACTCCTTTACAGACTCTAGAGGCTGACTGGCGATCCTGAATTCTTGTTCCCTTGCCAGGCTATTAAACTGCATGTAATGTTCAACCCCACTTTTACACTTTCTCGGTTAAGGTTCTCAATAATCAGTTGTAATTCGTCCCCATTGTTGCTGAATAGGACAATGTCATCTGCAAACCGAAGGTTGCTGAGATATTCGCCGTTGATCCTCACTCCTATGCCTTCCCATTCTAAGAGCTTGAATACTTCTTCTAAGCATGCAGTGAATATCATTGGAGAGATGGCGTCTCCTTGCCTGACCCCTTTCTTGATAGGTAGATTTGATTGGCCCGAATTAAATTGGACACCAGCGCGTTCCGAGCGACCGTAATAAAGTTTTATCATACTATCATACCATACCAGTTCTCGTCATAGAGTGTGTTCAATGTATTCTAAAAGAAGGTGTACTAAGTCATTTACCAATGCTTTATAGAAACTTTTCGGTGCAAGCACGCTATTGGGCGATTTACTTTACTGTTTAAAGCGCGTAGACATATTTCCCAACATGTCTTCGACCCCCCTCCCCCCACACACTTTCGTCTAATACACAGAGGAATCCGTATTCCTGCATGACATTCGCAAACGGCTAATGTAGTTACTTGAACCAACGTAGGCAAGACAGACAGAGACAGAGAGAAAGAGAGAGGGAGAGAAACGCTCTGGTTTTGGTGTAATTCACCTCGGCCTAGCGCCATCTATGCACCATCAAACAAACCAAAATGACCACTTGCGCTTATATCAGGCTATTCGCTCATGTCTAGCAGCGTAAACGCATGGAATGTCTTTAAGTGCACGCTTTTTCTACCCAGTTTAAAACAATTGTCGCACAAGCCATCGTCTCACTCCTCCGAAGAAAGTAAGAAACAATATTAACTTTATAAGGTGCTGTAAGGCATGGGCCAGCATCGTTTTTAATCTTTGAAGGTGTTTGATATACCCCAATTAATTTGGACACCAGCCTTCGCCGTACATTCTGTTCTGATTGCGCTCTGCCTGACTAGTGATTGTACGGCCCCTGACGAGATGCCCAATTTGCGTGTTCTCTTTCCTTTGGCTTCAGCGTTACAGCCCACAAATCGTCCGCGCCTTTTATGCGTTTCGCCGACTACTTAGTAAGCCATTATTAAGAAATGTTTCTCAAATGTTGGCTAAGTCGATCACTTTGAAGGCCTAACTTCGTGAAACATTATTGTCGTCCCTAAATTAAATTACTTTAAGTATACAGAAGTGTTTTTTCGGAAGCATTTTAGAGTGCTTTAAGCACTTCTCGAGCTTCCTGATATGATTTTTTTTGTGGCTAGTAATTGTATACGGAGCAATCTAACTTCGGTCAGCGTCGTCGCTATAGTAATCAGCATGCATCACACGTACCACCGCGGCTGCCCACGTGCATTTATAGTAGGACAAACTCTTTCATCGGTGTATCATCTGCAGGTGAACACACGGGGTCCATTGCGGCGCCTGCATATCAATGAGAAACGTTCAGCCTTTTACCCTTATTTGTGTAAGTGCGGTCGGTGAGCTTTAATTAAAGCTCGATCGAGGCCTCACTCGACGGGCCAATACTCCTCGCCGGTGCGTCTGTTCACGGGTGCTGGAACAGACGACAAGCAGACGACGGGCAGACGACACCAGCCGGAAGCAGACGATTTGTGGGCTGGAAAACGCTGAAGCCGAGAGCAAGAGAACATCCAAATTAGGCTTCTCGTCAGCGGCAGTGCCATCACGATTCATGCCGAGCGGAATTAGAACAGACGTCGGGATTGTTTGCCTTCTGTTACAAGTGGGCGTAGTGAACAGAAAAAAAAAGAAATACTGGAGTCATTATCACAGTTCCCTCCCAAACAACCCCAAAGCCCCGGCGAAGTGGGGGATATTGGGAGCCGTCCTGTGGAGCACATTTTCTTTTCTCGTTGCCATGTTCGCCCGCCTGCGTTTGGTTGCTTATGCAGAATGGGGGGACTGCCGTAATTACCTTTAATTATTAATTAGGCTTAATTACACCGCCAGGCTTCGTCCCGAATGTCTTCATTAAGCCCAGCCACCATCGCCTGAATGATCCTTTTTATTTTTCGACTTACTTCAGTTCGTTTTCCTAAAGAAAAAACACATTTGGTATTCATTAGAGAAAGTCAAGAAAGAAAAAAAAATTAAAAGGTCAGCGAGTGACGCAAAGGTGAATTGTCTGCGTGTCAGAAGACTTGCACAATATTTGTGTTATTATTCATTAGGTAATCCGCTTTTTTTTCAGGAGAACTCCGTAGTGTGATCTAAAACTGCTATCCATTTCCTCGTTTGAGCTCCATAATATCCCTGTGAGCCCTCGTAATTGGCGATATCAGCTTAGGGTTAATACCCTTCATGGATCAAATGTTTAACGAGCTTTAGCAGGAAAGGGCCAGTGGCAGATGCTGTATATGCAATATTGTGCACTTCAACTTTACTAGCTTCTAGTGCGAACTTTATCTGCTACTAGACAGGTTTACATAGTAACTGCATAAAGATCCTCAGAAGAGCGATGGTAGCGTTCCTTCAACGTGGTAATTTAGCATCCTTGTGTGTGTGTTTCGTGTTGGGGTGTTCTTATTTTTCATTTTTGGGGAGTTGGGGTGCCCTTTTTCTTTATCTGGGGTGCCACATGCACCCCAGATCTAACCATTTCGCTTATCTTTAGTTCAAGGTGTACCACTGCGGAAGCCCCTGCAATTTGTTAAACTGCGTCTCTCTGAAAATTCAATCAGGCACTAATACTGCAATGTTCCTGTAAAAGAAACAGCAAGCACACAGCGTCAGACAAATGAAGCGCTTGAAATGAAGATCGTTAATGCGCTAATTTGGTGAAAATAGAGCTCAAAGGATGCCTAAATTAATAAACCCTGTAGTGTCCAGTGGATCGTTTATGTTTCACCACTCAACATTGTTATTTAAGCCCAGTAAACTTAACACATGACCTATAATAGTGTTTTTGATATGCTGGAGCGAGTACTCAATTACGGATAGTCCAGCGAACCAATGAATAATTAATTAATAACTACGCTAATTAAGTATTTACTGAAATGACATACAATAATTTCTGTACGTACGTACTTGCCATGGCCATTAATAAAGAGAACAAGTTCAAATTTTTTTATCATGTCGCGCTGTCTTATCGCACTACAGAAACAAGTATAGGCACCAAACTGGTTTTATGTACGAGTATAATATTTGCTTCGAATCAAACGCATTCTCACAGTTCGCTAAAGCGAAGAACAATAGAGAAAAATACATGGACAAACAAGGCGTAGTGACGCCCTTAGCGGAGGGTGGATCGTCCCACACTCGGCAAAGAAGCGTTCTCTTTAGTAAGGCTGGCTTCATTAGGTCCGCCCGATACGGCCGCCGAAGATCCAGGCGTTCACGCTAAGCCAGGAGCCACTCGCATCCCGCCTGTGCAGGCCGTTCGCACCCCTGCCCTTTTAGATCTTATCTCGTTCTCATCGCTTCCGGCGAGTGATAAACCAGAGAGAAGAAAAAAAAAAGAAACATACGAGTCCGGTGATGAGGTGAGGCCCCCTTGTTCGCCTGGTACCGAGCCCCGTAGTACGTACGCGTGTCCGGGCGGATGCTCTCTCTCGGTGCTGCAATCTCGACACCATCTCTTTCTAGCCCTGAGTCATGCGCCCCGGATCGAGGATTAGCCGGTCGCAGACAACGCCCTCTGGTCTCACGGGGACGTTGCGAGGCGCATCCCTCGCTTGCGTGTGGTCATTTTTGCAGCTCGCGGCGAACGGCGAGGGACGACGATTCAGGGGTGACGATGGCTCTAGCCGAATGCTACAGTCTTGCTACTTGTTATCCACCACTGTTTGCCTTTTACATCGAAAGCGGCATATGGCTAGGCGAAACGAAAAACCGTTCGTCTCGTTTTTCTCTAAACGTCTCCATTGGCTGCGCCATCAGTTAGGTCGTTCTTTACGTCGCACCCAAGCAAGCAAGCGCCATTGGCAGCGCCGTTAGTGACGTCGTTAGCGAACGCGTTCCCGCCATCGCCACGTTGACGCTGCTCTGCCCGCAACGCCGCCTCCTCGGCTCGCCGTTGTCGCATGAGTTCGATATCTCGAGTTAGCTCGGCGTGGTGGTTAGCAGCATCCGCCAGCCATTGGCACTTGCGTTCTACTAGAAACACAAACACGTAACCAATAACTGAGAAACGCTTCAATACAGCGCCGGGATTAACCCACTGCTAAACACCGGGGCCGCACGTTTCAGCTTCGCTGGTTAACCATATGTACGGGGTGCTTGGGCGGTGTTTTTCTTTAGTACGTGTGCTTTAGGTGTTTGCTGTTGTGTTTGTCGAATCACGAGGATGCTTCTTTTATTAGGTATGGTCTTCATGTTTTCCGTTTCTAAGTTTATCTTATTGAATTATTTTCGTGGTTATTGGTATGGTTATACCTTCTGTATTGCTATACCTTTCCTTTCCTTCTATGATAACACCTTTCACAAAGAAACGATTGAAAATTCTCGCGGCAAAGGGGGGGGGGGGGGCGGGAAGGGGCGGCGTTGCGTGTCCAAACCACGCTCTAATTATGAGGCACACAGTAGTGGGGGACTTCAGGTTATTTGGAACTCCTGAGATTCTTTAACGTGCACCTAAATCGTAGTACTCTTCAAATGAATTTCCAGAATGATGCAAGTTTGGAGATTTGCGCCATCAAGCTTCCCGTAAAAAAGCACTGTTGTTCCACTTGCTTTTTTAGCAAAACGCGATTTTATGTATTAAAGCATAACAGTAACTGGAACGCACATGTACTATTTGGTTCCACACTTTGGGAAATAAGATCTCAAAAGTGGTGACACCCTGAAAATTCATTTCAAGTAGATAGATCCATGCAAGCTCACCGGGTACAAATCGGAAAATGCATTATGTGCCGCAATTAATTAATTAAGAAGTTATTCAGTTGTACGTGTGGGTTGATTTCTCGTACTCATAATGTCCGTCTCTTCCAAAAATCCAGCTCAAGGACAAAAATTATGCCATCTGCTACTGACGATTTTCAAAAAAATGCAATAAAGCTTAAAAATGGTAATCCTGTAAACAAGTATGCAGTTGTGTAGCCATTAAAGAACCGCTTCCCATTGATTAGAACTTGCGCGTTGGATGTGCATGTTTTAACAGCTAATTTATTTTTGCACTCACTGTTTTATGCAACAGACATATACGTGATTTCTTTCTGGGGTTTTACGTGCCAAAACCAGTTATGATTATGAGGCACGCCGTAGTGGAGGGCTCCGGATTAATTTTGACCACCTGGGATTCTTTAACGTGCACTACAACGCAAGCACACGGACGTTTTTGAATTTCGCCTCCATCGAAATGCGGCCGCCGCGGCCGGGATTCGATCCCGTGATCTATTTTGAAACGTGATATCCCAAACATGATATATACGGGAAGACTGACATCAGCGAGTATACGCAACGCGGGCGAAAGCAGGATGAGGACACAAATGAGAACACGAATCTCGAACACCCACAGCGCCGTGTATGTTTGTTCATGTTCTCTTTTGCGTCTTGCGCTAAAGTAGTACTCCAAGATGACGTCAGCGCGCGAAGGTGGCGTAGCTCAAAACTCCGAGCGTGTGACGTCGGCGGAAGAAGAGCACAACGGTGTAAGAAAGTCAGTTGCAGAATCTGCTTCGCTGGAAATGGCGCTCTGATTCCGTGAGCTCTTCCATGCGAGGCTGTGTCGGGTCTGCACAAGTTCATTCGTTATTTTTCTGACAACCTATTTGCATGAATTGGAACTAAGGTAATGGAACATTTAGTAGTATACAATCGGGGTGCGTGACCACGTTGAGGCCAGTGTGATCGCCACAAAATGGGAACGCAACCGACGCATATTTTCAATAGCGTTTTTTTTAATTTAAGGGTGCCTCTTTGATTGATCTCTCATACATGCCAGGGAACGTCGTGGACATTTTCAAACATCGAATCCTTGGTGGCACATTACGCTTGGAGCCACCAATATTAGGACAACGTAAAGTTTGTGCCGTCGTTGAAACGCTCACCTTAGCCACCTAAGTATATTTTACCCGAACTTCGCGCTCAAGCAAGAAAAGTTGGACAACGACGGCCTAAGTTTGCTCTTTTGAAGCTTATTTCAGCCAAACATACGGCTAGGCCTGTGTCCTGGCTTGAAGCTTAATTTTAGATTTTCAAAAATTAATACGGTGACGACTTTCTTATCCCCCTTCCAAAACGCCGGTCAGACGATCGAAGTGACGATCTGTGGGTGGACAGCATTCCATCATTTTGATTGCGGTGTCAATATCGGTTGTAATAACTTCTCTCATTGTCGTGATTTCGTCGGTGTCACACCTCCACGCTGCCATGACGTCTAACGAAATATGTAGACGATAATTTGCGCCGCCGCCATCAAACACCTTTATCGACGTCAGCAGTATGGCTATGGTGCGTCAATCTGATTTCTGCGGTCCGCGTAAGCGATTTGCTTAATTTAATGATCTTCCATGGTTCCTGCTGCAGTCTTTAATTTTTGTTTCATCCTTCGCGTAGTCAACCTACTATACCAGCAAGCCTGAGAATAGTGGTTAGGAATATTTCAAGTAGCAGCCACGTACTTCCGGAAACGTAAGCTGCCAACGCTCCCTTGGTTTGTAGGACATGCGTGTCGTGTGTGTCAAGGGACTTGTCAAGTCGAGCTGTCAAATCTAAATAATACTGAGAATGTGTTCCATGTTACTGTGGCACCATTTACTTTGGCTCATAGTATTCTGCTGATTACTGAGACAGATCATCAACATTTATTAGCAAATAAGCCATACAAACAGCTTTGAGCAATAATTGTTGCTCACGTTTGAAGCTAAGAGCAGGATTCGTTAGCACTAATTTGGGTTCTCAAACCCCAACATTGCTGTCTCATTATATTTGGCAGGGCATATGCGGCAAATTTGAGACCGAAAGCTGTGCAGTTCATTAAATAGAGCCTGTTATCTCTGCTCAACAGCGAAATAGAAAGAAAACAAAACATGACATTTTCATGGGCGGTTTTCTGTTACTGCTATTGACTGCACTCCCTAATATTTTCGCCTGAGCGAACATGATCATCACGATGACGATGATTACGGTGGAAACTTTGCAATGTATGCTCATATATGTGCAACGATGGGTCAATATAATATTGTAAAACAAACAACACTAAGGGCTGGAAAATACAACCGAAGTTTAATGGCATTTTGCGAACACGTTATGTAAGGAATTGCCACCCGAATGCACCTCAGGAAACCCAGCAAGGAAGTGGTGAAACAAGGGTAAACGGTGCAGTAAAAACTCAGTCAAAACAAAGCGTACATAATATTGATTTTCATGCAAGCAGACTAGCACAAAACGTTACTACGGTTTCACTGACGCAAGAGGAGTACATTAGCGTACGCATGTAGACATTTTGACCGACAGAAAACACGCATTACAACCTACTCAATCAGAAGGGTAGCCACAGGAGCAAGAAAAATTAATCACAGCTTAAGTAAAGAGTCACAGTCAAGTGAGGCTAACATTTGGACTAATTGGCAACTATTCATTGCTGGCTTTCCTCAAGTGCCGAGAAGACCAGGCACAAAAGCAAAGAAGATGTCACACCCCGGAACTCGCTACTAAAAGTTTTTGTCTAAGTCAACAAGGGTGCATAACTGGCAAGCTTAAACCAAGGATAGCACCATTTGAAAATTCGCAGCTTTGAAAAGCTTGCACAAGCCAACTTTCTCGACATAAGCTCAAACGAGGTATTGAATGCATATATAAAGTAGCATACGGCGTGCTAGCAAATGGGTGTGAGAACGTCAGCTCTTGCTTGCTTTTTTTTATTGATATGATATAAGGAGATGTTGACGCACAAATAAGGCGCCGGCTACTCCTTAGCCTATTGAATGGGTCTGACCTACAATATACAGGGTTCAAGATTTCATGTCAAACAACCTTCTCATACAAGCACCAGAACATAAAAAACATGACAAGCAACGTTTTCACAGTAACACTACAACATAAAAAATACGTTCTACATAAAATAACAAGTGAAATAACTCCACAGCACCGCAGAAGGAATCACCAAAAATACAAGTCATACTGTCACCTAAGGATACAGTGTAAATGCATTATCACTTATAGTCAGAACAGAATAGTCAACACAACATAATCCACAAACACATACATACATACAGCGACATTGAAATAAAAGGAATATCATAAGCCTGCTTACACCGAGTAACGAACGCTTTTCAGGCCAGCGAGCGGTATAGCAAACCCATGATTTTCTTTGTCTCTTTCGAAGAAGCTATAGGCGAACAAAATGTACCAGAGAGCCCAAAGCTTCTGTCAGGGCTGTACCGGGAGCAGACGACACGTGAGAAGCTCCCCTCTTTTTCCGGAGCAGACGACACTGTACGCGCTTGCGGGGTGCATATAATCATACGGTATAGAAGGACGGCTGCACCACCGTGCAGGCGTTGTGCCGGTCGCGTGGCGGTAGGCGGGGACGCGTTGTATGTTCCGGCCACTAATTCGACCCGATGGCAGCGGATTAAGAGGTGGGGACAACTTTGTCCCTTTGATCCCCTTTTCTCTCGGTGCCAGCCGCGCTGGTCTTTTATCACCGCCTCTGCCGATCGAAGCGAATTGCACGGTTTCGACCGACAACAGTTTCTCCTTCCCTCCTGGCTATTTCGTGCGTGCTTTGGCGATGCGACGCGTGGTTGGGAGACGACGAGCTCCCTGGCCGTATAGCGACATCTCTGCGCTCACGATTTTTGATACGGCTGGAGCATGCATACCCTTACCCAACCCCTTCAGAATGGGCTTGAAAGTTGGCCCCGTGTTCTGGTGTGACGTTCGACCGGGCATGAGCTTGAAAATTGAAGAGTTACATAGAGGTTCAAAACTAAAACACTCAAATAGCCTCCCAATTAAGACAGTTCATTATATTTTTTTAAAGTAAACCACTTTTACACGTCTCTAGTGCGACAAAGTGTTACGGGGGAGCTCTAGGCTATGAGAGCTCGTTAGACCGGTACTAGTAAAATGAATTTTAAGCCTCCCGGTGTGGTTAAGGCTCAGTCATGTAAAATGCCATAGGGAAACGTTTTTCGAACATTCTATGACAAATGAACTTATTTTATTATTTTGGAGCATGCGGAAATAAAAGGGCTTGAATAAATGGTAGTTCACTTGTAGCCAACACAGTTAAATCACAGAAGACTAAACGTTCGGAAACTGAAAATTATTTATTTTGAGGACTAAATTATTTAGTTCAGGACTAAGGTAACAGAAATCTTATTAGTCATTGAAATTTTTATATAGGTAATAAAAAAATGGTCTTGAAGACAGCCTTAAGAAGTGAAAGAGGAAATTAACCTGGGCTCGCAAGTGACATGAGGGAACTCATTTTATGAGACGAAAATCTATAGATAAAACAATGTCTCGAACCGCTTCTGGCAGGCACTCTCAAGACATAGGCACTCTCAAGACAAAAAAAGTAGGATAAGTGCGTTAAATTAACAGTGATTTATTGAGCTGCAACTTGGAGGGAGAAAAACCAGCGATGCAACCAGCGTTGGCTCGGATGAAAGGTAGCACGCGTAACATAAACAGACAGGGAAGACAGCGGTGTGGTATAGAGAGCAAGCAGCTGTATGCGATATTATAGTAGCGATTAAGTTAAATGAATTGGGCAGGTCATCTAATGCAAGAGATAATGACGGATAGTTTTTAAGTTACTTAATTGATGCAGAAGGAAGAGAGGCGCAGTCGAGGACGATAGAGAACTGGTGCGTCGAGAGAGAAAGAGAGTGAACTATTATGACCGAGCAAGCAAAGCTTTCTTCTTCCTTGGTAGACAGTTTCCTCGTCCCATGAAATTAGAAATGTTGTAGGCAAATTTGCTGCTGCTAATAATGATAAACGTGATGATGATAAGGACAGAAGCAGCAATCACTCGAGCCAAAGGTAGTTAACAGAACAGCCGCGGTTCTGTTTTCTTTAACATCAAACGTAGCATCGCGTAGCTGAGAAATATACGAAGCCATATTAAAGAGGCGCCTGCGTCATTTATCGCTTGCTCTGCGGATGCAACCGGAAACGACTTTCACGAAACTAGCGGGTAAAACGCAAACGCACGCACACACGCGATCGTGAACTCGTACTCGGGCCTAACCGCGCGAAGCGCTAACGAATATATATCCCATTAACAACCAATACAAGCGAAGCGCTAACGAATACATCTCCCATTAACAACCAGCACACTAACAGCACGAACACCGCATTTCACTTTTCCCTCGGGATCTCAAAACCGCAATCACGGCCACCGCGCGCAAAACGGCCCTTTTCTACTAAGAGCGGCATATATGTATTTTTGTTTTATACTGTTTCTTTTTTACACTCTGCTTCGCGAAACTCACTATATAGTGCTACAAAACGGGAGCAGCCTTATAGAGAGGCAGAACTACGGCCAATGCGGCGGAAGTTATCTTCGCCCATCTCCAGCAAACTAATAACGTTACAAGATGACGCGGCGCGCGGCAAAAAACAGAGGGGGGTAACGAAGGTCTCGGCAAAACTATATATCAGCGAAGGGCGCAAATTAAGCGACCGCTCCATAAATAATTTGCTATCGCGGCGGCGGATGAAGGGGTGCGAGAGCAGAGAGAAAAGAAAAATCAAAAACAAAACAAAAGAGAGACAGAAAATGCTGGCCGGTAGGTGGCGAGCTGCAATAGCGTGTCGACCGAGGCGGCGAAACGGCCGCTCCTAAATCACGAAAGTGATAAAACGGGCGACTGAAAGGGTGATAAGGAGAGAGGAAAGGAAAAAAAAAAGGATAATGGTTAGACGCATTCCCGAGTACGAAACAAAGGGCACGATGGCGTTAGAGGAACCGAAAGCAGCGTCTATCTGCTCCCCGAGCACCAGGGGGCGCAGTTTCGCGCGGTAACTGCTAAGACGAAAGACAAAAGAGCACCCCCAGAGGTCGGCATATAACGAAGTTTGCGTTTCTGTCTTCCTTACTATAGCGTTTCTTTGGCACAGCACTTCGGTGGATCCGGAAGATGTTTTAAAAATTAAATAGAATTATGAACCTCCCTTGGTGGATACAGTGCTGTGGTACTTTTCCTCAGTTTCGCAATAAAATTCAGAGTTAAAGAAAGAAAACGGGACCATTTATTTTTAGGCGAAGAAATTTGGTGAACTTACATGGTAATATTTGCGTAGGCTTCTTTAAAAAAAGATAGGATGAAACAGAGGAAAAGTGGCGCGGTTAGTTTGTAGGCTCTAAAATTTCGTGAATAGAGAGAGCTGCTTTTCC
Organism: Dermacentor silvarum; assembly: GCF_013339745.2. Classification (NCBI taxonomy): domain Eukaryota; kingdom Metazoa; phylum Arthropoda; class Arachnida; order Ixodida; family Ixodidae; genus Dermacentor; species Dermacentor silvarum. The sequence continues at coordinate 84,890,799 of NC_051158.1, forward strand.
TGACAGATATATTAGGCGACTTGAAAAAAATTAAGAACTGGTGCAGGTAGTTTTCAGGCTATGAAATTCCGCGAACTTAGCGAGCTGCATTTGGTAATGTTCTAACGTAACTTGCACAAGAAGGTATCCAGTCGCCTTCATGTCGTGGGCCGATATAGATTGTGAACTTACCGTATAAACCCAAATATAGGTAGAGTGGGAGCGTTTGCTTTCACAACAGTACTGTTACCGGCAGCAGCGCACTTGGAGCTCCCGCACAGCCGCACTTCAGCGAAATTTGTAAATTTTATCTTGAACGCCGCTGATAAATGCACCGGTGTGCCGCTACAAGATGCAAAAACCGCACACGTGGTGGATCGGAAAATTAGGCATGAGAGGACGCAGCGACAAGACAAAAATTCCAGCTGTCACAATTGGCGAGATGGGCACGGTTTTGCCAATGCGTCTGTCAAACATGCAAGCCAAAGGCCGCCTCACGACGATTCGCATTCTGCTAAAGACCGCTATGTAAGACGAGGGGTGGCTAGCCTGGTTTTTTCAAAGAAAAATATTATTGAATTACATTCCGGTTTATACGGTAGTAGGTGCTCGCTGATGAGTTTCACGACAGAGCCTGACAATAAATATGTGGAGTGGCTTTAACATTTAGGCTAAGAAAAGGGATGGAATTTTGCCTTCTGAATTTGCTGAATTTTCGACACATCAACTTGAAGATTAAGATGAGATCGAGAAAGATACAAGCTTTGATGATACGACGGAGATCAAAAGGGATGGTTGCGTTCATGTGTATGCTAAAAAGATATGGCGAATTTAGTGAGTCATAGTTGCCGGTAACTTAGTGGGCAAATTTGATGTCATAACACAACTTAACATAGAGGTAACTGAGGCGTTGAATATGGGCTATAAGATTTGACGAACACAATGAAACATTGCAAAAGTACTGAAAGTTGGGCGAGTTGGTATCTATTCATCTTGTAACTGCAGCGCGCACACGAGAAACGAGGACAAAAAGTGGACTTTCACTTTTTGTCCTCGTTTCTCGTGTGCGCGCTGCAGTTACAAGATGAACAATGAAACATAACGCCAAGATTTTAGGGAATTTTTGTTATTTGCACTGTTTTATAGTCAAAATTTAAGGTACTTCTTAAAACTGCTGTGGCCGATGTAGGGAGGGACTGTTTGTACGAGCGGTCATTGTAAAACGATGAAATAAGAAATACGTTACTGCAGCAACACGGAAAAAATAATAATTCTAGTAGCATGTGGTAACACATGTAACCCTAAATAAATGGCGGAAGAGTTAAACCTTAAGTATAGCGCTTAAAAGTAGCCCCCATTCCATTAAAAGACAAGTTAAGAAATATGGCGACTGGCGGCTCGCCCTTGCCGGAGGCGCCGGAAGCAGGTCGGTTGCAAGAGTTGCTTGTAAAATGACGCACGTACATAAAAAAAAAGACCGAAAAATCAACAAGAAAGACCTTCGCTGCGATTGGAGTCTCCCGCAAGGGCCGCCATAATAGAGAGGGGAGGGCCAAAATTTATTACGGCTCGAAGAGTCAGTGGTTGCGAGCACTAAATAACAAAGTTCCTATATCGCCCGCTGAGAGAGATAGCCCTTTAACACGTCCTGAATTAGCCCCGGAAGGCGCGCAATATAGCGCTCAACTAAATGCGCCACGATGAGGGAAAGAAGGGCAAAGGGAGCGAGGGCGAGAAAGAGTACAAACTGCAGTTCGAGGTTCATAACTGCTCGCTTGGGAACTACAAGGAGCCCCCCCTCCCAGCAAAGATACAGACGCCGTAACAGAAGTTAGGCGTTCCGTAGCACACGACTGCGAAAGAAATGAAAAAATAAAGAAAGAACAAAGAACTAAACGAGCAGACGAAAAGAAACTAAGAACGAGAGAACACTCGCGAGAAAAAAAGCGCGGTATAATGCGCGAGCCTCATTGGTCAGCCTCCGCTATAGAAAAGGACCAATCGCGGGTTACAATGGAGTTACAGTTTCCGTTCTTGCTTGGCCGGAACCCGGTGGTGGTCGTTAGTTTCCAACGCCGGGTGCCGCGCGGCGGTGAAGTTGGGGTTTGAGTAGGAGGGGTGAGAGAGGAGGTGTGCTTGTAGGTAGCCGAGATCCAACCAGTTTGTTCGGAGCGGTGTTTTCGCGCTGGCACGGCGGGAGCTCTTGATTAAGAAATGGGATTGAAATGCCGCTGGACGCAGCGACAGCCTCTCGTGCCCGAACGGCGGCCATTAAAGCAGTGTTACTCAGTGTTTTTTTTTTTTTTTTGCTCGCCCATTAGGCAAAGGCCCATTTATTTCCCAACGCGTTTCACCGATTTCAATTCTCTTTTTTTTTCTTTCACTCTACCTTTCTTTGCTTTTCTTGAGGTGGCTGCCTTTCGCGATTTCTTTCGAGGCGATCGCCATAAGGCGTGCCACGGAACATTTCATTTGCTCCCTACGCACTAACGTGTTACTTCCTTCGCTAATGTTCCGATAAGACACACCTTAGCGTCTTCATCTTGCCTCTGACACCTTCGGCGGCTCGACGTATAGAAGAGCGAACCGAGCGCTCGCCATAGGTGACGCCGCTATGTAGATTAATTAATACGAGAGCCGTCGCACGGTCCCTGGAAATAATTTGCGGCACGAAAACAGCCTTAATTTTGTGGAGCCCCCCCGCTGATTAGGCGAGCCTCGCGAACCCAAGCAGCCGTGTAAAACGAGGGCTTCAGGCGCGACGGAAGAGGATGAGGGAGAAAAAGCGGGAATAAGTCTGGAGGATCAAAATGAATAGCGAGTAACGCCTTCGGTGCACCCTTTTATATACTGCGTCATTCGCTTTTGGGTGCAGATAAGCAGTTTCTTATTATTCCTGCGTTCGTTTTAACTTCACGCATAGCTTTTCTTTTTCCTGCTCCGCCTGTCAGATTACACGATCTTTTGCAGCTGTTCGGACGATAGTTAAGTAATTTTGCTTCTACATTGCTTTTTCATTTTTATTCTTTGTTTTTTTTACGTCAGGCTTTGTCGGTCGCAGTAGCTTTTAGGTACGTTCGTGCTGATTGCCTCGAGGAGAGAGGGTGTGGGTTGAGAGGTAAAGGGGAAAGAGAAGTGATGGGTCGACGCCGCCTTCGTTACATAGGGAGAGGCGCGTTGATTAGGATTTCACAGGCCGCCGCTTCATTATTAAATACCCGCGACGTCTTTTGCCGATGGCTAATTGCCTGTATACGCGTAGAGCGGTGCATATCCGTGCCATTCCCTGCCATTACTGGGAACGATCGCAGTCTGTTTTAATTCTTGGGCATAGAAACAACCTTTCCGTTCATTTTACCCTTCTTTTTTTATTGTAGTGCCAATAGGGCCATTTTTATCTTAATTGATGTAGGAGGATTGAAGACAAAACGGCATATAAAAGTTGGTATTAGGCTGAGCTTTTCTGTTATTCAGTTCATTTTTGAGTCATTTCCCAGACCGCGCCTATGGCTTCGGGTGAGCTTACACGCCTAGATGAGCCTCATAAATTGATCAATCGAGTTGCGCCACTTCTCCCAACTAAGGGCCGGATATTAGGCGATAGGCATGCGGTGGAGTGAGCGATTGCGGCCCATGTTTTGTAGGAACCACGTGAAGAGGCTGGTATATATGTCGGCGCATTCACGGTTTGCTGTGAATGCGAAATTGAAGACCACAACAATTAAACGAGATAACTGGGACTGTCTGATTGAAACTGCAGAGTGGAAGCGTTTGTTTTGTACCGGGCGAAAATTGTACCACATTCTGTTCTATTTTAGCCCTAGTACGTTGTAATCCCGTATGGCAATTAAAAGGACTGCTGTAACTTTTTACTTGTGCGTGTGTGCTCGTGTGTGCGTCGGGAGGGGGGGGGGGGTTGCAGCGATCTGGAGCAAATAATATATCCATAAGTATGTCCCCAAAAGTCTCCAATGTTAGCAGTAGCTGCGGTTCGTCCAGAAGCCCCGTCCCATACTTTTCTATCTCTCCGCCTGCGCCACGGCAGTGTTTTGTCTTTCGCTGCTGGCGTGAGCGATGGGCTCACGTACACTATAGCATTCCAACTGAAGAGCTGTGGAAATACCGTACCGTGGTGCATGCACTGATCTGAGAGGAACGGCCATTAAACATCAATGTCAAATCTAGCTAATCTTTTCACGGGGCGCTGGCAAGCGCCGACAGGGGTGTTCCTTCGGCGCCATCTTGCCGACCATCGACGTTCCAGCGTTGCGACACGCCTGGCATCGGACCAGGGCTCTGTTTCTACTGCGAAACAGCAGTTTCCTAGCGCGCTGCGTCGCGCACGTCACCTCTACTTATTGCGGGCGAGGAGTCACGGAAGTAGCCATCTGTCGGAAGCGCCTCGTTTGCGTAGTATGAGGGATAGCGCTTCGCTCTCCTCATAGGTTTGGCGGTCGGCGCTCAATAAAAGCACCGCGCGGGAGTACTCCTGGCCATTTCTGTAAGTATACTCTCCAAACTAGGGAAGTTTCTTATTGTCAACATAATGTTTGGCTAACAGAAACCGCAGAATAGTTTACAGGCGCTATCTCTTTACCGAATACGTACAGTGAACGCCCATTGCGCGCGGTCGCCCTGATGGAGTCCCCCGAGCTAGCTTCTTGCGTGAAAGGCAGGCAGTCGCTGAGAGCAGACTATGTGAAATATGTTCGTATAGTGTGCTGTCTACATAGCCAAATGGAGCATAGCAGAATGAAGCCTCAATGCAGCGATCGCACGGGTTCGCAGCGACCGACTGCGCGTCTGCATGCATGTCCGCGCACATTGTTTCGCTTTCACTGCGAGCGCGTTTTCGTACCGTGCCGTCAGCTTGAGGCCCCACCTTGTGAACATTTGACCGCACACAAGCAATCATTGTTGCGCCGACGTTATCAGAGATGCTCAAAAATAATTTCGTTATAACTACGGACTTCGACGCTATACGGGAGGGGGGGGGGGGGTGGACTCGTGATTTGCCATCGCGACAAATCAAAAATTTTTTTCCTTTGCTTCTAAATTCTTGGGCATTTGAATGTCTTTATTTCTCAAGTTGCGTCGCACTGTATGTTTATCGGTATTCTCAGCGAAGAATTTCGCGCTACTTCTTTTTGTTAATCCGGTACATTCATCGTTTGGTGCTAACACAAACGTCAGCATATGCCATGCCTTTTTTTTTAATGTGCTTCTTACAGTTCCCGTTCTATACTGGTGAACTTGCCAGTAAATAGCATCAACAAGTTCATCGACCAGATCTTCACGACAGTAACCTGGCAGCGCGCTCGGGCGAGCTTCTCAGTGCGCGCTTTCTGCTACTCACCGAATATCGCAGCCCAACCAAGGGCGGCACCAGCAGTTTTTTTACTGGGGGGAGGGCACCCACGACAAGTGAGTTCCTTCGGGGGAGCAGAGAGGCGGGGAACTTATGCGTTGTGTTTTGACTGTTTAACTCCCTTCCACTTTCCTCTCTTATTTTATAAATGTTCCACTTAATTGATCGGAAGTCCAAGGTGAATCTTGTTACATGGCACCTACGCTCTCTTCAGTCCCTCAAGACTCCAATAAACATGTACGGTGTTAATTTGAGTGCAACGTAATACATATCGAGGCTGCGCACGTTCAATAGATGTCAATCATTGCTCAGCCCAACGCTTCTGTGCATTACAATTTCTCCCACTACTTCTGTGTTTCTTATTTTTATTTTTTAATGAAACTAACCGGACATTGTAGTTATTCGGGGTGCTTTCTTTGCGTCATTTAACAGTGAAAGGATGTAAAAAAAAACAAAAAACAAAAAGACGCGCACATTTATTTACGTATGTTCAACACACTCGTCCGAGAACAAACAGGGTTGCGATGCGAATACCAATTGCTCGATGGCTAAAATCTCGTAACAGCTTGACTAGGCTAGAGGCTTGCTAAACACATCAGTGTCAACAAGCTATTCCAGCAACGCAGCGACTGTCGTTCACTACTGAAGCTGCCGAGGGCGTCGGCATCCGGGGGGGGGGGGGGGGGGTAGGCGAAAATTTTGAGGGGGTGGTCGCCCCCCCCCCTTCCCCCTGTGCCAATCCCCCGTGCGGCAATGCCCTAAATTCCTCGACATGGATATGGCCGTGACTTTAGTATTTAAGGTACTATGTTGTCACTTCCTCTTCAAAAAATGTCAGGCATAAAAATTAAACGAAATGCTTAGCGGAATGGCGGTTTCATGACTGACGCGAGATCACCAGACTACACTGCTGAGAGTATGGACACCAGAAAGCTGCGCAATAGAATGCGATAGAAAAAACACGCGCTCAGTCCTATGATAATATCTCATCGGTTGCACATGGACATCGGTGCATTACGAACATTAAGCCGCAGTATAGCGCCCCCAGATCAATAATGAGCCCACATTGGTATAAAAGCATGTGCCATGAGATAGATCCGGGTAGTCCTAGGATGGAAACGAGAACAATGAACCCCTCGCCGTTTCAATCTTTCATTTTTCGAGGGCTTGCTCGTTGGTGCTGGTTATCCGAAAACCATTTCTCGCTGTTTTGAATAATAACTAATCAGATCGAGCACAGAATCGAGTAGAAAAGCATTCAGTTCATTATTTGAATATATTCAATATTCGTACACTTCAACGGTGAAAATAAGCAATGAAACAAATGCTACCAAATTATGTTGACTGCAAGAAATGTACTTCTACTGCATGATTCCTCTATTAGTACAAATAGCCTGCTAGAAGCGCCAGGTTATTCGCTCACAATAACAACCATCGTCGAAGTATTCTACACATTTTTAACGTGAAAAATTGTTTGCCTCATTCCAGGCACTTAGCATAAAAGCGTTGGTTGGTAAGCTGCGTAGGTTAGCGTGGGTTGGTAGGTAACTATATAGGTATTTATGTACGAGGTAGGTATTTATAGGTATTTCCTGTCTCGTCACACTTTGCACCTCATGTATAAAAAAACGAAGCAGACCCCACACGCTGTTGGAATGGATGTTATGCGAAGCATTTTGCTGGCAGCAGGTTACCAAGAATAGTTTAGGAATACGGAAAATGTTACGAAAGGGACGAACGCTTTTGTGTTGGACGAAGAGTTGGGTCTGACGCGCGCTTATGGGTGACGACAAGCAGAACGACTTCGGTGACGTCGATCGTCTGACGACGGCGGAAGATTTTTACTCGGACCGCTCGAGGCGAGCGTATACGACGTGCCAATCGTTTGCTCTACAAAGGCACTGGTCGAGCGTGAGTGACTGAAACACAGATGGCGACGTCATCAGCGACTACGTGTTATAAAGTCGTACATACCTACGGTTATATACCAGGTGGTGTTTGGTAAAACGACGATGGCATTTGCACTCCGGAGGGTGGTCAGAGGATTGGGCTGCTGTGCTCGAAGGCAGAGGTTAGGTTCCATTGCCGGCCAAGCATTTGTTTTTATTACAAAGGCCTGAAGTGTGATGAGACGGGAGATATCCACCTACCGACCGGCCTCGAAGGGCCTGCAATGAGGCAAATAATGCTTCGCATTAGAAATAAATTTATGACCGACAGTGCAATCAAATCTCCGATTTCGAGCAAAGCGCTCCAACGCTTTGACCACAAGGTCACGACCGCGCGCATACTCCTTTCGCGCCAAGGCCAACTAACTCTTCGAGATGATTGGCGCGTGCATAATGTGCCATTTTCCCGTGTTCTTTCCTCATGGCAACTAAGGCTACGCCACGCTGTACCACCTTCACGGTCGGCCCAACTTGAGCAGGTTTTAACATTTCATCGCCGGAGTGCGAATGTCATCGTCGCTTTACCACATCACGTGGCATCGCCATAGACACGTAGGATTATAAAACACTTACTTGGTCGCTGACGACGCACAGGCTGTGTTTCCCTCACTTACGCTCGTACTGTACGCATGTAAAACCCAACAACCGACATGCGGAAAGCTCGCGTCGGACTGCCCGAGTAGAAATCGTGCGTTGGCGTCAGACGATTCGTCGTCACCGTTGTCTTGCTGGTGTCGTCACACACGCTCTCATGTCAGACCATAGATGCTTTAGGTGCGACACACCTTATGCCCCCGGGCTGTCGGCGGCTCCTGTCGTGATCGTCGTCGTCGTCGTAGGCAAGAAGGAAGCGGCTTGTGCTCGCGCTCGGCACGCGCTCGTGCCACGGCTACCACGTTCGTCATCGCCGTCGTCGTCTACCACAGCTGGCTGCGTTGCCGCTCATCATCCCAGCGTAGAATTTCACTTCTCGTCGGTAGTCGTAATGGGGAGGCCGCGTTGACGGGGTTATGAGCGATTGCACCATTAGCGGTACATCACTGCATGCTTCGCACCTCCCCCCGTTTCAGGTTAGTGGAGCATTTCGCTCAATGGGTCATTTTACAATTACGCATAACTGTGTTTTAACATAGTATAACTGAAAGAAGTGTTGGGGTGTTTTAGGCAGTAACTACGAGGCGGCACGTTTTTTTTCGGTGCATTTCGCTCAGTGGGTCATTCAAGCACCGAGTTTTTCTTAGACAAACACGTTGGTCCACTTGGTAACGCTTCGTGTAATCCCAAACAATGTTGGGCAGCCAGCTACTACAAAGATGCTTCGCATTACATCGATTCGAACAGTGCAGGGGACGTGTTAGTTTCTTCATGAATGTGCTGAAGCTGTTTGCGTCTAATAAGCGCACTTCATTACCGTCTTGATCGCGCTCGTTGTCATCTGTTCACAATTACAACATCTCGTCACTGCCAATGGAGCCGAATGTTTGATCGCGTTACTAACAATGCTATATTTAAAAGCCTCCATGCATGCTCTAATTAGTCTGCAGATTTGGATAGTATATCGAATCAGCAGTGCAGGTGCCCGCACTATAAAGACCTAACCCTAATTTTTTTTATCCTTTCGTCATTACTGTTAAGCTAACATCACCTAAGGCTCAGTAAATATGGGCTGATGGAATGTTTAACATACAAAGGAACACTGAAAAAAAATTCGTCGCAGTTGCACCCAAAAGTTCCACTTCCGATTCCGGTTCCACTTTGCGCGCGTTCGGTGCGAACGCGGGCAAAACGCCGACGGCGTCGACAACAGTTCTGCGCGTTGCTGGTGCTGCTGCATGTCCAAGATTATACAGCTGATAAAACTACCTTGAGTCTCTCGTTCTCGACGCGCGCTCTCTTTATCTCTCGTCCGTAGCTGTGGTTTACCCGAACGATCCCCCGGTGCTTCGCCCACTCATCATTATTCACTTCGTGGATATGTTGTGATTTTTATTTTTAGCAGGGCCTCCGTCAGGTGGCTTGACAGGGACAGAGGTCCTGGGACTGGAGCGCTCACCCTCGTACGCCCGCTCTAGCACAAAAGCGGCCTCACTGACGACGCCAGCAGCTTGCCCCCGGGACGCACTTCACTAGTACCAAACCTCCGTCCAGCCGTTCCGAGCGGAAGCTCTTGATTCGATGGCAAAGCGTGCCCTCACGAGGTGTCTTCGTTAGCCAGGTGAGAGCTACTCTGCTCTCCGTGAAGATGCTTACACGAGTCTGTGTGCATATTCCAATGAAAGACTCTCGTATGTGAGTCAGCGCTATGCGTATGACATCGAGTTTTAAACACCTAGCAGACGAACTATAGTATCTCGATTACACTCTGACCAAACTCCAACAGTGAGCACAAACCTACCAAAGCTCCACAGTTCACTAAACGCAATTTCCAGCTGCAGCGACGCGTGACTGCGAGGAGGAGCAGGAATAAAGGTTTAATTTCGGAACAGTATCCCGGGTGGGATACTCTAGGTGGGAGGTCTCCTCATTCCAGGAACCCTCTGGGCTTCACTGCCTCCTTGGACCTGGTGACGAGGCGTCGTTGTTGTTCCAGGTCCTTGGAGACGAGCTTGGCCTCCCACGTTTCGATGAGGTCTTCGCTTTCTTCTCTGGCGTTACAGTCTTTAGGTGAGGGCGATGCGTCTGTGTTTAGGTGCCATGGGCACTCAAGGATCAGGTGTGCCAGGGTGTCCGGGACGCCGCAAATTTGACAGAGACATCCTGGTAGTGCCGGGTAGATTCTATGCATGAGTATGCCTTGGATGTAAGTGTTTCTTTGCAGTCTTCTGAGTGTGGTGCTTTCTTCGTTGTTTAATATTGGGTGAGGTGGTGGGTACACCCTGCCTTCCAACCTGTGATGTTGGAGGATCGCTGAATAGGTGAACGGTACGGTTTCTGCCCCTGCTGACGCTGACTGGGCGTCTCGAGAGTAAGATCGGTTGGCCCTGCAGGCATGATCGCGGGCCGCGGTGTGTTCCGCTTCGTTCCCTCTTCAGCCCCTCGTGCCCAGGAATCCATATCCCGCAGGTGCACGGGATCGGAGTGCTCAGGCGCTTCAACATCTTTAGGGCTTCTGTCGACACGCGACTCTTAGCGAAGTTTCTGACAGCTGCTTGAGAGGCGGAAAAGACGAAAGCTGCGTCCATGAACATTGTAGTTGCTAGGGCGATCGCCACCTCTTCTGCAGTCTCAGGGTTTTGTGCGCGGACTGTGGCAGACGTTAGCTGCCTGCCCTGGGAATTTATTACGCTCAGGGCGTAAGCGTTTCTTTGTGGGTATTTGGCTGCGTCGGTGTATCATGGCGTCCGGATCTTGCCTGTGTCTTCCCCGTAGGGTATCCAATCGGGCTTGTCTTCTTTCCTTATGGTACGTGGGGTGCAGGTTGCGTGGGATTGGTGCTATGCACAGGGATTCGCGGATGTTTGGGGGAATTCTTTCATTACGATCCGTGGCGGCTATAAAGGTTTCGCCGTAGCTTAGCCGTTGGAGCACTGACCTTCCGGTGGGCGTGAGCTTCAGTCGTCCTAATTGACTGGCTTTGTGAGCATCAGTTAATTTTTGCCACGTGTTGTGTACGCCAACCTTGAGAAGTCTCGTGGTCGAAGCCGTGGATGGGAGCCCCAGGGCGATTTTGCTAGCTTTGCGTACTAAATTTTGTTTTTCTACCTCCGCATTCCTCAGCGCGAGGTAGGGCGTGCCGTATGTTATTCAACTGGTCAGGAGTGCTTGCATCAAGCGTAGCGTGTGTTGTTCTATCGCCTACAACTCTCCTGACGAGATGCGTAGAAGTGAAATCGTTCGTTGTAATCGCGGGAGGGCGGCTGCCTCGAATTCGTCTTTGTGGATGTGTAGCCCCAGCGCTCGTAGGGTTTCCACTTTTGCGATGGGCGTTCCATTGAGGGCGACGCTGGGATCAGGTTCATCGTAGCTGGGTGGTCTGCCCCTTGTTCTTGACTTGAGGACGAGGTGTTCCGACTTTTCGGGAGCACAGCGGAGGCCTGATTTTTGCAAGTAGCTCTCGATAGTATTTACTGCTTCCTGTAGGCGTGTTTCTTGCATGCCGGTGTTCGAGGCCCTTGTCCATAACGTGATATAATCTGCATAAAAAGCGTGTCGTATGTCAGGTATGGCGCCTAGGAGGCTGGGTAGTTTGATCATGTCGACGTTGAAGAGCAACAGCGATATGACCGACCCTTGCGGGGTGCCTTTGTTCCGTAGTCGGAAGCTGTTGCTGCGGAGGTTGTTTATTCCCATTGTGGGTGGTGCGGTCCAAGAGCAAATTCCTGACATGGTCGTATGTCCGCGACCCACAGCCCAGGTCTTCAAGATTGCAGATAGCTTCGTGACTGACGTTGTCAAAAGCTCCCTTTACGTCAATGTCTAGAATCGAGGATTTGCTTCGGGTGCTCAGGTGGTCGATGAGGTCTTCCTTGAGTAGAAGGAAAACGTCTTGCGTTGACAGGTTCTGCCTGAATCCGAACATAGTGTTCGGAAAATATCCGTTGCTTTCGAGGTATGCGGTTAGCCGGTTGTGTATCATGTGCTCGAAAAGTTTCCCTAAGCACGAGGTAAGGAAATTGTGCGTAAGTTCTCGATGCTGAGGTGTTTGTTTGGTTTGGAGATCATGGTGATCTCCGAGGGCTTAGAGGCAGCCGGTAGCTCTCCTTTCTCCCAACATACACTGAAGTACTGGAGTAAGGCTGCGGTGGCCTGCTGCGGAATGTTCCGGAGATGATTGTTGATGATACGATCTTTGCCTCGGCTGGTGTTTCTGGTGAGCGTCGATAGTACTGGAGAGAGTTCAGCCTGCGTAAAGGGTTGGCCTAGTTCGGGGTTTGGTTTTCCACCGTAAGCTTTGCCTTGCGCCGTCGTATTACCGGGTTGGTCGCCACACAGCTTCTTCTGAATTTCTCGAAGCAGGTTCTCTTCTGATCCGGCGTGGTTGTGCACGAGCCTACAGAGGTGCTGTCGCTGCTGCGTCTTTGTAGGGTCATTGTCGAGAAGGGCGCGCAGGAGGTGCCACGTCATCTTTGTGCTCAATGTTCCCAGGAGTTTGTCGCAGTATGCGTGCCAGTTCTGCGTTCCTAATTTATCCGCGTATGCCTGCGCTTGCTCGGTAAGTTGCTCGGTAAGGAGGGCGATTCGCTTCTTTAACTTCTTGTTTAGCTTCTGTCTCTTCCATCTCTTGAGGAGAGCTCTTCTGGCTTCCCAGAGGTGAAGGAGGTGCGTATGGACAGCTGGCGCGACTTCATTCAGCTGTATTCTCTTGGTGTTGCGATCCGCCGTGTCGAGGACTTTCTTCAGCCAGTCATCTATGTTCTCGATGGTGTTCTCGACATTTAGCCCATCTCTGAATGACGTCCACTCCGTTACCCGGGCCATTCCAATCCTGGAGGGTTTGCGAGTGTGGGCCACGGTCAGTTAGAGGATGTGGTGGTCGCTGCCCAGGGTTTGTGGGAGTCGGCTCTATTCTGCCGAGGCCACGTTTAGCGTGAATGTGAGGTCTGGATTTGTGTCTCTGGAGACACTATTGCCCATCATCGTGGTTTGGAGTGGGTCGTTCCACATGGTGAGTCTGTGCTGTTGTGCAGTGTCGTGTACTCGAGCTCCTTTCTTCGTGGTGGTCTGGTATCCCCAGGACGTGTGTGGGGCGTTGAAGTCCCCCACTATAACGAGTTGATGACCGTCGGTGCATTTCTTAATTTCTCGGACAAGGTGATCGAAGTCTGAAAGGTGGTCTCTGGGAGCGCTGCACACACTCGCTACGAAGAGGCTCTTGTGCCATTTCCTCTCCGGTAAGACTTCTATGAAGGCGTGTTCGATCGGTGTATTGCGTGGTTCCAATTCCTGTAAGGTGAGATTCTTCTTGGTGAGGATTGCAGTGCGTTTTGTTTGTACGTGGGCGTTGTACCCTTGTAGCCGGACGTTTTGTGTATTTGTTTCTTGCAGTGCTATGAGGTTCATGTAAGGTAGCAGGCCGTGGTCAGTAGGGACCACAATTCCACTGCCATATGCGGAGAGTCGAGAGTGCATTTGTCGTCCTATGATTAGGAACTGCCATCTTGGGTTAGTTCTGTTCTCTCCCGGCGCTCGCGGGTAGGTGAAACTGAGTGGAAGGTACTTCGGCCGTTTGCTCGCGGCTGCTTTCTGTCGGGCTGAACGTCATTTAATGAGGTGTTGAGGTTCTCTTTGGTGACGTAGGTCTCCTTCACGTGGGCTATGAAATTGTTTTGCTGCGCTGCAAGTCCATCGACCTTGGCTTCTAGCGTAGTGATCTCTTTTGCCATACTTGCGGCGAAATTAGCTTTTGCTGCCTGAACGATTTTCTCAATTGTGGCGTGGGTGCTTTTTATGAGAGTATCTTGGATCACTTTGAATCTTGCGTCAACTACGGATTCCACATCTTCGCTGGGAAGGGATGGTCGCGGCTGTCCAATGTTCTCTTGGACTTTGGTACACTTCTGATGCAGCTTGCAATTGAGGTCCCTTTGCTCCTCGCACTTCTGTAGAAGCATGTTTATGCTGTCTTGCTGTTTTTGTTGGCGTTGGATCAGCTTGTCGATAACGGCCTGTTGGCTTTGTAGTTGACTGCTTTGAATTTGCACCCTATTTTCGAGAGGCTGGAAGGCCGCGGTTTCGGCCGACGACATTTTTGAGCTGCTCGTGGTTCTCTGTCCCCTCGATCCGCTTACCACATCCGAGTAGCTCACGCGTTTGGGTGAATGCGAGCGTGAGCGTGATCAGGAGGGCGATTGGAGTATAGATCTTGATCTACTTCGTTTGGGGGCGTTGCCAGCACTCCTGCTCAAGCTGGTGGTTGTGCTTCCTAATACCGGCAATTATTCGCCGCCTGAGCTCCAGCGACTGTCTCTCGCTTTGAGCCTGTCCATGCGTTGCTGTCGCATGTTGAATGGCGGTTGGTTGGCTTTTAGTGTTTTCTTGCAATCTTTGCTTGCGGTTTCATGCTCTTCTCCACATAACTTACAGGGGAGTTTGCACTCATGGTCAGGTAGTTGATCGGTTTTGCCACATTTATAGCAGAAGGCTGGCAGCGGGTCTTGGACAGACATCCTGGCGGTGTTCCGTGTTGCCGCAGGTCCTGCAGTATTGCACCGACTTGCGGTAGGGTCGGCATCGAAAGTAGAGACTCTGGAAGCGGACGTAATAAGGAACGTGCGGTTCTTGGAAAAAGATCACGGCCGAGGACGATTGCCCGAGCATGCGGGCGTGGAGGACCGTATACCTTGCTGGTGCGCGAAGACTTGCCTTGGGTTCTTCGTCACTCGTGCCGGGCAAGAGTCCGTTTATTACACCTCTGGATACATCGTCCGGGGTTCTCGTGTTACCTTTTACAGCGAAGAAAGTGCCGCCAAGTTGTATTCTGCTGATATATTCGAGTTTATTGGCGTCTTCCCAGCCGGCCGTGCTTGCAATAATCAGGTTCTCGATTCTCTGCACTTGAACGCACACTCTTTCACCGAAGTCTTGCTGCGAGAAACCGCTGGCTCTTCCGATGGCATGTATGATGGCGACATTGTTCCACTTTGCAAGGTCAAGGCCTGCTTGTGGGCGATATACGACCTTGTAGTCGTCGACTGGTAGAGGCGGCATCTTGGGCTTTCGCTGTTGCGGTGGTGGGGGCTTCCTGGTCGTTTGTTCCTTGGTTGGGTTGCTTTCTTGTGTCGTTTTATTCTCTGCTTCCTTCTTGCCTATCTTGCCTCTCGTGATCCAGACGCTCTCAGGTTCAATTGTTCTTCCGCTGTTTGCGTTATATTTCCAGGTAGTTTCTGCGTTGTTTACTTCAGTCGGGTCCATCTGCATTGTGTTTGTATCTTCCAGCTGTTCTCTTGGTATTTCGATTGCATCTGCTGCTGTTTGGCTCATCTCGAGAGCTTAGTCGGCGCGTGGGCGGGAACCCGTGCTGTGCTCACAGATACATTCGAGTGGCACGAGCACGCGCCGCGTGCCACAGGTGCAATGGCGCTATCCTGGACGGGGTTGCGGCAGCTCGTTCGGCGTTGGGCTTAGCTAGGCGGGTGTGCGGCCGTTGCAGAAATCAGGAAACAGGGCACTCACTGGGTGGTTGTTAGTGTCCGCCGATTCCACTCGTCGTGTTGCCGGTAAAGCAGTTAGAAAAATTAGGCTGGTCGCTGGCCGTGATCTTGGTTGAGAGGCACGAGAAGTGGGAGCCCATGTGAAGCACGTCTGCTCTCCACGGCCCCATAGTGGTGATCTCTGATGCCTGAATTGGAATACAGAAATTTTAATGCCAACGACCACACGTTATCCTTATCCTTGCTTTTGGTTTCGTTACTTGAATCTAGGATGCATGTAATTTTGAGTAACTATTAGGGGAAAAAGTAAGCGTTTCAGTCGCGTAAACACCGTAAGTGGGCGTTTGTCAATGGAAGACGAGTTCATATGGACGCTTGATTGAATTGAACCAGCACGCACACTTTCGGACATCCACCACACGCTAACCTCTCGCTTCTGACGAACGGCCGTTGTTTAGCGAGCCTCACTGTCATTTACAATATCTATATGTATATGTATATACATATATTATTGTTCATCTCTTATTAACACGAAAGTGTTTTATGCCGGGGTCCACCAAGACTTCACTGACGTATTTCCGTCACGGAAATACGTCATGGAAATACGTCATAGAACATAATACAAAGAAAGAAACCAGAAGAAAAAGTTCCACAAACATGCAAAATTTGGGAATCGAACCCACGACCTCTCGGTCCGCGACGATAGATCGCCGAGCGTTTAACCCATTGCGCCACAAACGCATTTGCAGAGAGCTACACAGACGCGCCTTATATATCTAACACTCCTCCGTGTACCCGCGCTCTTGTTCGGGGCGGTGCCGCCGCCTACGAGCAGAAAAGAGAAGTACTGCATTATGACACTAACGCGCACCGACAGTGAACGCTTCGGTGGTCTCACCACTACGACGCCTCGATGCCAGCATTCGAAGGGACGCTGGCATCAAGAAGCACTACCAACGCCACCTAGGTGGCGTTGCTAGGTGGCGTTGGTAGTGGCGTTCACCGTACTCAGCACAGCGGAGCGTGGCCTCCGCAATTAGCTCTGAAAATGTTTCTGAAGTTGATCGCGGAGGCTGCAATTACGACGCGCTGTACGCGCTGATTTGACTCGGTGACGATTCAGTTACGTGCTTTGTCTTGCGCGTTGTATTAGTGTGTCAGTTACGTGCTTCGTCTTTCGCGTTGTGCTAGCGTGTGCAGCGTAGTGCAGCTTCCATATGCACGACGGTTGCTCATGGTCATCGTTTATCATTGACAATCCCAATAGGGACGGACGATCGATCGGCTTGAGGAGAGATGTGAAATTCTCTGGTCGCGAATTGCTCTCGGATCTGCTACGCGCTCGTCACGTATTGAGTGTTTACTGAGTGAAAATACACGGCGCACTCATCTGCAATGCCAGGCGGGGCTCTCGCTAATATCAATTCCTCGTGATTGCGAGGAAAGAGCGAGACAGGCTTGGAGCAAAAAAAAATACTTTATTTTTTATTGAAGAGACGCTGTCCACCTACAGCATGGTTTAAATCGGTCAGTCCGTCGGCGGTCGGTACCTTGAATAATATAGCGCGCAGCACTTAGGCCGGTCAAGGGCCTTTCGCCCATAACTGAACACACCACAAAAATGACTATCAAAAAAAAGAAAAAAGCTACAGTTAGCCTACCTGCTTTCTGCATAATGGAATGACTAAATCAAACGTGCAAATACAAAATAACCTCCCCGGCTCATAGTACTGTCGAAAGCAATTAACCTCTTAGGAGACCCGCTCTTGATAGTCAAAGGATTTTATGAAATTTCCTTGAGTTTCCAGTGTTTGGGCATACCTTTTTGCTGCGTCATTTTGTATGTGCTCCTGGGCATGTGCCCACTCTTGTCCAATCACCCAGAATGGGTATGTCGCATTGCGACAAAATAAGTATAAAATGTTTAATTGTGCTTAGATCTTTGCCGTATTACTCTATTCTCACACCTTTCACCACCATTCTTCCCTGGACAAGCACCTTGCATTCCCTTCGTCCTCAACTTCTCTCTTCCTTTTCCTCTTTCCCTCCTCTCCAGTGCAGGGTAGCCTACCGGGCTCAGCCTGGTCAACCTCCCTGCCTTTCCCTTATGACTTCTCCCTCTCCCTTCGTCCTCCTGATATAACTGTGTCGACGTCTCACAGTGTGCAGTCCAATGAACTGCTATGTGAATTTCACGATGGCGTGGAGGGATCGGTCCTGGACCGATTTGCTGCGGTTTGCTGCGTGCCGCGGTTGAAGGAGACCAATGAGGGCGGCCGCTTCCGTGACGTGCGCGCGGGAAACTGGTTTGCACGCAGACCCGCCCGACCGCTCGGTTCGTACTCGCGGTCGGTGTCAGCCGGAAGCTTGTTTCGCACTATCCTCTGCACGCGTCAGCTCCCGGACGGAGCTGACGGATAGCTCGAGACGGGGGAGTAGTCTATGCAGTCACGTGACCGCCGGTTGGTGTGGCCGCCCTGCCGCAGCTGCGTTTTATCGCCGGCGGCGCGCCGCGCGCGTTTTGCCTCTACTGTGCATGCAGCTTTATAGCTGCAGAGCAAATAACCGTTTCACTAACTCTTCATACAGATTCTAACCACAATCTTACATGTCCGTTGGATAATATCTTTTTGTTACTTTTAATATTATTATTATTAGTTTTTATTTTTAGGATGCGCCTAATGAAATCTTTGTAGCACTATGCGGTACAGACAACTCCTGTTGTCTGACTACATAGATGTCAAGTTTAATTGAAGAGGCATGCTGAGGTTATCTGTATTTGGTAAAATCGCCGGCACGCACCTACGTATTTCTTTGGAAGTATAAATGACTTCCCTCTGGATTTTCACACTTCGTACTATACATATACACAGCTCACTGCAACACATGCATACAATAGCCACGGAAACAAGATTAGAACCATCCCAAATGGAAAGATACATACATATACATATACATATACAAAATCTATCTTCGTTGTGTCCTTTTTTTCCTCTACTTCCGTTGTCCCACACTTATTAATAACAAAAACAGCCTAAGGAAGCATGAAGAAGTTGAATCTTGAAACACGAAAGGTAAACAAACGCAAAGGACGTTCTTAAACCGATCGGTGTCATTTTTACTACTGAACTTCATCGCGAAGGACGTGCGACGCCAAATCCTCTGTCAGCTCGTGTAACTGTGACAGTGTTGCAGCACTCTTAATTAGTAGTTGTATCATTAGGGGGCACACATAGCGGTGGCGTATGTCTGCTCAATGCAGGGTCCATAACTGCGCAACGTTAGTCCGACTTTGGACTACGTTTTTCCAACAAGGGACATAGATTAGGGCCGCTTTCTGTGCTATTTTGCACAGAAACTATAACAAAAACTTTGCACAGAAACCCTAAGTACATCGCATAAGAGTGCGACTGTTGGACATCCGCAGTCTTGCATCGAGCGCGACGATTGAAATAAATTTTCTGTAAAAGAAACGTGCGTAGGTGCTTGCGGGTTTCGCATTCGTTTCAGTTTATAGTCTATGGTAATTTTGATGACTGATGGTCTTGAGCCTGTTACTGACGACAATTACGTTCCCGAATGCTACGCATCGTCATGGGACAGAGAAAAACCCATCATAGCGATCGCCCTAAAGATACTGCAGACAAATTAAGCCATCGGAGCCCTATCACCGGAAATTTACCGACACTGCCGACCCACGAGTGGCCGTGTTAAGATCATAAATATTGAAATGTCCGCTTCGATCTCGGTAATACGAAGCCGCGGCGTTCAACACCCCACAATTAGCACGCATTGAGTAAAGGCCTATACAGTGGCTCCCTGCTGGCGCAGACATAAAAGCTTCAAACCTTTATCTCCAGCGTGTATTCCCATAAAGACAAAAACAAAACACACGTTCACAAGGACCATATATAATGTTGCTATTCAGGAGGCGACACCCGAAGGCAACATTTTGAGCTCGCCTTAATGGCTTTATAACGATTATGTGCGTCTGGTAATCTCCGTGTGCTAGTTTTTTTTTGTTTTCGTGATCTCTCTTTCTTTCTCTCTCTTCGGTACTGGGCTTCACATCCTGCACGCCGAATGGTTCAAGATACCTCGAGCAGCAAAGCTGCTAGCGCTACACATGAGACGATCACAAAATGTGACCTGCATATTCTCGTGGCTCGGAGGGCAAGTGCAAATTAAAGGCGTGAAGGAGTTGTCATTCGGCTATCGTATAGTACACGTTGTCATGCTGAAGGGAACATCCACCAACAGCGGCACTTGATTTCCTTCAAGCTTTCATTTTTCATGTTAATTTTGGCTTAGCGAGAGGGACCCGACTGTTTCGATTACTGATGTTAGAGGTCATCCTCGTGCGAACAGCATAGTTTATTGCCTTCTATGTGTTTGCGTAGTGAAAAAGGCATGGTTGCTCAGTGGCTATATGGTTTTCTGTTGCCGAGGGCAAGGTCACTGGTTTGATCAGGCTGGGGCGGCCATGTGCCCACTGAGGTGAAATGCCAAAACAAAGGAAAAAAAGAAAAGAAAAGCGAGAAACTCATGTCTACCGGGCTTTTCGTACCCGTTTCAAAATAAAGAAAAGAAAAATCACATCATCTCACCCTACGAGCAACCATGGTGGGATGCGAAAGCATCGCGGGGGGTGCGCATCAAGTTTCCGTTTCGTTTCACTTAGCAACACAACCCAATGAAAGTTAGAGTGAGAGAATGTATTGAGAAGAGAGGAGACGTTTGTTGCGTCGTTATTTAGAGATCCTACGTGATTCATAGCGTCGGTACGCGCGGTATCTTGAAGACGATGGCTTTGTGGTCGGTGAAGTGTAGCGTCAATGGGTCTTGCTGCCGAGGGTCGAGTTTGAAATTTGCGAAGACGAGTCTATGCATGTTCCCCTGATGGTGGTGGGTTGCTTGTGATCTTGGGAACTGCATCGCAAAGAGTATACGTCCTTCATGTGCTGCACCAGCCAATCGGTTGTCGGTATGTCTACGTTGAAGTCCCCTGCGAGTATGAAGGGCGCGTGTCTGTGTTGCTTCCGTCGAAGTTTCCTGCCGACGTTGACGTTTACGTTCCGCTTCCCTGGCCCGAAGTTGGGGGTCCGCTTGCCGACGCTGACGTTTACGTTCGGCTTCCCGAGCCTTCCTCTGCTCCGCGGCCGTGGCGCTGCCGCTGCAACTAGCGCCGACGTTGACGCTGTTCATGGCGTTTTTCACATTGTTGCACAGAGAGAGAATGACGGAAGCACAGCGAACGCGCGCTTTATACTGCGCCACGACACTTGCGCCGCCTACCTGCGTACCCTTAGAGAGAGAGGGAGAGAGTTATATGCAATGATTTGCTGCGCCGCACCTGTGGCAGAGAGGGGGACAGGGGAGAAGGAGAGCGCACACCTGCGTAGGAGAGGAGAATGAGGGAGAGTTGCGCATGCGCCATATGGGTGCGGACGCCGCAGAACAGACACTGCCCCGAGCATAAGATGCTCTCGCATCTAAAACTAGGTGGCCAACTTTAATCCGGAGCCGCACACTATACTCTCTGCGCTTATGTCCCAGTGTGCCCTTTATTACGTTAAACACGACTATTTAATGTGCGTGTGTCTGCGCGTGTGTGTGTGTGCACAGATGAAATTTGAATCGTCACTTTTGCGTACGTTGCAGCATGCTCGACTTCAAGAGCCTAGCTTAGGTCCACTGCAGGGCGAAGGCTTCTCCCAGTCATCTCCAATTACCGAAGTCTCACGTCGGTTGACTCAGTAATATGCCTTCAGGTTTCTCGATCTCAACACACCACGTAATCTGCTGCCACACTCTACTGCCTTTCCCATCCCTTAGCAGCAGTTCTATTGCTGTAGTAGATCCATAGTTACCAGCATGTTCTTCCTTAAAATTCGCTATCCTAACGCCTTGAATAGAGAAAATGCCGCAGCCTACGTTGCATTCTCGAAATTACTTAAAGATGTAAAGTGGCGTTAGGGCTTCTTATCCTTATTTCGGAAACGCACGTCCTCTAAGAACAATGGTCGTATACAGACAAGACGGATCTACCGTTGGGAAGCAACGTTTAGTGCGCTGAAAGCAAGTCTTGCAAAATTTTTGGGGGGCTCTGCTTGAAGATGGAGAGCCTGTTTTAAGCTAGTCAACCAGATGATTGAATGGGGCCTTGAACAAAGCGCGTCCCTCGCGCACAACGCAAGCCTACACTGCGTGTATTAATGCTGCACTGCGTAGCTATGCACTAAACGAGTTTAGTGCCTCTCACTTGGGTGGCCAAGCGTATTAACTAATACTTAATGCACATACAACCGCTTCCATCTCGTGCGCTTCTAAATCCCTCGTGCGCCTCTTTGCTGCTACTACTTGTAACGACTGATCACGTAAACGTCGCATTGTCTAAAACGATGGTCACCGGGAAGGCAGTCGAAACGACGGTTCAGCGTGAAGACTAAGCTAATAAAATGTGTGAGATAATCAGAAATACCGCGTAGTCATATTACTTATAGGACCCGTATTTTATAAAATATGGGAAATCAGCCCTGCCGTAAGCCTCGTAGAGAACTGAAAACACATTCGAACACTGCGACCACGCTAGGTAGAGTGAGAAGAAACACTTGAAGGACTTCAATGAGCAGGTGTTTTCTTTCCACGTAGTCTTTGATTGAGTGACTGATTGGGTTTAGAGAGAGCGAAAGAAAGAAAAAAGAAATGGGATGGGTAATGCATCGAGCTCAACTGGAAGAAGAGCTTCTGGTTTGCTGCCTTACACTAAGGGAAGGGCAAAGAGTGGAGGAAAGGGGGAAAAAAGAAAGAAAAGGCACAAAAGAAAAAAAAATGAGGGGATTGGCAACGCCTGGAAGTATCAAAGTATATCTAACAGTTCACTAAAACGTTCAAATGTCAGCGCATGGGCCGTGGAACATCCCAGGCCTGTTTCACATCACAAACTCAAGGGCTTTGATGGAGAGACACAGTAGCGAATTGCACTGCTGTAATTTGGACCATCAGACCTTCGTTACGCCCACTCGAATATCGATGCACAAGCGTTTTTGCATTCCTTCCTGCGATTAGTATGCCGCCACAGAGGTCAATAATGAACGGTAAGTAATGCTACTGGTAGTGACTATACGTAGACTACGTAGACGGGGTTCCACTACGTAGTTTCCTGCTGGTGCTCGGTAACATGAATCAGTGCGGAAATAGAATCCGTAATCTCGTACCCACCAGCGCAATGCCATAGGCACAGAGAACCTCCACTGCATCCCATGTTCAGCAATGAATATGCACTCGACTGTCCTAAAAAAAACAAAAAAAACATTTCTTATTGCTCAGTAACTACTCCCTTGTGGGTAGTCAAACCTGGTTGCCAACGCCTTAGTAACCGTCATCAAAAAGAAAAAAAAAGGAAGGAAAAGGAAAGCGAACCCAAATTTTGAATGGCTTTTCTTGTTTCTGGAGTTTTACGCGCCAAAACCAGTTCTGATAACGAGGCACGCCGTAGTGGCTTTTGATATTAGTGAACAAAATACTGGTAAAATTAAGAAAAGCGGGTCATGAAGACGCAGAGGATAGAATTACCTACTTGTCAGTACTCAATGTTTCAATATTTGCAACTGCGAACACTTGAGACGAAGTAATTAAACTCATTTGTAGATTGAGCTGTAAACGGAAAACGCGTGGAACAGAGAAGTAGGGATATTACTTATTTGCTATGCATGACTCTTTCAAAATTCTCCCATCCACAATATACTCTTGCACAATTCAGGAGTTCGCTTTGTTCGCTGCAGATGTCCTAATGGTGTACATTGTATTGAATTTGGACATCTTGCTATTTCATAATTAAAAAGAGGAAGGCTTTATGCTTCTCTGCATTGAAATTGCTTCAATTTCTCGCCGATACTTATAAAGTACTTCCAATGCCTATATTATCCCTCAATTGAAACATAAACTTCAGCAGATGCAAGTGCACCGACACGTTTTTTTTCTTCTTTTTTCTTTTTTTTTTTCAAGCCTCTGGTAAGTCGGACGCTGAGGCCAAGAACGATTTCGGGAGGTGTTCGTGGGCGAAAGGCTTCGTGTTAAAAGACACGAAAAACCGACTCGTGTCTCGTATCATTATATTCGCATACTGAGCATTTGCGTTGGGTGCCTCATAATGAGATCATGGCTTTGGCACGCAAAACTCCAGAATAAAATTTACTTGCGCTCAATTAACAGAAGTTTCAAACCACTCCAACCCCTCATCCCCGCCCAAACTAATACTTTGTTTGCGTTTTCATTGTTACAAGGCTTCTGTAGTGATTCTATTGATCATGTTTTATTCTTTTTCATTATTCCTATCGACCAGACGATAACAGGAATGCAGGTTAGCGCGCCCCAACGCAAAGAATCATTGAAAAATATGGCCATGTGAACTTTTCGGGTAGGCAAAGGTGTTTTTTCTTTAAGCGATAGCCTCGTGAGATGATAACGTTTGACACCTATCCAGTAGCAGTCATCGGTCGTTGGCAAAGATGATTCCGGTCAGAGCATCCAGCTTAGCCAACATCGAATAAGCTATAGCATAATAGGCTTTCGGAACAGGGGTTTCGATAAAGAAAGAGACTACTCTCCCTCCCGATCTTCTCTCCCTAGCAAGCTGTAGAAGCCAGTCACGCACTCGGCTTTTTCACAAAGTGTATTTTCACAACCCCGGTCTTCGTTCCTTGTTTATACTTCCAGCACCACTTAGCTCACACCGGCTTGATCATCTCCTATAAAGTTAGCATACCGCATTTTTCAACCACTGCAGGGTCACAATAATTTGTACCCAGAACCCCAAGGGACTGGAATCACTTACCTGTCTCCATAATGGACATAACTGATCCAAGTGCTTTTAAAAATGCGCTAACAGGCCTGCTGTAAGAATATTGCAGAATTATATTTGTGTGCGCTTTGTTTTTAACTTGAAATGCGTAACTTTATCTGTATTATGTTTTAAAAGCGAAGCTGCTTAAGCTATCCGTAAAACCGTGATCGTCGAACGAAAAAGTTGTCGCAGTTTCACATGAAAGGCGAAGCATCACTTGCGATAGCAAATTTGTAGAGAGCTATACGGAGTAATGATAGTAGCTTTATCAGCTGTATAAACTTGGACATGCAGCAGCACCGGCAACACGCACAACTGTTGTCGACGCCGTCGGCGTTTTGCCCACGTTCGCACAAAATGCGTGCGGCGTTGGTGACTGTTGCCGGAGCCTCTGATATAAATAGGCACTTGGTGCTGCAGCTAAACGTCGCTTCTCTTCCCTCCCCCTCCCCCCCACGGCCTTTCGTGCGTCCGAAGAAGGCGCGTTTGCTCTACATATATGGTGATTGTAAAGGAGGAAAGAGACGCCTACTTCTGCAGCCCTTAACGCACGGGGCAGAACGCGCGTTTGTTCTCCGCCGTGGGTTCACTCCCCGTGAAAGCGCGCGTCCCTCACGCCCTTTCACTCGCACATACAGCGTTCGGCGGCGCGCGGCGACGATTTCATCTCCATTGACGTCATACGGAACCTCACGGCGACGGCGCCGGCGACGCCGACGGCAGAAATCTGCTTTGGAGTGTCCATATAATTGCTATCGCAATAAAAACATCGCTGAGCGATGAGTCACCCGGGTTGCCTAGCAATCACCTCGCGGAGAGGCTTGTACTTCGCTTCCTTTCCGTGCCGTGCACATGTTGCCTTGACATGGGGCGTTAAGGAGAAGGAGAGCACTCGCGCGGCGCGCGCTATGCTCGGGAGAGAGAAGGAGAAAATGAGAGAGAGAAATAAGTTGTAGCAGCACCAACGAGGCAACGCGCAGAGCTGCTGCCGACGCCGTTCGCGTTTCACCGCGTTCGCGCCGAACGCGCGCGGTGTCCGTGACTGCAGCAGGCGCCTGTGGCGGCGGCTCGGCAGGTTACGACCAGCCGCACCCCGGCAAGTGTGGAGGCGCATCTTGGCCGTGAGGTCACCGGGGAGATAAAGCTTGGTCGCAACTCTCGTTGACTCTGTGGCGAGTACATGTAGCCTTGACGTGGGACGACCAAAGAAGACCCGGACACCCGAAGAAGAAGCCGTTCATCGCGAAGTGCGTCCCGCGGCCAAGCGAGAATCTGCGCGTAGGCGACGAGCCGATTCGGAATACCGTGCCTAGCAACACTTAGTATTTTGTAGCAAAACTTAGCCGAACCTAGTAAAATCATCTGGAAGAAGCTAGGTCGATCACGAGATCCGCCGTTTAGTCTAGCCTTGCAGCACTAGTGCAAGCTGCCCACGTTTTTTTTTTCTCTTTCTGTTATTTTTTTCATTCTCTATTGCTATGTATGTCCCTCCACTCTGTAATGTACTCGTATTTATACCTTAATGGTACTTCAAATAAATAAATAAATAAATAAATAAATAAATAAATAAATAAATAAATAAATAAATAAATAAATAAAAGAACACTGTCATATTACTAGAACGCGGTTAACTGGGCTGACGTTCTGCAGAATTAATGGTCGAGATGGCTGCAAAGTTCATGGAAGACAAATGGCGTGCGTGCTCAAAACTGACGGTTTCTACCGCAGCGGCCCTTCAAAAGTACGCATTGCTAATATTTACGACGTCATAAATGGCACACTTAAGGGTTAGGTCAGAGGTGGTGAAGGGAACGCGAGGAGTCGTTAGGAAAGTACTCGGCGTAATGGAACGCGCACAAGACGGCACGTTTGTGAGCAAGTTGAAGCCAACGCTTCTGACGTCACCCGCGGCGGTAACTGCCACTCGTAATCACTTCCGCAGACTGTGCTGCACAGAAAGAAGAACTGAAGGTCATTAAAGTTAAGTTGCAGGTTTGGAGGGCTTTAATTACGCCTAATGAGCCACCACGTAGGCGCTACGATGTACGTGCGGGGTTTGGAGAGGTATGTAGATTTGGCTAAACGAAGCACACAAAGAAAAAAAATATATTACACATATTTTGTGTTCTTGTGCAGCAGTCATAAAGTAGCTTTAGGACAAAAGGAGTCAACGAGGAGCAAAATGGACCTCTTGGGATTTCTGTTTTGGCTCCGTTTTACTGCTCTACATTTTGCCGATCTAGCTTAGCGGTAGAATCCTTGTGGACGGCTAGATCTTGTCTTTCCGGCTATGTAATACAAAGTCTATTCGCTGTCGCATCGCGAACTTCAACAACGTTAAAAGACGGAACACAAAGGCAAGGAAGGTGACGGGGAGAACGCCAACTCGCAAATGATCATTTAACACAACGTAAAAAAATGCACACGTTTTCTATCGGAATAAGATCAAGCTAACGCACAAGCAAATGCCCGTGTTACCAAACTGCCGTCACCCATAGATGCTATCTAGGCCGCTCTTTATGGAGCCTGTCACGTGACCCTGTCGCGTTGCCTTCTGCACCTTTGTGTTGTTTAAGTTTATGATACAGTTATGGAAACTCACTCAGCTTTCCATAATTTTGTGGTATCCTAGGTCCTTCCTTGCGTTTTGTCTTTGAACAAGTTTTCATGAAAGTTCATGAAGCACACGGCGAAGTTTGGTCGGTTCAGATGGAATGGCTTAAGAGGCGGTCTGTTTTTGCACGATAACTCAAACGTTGATGTGTGCAATTAAAAATGATTCACTGCTTACTGCTTAAGTATGTACATTATGGCACATATCAAGCGCCACTTTCGAGATATCTATCTCCTAACAATGCTAAACTGTGTGCATTGCCATTCTAGGTAAAATAGCCGAGAATCGCTTTACACCACACATTTGGGAACATGGTAACTGTGAAGGTAATATACGTACTTGATAGCACACTTTATCTAAGGCGTTATTACTTCTAAGTGGTGCTAGTCCTACAATTACTGGCTAGGCAAACGTGTCTTCGCTACTGCTTGGCTTCAAATTCGCAATGACATGATATGTCATAAAGTATGTTCCTAAAAGTTTCTTAGTGAAGCTTTTAAGAAGCAAACTGCACATAGCGACTTCTTATGCAGAGAATTTCGACCGCTTACAGAGATGCACGTTAAAGGGCGGAACAATGCTATCGGTAGCAACGGCTTAATAAAAAAAAGAAAGACAATGTCTACTAAATATGAAAGGTGGCATACTGTTCTCTAGAGTGACTGTCACTCAGAAACATATTTTGTTTTACCTGTTGCGGTTCACAGAACTTCAAATCATTTGTTTGCAAAACGTCTATAGAGGTTGTTTATCAAAACGCGTAAGTTCGAAACTCCGTGGGCCATTTACATACAACATAATGACTGCAGAAGCCCGTACACCAGCCCTTTTTTTACAGATTGTCGAAGTAAACATGTTTTATTGTTCTCCCGTCTATGGACAAGCCATGAAACACGTGACTGTGGTTGTGCATGATAGCACGCGCTCTATAATGATAGACGAAGAAGTCTTCAACATGAAAACAATCAAGACCGAATAAATTAAATGTTTCCCCTCAGTAACACGTAAACTTCCAGAGCAAACTTTTCAGGCTTAACACCTCTAGCTGCAGCTTGCAGGCGGTAATTAAGCACGAGAATAATTAACACTCAAGGCTTGCCCTCTGGTCTTAACGCACGAGTGACCTTGACAAAAAAATAAACGCCATTTGGTCTTGGTATATATACTACATGCGCTTGAGTGCGGGCCGCGACCGCTTATCAACCACGACATCGCGCTCACACACTTGCGCCTTCCGCTACCTAACACCGGAAGTTGGATAGCGCTCAATCCGTGTAATTATCCAGCAGCAATTAAGAGAGGCCGTGCATAAAAATCACACCCTACAGCGTTATTAAAATGTTAACGAGAGGGAGTTAGTGCGGCTGGCGAGTCAGAAACACTGCACGACGGCGTAAGTTCGTGCCACGCCGTCGTCCTCAGCTTACCGCATTCATTCGCTTAGAGACTGGCGACAAATTTAAGCCGACACCCCTGGTATTCAAGGAAGGGTGAGGGAAGAAAAGAAGAAATAGTTGATACCATTCTTCTAGGACTGTCCTCGGCTGTTATCTAGTGTTGTGACAGGCTCTGAATGTGTGCATGCACTGTGTCTCTTTCTATTTCCTTATCTTTCTGCCTCTCAGACCTTTCTGCCTTTCAAATTGGAAATGATAGCAGGAAAGCGGTGTGTAGCGCCAGCTCTTGGCTGAAGTGGTCAGAATTAACGTGGATTTCCATGACACTTCATGCCGATCTATACACTCAAACACACGCAAGTGGAAGTGTGTTCTAGATTGGCTCCTTATCTCAGGGATCAACGAGGGCCGTTATTGAAGTGCGTTGTATTTTCAGTCAAGTGACAACGCAGCCTGATCCACTGGGTCGTGTCAAGAGAGCTTAGTTCGAGGTTTATTTGCGAATACAGAAGGAAGGAAGGAAGGAAGGAAGGAAGGGGGTGACATAGTCCGGCTTCTAGCTTAAAGGGGCCTCTAAGCAGCTGCAACACTAATCAGCTCAGGCTGATCGAGAACTCCGTCGAAAATTGATGCAGGATTATTTGGCTGAAAAAAAAACGTAAATTTTGACATTTCAAATATATACTCAACTTCCCGTTAAAAACATTTCGTGCCACTAACTCAGCACCTGCAAGGCAATCTCACGTTACATGTTCCGCAGCAATTTGTGATGCTTGGACAGTGCTTACGCAGTAAAATTTCTCAACACTATATCTATGTTACTCCTTTGGTTCATTAAAATTATAATCTTTGACGATGATCTGTAGTGGCCGAACGAGGCAAGCTTCAACCTGTAGCCAACTATTCCAGAATGGAATTTGTATTCGTCAGGGACTGGTTAGTCAGGCAACCTGCTTCTCAACATCCCAACATCGCCGTTTATATGTAAAAAAAAACAAAAAAAAACATTTGGACCACGTAGGTTGTTTTAAAGATCACTCAAGCACGGTACGCAAGAGATGTTTTCTTCCGCCACTGCCGCGGCTCTGAAGCGGACCCAAGGCCTCATGTTCGGTAGTAGGCTCACTAAGAAAACGCGGCGGACCACCTTGTGAAAGCTCAATACAGTTCTTCCACAACTGCGTACACGTTCGTGCAAGAAGGAGCTAGCGTGCATCATTTGCGACTAGGCCCTTTCTGAAGTGTCATTGAGTATCAGTGTCCCGACAAATCGGGTTTCGACGATGAGCAGTGGCACCCATACATTGTATGAAGGCCTCTTCGGTCCTCTGTATCCTGATATGCGACATATGGCTTTGGGCGTCCGCTAAACTGCGCAGAAGAGTGGGCACGTCTGCAGGAAAACGTTCGCTGAAGAGGACGAAGTTTTGAGCATGTCACGCACACACACACGCAAGATCAAATACACACACACATCACACACATGAACACAATGAGAGCAAGAGATTCCTGCTTGAAGCGCCTTGACTACGGGCCGTGTTGGCGTCAATAACAGAGTCATTGTGATATAACCTAGAACCCATTAATCACACACCCTCAAAGAGTGGAAGCTGGCACACAAAGATGAATATAAAGCAGTGACTCGTGAGATGAAAGCCGAAAGATGGCGCAACAGAGTAAAATAATTTAGCGAGAATAGTGTACAAGGAAAACAGATGATTCAGGGAATTGTGGTGCGGGATTATTGAATACAGGTAAAGCGTACGGACTGCGTGGCTGCGGATGCAGTGGGCAACTTGAAACATTACGTGTGCGAAGAGCGGACACGTAATTGCTGTAGAGATGAAACAGTGCTGACAGTGGGACGAATGCTACCTGGAGAAAAAAAATTGATGCAAATCTAATGCACATGTTGGAGTCTATGTGAAGTGAAGGTTTCGCGAAGCGGTTAGTTTTGAAAGAAACTGCAAAGCTGAGGAACATGTTCGAAGCAAACTGCGTCCGGCCATTATAGACAAGAAAACTACGGTACACGCAGAGAAAAGCAAAATGAGTCCAGGCGAACCCGGAATCGCCCTAGGTAGCTGAGCCTTTAAAGAAAATATAAGATATTTTATTGAGGAAGCAACAAGGTAACGCAAGAAATGAGCAGCAAAAAACATTCTGTGCTGGAAAACAAGCGAAAGATTCTTATAGAAATATAAAAAATTAAGCCACAACGCATGTCAATGGTTATCAATAAAGAAAAAAAGAAGAGGCAAAAGAAAAGTTGCATCAGATGCCCTCAAGCACCCTATAAACTCGTTTACAGACTCATTATTCTTGTCTCAGTCGACGTCGGAAGACGCGCCAGTAGCGTAAGCCCGCCGACCGAAGATAAATTTTCAATTAACGGAAGCCCGGTGCGCACGAAACTACCGGGTGATCTTAATAGGGCGTCGTGTATTTTCGTGACGATACCGCGGAGTGATTATCCTGTACGGCCGCCGTGTAAGACGTCAGGTACCGTAGGGCAGTGAAGCTGGCGGCTGCATGAGCGGCGAGTCGTGAATATGCATCGTGCATGTGACCTTACCGGCGCCCTGCGCAAGGCCGCCTACTTAAAGTAACAATGCAAGACAGGCAGAGAGAAAATCCAGAGTCCACGGAAATCAAGGGCTCTTAGTTGGAGTAAAGAGGAAGGAGAGCCTCTAGTTTGAATGTCACGCTCAGCAGGAAGTCTGCTCCAAGGTGAACTTGAATAAATGTGCGTGCGCTGTTTCGACAGAAGTAGCAGGAGTTTGCATGTGAAATGATTAGTGGCATATATATGTGGCACACACACACACACACACACACACACACACACACACACACACACACACACACACACACACACACACACACACACACACACACACATATATATATATATATATATATATATATATATATAAAGGTAGTATCGAAATGACAAACCTGGCGTCGTCGACATTACTTTGTCGCGTGACGAACCGATGCAAGAATTGGTGTAATTACTTTGCGCATACCAAATTTAGTATTATTGACCGTCTCAGCCAGTGAGCGCTGATGGGTGACGGTTGGTTTCCAGCCGCAACGCGAGCGTCTGGGTGGATAGTGCATTAGGTACGCGGCAGAAGGTGGCTGGCGAATCGTCCGCCAATACGACGTATTTGGACGTCGCGAGATCGTCTGCTGTTCCCACTAGCCGATAAGCCTGCTGGTTTTCCGCGATACCGTTTCTGCGATATCGCAATATCTTGACATCAGCTGCATTAGTATAGTTGAAGATGTGGACACTACTTGCAATGCAATTGCAGAGCAATGTTAACCAATTGAAAGAGCTTCACTAATTAAATTTGGAATTATTGACCTTAGGGCACATGTCCAGATTGCGGAAAGTAACATCCATTTAGTAGACATCACATGCCTTATATCTGGCATACGTTTTCAATGTGCTTTGTCGAAATGCTTTGGTGTTTCAGTTAGCCCTTATTAACATTTGATTTTGTACAGGATAAACGTTAGGCTATACATCACTGAAGTTTATGCATTTTGAAGGCGTATTCCCCGAAAATGGAGTGTAATAAAAAAGAAATTACAACGAATGGTGGTATGACCACGCAGAGGACATACCTCCCCCCAATGACTTGAGCGATTCCGACATAAAGCTATTTAAGGCGCCCATTACCGCGTCCCTACCTAAATTATGGTCACACAATGGAAGTTCATAAGCGCCGTCTTTGGAGGATTCTACCACAAATGTTTTCCAAATTGGTTCATAATTACGGTAGAAAGCGAAAATTGAAATGTCGCGTGGTTATGCTGCTAGGATATGAGCTTTACTGCCAATGCAGACCCTCTCAATGCGTAGACTAGCGTCCGCAAGAGAGATGGCTGATTTACTGAGGTTAACGTGCCATAATCGGTGACGTTGGAGACAGTGCTTCCGATGTAGAGGTGTTTAATGATTTCTCTACAGAGGCAGGAATCTCGACCCTCTGGAGTTTGAGAGGAAGGGCGCACGGGATTTATTTTGAAATTTCGACTGTTTTCGTGCCGTGGCAGTGGCTGAAGACTTTGCAGACACAATCTATACCGCGCGTTATCTGTGCACCGCGCTAGTCTGTTGTGAATGCGTTAACCTGTAAGGTTCCGAGTGTGTGTGCTTCTATTGTAAGGTCGTGTTCCGCGATGACTTTCGTTCAAGACACAGAATACAGAAAGGGTTTCGAGGTTAGGGGTACAACGGAGATCATGGAGGCTCCGAGCGGCATGAAATGACGAGTGCGCAATGATCGCTGACTGTATGCGGGGCAACCAAATTTCCTCAGACGAGGCCGGCATAAATAAATGCCGGCGTGCGATTCCGGCGCTTCTTGGATGCAAACATCTGGCACACGCTAAAATCATGCTACAGCACCTTCGAGACAAAGAAAGGCTACTTCTACGTATATAAGCAGTATTTTCGTTTGTTCGCCATGGCCTCGATAGGGGGTCTAGAAGCCTTGCTCATGTAGGTAACGACAAATATCGGTCAGTCTGCTTTACGGGACAGTCAGTGCTGTAAATGTATTGAGTTGTTGTCCGAGTTAGTGTACGGATTCTCCCGGAGAATTTTATTATTTGTGTATTTCTTTGGAAGCGTGAGCTTTTTTCTGTGCTGTATAACTTTCGCAAATTCACGCTGAGTCTTCAAAGCTTTTACCTCTGCCGCCTTAAGGTGGGCTGTATTGACGCAACTAAAGCAAAAAGAAAGAAAAGAAGCAAATTGGCAGTATCGAGTAATTGCTGAAATATATGGCACATCACGTATGCTTGCGCGGCTGAATGGAAAGGTATGCCATGATGAGGTTTGTAAATGAGCTAGCTGGTTTTCTACGTTAACGTGAAGGCTGCATCACAAATTTAACAAAAAAAAATACGGAAACGAAATTGATGTGGGCACATGCTTTTGGTTTATTAGTACTTTTTCGCCTGATAGGCGCTGTGTAGCGAGAAAGCAAGACGAGGAAAAGAAAGCCGGTCAATCGGACGCGCGTTCAGCTTGCTAAATTACATTGGGGCTAAAAGAAAGGGTAGAATTAGAAGAAAATATCTCAGCGGGAGAGTGGACCCTGGGTGCATGCGGCAAGATGCACAGGACTATGAAGGGTCACGTTGAAGAACTTCTAGCTGGGCTAATTGGTAATGCATCCTGGTAACTTGCTTTAACCTAGTGTAAAATGGTGGGAGGCGTCCTCCTGCTCCTGATTAGGGGGCACTTGTGCGTGCGAGTGCGTGGGTGCATCTGAGTGTGTTTTCTTGTGCTCTGAAATAACTTACCAAGATATGAACGGTCACTTAGGCCTGTGCACTTGGAAAACTGCTCTAGTGCAGGAATGGCTTCGTGCGGCGGCGTCTGATGCGGTCATTGTCCGAGTAGCTTTGACTGTAAACACGGTAGCGAGTCCAGCGGGCTTAATGTCCACAGAGAGAGGCGTTGGACGTCACCCGGAGGACAGGTGCTCAATGGCTTTCTCGAAGCTGCAGAAAACACAAGTACAACTATTGGCGGTTGTAATATTGGAGAAGAGGGTTTGTCAACCCCATTCCAGCCTAAATGGTACAGCATTGCTGATTTTGTAGTAGGAGAGGCGAGATGGCACTGGCAGCGGTAATGAAAGGCCCAGGTTAAGCAGCTGACAATAGTAAAGCTTAATAATTGCTATTAAATAAAGAAGTTACATAAAAAATGCTGGCTGCTAATTATATTTTCATGAACAAATAAATGTGTATAGGAAACACAGCGGGTGATGGTGTTTCTGAGAAAAAACAACTCATGGGAACAACAGAAAAGCAACAAGCTAAGGAAAATATCAAGCTAAACTCAAAAAGAAAAAGAATACAAGGCAGAACGTGTTTGTGGTTTGTATTTCAGTAAGCGTTTAGAGAATATGGATTCGGAACTGAATCTGTCCCTTGGGTCAGCGCTCTGTGGTTCCTGATCACGACCAGTCACCAGATTCGCACATCTCAAACACGGACTTCAGGACTCTTTTCCCCCGAAATCATGCGAGCAACTAGAGCTTGATAATCATGTTTAATCCAGCACGTGTTGCCCGGAACTTGCACCAATTTCTTTATTTTCTTTTCTTTTGCGCGTACTCTAATTGACATATATGCATAGTATCTGTAGTGACGTGCCTTTATTGCGTGCTGTTTACAAGGTTGCCATTTTTTTCTTTTTTTGTGTACCGACATAGACTTGTGTTCGCTCAGTCTATATAAGTTAAACGGTAATGTGTTGCTCTATTAAATAGAGAATATCTGAATACACGCTTAATGTCACATTTTATTCCTTGTGTTTATTTTGTTTTCTGTAGCGATTGTTTTTACTTTTTTGCTCACATTGCTTATATGCGCTGGAGTTTATTTTTGACGTTTGTGGCATATATCCGGCCATACGTTTTTTTTTTCACATGCTCACATCATTTCTACCACAACAACGACAACTATTAACGCTACTTTTGCTCCTATGACTAGTACTATTTAAGAGCACTACCAATACAAACACATAAAGCTACATACGGAATATCAGCTAAGTGTGCAAGGCTTTTTCGCCTGCGCGGAGGAAACGCGCGCCTTCGAGAACGCACTCGTTGGCTCATTATGGTAAAGGGGAACATTACGCTGTCAGCAGAGGCGTACCAACTATTTCTCGAGTGTGGGGGGGGGGGGGGGGGCAAACCGCAGATCTCTCTCTCTCTCTCTCTCTCCATATATATACATACAATCACGAGTATAATAAGTGAAAGAGCCTGGAAATGCATCTGTCAGGTATTTTTATTTGTAACAATGGACCTATTTCTCCATAATACATGGTGAACCATCGAGGCCCGAAAAATTATTTGAATTTGCTTTTATTTGTTGTCGCTATAAAATCTATATGTGATGCAGGGCCAAATGACATTCAGTGCCCAGAGGTCCCTGATCCAACCCAGTAGCAGCAGTGCAGCTCACAAAAAATGCACATTGGTTGCAGTCAATTTTACTAATTAAACAAAGAATTTTACTTGGTGTTACAGTCTACAGCATAAATGTACCGCTAGTTAAGGTAATAGTACTGTAGAGGTTATACAGAACGAAGTACAATCAACATAAGTTACTCTCAATACTAAAAAGAAAAAGACGGCAGAGGTGTGCGAACTTGCTGAATTACAACCCGATTTTTAATGAATCTGTTTTTTTTTTCGAACAGTTGCACTAAATGTTTCAGTTTCCTGTAATTACATCGCATACTTTGAAAAGTTACCCGTATATTAGTGTTCAGTTTTAAACCATGTCCCCGCGTAATGCTTTGAAACACTTCTTGCTGGAAACTTTTAAAAAACAGTAATTCATCAATACACATCTTACTTCGTCAGAAAATTTCATTATCCCCAGACATAAACAAGATGCCTTGTTTAGCTCACCGAGGACACCGGAGAAGCAACCTATACGCATCCCGTATGGTGCACGGGAACAAATGGGAAAACAAGGGTTTAGTAATTATCTGCAACACTTACATTTAAACCAGAAAAGTGACATTTTCGCAACGCACTGCTCTTAAAATTCTCCCTATTTTCATACACATTCAAGTCCATATCTCATGCAATTGTTTTAAGAGTCGGGGAAAGCGGCGGTATGGCACCCTGGAACACTTGAATATGTAACTTTCTACAAAGGCTTGCAATGAGCCTACAGAGAAAAAACATTTATCGCTCGTCACTCGGGATATTGTTTCGTACTTCGAATAAATATTAACACCGTGTCCCGCATAGTTTACTGAGGATACCGGGATTAACAACTAAATGCCGTGTATAAGGCATAAAAACTGGTGGAAAGCGAGTATTCAGTAGCGGTTTTTCGAGTACGTAAGCAACCACCTCAGTTCAAATTTTCGGAACACATCACAATAAGGTGGTCTGCATTTCTTCAAAATATAAAATATCTGCTGTTCTTGCTTCTGCCGGGAAACAAGTAGTAGGGTAGCCCTTATCCAGAAACCGCCTGAAAATAAAATCGATAAAAGCAGGAGTGATACAGGCTTTTAGAAAAAAATCTGTTAAGTGTTCTATTGGCACTGAAATGGCTCTGCACGTTCGACCGAGGTCACTTTCACGAACATACCACCTCGCAGACCCTCATGTAATGTCCAGTTCTGGGACCTTTGAGGTATCATAAAATCCTAATCCGTTAAAGTAACAATTTAGCGGATTAGGATTTTATATGCAAGTTCATTTATTAATGATACCTCAAAGGTCCCAGAATGGGACATTACATGAGGGTCTGCGACGTGGTACGTTCGTGAAAGTGACCTCGGTCGAACGTACAGAGCTATTTCAGTGCCATTTCCGTTCTAAACCAGAATATTCCAGTGCTATCTATGACAACCACCAGGGTAATATGATTAATTCCCTTGAATGGTTCATTGTTTCTGACTACTCCTATAATACAAGTGTATCAGCCTCAAAATCCCGGTTGTGTCTTCTCTCGCTCACCTCCCGCCGCAAAAGTGCTCGTCTTTTTTTATTTTTTAGGTTCTTTCATTCGCTGCCCACGGGTAACCAAATCATCATTCCAGTGCTGTGTAACCAATACGCATCCCACGGCTGCGTATCTATCACGCGCCCATTCCACCACGTATCAGCGTGCTTTTTTTCTGCACACAGCCCGAGAATGGAACACCTTTCCTTCTGGCATCGCCCTCATCACCGACATTTCCCGTTTCAAAGCTGCTATTGAAGACCATCTTTCAAGTCACGCCACCTAACCTGTCCCGCCATTTTTCTACGTGCCCACCCCTCATGTAATGTCCTGTTCTGGGACCTTTGAGGTATCATGAATAAGTAAATAAATAAATAAATAAATAAATAAATAAATAAATATACGATAAGTCGTGATTACACAAAGAAATTCGACAGTTACACCTGCAAGTGGTTTGATTAGATTTTTGATGCTGATACGATATATATTTATACTGCAACGCTACGTAGACTATTTTTGGACGGAGATTCAATGGTTTCCAGCATTTTATAATCCAATCATTCATGCAGGAAGGCACACCCATCGTTGGGCGTGGCTGATAAAAATACTTTATCCGGACATCTCCCCTCGCCCGAAGGTTAAATATATCAAGCCGATTGTTCTGTTTTTTCAAGTATGGTTAGCAGGTAACTTGTAACTGCGGGAACTGTCCAGCGCCAGGACTTCTGCGCAATGCAAGCGTGTATGGC
Organism: Dermacentor silvarum; assembly: GCF_013339745.2. NCBI lineage: Eukaryota > Metazoa > Arthropoda > Arachnida > Ixodida > Ixodidae > Dermacentor > Dermacentor silvarum. Next base: position 84,928,298 of record NC_051158.1, read on the forward strand.
GAATCTCGCGCGTCGCCCGCTACAGCGCGTCACGAGGAGGCACAATACTCGCTACCCAAACCGGGGATACGTAGTAAAGAAAGGCATTATTGACGTGGTGATTCTATTAAGAAATAAAATTTAGCTCCGGATGTATATTTATTGGACTTTCCAGTGTGTAGCCGAACGTGCCCGCTTTCAAAAGTGTGTGTGGGGGGGGGGGGGGGGGGCAATGGCAAGCATTGCCCCCCCCCCCCCTTTCAAAAGGGGGGGGGCCAGTGCCCCCCCCCCCCCCCCCCCGGTAGATACGCCTATGGCTGTCAGTCAGCTACCCTGTCATTTACTGAAACCTTCACTTTTGAAGGTAACAAATCATTCATAATTCGCTGCTTTCTTCTCCGTGAAGATGTAAAACGAAGGCAGTCCGAAATCGTCACATTATACTCTGAATGAGCTTCGACTGCTTTACGTGAAAGCTCCTTTAGACCTCCGCGCCGAAAACTGCGAAATTAGTTCGCCTTCACTCAAGAACTGTTCCGAAAGCCCGATAATCTGCCAGTCGCTCATGAAGAAAAGCGTCAATTTTTCGGTGGTGCAAAGTCACAGCGCTCTGCGAAACCGACTCTATAATTACTGACAGGGCGAAAAACTTGAAATGATTTTCACGTGCAGCGCACTGCTGGAAACGTTCGTGCCCACACGATAATTGGACTCGAAACTGCTCCTTCCCGGGAAACAATTTTCACCGAGAACGGTGCCATTTTATCTTTTTCGGCGTTTCAACTACGTTCGGTAGGCAGCGACGCCTTAAAGTTACAATAATTACAGGGAATTTGTGCGACACGATGTCTAAGCCGTGCTTGGTCAAAAGATAGCCTTTAGAGGCCTAATGAAAGAACAATTATGAAATGTCAAATGGACCGTCAACTGGAGACGATTTGTGAGAAACCATTGACCCTGAAGAATAAATTTCGCGTCCCTGCCTTGTCTTCCTATGCACCCAGCTTCGGACATAGCAGGCAACGCTGCTAAAATTACCCAAGTGGTCCGGCCATACAAGTCTCCGTCTGTGCCTTTCGCAGTGCAGTTGTTTTTTGATCCACAACGCTTCGCGCAGAGCACTACTTTATTTAATACAATTACAACTAATGAATATCAGTTTGCGTGAAATGAAGTATTATTTGCGCAGCTTTGTGCTTCCAGCATGTGACGTACTACGTTTTTGGTCGAGAGCGGTGCGGTGCGCTGTGGCCACTGGATGCGGAAACGTGTAACTCCGCTTGTTCGGTGCTAAATAGGTTCACATCTGCGACGCCTTGAGTCTAGTGAATGCGTCACGTATTGCGACATATACTTTTATAGCGAGCTGAGGACATCTGGTTTGTACGAGCGTCTTGGACTGTATAGTACTGTCCGTGCACGTCTTTATACTCCCTCTCTCTCCCTTCTTTCTCTTCCCCTTCTCCCTCCCCCAGTGTAAGGTAGCCAACCAGACTCTTGACTGGTTAACATCCCTGCCTTCCTCATATCCCTTTCTCTCTCTTTATAGTGAGTAAATTTTACGTCAGATTACATGACGCATACTTAGGTATTTCCTTAAGAAAAATATAACAGTGCGACTTCCTAAAATAAAAGTGTTCGGAGAGAAGGAGAGCGCTTGTCTTTGTCTGTGTTCTTTGTATTTTGCTGTCCTGGTTAACGAAGTCGCGCTGTTGTACCTTTAGTGATGTAGAACCAATTAGCCCGATCATTGACGCTTTTATTAAATACACGGTGTTTTTGTTAGCGAAAGCTAGCAGAGAGAGAATGTGTCTATTTTTCGTAGCTTTGCCTGCTATGCATGAAAAAGATAGGCCGTGCACGCCACGCTTCGAACTTTCTCTGCTTATTCTTGGAACATTGGCTCGCTTGACAAGCCCCAGAAAATTTCGCTTCTCCGTCATGATGCTATCACCTAATTTTTATGAGAGAGCGTTTGCTCCTCCGTAAACAAAACAGCGCTTGCGGAATACCGAGTTACTAGAGAGTTGTACTATGGTAGGGAGGTGTGCTGTGCTATACGGACAATTTAACCAGAGAGCACAAAAACCTGATACTGCAGTGACCCACCATATCCTACCCAACTGCTGGCGTAAAGCGTCGGTAGTCAGATAATCGTTAACTTGAACTCATTTGATGATCTTCCTTGCACAGTAACACTCCCGCGACACAAAAGTGTTTCAAGCGTAGTGCAGTTGCACGAAGCGCCACAAGGTGTCGCGGCCAGCTTTGCTACTGCCTTCCACAGCAGCGGTAAACAGGTAATCGTTAACCGTTAAGAAGTTTACGAAGAAGCTAAAACTCTATGTTTACGTCGTCACGTCACATTCAGCGTTAAGGGTTATACCAAACAGTATCTGAAATAATATTCAGTTTATGAGCAGTTTTTGGCAGTAGCCAGTGAATCCACACAGCACCGTGCTGTTCGCGCCTAGTAGTACAGGCTAGAAATCTGACTATCCGTCTACGTTCCATGACGGCCCAGATATGCAGTTTATTTCAGATAGTGCGGTCCATGAAGTTTCAAGCCGACTGTTAGTACAACGTCAGCACTTTCTTTGTTTGTTTTGTTATTATTTTTAATGCTCTATTTTTTTTCTCCTGGCGCCTTTCAATTCGTCATTCACTTTACTACGCAGAGTAACATTCAGACCGTTTGACAGACGCCGGCAAAATTATTTGACGGAGGCAAAAGGCGTAGCCCATCAGAAACAGGACACAAGAGGAAGAACACAGACAACACACACGTTTGGCGCTAACTCCTTTTGCCTCCATCATGTTATACCAGCAAGCCCAACGTGCAACGTTAGTCATTTTCAATTGTTACTTTACACCCCATGCATGGTAATTCGAATGTATTCTATAACTAATGGAGTCATCCCATTTTTTGCAGCGATGTATTTTGTATACATTGTACTGCACGATGGTGACATTGCGCCGTACATTTCGGTCGTTATCCTCACCAAAATGTGCATATGGTGGTTACCGATAAAGACAGATAACCAGCAGTGCGTATTTCTGCGTGCAATATCTGTGCCGTTTGTATGTATCAATGTCAAAATATCTCTGGCTCCGCTTCACAAATCTACAATTGTGGAAGTTTTTTGGTAAACCGTTCTTGGGACAACCATACCACGTGACCACTGATGATGATGATGAAATTGATTACAATGATGATAAGAACTTTCCTTTTGAAATAAAGTTGTGGCACCGGTCACCAAGCTCAGTCATTGTTACCATTCTGGCGTAGGTTAATCATTAAACACATTTCTTAACCGGGTAAGTTACCTTACTAAAAAATTCAACGCAAATTACTGTAGCTGGTAGAGAAGAGAAAAAAAGCACGTTCACGGCAATGGTGGCATCTCTTGCAGCGTTAGAACAGACAGTTGATCGTGAGAGCCATAGCAAAACATCCCTGATATGACGTCATGCAGGCGAGAGACAAACTTTATTAGTGAAAAACTCTTAGTCCAGGTCGTCGCTGTCGGAGTCCAACTCAGCCACCGGACTTATTACGGAAGTCATTCGCTATGGGACGCAATCGACATGTTTAAATACCCCACCATGCAGGGGGCGATAATGATTAGAGATAGCTCATGTGGTAGAGCAGCCCAGCTTTCCCAGGCGTAAATGGATGGGAAGGCTGGATGTTTGAGCACAACAAACTGTGTGGAAAAGAGAGTGCTCTGGGGCATTCCCAATAAGTACGGAGTAGCTTTGGGTATTCACTACACACCTGAAAGTTGGCAGGCAGGTTTTACCCAGTCTGTTCTGAATGTGATGTTGAACCGTATCGATGGGTAATGTGTTCGAATCCGGCGGATTAGTACCGTGTCCTCTCTAGCATGTGTGCTTTAGAACATTGGACAATTGGCAGGCCGGTGAGATGACACGAACAGAAACTAAAACCTGTATACCAGTGATTTCATGAGGGTCCAGATCTACAAACTCGACCACTATATGTTCTCGTTATGACGGCGTGGTTACTCTGGTAGCTTCTCCTTAAAAGGTTTTAAATAATAAACCATCTTTACCAATCGGCGAAGGTGCTGTGTAGCTTCGTCAGGTATGGTTGGGGCAATGGTCTCTGTCCGCATTCAAACTTGCACTCTTGAAGGTTACATTTCGGGAATAATGATTATATTTATTTTTTCTAGTACGAACAAGGATCAAGTACCAAGGTCTAACCTAAATTAAAGAAAGTTAAAATCTGGGCACTGCCATGCTGTCCCGATGTAGCGACGTTAGCCAAGCAATGACTGCAATGCTCAATGTAAAAGACGACGTGCGTACGTTACCCGGAAGACGTCACTTTCTTTGCCTGTTGGGCGTGAGCACTTTAGGTTTGCTGCACTGCCATGTACACAAAAGGTTTTGTGTACGCTCACATAAATCAGGATGTCGTGGTAGAAATGCTCTGAAAATGTGTTGCGTTTGTTCGGAGTCTAATACGAAACTACGTGGCATGAAAAGGATAGGGGACGTTTAGTCTGACACTACAGCCAACATCGTCATCTTGTGCATATTTATGTTATTTTTATTAGTGGACTATGTAGAGCGTATTTCACCTGACTTGCGGCAAGCGTTGAAAAGAAAATGAATGTGTGTTTCATGAATGTCCCCAGTGCATAAGTGTTCACTCTCCCTTTGATCTAAATCAGCGCGTGGCAAAACATTTCGAATTATGCACGAGGACATTCGGCAATGCTTAAACACTTGCGCTGGTGCACCAAGTATTTGCTTTATGGAAGGCTTGGCACATGAAAGCTGAAACGCCGCGTTAATCCGATGCGCACTGAGGCATGGACTTTCGTAACGAAACCCGCTTGTTGCTAGGCGACGGCGAATTGAAAAGCCCGATAGTTTACTCGGGGTCGCGACCTTGACCAAAGCATAACAATTACTTTCGATACGAGTCCTTCTCCCTTCCACTGACTTCTTTCCCTTTCTTTGCACCTCGAGGATTAACGACCTCGTTGGAACGACTCTTATTAACCCTTTGTTTTCGATGACCCTCAGCTCGCACGCAGTTAAGCGTTGTCTCGGAGCCGTGATGAGCTCATAACGTTGGTGTGCATGGCCATGGGGGTCTTTCATTTCGCTTTCTCTCTCTCTCTCTCTAAGGTTAATTAATAAAGGGAGGCTGGCTCCGTCGAACGATAATGAGCCGCGTGGTGTCGGGTGTCTATTAGCGGCTCCGACACGATCTGCCTGCGGGGCATGACGCCCGCACGTCGCGACCAGCGACCTGCCACGTCTGTTGTGGCACATGACCGGGTGTACCGCATCGACCCGCTTTTAAGCACAAATATATCGAACGCGCACCCGCCTTTTTGAACGCACATTCAAAGTGCGGGAAAATCCTGGCAACAATATATATTTTATGGAGACTCAACGGACATGTTGGAAACAATGAGAATCGAAGCTTTTGTGAAGCGGTTGATTAAATGCTGTACGACGGCTACGCGCAAAATTTTCTTTACTTTCCTGCTATGCAGCGTGCAACCTCGTGCAATGTTTATGTACGTCTGCCCGAATGGTTGCAGCTTTATTGTGATGCACTGTATTATGTTTATGCATTGCTGCACTCACTAGTCATTGCACAATGCAAGCGCCCAATCCGGCGGGCGTACGATGCTTGTGTACGGAAGAACGGTGAAGCCAGGTGTATTCATGGAGAAGTATGGCAGACATGTAGTTACAAGGAGAGCTTCGGTGCAAAATAGTAATATCGTGGAAGAATCAAACACGAACACAGCATAATGAAGTAGAACACCTCTTACGAGTAATAACACGAGAATGTCATTCCGTACCACCGTTATTCATTCGCCAATGAAGGTGCAGACTAGAAGCTATGTATACAAGCTCAAATAACGCTTCCATTAAGCCAATTTATTAAACATCACCTTGCGTTGTAGCTGTGCATCACTTCTCGCTTCATTCATCGATGATATCTACATCTTTTGTCAACCTCTTAAAAGCAATGAAATCATATATATACTGACGTGTCACACGGAATTGTTTAAGTGTATATACTCAATGTGATCGATTTGCCATGTTCAATGAGCGCCTCATGGGACATTGTCACTTCATACTTTGTGTTTCCATTGGCGTTCGGATTATTGCATGTTGTATACATCTAATACCCAGCTTCATGTACCACATTCGTTTAAGCAGTGCGTGGTTGGCAGGGCCACCGTCGCGCTCTGATTAAACTGCTTTAGCAAAGCGTCGTCACTTGCACTGCGCTCCGCTCACACTTGAAGTACTCAGGTTGCTCCAGAGAAAATAATTGCCGTCGTTGGCGTCGCCATCGCCGTGACGCTCTTATATGCATGCTATAGGCATGCTATATGCCATGCCATGCTAGAGGACATCCGTTGTATGTGGGTTATATTGCCACACCATTCCATCACGAAAGTTGCCCATACCAGGTTTTCCATTCTTGAAAAAATTCTTCCTCAGAATTTTGAGAATAGCAGCCCACAAACAAATAATATGAAACAAATCCCCGACAGCACATACCTTTTATCGCAAATCTTCGCAGACTGAAATACTCAAAGTGCGAAATAATAACACAGCTCAAACCTGAAAACGCTGTAATTTTATTGGCGCGGCTGTGCACAACCGCCGGGATAAGCCCACGAGGTTTGAAACATACGCGCTACGCAAAAGTGGTGGTAAAGTCGCCAAGAAAGACGTTGGCTTCTTTTTTTTATAATAAAATAAAGGAAATTGTCCCCCGGTAGGATTTAAATAGAGGACCCATAGCACAACACCTCGTTTTTACTTAGCTTACGTTTACTTAAATTCAGACTGCCCCTACAGCTACGAGTGTTTCACATCATCTAATATTCTAGCATATTGCTTTCGCATTCGTAGCTTCGCCCTTATGGCGAAACTGTGGTATTTTTTAACAAGAGCATCTCCAGAAGACGCGAGCGATGCGCAGTCAGCTTGTGTACAAAACGTCAAAGAAGCGAGTGGATGCACACCACGCTCCACTCAATCGGTTCTCTATAGCAGAGCGAAGGCAGCGTTCTACGCTCTCCTGCCGGCCGGAGCGTTGTGCGCACGCGCAGTGTCATTCCCAGGTAGGCAGCTCTGTGCCAATTCTCAGGACACACTACATCTCAGGATTGGAACCACCTTCCCTCAAATATCGTAGCCATCACCGATTACAAAAATTTTCGTGAAACATTAGCTAACATTGTATAGTCAGGAGAATCATTGTATTACCAGAACTCACTGCACTGGTTCGTTTGATTTGCTTTTCTCTACTACTATGTAACCACTCCCCTCTTTAATGCCATATGGCCCTGAGGGTATTTTTAAATAAATAAATTGACAAAGCGGAGCGGACCATAGCCGCTCTCCTCAAACCGTCTGTTGTCTGCCTTCACTCCTGGAAACCGAGAGCACAATGAGCTTGAAACGTAGTTGTAAATAAATAAATAAATAATAAATAAATAAATAAATAAATAAATAATAAATAAATAAATAAATAAATAAATAAATAAATAAATAAATTTTATGTCAGCGGCCTTGAGCCGACATTTTGAGAGGATCTCGCAGGCTCAACTTATCTCGTAGTATCTCGCCCTTACAAAAATGAGTTTAGACTGTCTATACAGTGTCTGTAGACTTCTTGTAGACGACTTTGACTTTCTATAGATTCGTTCTTTTGTCAATACAATATCTGCAGATTCTCTGTTCACAAAAGGTGATATTGTTTCTATTTCTTTTTGTCTACTCCCATTCTATAGTTGGTCTATAGAAAAAAAGTCGACAAGATGTTTGTTCCTTTTTGTCTACTTGCGCTCTATAGACTACCTATAAACAAAAGTCAATACGGCCTCTACTTATGCTTGTTCATTGTTTGTCTATAGACTGCCTATAGACTCTAGATTTGGCTCCATGTGCGTGGTGCTTGGGCTCCACGTGCTTGGTGGTCGGGCGCCCATTATGCCAGATACGCTGCATCAGCTGTAATCGAACTTCAAGCTGAGTTAGGTGCGTCAATTGATCAGACGAATGTACCGATCTCTCATCACGGTAATTGCACATGTAGCTACACAAACGGAGACAGCAAACACTTGTGTCTGTCCCTTTACGTCGTTTGTCTAGCTTTGTGCGAAGTGCCACGTTTATGGGCTAGGTACTTCCGGCCAAATAAATGGCTTTGGATACCCAATGAGCATAAATAAGGCATACGCCAAATATTGCAGTAAAAGTTTGGTGCTATAACCGACACTATATTTAATTCCAACATACTCTCAAATTGCGCGTGTTAGCTCCAATTGGCTCAGAGTGTGGCTACGCTTTCCACTCTACCGGCCATTCACTAAAGTGTTCCTCATAGCACACCGGGTGGTTTAGGAACGTCAAAGGATTTGTTTATTCGATTTGTTTATTCGTGGACATGGCAAATAAAAAAAAGTGACAAATCAATCACGGCGTTCACCGTGCCATCAGAGAGATACAGACTTGTGGCGTATAGTTGCGGCCGCCACGTTGCCTACCCAGACCGACTACGTCATTGTAAGGTGAAGGAAAAAATACAAAGGAAGTAATAATACAAAGGAAGAAGAAGAGCTAAAAATCAGGCCAACCAGGCAAACAACATCGCTAGGTTACTGTGTGCGAGAGGCGCCGTGCCGTGGGTGCTGGGAGTTCCGCCACTTCCCAGCTGTGATCGGCCAGTGCACACAACCACTCTTCGTCAGCGTTGCTTAGGTACCGGAACCCGCTGCGCTGTCTCCTACTTTCGTCAAACGACCGGAGCGTTAAACGCGAAGCGAGTGTTGTCGCCTGTGCGGACCAAGAAAAAAAAATAAAGTTGGGAAAGCGTAGGAGGCGCCACTTCGGAGTTGCGCGCTGCCCTCTCGTCTGTTAGGCCTAACGATGCTCGTGCGTGGGCGAGCGCGCGCGCGCTTCGTGATCGCACTTTCTCGCGAGAACTCCCACACGCAGACCGACGCTCCTCGCGCTTCTCACGGGAAGAGTTTTTTTTTTTTTTCTGTACACAAACACAGCTTTTCAGAAGCACATCGTTGGCGCGTCTGCGGGTTTGTTCGTGCGTAGCACCGGGTCCCGCTTGTTAAAGTGCCATCTCGCTGTCCTCTCTGAGTGAATTCGTGGCACAACCGGGTGCCGCTAATGGACCGTGTGGGCGGATCCGCACGGTGGCATATTGGAAGCGTCAAGTGGAGGGGCTTTCCTGTCTTCTTTCCAACGATCCTAGTCTCTCGCTGACGGCGACGATCAAGCGCCAGAGGCGTGGAAACGATGGGTGAGCTCCAAGTGCTTCCATTGTTGCAACAGGTGAAACGCAAGCGTCTCGGGTCTTTCTCGAACGTCGTTATCGTCGGCCATGTACCATGTGTCGTCTGTCTTTGGCATCAGGAGACATCGAGGAAGAGGGAATCAGTAATAGAAGTACTCTCTCTCCCTCTGGCTCTTCGCGAGTCCTCTCGGCAGGGGCGCCTAACGTGGGCTTAAAGCCGGATATGGTGGGAACGTCGTTCGGGCGCTCTTCCCGCCCATTCGGTGAGAGAGGAGCAGTTGGGTGAGAGTTATTCAGTTGCTGTTTCTTTGCATTGGTATCTTTGAGATAAGCATATTAAGGAGGCGTTGGCAACTCGTAAATAAATTTATTTGTTTGCGGTTGGTTTAAGTGAAGCAGCGAAATGTACACATCCAGTCGACTCGTCGAGGCCGAAATCGTTGCTGTCGAGCTTAAAGTTAGTTCATAGCTTCATCAGATCGCCACGCAGTATCCACTTAGATGAAATGAGTTCTTTTAACCTTCATCATTCAGAAGTTCTCGCCGCCTGAACCTTTCGTCGTTTCAGCATGGAACAGGCCGGCATGTATTGTACTACGAAAGCTTTCTTTCTTTCTTGAAATACGGAATCTGGGTATGTTCTATATGCGTGGCATTGGCCGATTTCATCTGCAAATATTACAGCGTGTGTTCCCCGTTCTGCAAACGCACTAGTTGTATGGCAGTATGTATAAATTATTTTATGTTTTTATTTATCTGTGCAACCACCTCACAAGGTCCCAGTGGAGCATGTCACAGATGGGGCGTGGGAAAAGAAGGTGCTTAGCAAATAAGCTATTGAAAAGTTGTAGAATAGTTCTCAACGTAACATTGACGACAGAAACGATGTTGTAAAAAAAGAATACACGCAGCTATAAATACTCATAGCTGCGTAACATCAACGGTAACAATAATATTAGGAAGAAAACGCAACCATAAGCATCACGTTTTACAAATGCAGTGTAAACTGACAGAAATTGTATGCACAGAATACATGACATAAATTATAAAGCTATGTTCAGAAAACAGGGTGTCCAATTCTTCTCTAAAGGCTATGACATCGTGAATATTAAAAATGTGACAAAAATAAATCAATAAATGTTAATGCTCGCTGACAGAGTTAAATGGACACACTGATTTATGTTGGGTCAGTTCGCCAGCAAGATGAGCACGTGACACATCAGGCCGACAGACGTTGTTCCTGAGGCCTCGACGCTTCATTTAATGCCCCAGGGGGATTGGCCACACTCGATGTAAAGAAAAGTTCACAAAACATAAAACAAAAACAAAAAGCCCCAAAAAGGAGAAAAGCGGCATTACAAGAGAAAGCACAAACGTCTTCTTTTTCTATTTATTCATCATTTAGTTTTTACTGAGTGCTCTGTTTTTTATTGCTCTACATTCATAGCTGGGAATTTCGGCAGCGAAGTTGACACAAAGACTTTCCTGAGCCGCGATTTGGTACCCTGTCAGCTAGCATCCACTGATTATGTCATTTTGGCAAGTTGGGGACTCGTTAATCAAAAAATTGACAGCGCTCCTGCTGTGTCGCTCGCGTTCTTCTTTGCCGTGCCGGTAATTTCAAGCGCAAATATCCCACGGTTATTATCAGGTGCTTATGAATAGGTGGGCAATGTGAAAGTGATAAACTCATGCTTATAGCTGCAGCTGTTAGCATCACCAAGCGATGACGCTGGCTGCCGATTTTTACGCCCACATAAACAGCACGTTCACCAAGGGCTGTCTCCCAGGGCTGTCTCAGTCCGCCTGTGGGTTCGACCGACCCGAGCCGTGTTTATGGAACTGTCAGACATCGTAAATTGTGCAAGTCGGATGGAGGTGGCATGTCAGGCAGAAATATTGTCGTAAGGCTCATTTAAATGAACGTTCACTGAGAGAGAAACAACGCATCAACTTATGTGTGTTTTCTCGGCGGAAAATTCCGCTGGCCATCTCTCTGAATGCACAGAACTGTCGGTGAAACACAGATTCCTAGTTTTTAATCTTATACGAGGTCCACGGAGACACCTTATGTGCATCTGATTGACTGAACACTTGAGTTTTAAGCTCCAAAACAGCATGCTACCAGTCAGCATAGTGAAGGGCCCCCAGTTACATCGAACCATGTGAGCTCCTCAGAAAATCTCGGAAATGTCGCCATACGCGTGACTTTGCGTTTCATTCATGATAAAACTCGGTCACCACGCCACAGTTTCTAGTGGTTTTCAACGCGCTAATTTTGTTTGTGCTTCAAGTAATGTGGCAATAGCTGTTAAGAATAATACGGACAATTTTCTTTCTTTTGTTGCTCATTTGTGATAATCCGACAAAAATGTCTTGGGGAACACGGCTGAGGCCGACGAGTTGCTTTGCTAAGTTATGAAACCATCACAGTGGAACCATTAGGACCAAGTCACTCTACAAGGTTCACCTAACACATGAAAGCAATTATACTAGACTAGACTTGGCCAACTGATTGCATTTCTAAATTTGTATCGAATACCTCTCTTTCAGTATCTATGCATAGGACCTACCTCTACCGCGGTAATTATAAACAACACGGTATTCTGCACATTCTACGCTTCTGATGATCCGGAAACTTTTTTTTTCGTTACAATGTTGAAGTCCTTATATTAGGGTGACGAACCGAAAAAAACTACCGGTTCGGTTCGGGTTCGAATGCAACGCGCTCCCATTTCGTTCGGCTTAAGTATAGTGGTTCGTCGAAAACAAATTTATAACGGTTTGTAAACCGTTGGCTTTTGTGAACCGGTTCGGGAACCGTTATAAATTTTTATTTCGACGAACGACGAATGTTCGGCACAGTCCATATTATCCTCCCCCATGGCGATATGCAGCATAGTACTATCGAATTCTTTGCATGGTGTATGCGGAAGTTTCTCCGAGAGGAGGCCGAAAATTACAAATGAATTACACAGATAATTGGGAATTTTCAAGTACACATTATACGCAGAGGTATTTAGTGACAATCCTTGCGTAAGCGTAAGGTCTGCATAGCTTCCACACCGGTTACTTTCACGGCAGCAAAATCAGTTAATTTTCGTTTGGCTTCACCTTTTTACTACCAGACTGATGGTAAGGAACTGTGCCATATGATCTATAGTGTCCAAGACAGTATGAATTCACATCTTATCACATAAAGTACAACTTGAAACTTCTAGTCTGTAGCAAATAAAGTAGCCAGCATTTGACACTTCACTCAGCTTTCAGCTTTTTTTTTTTTAGAAGCAGGTGAGGACACAAATGTTTCTGAACGATGAACAGAATGGGTTGTGCTGATTTATAGGTCATTTGCATCTGCACGTGGTGCATAGTCTTTCGCTGGCTACGGGCCGACAAAGAAGTCAAAAGCAAGCACCATCGTGCCCCACGTATAATTTCTACAAGCTTTGTACTCTGCTTGGCTAAGCACCAAACGAGCATTTAGCGATGACAAGTGAGGAAAGTAGATTTCTCGGGCCGTTTACAACAGCGGTTACCGCTGACTGAGAAAGTGACGGAATTCATTAGCGACCACAGCGTTATGGTCACAATAAGTCATGCAGCTGAAGGCGTTCATATCCCTCCTCAAGGGCATTGGCTTTTCCGCTCTCCGAGATTATATTGGTTTAATAACAAGTTTACCTAACGGTCGAATTGTGAGCTTCATCAGAAACGTTGATTCCGCGGAGCCCCTGAAACAAGGTTTTGGCCGCGGACCGCAAATAACACGGCCGACTTCAAAAGTGCAAGCATCTCTGTTGAGGGGGTCATGGTTAACAGCATACGCGTATATCCATCGCGTGTCCCCATCCTGGCACACAACGCAACTCGTCAGTCGTAACAATCGGTAATTAAGGTGTGCCGATTGAAGAAGTAGTTATTGGAACAATCGTGCAAGGTATAAGGAACACGTTGTCGCCTTATATGCTTGAACCGTTTCGTGCCCAACCGGTAAGCGTTATTATGTTTTTCTGTTCAGGTTTGGTTTGGGTTCAGGCACGTTCAGGAAATATCGTTCAAGATTTTGGTTCAGTTCTGGTTATAATAGATATTAAAAGGTAGCTATTAAAGTAGATAATAATATAAACGGCAGCATACATAAACAATTCCTTTGATTCTGAACACGTACATTTACTGCGACAGCGGCATTATCCGTGAAGACCGCCACTAAATTGTGCTTCTCTTATTTTTCCTCAAATAATTACGCTAATTTAGTCCTGTGTACACGATACAAGGTAATTTTGTACTTTGCTTTGCTCGAATGTTTAATAATTAGAGAGATTAAAGGCAACAACCTTCTGAATAGAAATGACGCCATAAAGCCTGTTTGCTTTTATGCGAATAAAAAAGAAAGAAACGTACGCAGCATTATTTATTACGTTGTTAAGACTTCAAAAATTTCTTATTTTTTCTTTTGGTCGCTAGGCATGCAAACGCAAGTAGAAAACACAGGGAAAGCTTTTCATTTACTAAAATTGGGGAAGTTGAATGGGTCAGCTCAGCCACTCCAGGAGTCGGAATGGTCCAACTGTGACTATTTCGACGAATTAAAAGAAGTGGAATTACAGGAATCTCCACACTTCGGAATGGAGTTGGAATGGAACGGGGAGTTGTACTATGCCATTTTGGTAGGTAAGCTCGAGTATTCCAATAATAGCAGTTCGGGAATGATCATATTGTGTTTCTGCGCTGATGCAGCGGAGCAGCTCCGGCACCGTGATATAGCAATTTAAAAGGCCAGCGATGGTCATTATGTGTACCGTATGTATAATTGCCATTAGATTCATGGTACGTCATGGTTTCTTGGGGGACAATGTCGCCACAAAACTACATTTGTCTTGCCTAGAGGATGCCATCCAAGGTCTGAAACATGTGAGTCGCCAGGACACCATCGGAGGGGTCAATTTTGTCATTCTGTCATCCTTATCCTTGTCACATTATCATCATCATCATAGAATCATCATCGCCGTAATGCCGTCACCGGTGTGGCGCCTTTGTCATGCCATGGTTGTCACAGTGGTATTGCTGATATCGCCGTCGTGGTGGACTCATCCCTGTGCATTGTCGTCTTCAAGCAAGCTAAATGTTTTTTTCTTTGCCATATTAATTAAGAGATTTCAACTTGGGATTGTAGATGTAGGGAGGTATATCCCTTGCGCAGCAATTTAGCAATTGCCGGTTTGTCAAGGACAGACCGGTAGAGAAGGGACCATGGATTTGTTTGATCGCCAATACCGACGGTGTTTTGGTGGGTGCGCAGTGGTCTACACCACACTGCGCTCGTAAATGTCACTGCATTAGGTTTCCTGATCTCCAATCAGGGGCGTCTCGCTTTTATTGTAGTCGCTGAGCGGTCGTGTTTCGGTTGACCAGCGGAGCGTATATAAACTCGTAGACAGTAGCAGGTATACGGCAGTAGGTGCCATAAGAACTCCAAGATGACACAGAAGTATAAGGTAATGTCATATGGACCTCGACAGATTATCATCGCATGATAGCATCTCATATTTGCGCTTAGGATGCTCATAATCGCAATCGCTCGGGTCAAGCATGAGGACCTGTGTGTGTGTGAACTTTAGGCTTTGTCTTAGTGACTCTCTCCATTTCGTTATGTACTGAATCTAAACCAGAATGGCCATCACTCGCGTCATTCAAGATAAGAAGACGCCTCTTAACGTGTGGCTAATTGTAGAGCGGACGAGCCCATCCCACGCGTTCATGTAGTTTCCATAGCTTTATACCGATTCTCATTCGCGGCAGTGTTAGACAGGCGGGAAACCAAAGGAAATAGGAGTCAAACAGTAATTGAGCTCCGCGGTGCCGGTATTTTTGGGTTTCTTCGAACACGGCCTAACCAGCAGCCGCGTGACGCCGCCTCCGGGTGTAGCGCGGTCTTCTCTAGTTTGGGAAAGAAAAAACAATGGAACATGCCACCGAGAAAAAGTAAAAAAAACATATATAGGACGAAATATCGTAGTTGAACGAATATTGAGCAGTCACGCTCTAGTTATCCCGGCTGGGAGCTTCAGGGCAAACCACTCGCTTCTGTACGGCCGCGTTAGGTGGGATGGCTTACGCCGAACATACGAGATCGCTACATTGTGTCACGTTATCGGGAATCGCGCCAACTTCGCATTTGCCTGCAGAGCCCGTTTTACAAGCATAGCTGTTGAGTCTTCTTTACAGCTATCCATGTGCATGTCGCTGAAATCATCTTCGCCAACAATGTCATCGTTATGGGCGTCACCGTTGTCATTGTCATACCACCACATCATATTTAGCGACTAGAGAAGCAGGACATTTATCCCTTCCCAGAAAATACAGCTGAATTCCTTACGTGAGAGCAGTAGTTTCGTCACTGCTGTCGTCTTGTTTATTATTGCCAATTTGATGTCGTCATTTAGTTATTTAAACGACACTACCAGCCCCCTTTGGTGGCCATCACAGGGGTGGAATCACGAAATCGGTATTACGCTTGATTACAAAAAAAAGAAGAAAAGAAACAGAAACAAGGCATCTAGCCCGAGATGGGTCGTCGTGAATGCAAAATATTATGCATAAATGAACAGAACACTCGCTAGAAAAACAACAAAACACAGAGAGCTTTTGAGGCCAGACCTACCGGTGTGGGAGGTACGCATTAGGAATGTTGCTAAATATACTTTAGGCTTACAAATTTATTATGGTTACCGCAACGCATTTTCATGCGTCGTTCCCACCAAGTAATGTTACATGTAGCTGATGCCCAAGGATATTTACAATTTATTTACAGGGAAGTTCACGGTGGCCGAAATGGAGGCGCTATATCAAGCGGGAACACGTCGTCTTCCTTCTACTCAGTGCGGCCGGACTGTGGCGGCTGTACCGTCTCAATATTTTAAAGATGCTTAGTTGCTATCGGGAACAGAATCACACTATTCGGTCACATAGTGCTAACATTTAGGGCTGGTCAAGCTACATCAAGTTTGTGATTCCAAGTTTGGAACGCTATAATAACTACAAGCGGATTTGCCAGCATATTGCAAAGTTCAGGTTCGTAAAACAAATAAGAAAAAAAAGAAAACAACAAGAAAAGAACAATGCCACGCGTTGCTGCGTTTTGCTTGTCACCGCACTTTTTGACTGTTTCATAACAGTTTCTCCATAAGATTAATGGCATGGACCATATACGTTCCATAAACTGTCCTTGGCGTTTCACAAACACCGGCATTTGCGATCGTCCTCTTGCCCGCTCAGAGAAACGAAATCGTCTCGGCAATATGGACTGTGTACGCCGTCGTGTGCTCGCAAACCATAGCCTGCTATCCCTTCGAAACTGCCACGCCCACCACCAAATTGAGCTGAAACCGCGCTGAGGTTTAAGGCAGCTGAAGCGGAAAACAAAGCAGAGCTTGTTGAGTTTCCGGAACCAGAGATGAAATGGGAGGAGCGCACGTTGTGCGTGCACACGCAGCACGTGCGTTTGTCCGGGATCGAAATCGAATTAACCAACGTGGGCGCAGCGTCCAGGAATTAGATTTTGAAGATAAACTTCCATCATCTAGAAGAAGTCGCACACGCGCTTCCGAAAAGGAGTGGTTGTACGATAATTGTGCTCGGTCACGTGATGGAAACAACGCTGGGGCGTTCCCGATCTTTGTTACCCCGCAGACGTAGCTCCGAGTATTTAGAGAGCCTTTAGTGCTCACCGAAGCTGCTTTACAGTTGCTGATAATCGATATACTTCTTGATAATCGATATTGTTTCCCGATATCATCTAACCTGAAAGCAAAACATTTCGCTCGGGCGTATGCGCTTTAAGAGTATTCATCAAGCCCTCAAATCGCTTGGTAAGGACAATATATAGTGTTCAATACATTTTTTTACAAAGCTTAAAGCACCTAATATTGATGGACCAAGTAAAAATTCTCATCGATTCGTTTTCAAGCACGCCGGATTAAAAAGAACAGCGTTGTTTGTTGGTTTCATGTGTGCTTCTAAAAAACAGCTCGCAGTCGCCCTCCACTCATAACCGCTGCAGGCATTCTCCTAAAGTTTTCTTTGAATATACGTAGGTAGATAGACATACAGACACACCAGTACATTTCTTACTATACAATGTTTTTTTTTTTGGGGGGGGGGGGAGAAATGGCCTGGGGCAGATAGAACAATTCCTATCTGGATTACCTCAAGCTCCCCTCCAGTTCCAGTTTAGGTCAAGGATGAGCTGGATGTTAAACGAATTCTCAGGATGACGCCAGTTTCGACATATAATTTTTCAAAGGGCGAGTTGAACTGCATTTCAACGATTGTGTGCGCAGGAAATGCTGGTGTGGGCACATATAAGTACACTTATCGATAAACATTTAAGGATTATGTACCTCTTTCATCCCAGGGCCACAAATTCATTTTGGAAGATTAGCCAGAAGAGGCACACAGCTAGTGGCAGGTACCGCATAGCTAAAACAAAGAAATTAAAGTAAATCGAAGCATCCGTTAAATATAATTCACTATTCCATTAACAGGTTGGTGTGCTTCAGAAACAATTTGAACCGACATTATTTGTTCAGGCTTTATGCGTGTCAAAGTCACACATACTCATTCTGGAGGATTGGCCAGAAAGAGGCACACGCCTATAGTGGCGCATCATCTCCATCATCATCGTCGTCGTCATCATCATCATCCTCTTCCTCTTCAGCCTATTATTATGTCCACTGCAGGACGAAGGCATCTCCCAGAGGTCTCCAATTACCACTGTCTTACGCTAGCTGATTCCAACTTGCGCCTGCCAATTTCGTAATTTCATCACCTCACCTAATTTTCTGCCATCCTCGACTAGGGTTCACTTCCCTTGGCACCTATTATGTATCTCTAATGGCCAACCGGCTATCTGCCCCACGCATTAAATACACAAGCGACAACAGATAATTCATACACACTGCCTCGAAAAATATTATTATTACATATAGCATCATATTCGTACATGATAAAGCAAAAGGAGACAAATGGCATCGTAGTTGTACGCTTAGTAAAAATTACTTGGCCTGCCCAGCTCGATTTTATTCTCTTATTGTCAACTACAATATTGGCTGTCCCCGATTGCTCTCTGATCCACACCGTCCTCTCTGATCTTCCTGTCCTTAACGAGCACATGAATCATGGATTGAGGCACTCAAACAGGTAGTGGTTCATAGTAAGATGTAGACTTCAAGTCAGCGACTTTTTGTTCACCAAGCAAAGTTTACGGAGCCAACGTTTTAACAAGGAAACGTGTCTTCGCTTGGCGCTGACAAAAGCAAGTCTTCTTGTCGGTGCGTTGGCTACAGCAACATGTCTCGTTCAAGCACCATTGATCACTATGAGAGGAGCGTTTTCTGCATAGCTTTTGAACCATAATGAAGCTGCTTCAAACAGGTGTTCAGCAGAGGATCGTTTGCCGAAAAAAATACTGCCCTTTGCCGTGGTTGTTTCAGTCCACATTGATAGTTTAAGGAATTTCAGAGCAATAGCAAGTAACGGTATATTAAGAGACGTCAAAGGCCTCCCGTATGCAATACTCAACCCCTATTGTGGATTGTGGTAGCTGAAAAATGGCATCGTTCATCGATCGAAACACATCAGTGTGACTTTCCCTACAATTTTCATCGCATAATTATTATGACCTTCAGATTAGTAAACTTGTTGAATTCCATTCAGCAAATGCGAAAACGTTTCTAATTGCTCCTTTGATGCGAGATGTCAGCCGTAGAAAAGTTTGTTTAGAGAACATTGCGGGGGGTCTTTGCTTAGCAGGGGCCTTGGACTTATCATGGAGACAACTAAGATAGTCTTACGTAAAGGGGTAAATGATAAAAATAATCTGTTTTTTTCTATCTTTTTTTTCGTTCCTGAAGGCTGTTAATGAGTAATCGGCAGCTCTCATAGTGGGTAATGTATGACCTCGTTCTACTCCAACCTTAGCGATGAACGTAAACGCTCACCAATATTTTATTTATTATACAGCATAGCGTAATTTGGCTAGTACGACGAGTTTTGAACAGCTGAGGTGAAAAAAAAGGACTACGGAAGACAGACAATGACGTCGCTGTAGTAAGAACTGAATTTATTTTCGCACTTGCGGCGACAGATATAGTAGTGCACGCGCAAAAAGGAAAACAAAGATACACATTGTCCGTGTCTCGTTTTGGCCACGTAAATGGAGACGATAGGTTACTGCTTGTTACCTGCAGGCAAGATGTGTTTTTATTTAGTTGTCAAAACTGCTGAGGGGGTGCTTAGGCACGTGCTCCCCTCCTTAGGTGTTGGGATGGATAGTTGGGCGTGTTGGTTAAGCATGATCTGAAGTGAAGGCGCAAAAACGACGACGGACGAAGAGAGAACACACACACAGAGAGCGCCAAAGAGACACATAGTAAAGAGCCCGATTCACACGAAATATACAACACACACACACAGGCGCCCTGTGTGTGTGTGTTCTCTCTTCGTCCGTCGTCGTTTTCGTGCCTTCACTTCAGATCATCCTCCTTAGATATCTCAATGGTCTCCTGGATTTCCTTTTTTTACTACCGCTTTTGCAGGCACGTTCGTGGAAAAAAAACAAAGGTAAATGAACATTCAATGTAGGTCGGAAACGCAAATGGGACAAGACCTGAAGAAAGTATGAATAACAGGACATGCGCTGAACTCTCAACTTGTATTCACGGGGAAATTAAAAATGGGTGAACGAGAATCAGAGTGTGCTCATGATCGCGAATGCACTACAACCATAAATGTGAAACTCATGGCACTCTAAGAAGAAATTAAAATTCTTTATCACTGAGAGCGATAGCCGCTTGACTAGCATACATGTCACCTTTCTTTCTAATATGGAAGGCTTCGATCACCTCACGGGCCAGCTGCTGACTATGACGGTATGAAATTAGTCGTCCTGTTCATATTTAATCTCTTGAAGGCCGCAAAATTAGTCATTAGTCCCCTGCCACGATGACAGAGATGTTTATAGTCTTGTGGATAAAATTGACTCGGCAGTAGTTGCCTCTTGAAGATAAACATTGAGCAGCACTGTGAGCATTTGCGTCAAGGCACTAAAATTGTATAAATAATTGCTTTCTGGATCCTTAAGCACACCAGTTCTTGCCTAAATAATTTGCCCCGTCTATATCAGTTCACATTTATTAAGACCATTTTTTTGCTTCCGTTTGATATACAAAATGAACGTGCGCTACGTGTACGTACAGCGTGGTGCATTATGAAGGGAACCTTGTAAATGATAATAGAAACCTCTATAGGCCTAGCTCCAGTATTATAATGCTTTAATGTGCAAAACGTCGCCGATGCGAAGCGTCAGTAGCAGGCAAAAAACATACACAGGCCTTCATACCATACGTCAGCTGTAATCAATGGCGCAGTACTAATTATGTTCTCCTATTAACAGTGGATCACACTGCGCCTCTTGTTCAATGTCAGCCGGTTCAGTCCGCCGCATCGGCTGCTAAAATTGAGAAAAGGACGCACACTGCCATGCCTCTAATTATGATAACGGCAGAAACAATTAGGCTCTAAAGACCGCGATCAATTAAAAATGATGGATATCGAATCGACAGACAGTTCGAGCGGAAGAGAGTCAGCTCCTACCGGACGCCAAGTAGCGCCTGTCGTCTGCGGTAGAGGGCGCAGGTGCTAGAAAATAGCATGGGCGCGTCTGTTGCAGTGACGGTTGGGTATGCGGTCGTCTGTTTCGTAATTACTGGCTGCAAGCCGTCTGCTTATAGCGCTGGCACCCTGCTATAACGCCGGGCATTGTATTCTCGCTTATTTTCTTACTTAGGCGCAGCCCACTGGATAATAGCCTCTGCTTTCTTGTCTTTGCTTGTCATCAATTTGTACGTTTAGCGTTTCTTCGCGACAGAAGTACCACGTTTTCTGGAGCTGACGTTCTGCTTGCAACGATGCTCAGCAATGCGACGGCTGTCAGTGGCAGCGGACACACAGCTGTTTGGTTCACGGCACCTTATTCTCGGTTATTTTGCGCTTTCAAAGTATGAGGTCGTGTTCTGACGTTGATTTGCGGCCCACTCAAACGCATTCTATTGCCAACGTCTTCCTTCTGGCTTCGTCTGCTGGCGCTTAAAATGTTATGCAAGTTAGAGTATGAACATGGCCAACATACAGAAGGTCTCAGTCAGTTGTGGAAGCCTCCCCTATTCTTCATAGTGAAAAACACCGTGAGTGGTATAGAAGCACCAAGAAGTCACTATCACACGAGCACCTGTGTGACAGGAGCGTAGTGCTCACTTTTCTCGTTCAGTTAAAATTCTATGATCTGTGCTATCTATCTATACCATAAAGGCGGCATACATCCCTAAGATGCGCTATGGGACGCGCAATTAGCACCACTCTCGAGAAGGTCCAACTTCAGAGGTTTAGGAGAGCAAACGATAGCACCTAAAGGGGTTCGTGGTTTAATGGAAAAGTCGCTAACACAAAGGCTATTTTTTTTTTCAATGAACCGGCATATCTTCTTACTGTCAAGCTTCAGTGCTCTGCACTGTTTCTCACTGATGAACCACGACCACTTCACCGATATTGGTACCCTGTGTATTTCGGAGAATCTGCGTGACTTTTCTCCGAAATACACAGGGCATCACCTGTGTATTTCATCACCTCTCACCTCTCACCTTTGCAGGACTGGTCGAACTGCGCTGCTCAATTATTACAATGACACATGGGTCACCGGTATTGTTCCGGAGCAGTGGAAGATCAGCCGCCTGGTTGCTCTCTTGAAGCCAGGAAATACTCCTTATGAGCTTACCTCATACCGGCCAGTTGCATTAGCCAGCTGTGTTGGAAAAGTTATGGAACGAATGGTCCTGGCGAGACTCGAATGGTTTCTGGCGAGAAATGATCTTTATCCGAACATGATGACCGGCTTTCGGCGAGGTCATTCTTCGATTGACAGCGTCATTGACCTCGTTACGACAGTGGAACATGAAAAACATCGACGCCGACTTGTCGCCACTGTTTTCTTAGACATCAAAGGGGCCTACGACAACATCATTCATGAAGCCATTCTCGATGCCCTAGATGGCTTGGGAATTGGCGGCCGGCTCTATCTGTGGATTGTGAGCTATCTCAGCGGCCGTTTCGTTTACATGTCCACGCCTGACGGAGAGACTAATCGTCATCAGGTATGCCGTGGAGTTCCTCAGGGAGGAGTCCTCAGCCCAACATTATTCAATGTGGCCCTGATTGGCCTGGTGAGCGAACTTCCAGCTCACATCCACATCAGTGCATATGCAGATGACATCTGCATCTGGGCTTCTGGTACAACACGGCCACAACTACGTGCGAGATTACAACGTGCTGTGTCATCTACTTCACGATACATACGGCGTCAGGGTTTGCTCTTAGCTGCTGAGAAATGTGCTGTGGTTGCATTCACGCGAAAATCCGTCTGCCGCTATCCGATCTCCATTAACGGTGTTATAATACCTTATGTCTCCCACCACAGATTCTTGGGCATTATCATTGACCGTGGTTTGTCGTAGTCGAGGCATGTGAATATGTTGAAGCAAAAACTTAATCTGTTTTGCCATGTTCTTCGCTTCGTAGCAGGCATGAAATGGGGCCCCATGGAAGGCTCCCTACTACGAC
This sequence comes from Dermacentor silvarum, assembly GCF_013339745.2. Lineage (NCBI taxonomy): Eukaryota > Metazoa > Arthropoda > Arachnida > Ixodida > Ixodidae > Dermacentor > Dermacentor silvarum. The sequence continues at coordinate 84,951,279 of NC_051158.1, forward strand.
TTTATGAGTCTGTATTTATAGGCTACATTCGATACAGCCTCCCGATACTCTCAAACTTGAGTATTTCCTGCTTACAGACATTAAAGAGCGTTCAAGCGCAGGCACTCAAAATATGCCTCGGCTTGCCACGGCGTGCCTCCAACAGAGGCACAATTGAGGAAGCCCGCGTATGCCCATTATCGGTATACCTGTCCCACGAACCACTTCGAGTATATCTACGCTTATTTCCACGACACCATTGCCATCCATTGACGTCGGTTCTACATGAGCGGTCGGACAGCAGTTTCACAAGTGCACTCCGCAGCCATCTACCCCACATAACATCAGGCTATGCCCTTCCATATGACCCCGTCAAACCACCGTGGGTGATGATTCAACCTTCGGTATGCGTGAATGTCCCCGGCATACTAAAGAAATCAATGGTTCCCGTTAGCGGACTACAACAACTTACTTTGGCATACATCTGGTCAGAATACCAGACCTATGTTCACGTTTACACAGACGGGTCCGCGTCATCAACGGCATCGACAGCAGCTGTGGTGATACCAGCCCAGCAGATGACTCGAGGTTTCATTCTAGATCATAATTCAACTTCAACCGCTGCAGAGCTTGTGGCTATACGGGAAGCGATTCGCCACATCTGCGGGGAAAGACCTCAAAAGTGGTGCATTTTCGCGGACTCAAAACCCGCGCTGCAAATTTTGAGATGCTTCCTGCGCCACACCGCATATCAGGTTCTGGCACTGCAGATCGCCGAGCTACTTTTCTGCGCTCAAGAAAAACACCACCGCATAGTGTTCCAATGGATCCCAGGACACTGTGGGCTCAATGGTAATGAGATGGCCGATGCTGAAGCAAAGCGCGCCCTCAGCAATGGCCTGCGAACTGTAGTGCCGTTCTCTAGACCAGACATCACATGCCTCCTGTCGAAATTAATGAGGAGTGCGACGAAAACCTACTGGGCCCAGCCAGACGCTCGTCACGTTCGCCTTAAAAGGCTGGATCCCGATATGCAATTTCCTGTTCTGCGTGGAATTCCACGCCCTCATACATGCTTGATACACAGACTGCGACTAGGCGTCGCTTTCACGCGCAAATATTTGCACATCATTGGACGGACAGACTCCCCGGACTGTTCAGTGTGTGGTGTTATAGAGACTATAGACCATGTGCTCGTGGTGTGCCCTGAGTATGCACGCGAAAGACTCACACTGGCAGCCACCTTGAGGCATTTATATAATAGACCACTGTCGGAGGACCTCTTGCTAGGCGCAGGGCCACAGAGTTGTCAGACAACAGAGGCAATGCGTGCTTTTTCACGCTTCTTAGGCGACACGGGCCTGGACTCACGCTTGTGATAATCATCTGTGCAATGTGTCCTTTCACCTAGTTTCTCCCATTATCATCCCCCATTATGAACCTCTTTCCTCCCCTCCTCCCCTTCCCTTACGTAGAGTAGCAGGCCAGATGCTCCATATTCCGGCCGACCTCTCTACTTGATGATGATGATCATCATCATCAAGTACTCCTTTTTCACATCAATAAACTACTTCTTCTTCTTCTTCTGCGTGACTTTTTTTTTTCCCTGCAGAATATTCCACTGACACCATCCTGGAAAATCTCGCACAAACAAATGCAATGGAACGCATTTCTGACCAAACGTTGCCAATTACACGTTTTTTTTTTCGCGCGCAATAAATAACCCTGAGGAATACTCTTTGACAGACCCATGGCTTCAAGCTGGAAATATTGCTTCTATTTTGGGTAAACCTAAAAAACCATTGCATATATCAACATAGACTACTGGAGAATAGGAAATGACAAATCAAAGTTGTACATTTTTTATATGTTACACTTTGTTATTTATTGTACTTTCTATTTGATTTCTTCATTAGTTTGCTATATTGCTTCTTTAGTAGTTTTAGTTATGGACATCCATACACGCTCCTCTTATGAGATGCCCGTAAGCCCTTAATGGGTAATAAATGAAATGGTCTACGCAAGGCCTGTTATGATGCTACACTGAAGACGGATTCAATGTAATTCTTACCCAGGAAACCTGGAAAAGTAAGCAGAAAGAAAATAAATTTAATTCTGCGCTCCTGGGCTGATCTCATCAGAAAGATTTTTTTTGGCTATCTTTCGTGTGTTCGCAAACAACTGCTTATAAATGCTTCGGTGTAAGGCCACGTACAGAGATACTACAAATAAAGTTACTAATTACCTAATGTCAGGTCGGCATAAGATATTTGAAGTGTCAGTTACCCTCCCGTTGCGGAACCAGCTGCACTTGCACCGCAAACATTCTGATTGTGCCGACCGAACTGATTTGATGAAATGAGTGTAATTATCAGCTGAATAGGCACTCGCACCGCGAACTCTTCATAAAGATGACATGTCGTCGTTGAACGTCACCGACGCTCATGCGCTTTTTTTTTTACTAATAAGCATTTTCCTCTCCAAGAAATTTGCGTCACCGTCACGATTCATATTAATTTAGGCATAAATTTACGACGGAGATTGAAATGAAGAACCTTACAAGTGAAATAACATTTCTCAAAGTTGCATTATTGAGTAAGTATTTGGCAATAGTTATTATTGCGGTTCAATGAATAAGTGAACCAGGTGGTGGCACGTTGCTTCAATAAAAAAATTTGGCGACGCTTAAGCTTCGCTTTTAAGAGTGGATCGCGATAACATTCACAGATCCTTGACTGTTTCTCACACTTCCCAGCAACTGCAGCCTATGTAACCGTGATGTTTACCGGGAAACGCTGACGGTGAACGCTATGCACGAAGGCGCGCTTTCTGGTAGAAACGCAGCCTCTTTCGTGGGCCGGCCTTGTTTTATTGTTTGCACGTTTAATATTGCAGACTGAGAAGATTTAGCATAAAGGGCATGCGCTGTCGGTGTTTTGTATCGTGACAATTGTTTGTGGGCTGTCACTCCCAAAATTCGGAGGAATAACTTTGTAAAGAATGCAAGACAAAAGGTGAGCAACTTTAGTGGTAAAATATATTTGGAGGCCGCGTGGTTGGGGTTGATTTTTCGGCCGCGGGCGGAAATGCCGACACCGACGCCGGATTTTCTGCGACACGGGGCCCTAAACGCTATCGCGTTAAAACGCTACGTGATATATGACGATTTCGCGAAGCTGCTGAGGGAGATATATGGGGACGACAACCGAGACAAATTGGTATGTGAAGGCCGGAAATTCAAAGAATTAGTGGACACTCACCAAGGGATCAAGCTAGTCACTCTGTCTTCATTGTTGCTCACGTTTTATGCTAAACGGCAAGTGGAAAAAAAGATGAGTGTAAAATAGTGCTTTACGTTTTGATTTATCCATAATGGGCATAAGGTGCACCAGAGGGTCTCTGGGCGGCTGACGTATACAGAAAACATTGTTACAGTGCACAATTCAAGAAATATACAGACACTTTCGAATAGGTGTTGTATTGAAGCGATGAGTAATGATGTTGAAATTGAACAGGAAGTCATACAAGTAATAGAAAACAAAAAGCCGGCAGATCCCACGCCATGTGGGAATCGATGTTATGCGAAGCAGTGTGCGGGCAGCCCACCAAGTTAACGAAACGATCATTAGAGCACCAAGGCGTAGATAGACAGATATGGTCAAAGTAGCAAATGTTCGCCAAGAAATCCTTCGCATTTAATATAAGTATCTAGGTGCATATTACACAAAAAGAAAACAAAAAAGAGACCTACTCAAACATTCGCCAATATATTGAGAGGATCAAGGGGAAGTGGAATGCAGCTATGATGCAACATAGTGCGCTTTGAGGCTACAAGAATTACATATTGGAGAATTTTGAGATGAGGGTGCCAGCTCTAGCATTCGCAAATGCCACTCTGTGCCTAAAATCATAGATCTTCTCCGGGTTGTAAGTTATTGAAAGGTAGGTTGGCATTGGCATTGGGATTCCCGGTGTAACCACAAATGAGGCAGTGCAGGTTCATGTACCTTAGGCTTCTTTTGAAGTTACAAAAGTACAGAGCAAAATCTACGCGCAATAGGGTAAATAGTTAGTGTCGGCGCATCAAGCCTACAAGCGGAATAAAATGTTTGAAAGCGGTATAACTTCTGTGGTGGGCGCCGCGCCTCCAGGCCAGCAACACTGCACAGTGATGGACGAAAACACCGCACCGAAGCTTGAGCACAAGATGTCATGTTCACTTTATTCTTGGATGTATGTACGGTAATGCTGGAACAATACATGGAATGAGGAGTAAGAGTGACCGGCGTTTCTAAATCTGTTGAAAAATCTCGCTTGCCCAGCATTCAGGAGTTTCGCCAAACCATCTTATTCATCTGATTTCGCCTCCAGTGACCTTCACGCGTGAGGCAGCTTAATAAGGCGATAGGGTAAGTATTTCTGACTTGACAAAGAGCGGAAAACAACAATGCACGGATCAGTACAGTTACAACGAGAAGACATTTGCTCCCGAAGAATCCATGCAATTCTGAAGCGTTGGAGTAGTTGCATTGCACGTCAAGTGGACTACGTGGAAAATGATATTGATATAAATGTTCTGTATTTATGCATTTGCCTCATAATTAATAAACCACGTTGCAAAGTAAGTGACGCTCGTAGAAGAACTTCACTAGCTCTTTTCACCGCACTTGGCATGCTACGTTTATGTGTTAACGATAATTGAAGAGATGAGACATCGCAAACATATGAGGCATTAAACGTTGATTAAAGCGATAACATGCGCCTCCTTGGGTATCGTTAGACTTAATAAAACAAAGGAATTGCTCTTCTTTTCTTTTCTGTCTTTTGACAGAAGTGAGGTACACCCTGAGGAATGTATGCAATGTTCTGTATAAATTATCCTTGTGCTTCCCGCTGACGGAATATTTAGGTATGCTGTTATTTTAAATTTCTTCCTAGATATTGCTGCGCTTGACAGTTGTCATTATTTTATATAAAACGCCCTGGCTAAATTTTCCGCATCAGATGGCTCAACCGCACTGTTCTAACCCTCGTTTATGGAGCATCAAAACTCTATTCCAATATCACATTTTCCTGCAACGAAAAAAAAATAATAAAATGTACGCTTTACCGTCCTTATAATGCGCAGTGTACCAGGCATGCAATAGTAGAGCGATTCGAATTATTTTGACTAGGTTAAACCGGCTCCTTATTCGTGGTACACGAGTACTCCTGCATTCCGCCACCATCGGACTGCGGCCACTGCAGTTGGCGTCGAATCCGCAACCTCGAGCTTAGCAGCGCAACGCCACAGTAATTTAAGCACCGAAGACCACGTCGGTTGCCCGCACTCTATGATTCTTAGTCAATTCATCGTTATCAGTACACGCCACAGTTCTTGAGGTCATCATTATCTGTTGATTTTACGATACTGTTTGCCACACGGTCATTACAGAGTGGGTTTCAGTCAACGCAAAAAGAAACTGGGTGGTTCAACAACAACGTTAGAGCCGGCGAAAGAGGAATACAAATTCATGAATTGGACGGTAGTATGACACTTTGGCATTCACAATTCGCACTTCATATTCATGCAAAACACTCGCATCTGTAGCATGCCAGTGTCTATCATGATCGAGATGACTCACGGAAATAAAACAAGGAAAAGCCATCTTCCCAAAATGAAGCTCTTCCATCGTGCATGAAGAGATAACGCCCTTCAGCTTCCTGACCCTTTGAGGGCATTGTTGTGGAGCCGGTCGGCATCACCGTCGATGGTTGTAACGGGGTACCTGCCCGCGCAGCATGCCGAGATTGTGTTCCAACCTACAGGCAGCGTTCATTTGGGGATTGTTTTTCTTCTTATTGTCGTCATCGGGAGTTCGTCACTGTCAGAAACGGCCCGCAACATATAATCGCCCCTTTCGTGCGACGGGGCAAACGCGCTTAAACTCAGAAGTAGACGACGCCGTCAGACGCCCTCTGGTCCGCTTCCAAACGCCTTCCGTCGTTCGCGCACGATGTTTGGCTGCGGCCCCAAAGGCAGTCCAGACGCGCCTTCCTCAGAGGCCACGACCAACGCGCTCCTCAAATCGCTGAAGGAGCTCTTCAAGAGCGTCACGTCATCGAGTCCCTCTCGCTTCTTTGTTTTACTTGCCTGCGGCGCTGATTGATAAACAGGCCCGCTGATGCCCTTCTATCAGGCAGCGAGGTGCCAGTAGGCGCTCACATTGAGACGTGTCTCAACACTCTCGTCCGTTCGCGTGCGAGCTCACGCGAAAAGAGATCGGAGCAACGAACAGCCTCTTTTGTTTCACGCCGCCCACCGTAAACACGGGGTAGGCTCTGCAGCACGTAGCGGTGGAGCTGTCTCGAAAGCCGTCTTTTACCGGCACTCTACGGCATACAGGGATTCCTAGCAACGAACGCGCTTCCGCAGCGCCCTTTGCGGGCGCAGCGAGAGGTGCCTGCTCGCGGCGCGAGAACTAGCGAGAACGGACGACGCCTTCTCGCGCACGCGCTGGCACGATCGCGTGACGTGTGCCGTCACGTGGACGTATGAGCGGAATTCTGCACGCTTCGCTGTTGAAGGCGCGTGACACGGCCGCGATAAAGATGACGAGCGGCGGCTATATTTTGAAGCACCCTTTTCGCGCGCGATTTTTTTTTTTTTTTTTGAGCGACAGGGGTCGTCCCGTGGCGCCGGCACCGGGGATGCGGCGTGGCCGAAACCCGTACCGCCATTTACCGGCCTCCCTTCGTTCGCCCCGCATGGTTCGCAACGTACAGCTTCTTATAATCACTCGCAGGGAAAAGTGCTGCTGTATGCTCGGGAATGTCGGGATGCGATGGCTTCTGATGGGCATTTTTCTGGGAGATCTAAGACATCGTAAACGCGTGTCTGAATATTAGCGTTCCGTCTCGCACAATGATCCGTTATTTGCTAAAACAGCGTGTAAAAGGCTGATTTTTCTTAATTATTAACAGCGCAGCTGTTCTAGCTAACCGTAAAAAGTGCCGCCTGCTGCCGCAAAAACTCGCCGAGCTATGACGTCACTGCGTTGCCTAGCAACCACCTCGCGGAGCCGCGTATGCCTCGCTTCCTCTCCGTGCCGTGCACATGTTGCCTTGACATGGGACGTTAAGGAGAGGGAAGGAGCGAATGTTCGGGAGAGGGAACGAGAAAATGAGAGCGAGATAAAGAAATTGTAGCAGCACCAACGAGGCAACGCGCAGGACTGCTGCCGACGCCGCCCGCGTTGCCTAGCCGCGCATGCGTCGAAGCAGTATACTGATGACGTCGCTTCGCGTTGCCTAGTAACCGCCGGCACAGGTGCGCAGGTGCGGCACCCGTTAGACTTAACGTCGTTGCCGCTAACGTCCTAACGTTAACTGTAAGTGCTATGTATTCCCTTTAAAATTTTTCGGTAACGTGAAACGGTCGAACTACTCGTTAATTTAATAACCTCCCACACTCTCGCAAGAAAGAAAAGCGTATAAATATCAGCTGAACTTAAGTGGCTTGGCTAATAAACATGAACAGCTACTCTTGACGACCCTTTTCTCTCCTAGAAAACATGCGTGATTGAAAATGCGGGCAGCATACATAATTAAAAACTGTAAAGTACCCATCAAATTTAACACTCACCATCTCCCTCTCCCACACAATGCACATTAGATGCACAAATAATGAAACAGCTCCACAATCGGTGCGCGAAGGAGTGCGGTATTAGAAAATGGGGAAACCGGTATCGTAAGGGGTGAGTAGATTTTGGTGTATTCTAATAACGCAGCCTATAGAGGGACACACACGGGCTAAGTATGCTTAGCAGGACGTAGAGAAGGTAGAGATAAACGTTATTTGCAAGGATCTATGCACGTATGCGTGCTGTTTTAAGATTTGCGCTTCTCTTTCGTGAGGAGAAGCGTGTCAAGGATGATAAGACTCCAGATTTTAACAAGCAATTACTATGAAGTTGTTGAGCATTCTGCGAAGCTTTCTCTGCAGAGTTAGCATTAAGGATGATGACTTATTTGTTCTTAATTAGAATTTGAAGAAATGGATCCACTGTGTGACACAGAGGTGGAAGGTGTCACGTGTAACTCTACTAGCAGAAATTTTTGACCAGTGATTGTACTCAAGTACTACAGATTTGTACTAAGTTCTATCGCTAAATCGGTATTGCGGGTAAAAGCTTGCCAGATGAAAACTGTGATCTTTATGAAATTGGTCTTCTATGTTCCTCCAACGAAGACCCACTGTATAAAATTTCTGAGCCTGGAGTAACGATAAAATAACGTTCGTTGCTTTTGTTGGTAACCATAACTCGTTGCTTTAATTTGTAGGTAATGTAGGGCGGTAAAATGTCTTTTTAATTTGAGCTTAACGAGTAACGCATTTCATTGCTATCTTTTTTTTCGGTAACGCCTACAACACTGTTATCAAGCCAAATGCTCGTTAGGAACCTCGCACTCGCACATACTACCGTCCCCATGACGAAACAACGCTCATAAGAAACTCGCATAGACGGTGGCGCCACATTTTCCTCTGGGTAAAATTGTAAGAAACTTTATCGTTTGTCGACTCTAGAGGACGGCGTCACGGTTTCAACGAGTTATATCTTTCCGGCCATGTTGCCACAACCAATGACACCCTGAATAGTCCTCGAGAAAAAAGAATTGGGAAGTGGAGTTTACCAAGAGTCGTATTTTCCGGCATTGCATAAAAAAACAAAAAAAAAAACAAATAAGCTATCTTGCATTATTCCACCTAATACGCCGGCGTACAACGTCATCAGGTGCATTGAGTCGGAAATGTTTCGCGCCACGTGTGCATCTCACGCGGTAAAGATTTGCCGGACCTCGGAAGCACCGATGCTTGGAGGGCAACATCTAAGCCAGGGGCGCCATTGCTACACACACAAGCGCGCGCGCGCGCCCACATACACATACACGTATGCCCACAAGCAACACACAATGCCCGGCGTTTCCGTAGCCCCGAGCTATAGGAAGCAACCCGACGCCACTTATGAAACCAGAAACGCCGTCACCTTCTTGCGGCGACGTATAGCATTCTTGCACATGGCGTCTCCGCGTGTGCGTGTGACTCATTCATCCAGTGGCCGCCGAGTCACGATCTCGCACGTAGCTTTTGTGTGTGCCTATCTGTACGCGCGCGGGAAGTCTTGATCTCAGGCTTGTTGCGCGCAAATAGATTTAATTGCGAGGATGCGCGGAGTGTCGCGTAGGCTAAACAGTAGCCCCCCCCCCCCCCCGTCTCCCCGTTCTATCGTCGACAACGTAATCGTTTTTCCGAGCTTGTTACGCCGCGCAGGTATGTAGATGTGCTCCCGGGTCAGTGCCAGAACTGGAGAATGAGCGACGCTCCTACGTGCCAGGTGACGATGAAGCAGCCGGTGCTACAGGCAGATGAGGTAGACTAGGTGGCGCTGCCTGAAGTCACGTCCCGTTCCCGGCCAATTGGCGTTGCAGAAGGAAGGCTCGCGCGCGTGTCGTCTGCCTCTCGTCTGCTCGTTATCTGCTATCAAGTTGCTTATTTTTCTCCCTTCTGCACCGCGGTTTGCCCATTAAAATCAGTAACTCGTGCCGCAGGAGCCGAAAAAAAAAAGCCTCCTTAGCAAGCTAGGGGCGTTGAACTTTGTCCCTTTGTACACGAACGGCCGCGCGCGCACCATAGCTGTTAAGAGGCAGCTTTAGTGCTTCTGCCACGGTTTCGTCTGCGTGCACGATTCGTTTGGTTACATAGCCTGAAATTACGTGAAATTGCCTGACGCAGCAATTTCGCAAATGGAGGAAACATAACCCTGAAACATTCTGCTGGCGATGATGACGGATGGGGTTTAGAGTTCCGAAGGTACAAAGGGGCTATGACGGCTGCCATAGCGCAGGCACCCAGAGCAATTTTCACCGCAAGAGATACACTGAAGTGCACCTGCAAACTCGGTACAAGAGTTATCTTGCATTACGCCCAAATCGGAATGCGACGGCTGTTGCCGGGAGTCGATCTCACTGCATCGTGCCCAAAAGCAGAAGGCCGTAGCCACTGTGTCAGTGTGGTAGGCCGAGTTGCAAGCTCAGCGCCGCAAAAAAAAAAAAAAAAGGTGTCTGCTGTATATAGCCTGTCACAAACGATATGACAGTACATAGGACTCAATGTACTGCTCCTACTGGTCAATTGGCCAAACGCACGTTTCTCCGTGGTGGCATTTTGCTTTGCTGGACGTGTCTCAGCGGTGTTTACTCAGGGTGCTGAACGGCAAGGGTGAAGCAGTAGCGTGACGGCGCATTAGTGCAACGGCTCGCATGCGCGCAACTCGCACATGAGCAACAGCTAACATCACAGTATTTGAAATTAAAGGTCGCGACAACGCTCATCAAACTGTCAAGGCTATATATACAGTCGAACATTCCGCCACGCTCACGAGGAACTCACGAACGGCAGGGATGCAGTTCTTTTCATGTCTGATGTGTACGTGTGAAATAGTACATATTTTTACCGCGATAGCAGTTAGGTGCTCGAAACTGGCTTTGCCTTGTCCATTCGTCCGTTCATTTCGTTACGCTGACGACGACCGCTGTCGTCTTCGGGTCTCCTCATCATCCGCAGCTTAACCATCACCAGCGGGGAAATAAAACTAAACCTTCTATCCACAACCACTGCCACTGCGATTGGAACCCATGGGCTCGATCTTGTACGCGTTCCAAAATGGAACGGAGGCGGTCCGTTCCATCGAGCCGCACACGATTGGTCAATTTGAACTGTGACGATCAAATTGACCAATCGTCTGCGGCTCGATGGAACGGACCGCCTCCGTTTCATTTTGGAACGCGTACAAGATCGAGCCCCATATCACGGCATCATTATTCACTTGAGAGTACGGCGTGCCAACCATTGCGCTGTCGTGGAAACACCAGCTCTGTGCAAGAACTTTTTTAGCTCTAAACAGATTCAGAGAGCGGTGGTGTCTGCATGTATTTCGGGGGCCTGAACAAGCAATACAGAGCGGACAAGGATGTCAAGGTGTCATTGCACGGAAGTTGTTCTTGAGAAGATGGTGGTGCGTTCACGTTCCATTCTTCATCGTCTTGCTCGTGGAAAACAGCGTCGGCGGCGGTAAAGGTCCGTACGTGATAATGATGATGATCGGCCTCAAACACGGCAAACTCCCACAACAGAATCACGTGGTTTTTGGGAAAGCAAGTAAAACAATCTTAGCAACGAGGTCACAATCACGAGGCCAGGTAGTTTGCTGCATATTAGCTCAAGGATTCACTGCCGCCAAGTGCCCGATCTACTTCGAATGGCCGCACGGCAACTGTACCGAAAGAAAAAAAAAAAACCTTTCGCGAAAATCCCGTAGATGGCAGTCCCTCATTTCACTCGTTACATCATTTGTAGAAGGTTTGGCCTGAGAGTTTACTAATCATGCATAGTAATTATAAGCCACACAGGCAAACTAACCTACTGTTAGTTTGCCAACCAACTAATACCATATGTCGCGGCCTTAATTCAAAACTGCTCATCGAGCCTGTAAAGAATGAAGCTTTTGACACAGCAACAGAGTCATCGGAAAATGCCTCGCTCTGGACACATCATGCTGGTAGTTGCATGGACGTCGTCCTACTAAATGATGGAAACAGCAAATGTGACCACTTCACTAAATTTCTCGAAACCTATTACACTAACACAAGGCAGCCTCACCACACTGACACAAAAACGAAACGAAAATAAACGTGATGTACTAGGATTATGTGAGACAAATATTTTTAGATAATTATGTGGCGGACGGCTTCCAAAAGGCTTTTGCTAAACAGACGCGAACGTAAGGTTCAATAAAGCTGTACATATGAAGAAAACTTGAGTATACTTAGAAGGGGGATCGAGTTCAAGAGTGCGAAAGTGTGTCACTGTTTTTCAAATTCCATGACATTCGTTATCATATACAAAAAGGAAGCTGTGTGCAACACAAAAAAATATAAATTCAGTATTATATACGAGCAATTATCTGTGTGTTCTATTCGAAAATTTAAAATCATCGTCTAAATATTTATACAATCTTTCATATATATATATATTTTATTTCTTAAAGATATTACATCATTCTTCGACACAACTTCCCTCACCTTCCCAAAAACAACAACCCTATAACCGCTATCTCCTTGTCTGATTTCCCGTAGTGGGTGAGCGCAATTCCTCGCGGAAGAAGCAGGCAAGCAAAAAAACAGAAGTGTGATCTTCACTCCGGGAGAACGCTGCTGTCGCATAACTAATTCTCACTAACTTAGAGTTTCTGAAGTCTGGTATTTTATTTTTTCGCAATCCGTCCATTGCTGTCGTCTGTTACATAGCGGCAAGACCAGAAGGCAGTGTCTGCTACGAAGAAACACGGATATAGAAGCCCACACAGAAAAACAAGATTCAAGAAAAAACGCACCTCCCTGTAGCAGATTGCAGATAATGACAGTAATAGAAATTTAACGCAAATAATTTCAGCACTCGCCCGGTGCGCACAAATTATGCACGCCGTCGAGTCTCCCACGACAAGGTTGGAAATTGGGCCATTAACTTGCCTCACCCTGTGTACAGTCTCAAATCGTTCGAGCAGGGCCCAGCCCGAACAGCTCTGCTTTCGACGAACAACACGAGCGCCGAGAGTGGGTCGGTCGGCCTCGGAATTCGAATCACTGTCGACGGATCTGCCTCGAACCTATGAAAAGTAAATTTGGCTTTCAAAGAAGGTACCGCGTGACTCTTCTCAACACCATGTGTATATAGAAAATGATCCCTCAATTACACGCAGCAATGCAAATTGGTGTTTAGAACGATCGAGCCTCAGTGGTTGTTGTGCTATACGCCGAAATTGCGTCACCGCCGACTGAAGAGCACGATAGGCCGGCAATTTTCTGACGCGTTATCAAGGTGCTCCCGGATGTCGAAATTGATTCTTCGTGTTGGTTTTCTGAGGGTGTGCGCCTCCTAAGGAAGTGCGCGACTTTGTTCGACTGACTCCCAATCACCTGAGTGCACGTGAGAAAAAAAACGTATGCAAATTAGTGGTTGCTTTCAGCGCAGTACTTACGCAAAAGACAGGATCAAACAATAGGAACATATGTAGACAGATGTTTTTTGTTCGCGTGTGTTGTGTGAGTTCTACGCAGGAAGTTGGCATGGAGTCCCAATGACAACTTGAGATAACAGTACATTATTAACAATATATGAAAAGTGCATAGAGACCACTACATCTAACGTGGAATCCAAAAACGGCTTTATAAATACTTTCATACACCGTAAATGCTAAAACGAGGTCCTTGATAGCTAGCACATTCTTTTAGAAACACGCTGCAAATTGCTTAAACTATGTTGGGTGCAGTTTGTTGGTATCATATTGAAGATAACACAACAAAAGACGAGCCAGGGCAGCGTCAAGCACACAGACGTATAGCCTCAAGTGTGCTTTCTCCTCGCTTGTCCCGTCATTTGCGCTGTTACATTCAAATATATTTCCTTACCAACTAGCTCGGATTCAGACGTTATTATCGGCACAAACCATATATCGCATAGCAGGAGGAATCATGCGATATTTCCTGTGCTTTAAGACACTAAAGATAGAAAGAAAGGTTCTGCAGGGTTAATAAATTACTCATCTTCATACTAAGAAAGCGACCTTTAGTGCTTGTGGAGCCTTGGTGAGTTGGAAAAGACGCAATATTGAAGCGCGGGTGGCTACACCACCTTGCAGTTCCCGCATCAGTTCACCACGACGTCACTGATTTTGACAGCTATTGGTTCTGTCGGGAAAGATGTACTACTACTGTATTCGAAAGCAGCAAGACAGCGAACTAGGGAATTTTCGCGAACTTTGACACTGGCACAAACGCCCAATAGAAGAAAGCGCTTTGAAATCCAACACTTCACATGAGGGCACTGCCGCGGCCGGGACTCACGAAAGCCTGTGCCGGGTAAAGTATCCTTCTTTCTTTTTTTTTTTTTTTTGGGGGGGGGGGGGGGGGGGGCTGGTTCCGCGCCTGGTGCTAGCGGGCGTTGGCCATGCTCGAGTTCGGAGCCGCGGCTCCGTCTGGGCACGGGCCTGGTTTCTCACGGGGCTACGCCGCGCCTTTGAGCACTCGTGGGCGTTCTCGATAGACGCAAGGTATATTATGCCAAGCTAAACTGAGAACTTGGGAAAACTGGCTTATGGTTAACCCCACAAACAAGTTAAAAAAAGAAAAGACGGCTGAAGTTCTCATTTCTTTTGTTTCTGTAAAAGAAAACTGTGTTACCGCAAATGTAAAAAACATGCTAAAAACTGCTCTTATACAATTTGATTTATATTGTCAAAAATATATACACAGAGAAATTACCAGCACGCATAAGACAGAAGCTAATCGGCGGGGCTGAGCAGTCACAGTGGTAGATATTCTATAGCGCTAGAGCCGATGAATTATCGTTAATCTAAACATACTAAAAAAACAAGTCGTAAGTGAAGAAGTACAGATTTTTAAATTAGACCACTGCACGGGCCGCTTTTTCAGGCCCGGACCCGGCACGAGCCCGACCCGGTGATTTCAAAACTGGCCCACAACCGGCCCCAGCTCTAAAGATCCTGGTCCCGACACGGCTTCGACCCGGTCTTGTTCGATTCTACCCATTAGTACTTGAGCCTAAACGGAGCATTGTCGAGTTCTAAATTATTGTGAAGATGCTGGCCGAACACGTGCAGATTGTTATTTGATTATTCGGTGGGAAAACACACATAAAATAAACAGATAGGAAAATAGGGACGGAGCAGGCTGGCAACTACCACCTGTAGGGCAACGAAGCCTGGCGCAAATCTAAATTTGGATACGCTAGTAGATTGGCTTTCACTAGAACCATAATACAATGGAATTCAGCTCCACCAAAAGAAAAAAAAATTGCTGGCACGTGAGGATAACGCTTTTGTGCAACTATATTGTAAATATATTTCTTGTGCTGAATACAGCCATTTCTTGTGCTGTATTCAGGTTCGATTTAGTGGCGCCAATTTTTCCGTTCACAATTTATGCGTCCCTGTTTGGTAATACGAGAAAACTTGGAGTTTCTCTACTTTTGTTTCAACACGTAGGGTGTTAATCACAGTGCATGCCCAGCGTTGACAACATAGTTTATTTTTTTCCCATCAAGCTGGGCTCTGAGGTGCTTGTTTGCTCACACCAATTCGGAGGAGCAGCGCTAGACCAACAAATACCAGGCAGCACTTGCCTGGTATTTGTACAACCCGAAGGTTCAGTCACTTAACGTGTGAAAATATAATTCAAAAGAAACATGCACTTCGAGATTAAAAATTTTGTCTGAATGCATATTCGCACGCATGCCGCCTGCGGACTTCGCGGCGTCGCCGCAAGATGGCGTAGTATGTCAAGAGGCAAGCGGGAGACAGGAGCTCGGATGCATACACCCCTCACACATGACGCGTCTCTGCGGTCACATCACTGTCGTCGTCGTCAGCGTCACTAGATTATTTCAAAGTAAATCTCAGTAGCGTCGACATTTACCGTAAGATGAGATCTGCCGGAATCTTTTTATACCAACATTTGCTTCAGTCGGATTTTTCAAGTTAGCTCTACACTTTATATGCTAAAAATATTTCTCACCCAAGTCGCGATATTATTCAGGCATGAACAGAGTTGGTCCGCTGGGCTCAGGCTACGCCTGGTCATGGGCTACGGGTCCGGGCCATGCTAGGACTGCAAACAGTGGGCCCATGCCGAGATATCAGGCCAGTGCGGTGTAGAGCCCTGCACGGGCCCAGCCCGGGCCCGTTTTTACGTTGGGCGGCCCGCCCGAGCCCGATCAAAACTTTTATGGTGAGACCCGGGCCCGGCCCGGGCCCGGAAATAATCTACGTTACCCACCCGGCCCGGCCCGCCACCCCTTTACCTTAGGCCCGAGCCCGGCCCGAGCCCGACTGGAAACCGGACCGAACCCGGCCCGAGACCGAAAAATAATGTTTTTCAGATTTGATACGCCCGAGCTGCACGTTACATGCACTCGCTGCAACTCGCTGCACGTTACATGCACACCACCAGAAAGCCCGAGCCCAGCCTGGGCCCGGGTAAAAAAGCACACGCCGTGCCCGAGCCCGTGAAAAAAACTGTTCTACCCGGCCCGGCCCGGCCCACGGGCCGGGCCGGGCTCGGGCTTTCGGGTAAGCCCGGGCCCGTGCAGTGCTCTAGTGCGGTGCTGTACTTCACACTGACGAACACATTCTGAGGTTTCAGCGCACATTTCAAGAACTTCAAGTTCAGCCTCGATTTTCCATTCTAGTAATGAACATCCTACTGAGAAATTAATGAAAATACGGATCTCAAAGAAGAATTTGTCAGTATAGGCTGATTTAGTGTTTCTCTTTTGTGTCGCTGGCCATTGTAAAGGCTGAGCTATGAGCAGTTAATGCTTTTTGTTGCTTGTTCAGAGGAAGCGTGGTAATGTGACTGCCTTCTCTGAGGAATCGTAGCAGTGTTCGCAAAGGCCAGAATGGACAGTGTTCTAACTAAGCCATTTTGTTTAGTGTTCATAATCTCTCAGAGCAACTAGACAAAGACGAAATAGAAAATTCTTCTTTTTCATCTTTGTCTAGTTGTTGCGCTGGCACATCGGGAAACATATTCCAACTCGACCAGTTCGTGGTGCTTGTTTAGTGTCCTGAAATTCCCATTAAGCAGGTGCACATGTGGTGGCGTAATGCAGCCTGCTATACTACATTAGACGCGTTCGAAAGATAGTGGCCACAACTCTGAGACCTTGATGAAACATGTTGGACATTTTTTTTTTTTTGGGGGGGGGGGGGGGCGGTAATGTTGTTGGTGGGACGGCCGGCGGTACATCGAGCACCGCCGTAAACATGCTAATAGTAGTCCTTAGCGGCCGAGGATGAGCTAGGGTAAGAGGCATGTTGTGTTTGTACACTGAAAAACGGCTTAGCCATCAAGATCAAAAGTCACGGATTCGAGAGTAAAATGATTCTGCACCAGCCGTGGCAGCCCAGTGGCTATGGCATTGCGCTGCGGAGCTCGAAAGTTCAATACCAACCGCGGGAGCAGCGTTTCGATAAGAGATACTCGTAAATGCAAGAACGCTTCTGCATTTTTACAGCGTAAGCTGTTATGGGCTCATTCCAATAGCCGTTATGGTTCGCGATGGTGTCCTCCACCTCCGTCGCCGGCGCCCGTAACCGCTGTCACCGGAAATGCGAAAAAAAGTACGCGGTTCCCACCGGGAACAAACGCGCGCCCGCTTCGTGGGAGTCAGATACTTTACCAGTGAGCCACGCAAGCTCTTGTAGTCAGGCATCGGAAAAATGCCCTATAAACGCGCCCTATGCAGGCGCGCAGGCGTATGACGAGATGCGATTCAGACGAGGCGCGCAATCAATGCGATCCCGAGCATCCGCCAGTATGGCGGCGCCATCTAGTTAAGGCGCCTGCAAACGCAGCGTGCCCGATATGTAGGTTGCATATATCAGTTGCATGCTGCTTGTAACTGGACCTGGTTAACTCACGCAGGCTAGGTGACTATTAGTCACTAGCCCGTTTTGAAGATTCCAATAATCAATCATGATCATCATTATTATCAACAAGAACAACGTACCGTGCCACGGGTCAAGGGACGTGAGACGTGTGCCACGTATCTTGGATACCTCTTCGGTACACGGTATGGCGTCTCCTTGCAAGGTACGAACCGTTGCTGAAGAAGGGAATCGTAGAGCTACTTGCACGGCTACAAACAGGCATCATCGGGCTGCAGGCAGAATGCTGTGCAGAGAGCATTAAAAGCCGCAGCTCGCCGTCGACGTCAGGCGGACAGTTCAGATCATTCTCGTCAAAACGAGGCGAAGAGACTACCGCGAAGACCCTGTTGTGCGTGGTGCCGAAATTGGAGCTACTCTTGGGCCGCTTCACCAGCTTACGCTGTGACTCTGCTGCGTCTGCCGCGCAGGCCTGTGTTGTCGATTTGGTGCACGTTAAAGAACCTCACGTTGTCAGAATAATACTGGAGTTTCCCACTGTAGGGCGTCGCTCGCAATGAGATCGTGGTTGTGATGCACACAACAGCACTATTTATTTTTAAGGGGTTCTACAATAGTATTGGGGATGTGGAGACGGCCACCCCTTGTTCCCCCTAGGATTCCCTGGAAACACCTACGATGTCATTCTCCTCGGCACTCCTTTTAATGCTGCCGGGGACAATTACACAGCGGGAAGGAGACGAGCAGTACTGCAATCATGGCTCCGACAAGGACGATCCGTAAGCACTCTGAATGTGACAGTGTTGATCTATTTCAAGCCCAATCGGACCACGTGTCACCTGCTTTGTACACTGGAAATTGATTTTGGTGATTGGCTTTGTGTGACGCGGAGCGCTCCAGAAAGAATATAAAGAAAAGCTGGTCAAGGGCCAGACATAGATTGAATACGCAGTTTTGGGCCAAGTGTGAAAAAGAAAAATGTTCCACATTTAGCTGTATGTCTTGTGCGACTGATCTTCCGGCTAACTTCAGTCCGCGCAGTACTAATATGTCACTACCGTTTCTAAGTTGAAGAGACGTTCAATATTTTTTAGTATCTTGCCGAAACTAACCGCGCATTTTACGCTTATGGTAATCTGCAATCAGTATTTGTTCATATGGTCATGTCACTGAATAATCACTTAATGGAGCTTGGACGTTGCTTTGTGGTCATTCATTCTCCGACTATGTGCTCAAAGAAATTTTGTTGCGTTTCTCACGCCAGAAATGTAGTATGTTTTATATGATCGCACTTGCAAAAAAAAAAAACAAAAAAAAAACAATACGGATGAAGCTAAACACATGAAGAAAAATTTTTATCATAATGTCATTGAACACCCAAATTTCTAGTAATGTGGTTAGATTGTAAGGTTGCAATTGATTCAGAGTACAGCTTTGTGCTCGCGTGCGAGTGTGTGTGTGTGCATCTGTGAACTCATTCGTGTAGAACGTGCGCACAGTTTTGTACTCGCGAACCCGCCTTATATTTTGCCCCCTGACTGCCTTCGGCGATTTCTGCTGCCGCATGAACATTACACGCCCTTTGAGCTGCGAATCACGGGATCGTCGAAATAATGAGCCGGATAATTACATCCATGACGTCCGTAAAGTCCGTGACCAAACAAGCCCCCTTCACCGTACAGAGGGCGCTCTCGTCGATTTCTCGTTTTCTGCGATCAACCTCTCCCTATAGCAATTCCCCGAGAGACACTTCTTGCTCGCCCACCTCCGCATTAGATGAAGGCTCACCGTATTTCAGCCTCGCCTGGGCGAATTAGCCGGCGGAGTCACAGCCCGGCATACATAAAGCAAGAGCTCCCAGCATGGGTGTTGTCCGGTTCCCGCTAGGTGGCGCCACGTAGCGTACGTTTCTCCATGCTCGTTTACGCTTTGGCTACGCTCAGGGACTCTTTAGAACCTCAAGGCATCGTTTGCACAGGGTGAGAGCGTTCGGAGTAATAAATAATCCGCGACCATTAAGTAGCACAAGGAAAGAGTCGCAAATAGGGATGCAGTACGTGCTCCCTTGGTCTATGATAGTTATGTTTATATTTCTATTCATTCACTGTCTTTCTTCCTTTCAGTAGCAGCACTACAAAAGTGTCGCCGCTCAGCGCCGCTGGCGCTGCCTAAGTGGCCTGCGAATAGCAGATGACAGCAATCGCCCACTTCGTCTGCTGTAAGCATCGATGGGGTGCGCCATATTGCTTTCTTGTTTACGCTGTCCTATTGCACCCCCCTCCTTCCCTCTATATTTTACCTGTGCGAACGGGGCTATTTAATTGTCACGTTGGCCTCCTTTAATGAAACCGAATGCCACACCGAGCATTGCACAGGTAAACAGGCATGTGGGAACCTTCTCAAGGTGTAGTGTAATTCTCCTGTCGACCGTGTTTGGCTAGCATTGGTTTAGAACTCAGCGTAGAGCTGTATGCAGTGACTGCAGCCGCACTGCTTGTATTTGATGCGGGTGGTCTGGAGTTGTGGATAATGTTTATGACTGTTATTACACTCAAGCTAAATGACTCGGAAGTACGGTGGTCGTCGCTTCATATATTTCTCTCCTTTCGGCTGGGCACCTCGATATCGCAGTGCGATTCTTGGCAGTGACCATTTTCATTCGTTGTCTCTTTTTGTTGTTCTTGCTTTCTCTCGCGCCTTTTATTAATCTCGTTCCTCGCTGGAGCAGCCTCCAATTTCAAGGCACCCGGCTGTCGTGCCAACTAGCTCACAAATGGCGCGAACCATGTCCTAACCTTAATAAGCTAGTGCTTACGACGGCGACATAAAGCGATTAATCATACCCAGTCTGTTCCTGCAAACAGAGCGGTTAGGATGTGTATCCGCGTGGTAATCGCCACTGAATCACTTATAAGTATTCGCTGGTTGCCTATCGTTAACCTGTACTGAATTTTGCCGCGCTGTCAGCGGCGCCATTATACGGTTCCCCATGGTCGGTGGAAGTCAAAGGGATTCGCGCCGGTTATACTATAGAGGAAAACCGGGCGCTAGCGTTTGTGCCTAAATTATGATGGTACTCATAGGGTAATGTATATGGGCTTCAATAAACTTCGACCATCTAGCTTTGACGAACCTTCCGGCTACTTATACTTCTGTTTATGCAGACAATTTTCCATCGCCATGTTGTGGTGCATAAATGACACGTCTCATTTGCATGTTAGTCTATGCGATGCATTTTTAATATATGCTTTATATTGCTAAAGAGAGCAAACTGCTTGAAGTGTAAAAGGCAAATAAGTCGCAGTCTCGCCCGAACTGCGAATCATTAATAGCAATGGAAAAGATTAGAGAATTACCCAAAGTAAGGTTCGTAGTCATACACACCTTTAAATTTCCGTAATGTGCCGCTTATTAATTAAATAACTGTAGTGCCAGGCACACATAGGCCAACGTGAATATATATCTATTTCTTTCAACGACCAGGAGCACTCGCTGTCACAATGCTGGCGTGTGTAGTAGAGCCGGCAGCGGGGACTGTGCGCTTCGCACTGCCGCTCGTTTCACCATTTCAACTGTGCCGCGTCTCCAAAACTAAGCTACACGCCTCCAACATCAGGTGCGCAAGAAAACGTCGCACATGAAGCCATCAGCCATCTCGGTTCTGCCTTTGTCATTGCGCACGCCGAAAATTAGCACCAACATACGGCGACGGACAGCCATGCGCAGCCGAGGCCGGGCTAGAGAAGGTGACGCGCGCTCTCTGCCTTAGCGGCCACTCGATCACGTGGCCAGCAGCATAGGGCGCGCGAGAAGACGGCACGCATCACCTCCGCACGCTTGCCCTCGCACCTACAGCGAACGGGAAGCTGGCCGTTTATTATTCTCGCACCTGCACGTTATGCAGAACTTTACTTGCTTATGCAGAAAATTCGCCTGTATAGTGCCCACATAATTGTTAATGCAATAATACGCCTCCTTACATTTACCACCAAGATATCCCTATAGGTTTAGCGACACCATACTAGGAATGGGAAAGTCTATTGAGTAGGGGCTTGCGTATATCGTAAATTTCCAATACAAAATGAATACTCTTTTTTTATACTTGATTCATTTTCGACTGAAGAATTAGCTATTCGTCTGGAGAATTATCTATCGGAAGTTCTCGAATATTTGTCTCGTCAGTATAAGAAATACACAAACTGGCGTCTCAAACTTGAGAAAAAGATACAACTGAGTAATGCATCGAATGATTCAGCTGCAGAGGAGCTGCGGTTCATGCGCTGGGGTACCAGTTTCTTTGCGAACGCATTAGGCAGATAAATTATGTTCAAT
Source organism: Dermacentor silvarum (assembly GCF_013339745.2). Taxonomy (NCBI): domain Eukaryota; kingdom Metazoa; phylum Arthropoda; class Arachnida; order Ixodida; family Ixodidae; genus Dermacentor; species Dermacentor silvarum. The sequence goes on from NC_051158.1 coordinate 84,973,094, forward strand.
AATATGCATTCATTATTACTAACGTTTAACCATAAGGCACCCAATATGGAACTCTGTCTTAATTTGGGCAAAGGAATTCCTTATTGCTCCATTGGGACCATGTGGAAATCCATCAATAAACAATGTGTGGCGCTGCAGTAAAACGCTTCCCCCCTCGAACAAACTAACGAACTACTTCCATCTGATCACGTGAGCTTTCCTTTTACCATTACTATGATTTTCTTGGTGCTAGAGACAGCTGAGAGCAGTTTCTCATTCACTAGCTACTCGTTTGACTGGTCTCGCTTTGGAAAACAGCATTACATGCACTGAAATATACCTGTAAATAAGCCACGTAGATAATGTGAACAAGTCATTTCTTTCTGTTTGTCAGGAGGATTCCAACACAAAGAAACCATGTTTAGAAGTACAATATTGAATATTCCTTTCGATATTTGAATGCGCTTTTTCTCAAATATTCGTATTCAATTCCATTCGGAGGTTTCACTATTCGAACATCTGTGCTAGTTAGGTACTGAAAATTATGTGACGAAAGGATAGAGTCATGAATTAATTCAGGTTGACTGCCCTGGAAAATACTTTGTGAGCACGCAAGAAAACGGGACCGCAATGTATCATTGGCGATGAAATCGAAATGCGCAATCTCAGAGTTGGCGTCCCGAATTATAAAATATCCGTGCTGTACCGCTACATCTCGCGTCATAAGATACTTTCACGGTCATTTAGTATTATTTCATGAAAATACGAAGGAAATCCTCCGATAAGAATATCAGCATCCACTTTGACTCCGTAGTGGCAGAGCACATCATTACAGTCTTGTTCTTTTTTGGCTCGCTGCTCTGGCCAAACTTTGAAGTATTATTCACCAACCTGAATTATTTAGTTTGTAATGTTCTCTGAATCGCGTTTTTCCCGGACCTCAGCTCCAATAATCTACCAGCCGCCTCCTAGTTACAGGCCATTTTATACATTGTAGAGAACACTACGAAGGCAACAGAGATTTCTCTCACCGCTCGCCTCTTCGTCCAAAAATAATGCATCAAATATGAAAGACAGATATAGATATGCGTCATATAACTCAGTGTAGCCTTAGGTCTCGTACTTATGACATGGAAAGCGCCCCAGATCTAAGCGCTTTTACGGACACGTTTCCGCGACAAGCAGCCGCGGAGCGTCTATAGGGCTCCCGAACAAAACATTGTGCGTCGCATACTGGAAGCGTAAAAGTGCTCAAATGATAGTTAATTTCACATGGCCTTACGTCCATCAGTTGTAGTCGTAATATACGAGTAAATTGTTTCGTAGCCGTCGTCGCAGAACAATTACAACGGCACTGCGAAATGCACGGAGTGTGACTTCAGGACTGCGCCGCTCGCGTAGATTTTGCACCGTCGCACGCTAAGCGTGAAATTTGCATATTGTCTATATCGCAGAGCCATTTGCAGACCCATTTCAGCCCTTAAAACCCAATACACCAGCTACACCAAGAGTTCCCGCTGGATAGGAGCCATAACATTCTGAAAAAGACGCACTCGTTGCAACCTGCACCCTTTCCACACGCTACATTCCCCCATGTAGGAAAGCAAGCAAAGGGGCTGTTTTGATCTGACTGGAATACCACTCTTACTTTCTTCCTCCGTTCTTCTTTCACGCTCTTTCCACAGACAATACGCACGAATCATCTTAATTACAAAGCTTTCTTCATTAACTTCACAATTGTAGTAATCATTATCGGTTGTTTTGCATACTTGCAGTCGTCCCGTGCTTCAGTTATCCTAAAACATCAGAGCTGATATTCGCAAAAAAGCTTCTACGCTACAATTTTTTTTCCTAACAGCAAATTTCATCCACTCATGATGCCGCACGTACGATATAATCAGGAAAGGCAGCCGGGCAATCACAAAGAGCACTCGCAAAAGAAGCGCTTTATAAATACTTTATGAATATGAATGTCATTGTTTGGCTTTCGATAGAGTTTAATATCAGGCATTCCCCTTCACAGTGCACTTCCATTGCATCGTCGTCAGACACGAACAAAGCTCGTAGGCACGCGCTGTAGAATTGGGCACTCGTTAACGACTTGATGTGGTAAGAGCCTGCATTCCTCCATGTCCTGCAGGTTCGTATTGTGCGCGCACGTGTGGAGCTGAGGAGAAGGCGGGAGATTTTCGGTGATGAAAACTGGGAGAGAGACAGAGAGAACAAAAAAGTAAAGGTAGGGAGAGCTTGCTTACTCCTGTTCTGCCGACGGTTTGCTTTCGTAAGGAGACACCTAGAACAACTCCGTCCTTCGAATTGGCGTTATGGGAGGGAGCGTTAACTGGAGGCAAGGACTAATTGGGCTAGGGTGGGAGGAGGGATGGTTAGACAAGCCGCAACGTCTACGCAATGACGCTGACCTTTGCGTAGAAAACCGAAGAGGAATGCTAGGGGCCCGCCGCGTCGTTTGAAATGGTTCGACAATTTGCCACCCAGGGGGAAGTAAGGGGTTATAGAAAAATAAAAGAAGAAAAACAGACGGAAGCGGCACATGAAAAAAAGCACGTACACACACAGACACACAACAAAGAACGCGCACTAAGGCGCGTGGAATGGGCTATCAGTTCATTTAGCAGAATGATGGCAAACTATCTGTCTGAACACAAGCGGGCCACGTAGCTTTTGCGAATATCGTCTGGGGATCACTTGCTGAAAATATATTCAGTAATGAATTACCTTTAACTAACAAGAGCTCCACCACCATGAATGGAAAACTATACTCGAGAGAGCGTGTTAATGATTTCGCATTCGAAAAGTGTTGGATACGCAATTAAGGCGTTCTCCCTGTTCCACGTGAATGTTGCAGGTTTGTCGAATTAGATGGAGCATCTTAAGTTGCGCTCTAATGTGTTGCATAAGAAATTTAGCTTATCAGTTTTAAATAGACGTACTTTAAAATCATAATTGATGTCTAGTATTTTAAAGCGCATGAACATTTCAGTTTGTTTAGATGTAATAAAAATAGGGTGGAGTGCCTATTTATGCTAATGAGGGTGTCAATTTGGCGCTTGTAACTGAATATGCTTCAGTGATATCAGATATTATGAAATACATAGTGTCAGTTTTCATGAAGCTTATAATCGGGTTAAACAGGTTTGGGTCTGTGTTTTTTAAGTTGTTTAGAAAAACACAGCGTGTAAACGTGCGTCATATTCAGTGCCACGGTCAATAGAGTGGCAACATGAATTTTTATTTGTGTTGCTGTTCGAAATGAATTGCTCAGCGAAGTGTTGTATTTCGGTTATACGAATCTTATTAATTTTGTCACAGGAATCCACGAAAAAGAACGAAAGTTTGATCGATTTTTTTTATAATACTAGCATATAAGTAGGTCGGTATCTATAGTGTTGATGTTAGTGTCCATTCACTTTTACTTTGTCCGTTGGATAGATAGGTGTTACGTTACAAACTGTCGAACATAAGAGAAGATAAATTATTCAATAGACAACAGCTACTTTAAAGCTGACATAAATAGCATATACGTGTCTTTTGTACTTCGCATTCTACTGTTATACGTGACCTTATTCTGACAGCTTATAAGTATAGGGCCCAGTCACCGCTATAGCGAACTTAACTGTATGCTGAGCCTCGGGGAAAAGATAATTTCGAAAATATTTGCTCAGTAAGAGCACTCCTTCCCCTTCGATTAATGGTTCCTATACGCACAAGTTTCCCCGGTCTCCCTTCGCGCACAAGCAGTGTTTCCGGTGCTAACAAAACGGTAGGCAATATAGGGAGACGACGCGAAAAAATTCGCGCTGGAAGCATGAATACGAACCAACTAACCCTCATCTTACAAACAATAACGAACTGAAGGCATCGCTTTCAAGTCGTCGAGGCAAAGCCTTTCTTCATCTGCGACAGCGTGAACACGGCACGGACTCGACGCTCCTTCGAGGAACAGCCAAGGAAGCCCAACGCTCGGCTCCAGGGGCTCATCTCGGACCGTGTAATTGAAAACCGGTCCCAGCCTGTCAACGATCCTGAACTTGACAAGACCG